>NC_139352.1:118087931-118687931 GCF_055883805.1 Amblyomma maculatum | reverse complement strand
GATATTGCGTATACATTATGTACTCCTATACTTGCCGCACTTTTTTTTCACAATTCTGGTGGGGTGTGGCCTTTAGACAGCACATGAATTTTTCTGTTAAATCTTTCTGATTACAGCGCAGCCTAGTTTACATGCATCCCTCTTTTATGCAGTGACACACATTTCTATAACGAATTACTGCAGCTTTGTTGAATCATTCAGATACATAACCCAAGAAAAATGTATAACGTGCCACTCATATTTTTTATGCAAGATCATTCATTCTGCTTACAATAATTTATAGACTGGAATAACCTGCCATCGCACATCGCTACTGAAGATAACTTGCAATCCTTTCAAAATCTTTTGCGAAGAAACACTTTGAAATGGCCAGTTTTGTGCTACGCTGAACCACTGTTACACACAAAACACTACAGCTACATGATTTTCCTAGAGATTTTGCTCATTCTGTAAACTGAACACATATACGGAGGGCAAGTGGAGTTCATGCTTAGTTAAATTATTAGTGGCTGATACCATTCACCAAGTTAACACAATCTTTACTGCCAACTTTAGATGTGCAACACAAACTTGGATATATTACTGTATTCACTGGTGAACACTGGTGATGCAGCAAAAGTGTTTATAAAGTCCGCATATGCGATGTGGATGGAGAGGAAGTGAAAGGGTGCACACATTGAGTCTCCATTCCCCAAAGCTCGCGCTCATTTGCTCTTACTTTCAGTGCCTGTTCAAATTGGCACGAGTCATCCTTCACATCCACTTAGTACGTGCTAAGGGAGATAAGCATACAAAATAGAGCTGATGACACTACCATACTTGACGAATTAAGCTACCGTTATGACTACTTTGACAAATTAAGCCACGATGAGTCCGCACACATAAATGAACTATGGCTAACTTTCAAAGAAACTGTTCACAAATGTATAACACACTATGTACCCTTGAAATGTAAGAAAAAACATATCCACAATCCGTGGATTATGAGAGAAATTCTTCAACTAAAAAGAAAAGTGTCCAGACGTAAAGCAAGGTTGCGGCAATCAGTGAACCCGGCGTTACGTGAGGACTTAACGACATTAAGTGAAAGGTTGAAATTGATTAAAGAATCGAAACATAAGTTTTACAACATCACAATGAGTAAATATCTTCGTGAATCTCCCCAAAAGTTTTGGAGACACTTGTCGGCAACCAAGACACCAATAACAAAAATGAATACGCATCAGGGTCTCACTGAGGATAAGGCTAAAATTGCGGAGGCTTTCAATGGGTTCTTTGCAAGTGTTTTTACTTCGGATGACAGAGAACCGACACAGTTTGCGTCGCATAACAATTTACCCGAATTAGACGAATTGCAAGTGTCATACGAGGGAATTCTGGCTTCACTGCTGAAGCTAGACATTTCAAAGGCTGCAGGCCCGGATGAAATACCGAATTTATTTTCAAGGAGGTACGCTGAATGGACGGCCAGGTATCTCTTCGTAATTTTTAAGAAATCTTTAGCCACAGGTATGCTTCCTGATGATTGGAAGATTGGTAAGGTTACCCCAGTTTTTAAGGATGGTGACGCTACTAACGTTTCAAATTTTAGGCCAATAGCACTAACATCAGTGTGCTGTAAGCTTTTAGAGCATATTGTATCAAAACATATTCGCCAGCACTTAACGCGCAATGACTTTTTTAGCGAATAACAACATGGCTTTCGGGAGGGCTTGTCAACAGTGACACAACTATTGGAATGTTGTCATGATTTTTGTAAAGTGGTTGATTGCAGGGGCCAGATGGATGTTATATTCTTAGCTTCAAAAAAGCCTTCGACAAGGTTAACCACAGAAAGCTTCTAATTAAGGTAAAAACTGTTTTGGGACATAACTGTGTAGTTCGATGGGTAGAGGACTTCCTAAGAGGTCGCAGACAGTATGTTGTCATTGGGGATAAGAGGTCCGATTGTTGCGAAGTTAGATCAGGTGTACCTCAGGGGTCAGTTCTTGGCCCCCTCTTATTTCTGATATACATTAATGACATGATCCGGGATTCACCAGTAAAAGCGAGGCTATTCGCAGACGATTGTATTATCTACCATGAAATCAGATCCGTTAATGACCAAATTCAGCTTAATGATTATCTACTCCAGATCGATAATTGGTGCACGGAATGGCAGATGTCACTGAACCCACACAAGACAGTTTGCATGACAATTACTCACAAGCTTGAGCCCCTGAACTATGTGTATAGCTTGCAAGGTAGCCCGCTTTCCAGAGTAAATGAATACAAATACCTCGGCGTGACCATCACTTCAAATCTTAGCTGGGCAAAACATATTGACAACATTGTCGCGAAGGGAAACAAGCGATTAGGCTACATTAGACGCGTCCTAAAACAGGCTTCTACGGACACAAAACTGACAGTGTACAAGATGCTTGTACGGCCTTTACTTGATTACGCATGCGAAATATGGGACCCATATCACAAAAAGTCTGTCTCTAAGCTTGAGCAGATACAGAGACGGACGCTACGGTTCATTTTCTCCCGGTATCGACGATTGGATTCAGTGACCCCTCTTTATGCTCAAGCTGATGTGTCTCTTCTTTCCCACAAACGAAAAGAAAAAAGACTAACTTTGTTTTATTGTGTAATAAATGGTTTAGTCCTGGTTAAGAAAGAACAATACATAAACGAAGCAAAGACGCGCGTCACTCGTAATAAGCATAATAAACACGTCCAGGTAGAAAAATTTTTTAAGGACTGTTTTAAATACTCTTTTTTTCCTGCCACATCATCCGACTGGAACAGCCTTCCTAACCACGTTGTGAATGCTCAATCCCGAGAGCAATTTGCTACCCTTATATGCAAATATTTAACGCAGGAGTGCACATAATTTGTACATTACATTGACTGTATTTTATGAACTGTGTTTTATGGACTGTACTTGCTGTTTTATCGTACTGGCCTGCGTTTATAAATTTTGATGTCAAACCCACTCCTATCTTAGTCCAGATGGACTGATAGTATGTGCAAATAAATAAATAAATAAATAAATCAAATACAGCTTCTCCATTTATGGCCTCAAAATGAAATATATACTCGGTCTAGTTCAGTAAAGCTGGAGGACAGTTCCTCCTCTTTGCATTTTATAACAGCCAGCTCTGTGAAGAAAGTATAGTACCTCGTTTGAAATTCGCAAATTAAATGAACTCTCTGCAATTATTTTGTATTTCGGTGCTGTGAACCTCGCAAACGAGCACTTGAAGGTGCAAAAGCAGGCATGCACCGGTCGTTGCCACAGAAGTGAGAGGTTAGGAGGGTAGATGTGTAGGCCAGTTGGTGAGACATGAGGAAAATAAAACCGCAGCAGGCACAGGATGGAGGGAGGAGGCAACACTCCATCCTGTGCCTGCTGTGGTTTTATTTTCCTTATGAGCAGTAAGGGTTGGGTTAAAGTCACTCTTGGTCGATACATCCTGTGCACCCCTCATGACGGAAGAGAGTGCGATTCACTTAGGAGAGCTCCCGTTGTACCCGCAGTGAGTGCACAGGCCATAATAAAGCATGCGTCGCCACCACTTGAGTCCGGCGGTGCTTTTATATATGTCACAGCAGTTGTCCTGACAATTGCAATTTTTCTTATGACTGCAGTTGTAGGCTGCTGTCTTAGCACATGGCATTGGTGAGCACTATACGTTTATCTTGACACATAATGTTGTGTTTAGCTTTAACTGGGCTCATTCAGCCAAAATGGGTTGCTGCTGACCTCTGTATGATTTGTGCTTATTTAGTGGTTTGAGTGCGCTGCATGCCCAAATGATATGTTGAAGTTGAAGTTTGAAGTTTATTTTTTAGCTTCCGTATAGAAGAAACTGCAGGATCCTGAACAAAAGTTGCTTTCTTGCACCTGACGGGGTTCAGGACCCCACATGATCAGTGCTCTGCATGCGGCGGCATACAGTTGAAACATGAAAATATCATTTTCTCTGCTCAGAAAGGTACAGATAAATGCAAAATTGAGAAACAACATGGGAAACAATCAAAATACTCGCAAAAATGTTGACATCACTCACCTTAAAACATAAGGTGAGTTTTACATGCGTAACCATGCGTAAAATTACATGCGTAACCAAGAACAAAAAAGACAACTGAGCACATGTTTTAAGGCAGTTGCATGTCCACACACATGCCAGTTTAACAAGCTAGGATACAAATTCCTGAATAGTGGTGTTATTTCATTACAGTTGCGATATTATGATGGTGCAAGTGAACGAATGGTTTACATATTTTTGGCGCAGGTATTCTTTCTGTGGAAGACGAACTCCTCCAGGGTGAACTGCCAAGACGCAGCCCTAGTGAGCTTCAGCTTAGGCGCAGCAAGCTGTACTTTGGAGCCGTCCCGCCAGACTTTGACTCATCTGGGTATGCGCACAACTTTTGGTTTATTCACTTGCCGTCACGGGCTGATTCTTCAGATGTTTGAATAGATATAAGACAAATTTCAACATCTCAACTGTTCAGACAGCTAGCTTCAAGAAACAGTTTATATCAGCACAGTGTTGTCAGAAGGGCTTTTTTTCTTTTTTTTTTTAAGAGTGGCTTGTTTCAATTCAGACCTTTTTTTTGTTCCATTCAAGCCCAAAAATTGGCCAAGGACTGTACTTGTTTTAATCGCTGCCTTGGTTTTGTGCTATGTTTTTCATAGAAAGCGACAAACTGTTTGAGTTGATGAGGTAAAGTTAATTAGATTAAAAGTACAATAAAAGTGCATACTTTTTTCCGAACTTGCCTGGTTCACACAATAAAAAATGCAATGACAATGATACACAGAAGACAGATAAACATGCAGAGACAGGCACGATGCTGCACTGACAACTAATTATTCACACCTTGCACACCTTCTTCTTTCTTCACTTCCTCTAAGTACTGCTAACTTCTTCCTTCACTGTCCCACCAAGTAAGCTAGGAATTTCACCTACTTCTTCAACAAGGAAACGGCAGGCGTACTAGCACATTGTTCACCAGACACAGTGATCGCCCAGGCTTCCAAAATATCTCCTGTCAACTGTCCTTATTCATTTTTCAAAACTTCAACATTATAAAGGTTTCCGTTTCGTTATGGAGGAAGGAGATGGTATTCCGAAATTACTGGCAGGACAGTGAAGGAAGAAGTTAGCTGTACTCAAAAGAAGTGAAAAAAAGGAGAAGGTTTGCGAGTGTGATTACTAATTTAGTTGTCAGTTCAGCATCGTCCTTGTCTGTGCGTGTCTTTCTTCTGTGCACTGTAGTCCATTCAGCTGCGCTTTTCATTATGTGTGCCAACCAGCTAGCTCAACGTTCCACCCTAATGTTGTCTGGTTCCGCTTGCAGGTTCAGCACTGTGGGCTTCCAGAACTTCATAGGCTGCATGAAGAACCTTCAGGTTGAGACAACACCATTGGACTTGCTCAAGTACGAAGCCTACGGTGTGGACCCTGGCTGCAGTGAACGGGTATGACCTGGCTTCCTGTTTTTCATGCGCAGTACTTCTTGCCTTCATCAGACAGCTTCTTCCCCGCTTCACTGAAAATGCACAGTGGTTTCTACTGAAGCACATTGTTTCACTGAGGCTGTCCTGTGCCTTTAGAAGGTCTTGCATGGACTATATTAGTGTTCATTGAGTGTGCACTCATTTTAAAAATACTACATAGTATAGCTTGTCTTTGACATTGCAACATATCGGTGGCAAAAAGAGAAATCATGCGAGGGTGACCAAATTGTGACTTCTGGCTCCATAGTTCAACAGGCCTATTTATTTCGTGTTTATTATGTATCTTTCCACCTACAATAATACCTACAGCCACTACAGGTATTTTCAATAAAAAGAATAAATAAATACAGCATGGTAGCTTCTGGAAATAGACTTGCCTGTACACCTCCTGTGAAGTGTGAGCAGTAAGGTAGCGTTATTCTTGGTTCTTTTCTGGGCTGCATGATCTGGCAACTGTCTCTATACTTATAGAACAACAGAGGGTATTTTTTTGTTTTGCTTTAACTTTATAAATAAAAACTTGATGCAGCTTCAGCCATTTGTCAAACGGGGTGGCTTATTTCAATGCATTTCATTCTTTTTTTTATGTGCAGCTACTGTCTATCAACTCTTGCCTCATACAAACAGGAAATAAATTATGCCTGTCATCAGTGCGGCCTCGCCACAGGCATATTTTATTTTGAATGGGTCAGATGGGACCAAGCCACTTTTATCTCTTTCCTTACCTCTCATCAAAGACACCCCTTGCTCACCATTTCTTTCAACTGCTATCCAGACCAATTTCAGTATGAAAGAGCTTATCTTACTGTGCACAAATATATGCTTAGTTATCACGTGATGAAT
The DNA here is from genome assembly GCF_055883805.1 of Amblyomma maculatum. Lineage (NCBI taxonomy): Eukaryota > Metazoa > Arthropoda > Arachnida > Ixodida > Ixodidae > Amblyomma > Amblyomma maculatum. The sequence continues at coordinate 118,681,573 of NC_139352.1, read as the reverse complement.
GCCAATTACATTTGCTGTTGCAGTGGAGAAGCCCACTACTGTAATTGTTTTCAGTTTAGCATAGTTATTGCATGCCTGAAAAATTTCGGTATCCTTTTTGTGATCAAAAAGTCAGTTCACTGCGCCAGTTGGTACAGTATTGATTGTACTCGTGCTTGTATTACATGGCTCAGCATTAGGCAGGGCGAATGAGGGGCTTGCTAGGATATACAATTGAAAGAAACCAACGGTCAGTGAGGCCGAGGTAAGCATAGGGATGGCGTATTTTTATTTAATAAAAAAACGACCATCTTTTATGCTTTCCTTGGCATCGTTGGCTGTCGGCTTCTTTCAGTCATGGCTGGGTATGGCCATTTACTTTCTGTACTAAAATGTTGACATCACATGATGTGTACCTGCCATCTTACAGAAGGTCAAGTTGGTGAGCTTCAAAGGAACCGGCTACCTGGAGCTCAAAGGGAAGACGCTGGCTGCCGAAGGGAACTTTGGCTTCACCTTCCAGTCCATGCAAACGGACGGTCTCCTCATGATCTCAACATTCTCGGCAGTCCGGGGTGCTGAAAGCAAAAGAGATGTAAGCTAGACTCAACACTGTTCTGTTTTTGCTTCGAGTTTTTAGACCTTTGCAACACTGCTCTCTGGATGTAAACATTACACTTTGTAAACATTATAGTTTCGCACTTTGTAGCAAAGAGCAAAAGAGAGATTCTGCACTGATTGACACCTATACTTTTTAAAGTGTCCATCATAAATTAGACCTAAAATAGTAATCACCATATGTATACACACAGGGTGTGTCCGGAAGGTAATGCATTTATATCTGGGAAAAGAATTTTTAGCCCCGTTATAACAAAGTCGGCGGGAATTGAAAATTGCTTCGCTAATCCGCTATTTCGTTGTATCTGGACTATGAAAAAGAGAGACAAATTTGAGTAAATTGTTTTATCGTCGCTGGACAAAATGATCCTGTGTTCCCTGAACACATTTTGCAAGTGCGGTCTTCAGGATTGCGGCCTCCATACTGTCAACTGTAAACCGAAGTTCTGCTCTGAACTCCCGAGGTACTACATCCGTAGTGTGTGAACAGCTGCAACGGCTGCAGCGAAGGTCACTAGCTTAGAGGCGGAACCAGCATCGTCGCAGTCACTCTCAGAGGTGCTATCTGTCCCTTCCATGACGTTCCCGGCAACTTCGTCAATCGTGAAGTCCTCCGTGGCAACAACTTAGCCGTCGGTGGAAGTGAAGTTCATGTGGGACAGACCTGGAGGTACAAGATCCAACTCGTTAGCAGACTCCCATAGCTGCTCCAACCAAGCTGTCGTGTTGGCACCATCAGCTGTTGCAACGATGTCAATCGCGCCAGCATCATCCTAGGCAGGCGCCATGACAGCACTGCTGCTTCGGGAGAAGCCAGCTTTCTTAAAGCAGTGAGAGATAGTCAGGTGCTTCACGTCCCTCCAGGCTCCGCTTGCAAAATAGATGGCTTTCACCAAAGGGACCTTCATGTCGACCACGTTGTCGGCAGAGTGAACATCGATCAGAAGGCGCTCGATCACTCGATGCTGGTAGTGGACCTTGAAGTTAGCGATAACCCCCTGGCCCATAGGTTGCAGCTTGGCAACTTGGTGAAGCCCAAGTCCTTAGCCTTCACTAGCATGATAAGCTTTTACATTTCTCCACTGCAGATCCTGCGGTCCTCTGAGAACACAGTAATGTCACATTCCAGCGTCGACATAACTGTCATTATACTGACGTCTTCATAGCTCATGTTACTGGAAGTTGGGTATTATGTGATCACTTTGGCTATCGCTATTACTCCAGTTGGCTATTTCAGTGTCTAATTGACTTAATTGGCTCCAATTATTTAACTAATCACTCCACATGCACCAAATTTGTTCCTTGGTGACATTTTTTTATCCTCTATTGACTAAAGCCATTTGCTTTTTTCTATTACTCCTCACTTCGACGAAATTCTACTGACAACGTTCTGGTGACAAAACTCCCCAAACATAGCCACTTAATGCTCACGCATTATATAGCAAAGTAGAATTGACCAAGGCTTATTGACTCATTTGGCAAGTGTCAGAAAGGCTTTTGTTTTGTTCATCACAGAAATTGATTTAGTACTGTTGTTCGAGTATTGACTCGATCGCATGTTGCAACATAGCACTATCAGAATTAGGTTCAGGAAAACAGTAATTCCCCAGAGTTCAGAGCGAACTGAACTAGGCAGCATGGAAAAGATAGGAACCACCCTAGTTAATGCAAACTGGTTCTGCATCGAAACAAACAGTAACGCCGGAAAAGAATAATTGCATTACTATCTGGATGCATGCTGTATTTTTACAGGAAGGTGACGCTCTATGGATGGATAGCCATATGACCAAGCCTGTAGGACATTGTTTCAGTCGATTCATGGTATTTTAGTTCGGCTGATTGTTGTTATAATAATTGACTTTGTGAATAAATCTTTTTAATACAACAGCCCTCCTCACAAGCAGCCAAGGCTTCGCAAGGCTTTCAAAGCTGTTAAATTTGAACCCTGATGTGAGGCATACGATTGATGGGAAGCTGCATTTTTATTTACAGCACTACTATTCAGTGGCCTTGAAGGATGGCCACATTGAACTGCGTCTGAATGGCGGGGCAGGAGAAGTGGCCTCGCGCTCTGAACAACGCTACAACGACAACAAGTTCCACACCATCACTGTGATTAAGCGACATCGAAAGTAAGCTGGTCACCTGAAGCAGTCAGTTTTCATTTTTTTTTTTTTTAAAGTTGCATATATGTTTGCTATCCGCCACATGCCACCTGGATTGTTGTGATGTTATCACTTCATCACAGCATTTGGCACTGAAGTGATGAAACCAAAATTGGTGTGAACATTATGTGTTACTAATAGCATTCAGTGTCTTGCCTTTATTTCTATTTAGTTCATAGTTACTGAATAGAAATAAAGCAAGGTATTGTGCGCATCACGCATTTCATTTGTGCATCTTGCTGCAGTTAGGGTGAAATAAGAAAGAAATTAAGGTGCAAGAAGGATAACCGAGCACCATAACATTGTGGTTAGCAATAACCTGTGCAGGCAGTTGAGCATCAAGCAGGTTTACCTGAGTGCACGTGACTGTACTCGGCAACACCTTTTCTTGGCAATGGAGGAAAGCTACGCAGTGCAGGGTCTGTAACTTTGTCATTGCGCCAAATAGTTTGGCTATCTGGCACGATGCCCTCTCCACAGTAACTGCATTCTGTCACTGAAGTGGCTGGTGCAGTGTGTTGAAGCATCTTGTAATTGGGCATGCCTGGCAAATTAATTTGTGATAATTTTTAAAGAAGCTGTACTTTCCTTGACATTAAGCTGTGAAAGCTTAAAAAATATGCCTTAATTAATTGATATTGACACTATACATACTATTGCTATAGCTAGAATACTATGACGCAAGCAGAGGTGTGGGGACAGAGCACTTGTGCTAGACCTGCAGTAATTAAATAATACTTTATCCTTGCATCGTGTCTTCCTATATTCATTGGCTTGTCATCATGTTATATCTTGGTAGCGATGTGGGCAGTCTTTCTCATCCCGACCATGGAGATTTGACGCCTTTAGCTTACCTTGATTTTCAGTTACTTCATTATCTTTTATCCTTAGCACTACATTGTAAGAGAAAACTAATACACTGCAAGCGGGGATCATTTTCTACTTAGCAAGAGAGGGTGTGTTTCAGCTCTGTAACTTCTGCTCCACTGCCTGGAAAAGTTGTTGTGCTGTTTGCTACAATGGCATAGTCATTTACACATAATCAATCTCTGAAGACTGTGCAGAATTCATTTGAAACTTGAAAGATACAAGTGGTTGGTGACTTTGCAGGATTCATGTGAACGTGGATGATGCCGAGATCGACGTCCTGAGACTTCCCAAGGGCACGGGTGACATCCAGGGTCCCGAATTGGGTGGCCTGTTCTTCGGCGGTGTTCGGGGTGGCGTTGCTATTGGGGCTCAAGCGGCCACTCGAGACCACTTTGTGGGCACCATCAAGGATGCTGTATTCAATGACGTGTGAGTGGAGTGAGAACACTTGGATTTCAGGCATCAGCTAGCTTACACATTTTGCAGCTGTTGTGGCTTAGCATACTAGTATTTCCGTAAAGAGAAATGAGTAGAAATGGTCATTGCATCTGGAGTGCTTTGAACACTAGTAGTGCCATGTGGTGCTGCATGGCAGACAGCCTCATTGCTCCCCATTGCTTTGCTTCAGCTCTGATGCTGCAGCAGGTTGTGTATCCTTTGCTTCATTGTTTCTTTTACAGCAACAGTTGTTAAACACTCATTCCTGGGTTTGTTGGTAGTGATGTAGTAGTATAGCAAAAGCTCGTTAATTCAAACTTCACAGGACCTGGAAAAAAGTTAGAAATATTCGAATTCGACTGGCCTAAAAAAAGCTGGCAAGAACCATTTGCAACATGGTAAATCTACCTATTTACTCGCGTAACGAACCCACCCACCCCCAATATTTGTCTAAGAATTTGAAAAACAAGAAGGCGTCGGTCGTTAGCTCTAGTAACAGGAGGAAGTGAACTTGGCAGAGTGCCAGTGCTTGTCCAGTTGTGCAAGCCTCTTTTTCAGTATATTCGCTTTATCATGGGCGATTAGGGCAGGTGCCGTCTACTGCCACTCAATCATTGAAACGCGCGACATTTAGCAAATGCCTTTTGAAGCGAATGACGCTAAAGCCGGAGTCATGATCGCGGCAGACCGCATGCCTTCATTGACGACTGATGGGTGGAAGAATGGACTACTCCCACAAAAAAAAAAAAAATTTCCCGCATAACTTGTAGCTGCCATCCGAAGTCATAGCCTTTCATGGGCATTGGCTGGCACGTGCCGACAGAAATTATCCATATTTCTGAATGACCAAGGTTCAAATTAATGTGCAATTAGTTGCAAGATTTGGAGGTTGCATGGAAGAGAGAGCAGGTAGCTGCCACCGCGGCCGCTGCACCATGACGCCATTTAGGCTCTGCCCGCTCTTCCATGGTTTTACCTGGTTTCATCTTCTGTCCCTGTTTTGAACGAGTGCAGCCTGCAACTATGCCGCTTTTTCATGGAGGTGTGCTTTTGGCCACGTGCTGTTCGCTAAGCCGCCCAGACGCGGTGGCGCATACTTCAAATTATCTGTAGCTGAACTGACTTTTGGCTGGACCAAGTAGAGTAGTTTGAATTATCCAAACATTCGAATTATTGAGGTTCGAATTAACGAATGTTAGCAGTGATTTGGTTTGTGGGGTTTAACGTCCCAAATCGACTGAGGCTATGAGAGATGCCGTAGTGGAGGGCTCCAGAAATTTCGACCCCCTGAGGTTCTTTAACGTGCACTGACATCCCACACTACATGGGCGCAAAGCTTTTTGCCTGCACCAAAAAGCAGCCGCCGAGGCCGGGATTCGATCCTGCATCCTTGGGCCCAGTAGTTGAGCACCCTATCACTGCACCACCCCGGCAGGGAGCAGTAGTAGTAATAGTTGTTGTAGTGGTGTTAGTTGTAGTGTAGTAGTACAGTCGAACCCGGTTATATCGAACCCAGATATATCGAATTTTGGTTATATCGAACTCACGGAATATCCCCTTGAAAATCCCATGTAAAAGTATAGGAAAGCCGCGTCATATATCAAACTCAATTTCACCGGTCGTTCGATATATCGAACTCCGCACCACGCACTGGAAAGTGTGCCTTCCCCAAAGACGATCGCATCACCCTTGGCCGTTTGCCGCGTGATGTTTTCAAGCCACGCGCGGAAGGAATGAGAGGGGACAGTTCGGCGACGGCTGGTCTGGGCAGCGCCGCGCCCATTCCCCAAAGGCGAGCGCATCTGCAGTTGTTGTTTCCCGCGCGCCAACACATGACGCTTGCAAGCCATGTGCGTGGGTGTGCTCATTCTTTTGCTGAGCTATCTCTCTCCTTCAGCATGCGCAACAACGCATGCGCCAAGCCAGCTCAGCCCGTTTTCAGACCGACGTCGAATGCTTTCTCCAGCGTGTGTTGCGAACCCTCTGCGTGCGGCGGCGCGGCGGCGGACGTGGCTATAGCGCCTGCGGATGTTAAAAAGGCTTTCTCTCTCTGCTATTTTTTTTTTTTGCGAGAGTCATTCTTTCTTATCGTTAGGCTGTACGCGCGGCGTAGCGTAAGATATGGCGGCTGCGGACGTTAAGAAGCGGCAGGCTTTTTTTTTTTTTGCGGGGATGTTTATTTTCTTTACTTTTTTATCCTTGCATGTACCCAGACAACCATATCAGATCCAGGAGATGTCCATAAAATGCACCCCTCAAAATGTTTAATATTCAGAGGATCTCCATAAATACCCACAACTGGTCCTGTGGATATTCCGGAGATGTCCCTATTGCCTCACAGTGGATGTCCACATGGACATTCATTATGATGTCTAGAGGACGTTGCCAAATCAGTCTCTGGACATTGCATGGACATTGCCAAGATGTACAAGCATGCACTTTTAGCAGAGCTAGGGATAGCTGTTGAGCAAAACACATAGCGTGCATTATAGGTTTATTTACAAAAAGACTGCAAGCTTTCAAGCACCTTCCCCTCTTCATGGGTTTCAGTTTGCGTCCGTGCTTGTGCCTCCTGGAAAATATGAAAGATGAAGTGAACAATAAAGTGAGACATTAAGAAATTGACAGGTAACAGAAAATAAATAGTCACAAAAAAAGGCCGCATGCACAAAACAAACTTGTCTGAAAGCTGGCAACAGAACTTACAGCTATGTAACAGTGAAAAAAAATGGATGTAAAACCTTTACGTGCGAAGAAAATAAGCCTATTAACATGTCCGTAGTTAAAGGAATGTAAAAATTTCACAACCTGTTGTCTCTGTACAAGGATAGTTAACAATTTGTGTTCACTTCTTTTTCAGTTAAGGTTGAAAGTTGTTTTAGAGTGTAAGCTGCATTATTCAGGCTGCAAGTTCAGATTTCACCTCGCTGGAACTGAATGACTTCAACCTAATGAAGCATAGGTGTCCACTAAAAAGTGAGACATACTGTGCCTTCCTTTCCCCAAAAACCAACTAAAAAAAATTTAAAAAGAAATGGCGGAATGGAAAGGTTGTGTTAAGGCACTCTCGCATCTACTTTCAATGAGAAGCTTGAGCACCCCCCTAATTCAAACCATGTACAGCCTTGGTAAACTATGCAAAATCACGCTTGAGCTTGAGCTCATTTAAATTTGTTCAAGCCATGCTTAAACAGGCATCTAACTGCTATGTACACACACAGTTTTGTACAAAATAGTGGCTAAATTTTCATACCTTGTTTTGCAAGCCTTTCCTGTTGCTGTTTAGGACGGCATGGAACATGTTGGAGCCATTTCTTTATAATTGCTTGCACATCATCCACTGTTGCAACATATCGCATGTTTGCATTGCAGCCACTGAAACAAATACAGCAGTATAGTAGCTGTGGCTCATTGCTATTTAATAACTTGAAACACCTGAGTACTGAGCTGTAGCCAGTGGAAATAAAGGAAGAGGGAGAGGAAAACAAGGACAAGTAGAGCGTAATGACAGCAAGAAAGGAAAATAGAGTTTCATACACTCTTCATAATATCCAGAAAAATATACAGTGTGAACAAGCTAGCACCGCATGCATGGCAAGACAACAATCTTATTCTCTGAAGTGAGCTAATAAGAGCCAGCCTAGCTTTTCACAAAAAAAACTTGAACAAAAAATGGCAAAGCAGCAACCCATTCTGCGATGAAGGCATGCAAAAAGTGATGTTAAAAAAAATTATATAGCAGGGAGGTCGCGGCCTTCTGCGTAATATCCTCTTCTAGTATCCACTTCCGCAAAATGCACTTTATGTCAATATCATCACTGTCGCTCGCACATTTGCTAGGCGTTGGACGCGCGCAAAATGGCTCGTCGCCCAAAGAAAAAGCTAGAGGTTCCCATGACGCAGATGATCCTTGCGCGGCGGGAATAAACTCTGGGTCAAACATGACAGAGGTGGGCTCCGGGTTGTCATTGCGGGCTATAGCTCTCCAACCGCCATTTCTGGTTTATGCATTTCTGCACACTCGTCGGGTTCACCAAGAGCAGAAAATGTGGCACGAGTATTCCTCGCAGCTGCGCGTGCTGCCCATGTCTTCGCTCTTGGTTTAGGCATAGCAGAAAAAGTTGTGCTCTTAGGTGATCCTGAAACGTTACCTTTGAAGAAACGTACTCCACGAACAAGGCAATGCACAGGGCGATTACCAACTTGAAATGACTGCTGCTGTCAACTTCGTCAGCGAAGATGTGGCCATGTGACGCACGTGCGACGTTATGCGGCTGCCAACAACTCGGAGAGCGGTTGAGGCGATGTGAGCTTGTGTCAGCTATGCAACATATGCATGCCAGGCACAATGACACTTCCGGCTTCCGGGGATATCGCTTCCGGTTGTAATGTACTGCTGGGTGCAGAACTATTACACCAAGCTCGAGCTGCAATACTTGGAAGCGCCAAGATTAGCAGACGTTTCCAAAATACGACGACGTCACTCGACCGCTGAGTGTATTGAAATAGGCATGTATTACGGCATGAGTCATCTGTGGACACACGTCCGTGTTGCACTTAAATTGACCGCGTCTTCTCGCTCGAAGGGACAACACGTGAATTGTGTTATTGTGTTGTGGTGGCTGCGCAGCGGAGGCAGGGAAGGGAACAAGACGAACGCCGCGGACGCCACGAAAGAAAAAAAAAGGCGTGCTACTCCGCGCTAATTTTGTGGTAGAGTTGCCGAAGATCTCATGATAGTGACAGCGCGTCGCCCAATAAACGCATTATTCCTGTTCATAACAAATGTATCATACAACAAGCCTGCAGGCAAAGCATTTAATATTTTTCGCTCACCACAAAGAATGCACTATTTCTTGATCGCGAATGTAGGCAGCGAGTTTCTCCAACGTCCTCCTCAACCTCTACGGCTCGAGCAACGAGCTGCCCACGTTTTTATTATGCACTACGGCATGAGTCATCTGCGGACCGCGTCTTCTCGCTCGTGGGGGGGGGGGCTGTGCAGAGGAGGCAGAGAAGGGACAACAGGGTCTTCAAGATGAAATTGAGGGGCTTTACTTGAAGACGCTGCCTGCCTTTCCACTTAGTCCGAATCAAAATTTAAAGCAAATATCTGCTGAACTATGCATGTCCACTGAAAGTCACATTATATAACATCGAAGTTGTGTACACTGTGTGATATCTTCACGACCACACAAAGGTAAAGTCATGAGCGGCATGAGGATATCCACTAAAAGATGATCTTTTAATAATGGATGCATGGACATCTCATGGGTGTACAAAAATGATGTTTGATATTGAGACCTTTTGTGAAGATCCCATGGATATTGCTGGTTGTGTGGGTATGAATCAGCGAAAGCACGCGGTCAGCTGCTGCGATCATGACGCGTGATAAATCGAACCAGGCTTCTGCAATCAAGCCATCACGGGCACTCTGCCAAGTTCGCTCCCCACCACCGCGGGAGCTATAAAAAGATAAGCGCGCCCTGATGTTATCGCTGCGCAGCATCTGGGCACGCTGCCAAGAAATGAGCTGTGGATGAGACGACCCAAACGGACTGACGCGCGCCGTCGACATGCAAGCGAAAATCCGCGGCGACACAGAAGCCTTGTTTTGAGCTGCCGCAGTGGCTCGAGCGGCGAGAGGGACGCAGTTCCAACAAGTTTCAAAATTTTCGCTCTGTCGCTGCCGCTCGTCGCTGAGATCGCTCAGTCGCTTGCATGTGAGCGAGCTAGCCTTAACGCATTTTTTTTTTTTTTTTTAATTCTCTGGTGCAAAAGTGGAGAGTGGGTTCATTATGCGAGTGGGTTGATTACGCGACAAATATGGTATCGTTTTTTCACATCGTAAGTGCCGTCACAAGCCGATTTCTGTATATCGAATTATCGATATATCGAACTATTTCGCGATCCCCTTCGAATTCGATATATCCGGGTTCGACTGTAGTAGTAGTAGCAGCTGGCATAACTGGAGTGTTGTTGCCACAGTAACTAACTGAAGGGTTCTTATGTTAGGAGAAGAGAGTTGCCATGCAATCAGGAAAGTATGGTGAGAACAAAGGAATGCTCTGTTATAGGGTAGTACTAGTGGAGTCTACTGTCTCATTTTACAATGATAGCTGTCAGGCACCAGTTCCTAAGCTTTACATTGTCATTCTCAAATTCTTTAACCTAACTATACTGTAAAATGCTAAAGTCTGCCCCTCAGCTGTCACAGTCAGTGGCGTCGCGAGGGGGCTGCGTTCCGCACCGGGTGCAGCGCACAGGGGGTTGCAGCTGGGAAGTGATAAGGAGGTAGTGCGGAGGGCGAAATGAATTATTGTGTTAAGACTCGAAAAGGCCTGCATTGGTACCACTGAGGCACTGACTGGAAAGTGTGGTCTTCTCCTAGAAGGAATTATTCTGTTATAGAAGTGCTTGAAAACACGTGTGCCTTAGTTTATGTCAGAGAGCCGGCGGTCTTTTGTCTTGTTCATTTATCTCCTGTGCCTTTCTCGCTCCTCGGCCCAGTCACACATCTGCCTCACACTTTCACTCAAAGGCACAATGCCTGTTGCTCAGTGGAATGGCAAGTCTGATCACTATGTGCTGATTTGAAAAAAAAAATATAATAATAATGAGAAGGAGGGCACCTGTAGCAAGCTGGGTGCTTTGAAAGGGGAATTGAGAGTTAATTTACCCAGGAGTGCTCACATCGCGCATTATGCAGTTCTTACTTTTTTTTTCTGAAAAAGGCAAATTCACTGTTAAAATGAGAAACGCATCTGAAAGCATTAGAAAAATGAGCATGTAGATGCCCACCGCCTCCCAGCTCCAAAAAATCGTTTCGCGCTTAGTATTTTCTGTTGATGTATATAGCATCAATGCACATTGATAACTTTGCAGTCTGGATGCAGAAGTCAACCTGCATCTTTTGGAGGAAAGGAGAGGAGAAAAGTTAAATGTAGAGAATGCAAAGTAAAAGGCTTTCACCTATGCATGTGGCATGTGAAAGGCTCTGCTGGGGATCTAACTACAACGCGTGGTCTGATACTGGGCAATCGCCTGTCTTAAGCCGCTTGCTCAGTGAATTTCCTCGCAACTTTCACAGGCTAGTGTTTGCCTTTTTTAGGAAATATGTGCTTTAGATGCAATGTTTTGCTGAATTATTTGCCGTGGTGCAGGATCGCTGTGTCAAAGTGTTAAAAGGAAAAAAAGGCCACTTCAGTCGCACTGCGTGGTTGAGTGCAGAGCGAACTTCAAAGCAAATCATGAGTGCAGAGGAGGTTGAAAAGAAGTTGTGATCGGGTGCTTAAAACACGGGGACGGGGGCGTGCCCCGTGCAGCTCCTCTGCATTGGGTGCGGGTGACCCTAGGGACGCCACTGGTCATAGTATCTCGTGTTTCTTTATGAATGTTGAAAGCACATTCAGTGAGAAAAGATTCCTGATTGCCAGAACGACCTTTTAAGCTACGATCAGATTGTCTCTTCAGATAAGCAGGGCAGGAGCTTTCCCTTACAATCTGGAAACAGGAAGAGAAGTGGGCTGCATATTTTGTCTCTTACTCCTTTTTGCTTTTCACAGAAGACGTAAATGGAACAAAGAGATGTACTCAAAAATCTGATGCATTTTACATTGTGTACGATACCAACGTCTTGGTGTTACCTTTGCTCCAGGCTGCTCGGCTTCAACTTCCCTGTGTCGCACGAGGGCGCAGGCATCGGACGGCTGCTGAAGCGCCCTCGTCCCTTGCCGCCTGACCATGACAGAATGGCGGTCCTCACAGAGCAGGAACTCGACCAGTGCTCAGACCAGCCACCACACGCTCTACTTGAGAAGGCGGTCAAGTTTGGCGACACACTCAACAGCCGCGTGATTCTGCCTGGCATCCTTGAGTTCAGAAATGAGTAAGCGCTTGCCTTTCTTTGCCTATGTACCCCGAAGTATACTTGTAATCACACATTGTGGTGGAAATCAAGAAGAAATAGACATAGGCAGGACATGTTGTGCGAAGAGAGGATAACTGATGGTCATTTAGGGTAGCCAGTTGAATTCCAAGGGAAGGAAAGCGTAGCAGGGACGGCAGAAAGTTAGGTGGGTGGATGAGGTTAAGAAGTTCGCAGGATGCAGCTGGATGGAGGTGGATGCAGCTAGCACAGGACCGAATTAATTGGAGGAATATGGGGGAGGCCTTTGCTCTGCAGTGGGTATAGTCTGGCTGGTGATGATGATAATGGCTCGTAATCTTTGCAGAAGGCACAAATTTGTTTCAAAATTGCAACAAAAACAGTGAATGTTTTGGCTGTCATGTGCGTCTTGAATGCTATCTGTTAAGGGAAGAAACTTAAATTGTCGCGTCTGTCCTGGCTGTGTTTGACACGTCTTCTGATGCAGCTTCAATCTGAGCCTGGAGCTGCGCACCTTCTACCCCAATGGAGTGTTGATGCTTGCTCAAGGTGGCTCCCATGGCCGGCAGTTTGCCCTGGTCCTGTCTGGAGGTAGAGTCTTGCTCGACATCACCGACAGGGCGACGCCCAAGAAACTCCACAGCCATAGCGGCCTCAACGATGGTGAATGGCATCATGTGAGTCGGACGCACTCAAAAGATTAACTGAACTTCTGGTGGAAACAATTGAAGCAAACAGAAGAAATTACTGGCTATACTAATTAAAACACTCAGTTAAGGGAATCGTGTTTTATAAATATCTCTCTCTTCTCCATTTCTTGTTTCCTTTTTTTCTTTCTCATTTTTCTGCTTGTTTTTTCTCTTAACTTGCCTCTTGAATCAGTTTGTCTTGCGTAACAGGTTCTTACAACTGTGACTGGCGTCAGTTACACGACAACTCAAAGCAGGCTGTCAGTAATAGCTCGTGCGATAAAACAGCAGTGCTTTATGCAGTCAGCACTGATCTTATAACGAGCATCTCGCTAAAGCAACTGTAGCTGTCTCTCTTTCGAGTGATGATCAGAGAATAAGTTCAATGATGTCCTGGGGGGAATCAAGAGAAAAACAATTAATACAGGCAGGAAATATAATATGCAGAATAGGTGACTGCAATAGCCTGTCAGTACTGAGTGGATTACTACTTTAAAATCAATCTTAAGGTAACTCGCCTAGATTGCAGCTGGTTGATTATTCAGAAATTTTCAAATATGCATCCTCCAAATTCAAGATGCAAGGTATTAGATTGGTATTTAAATTCTGGATATTCACACGCTCCTAATTTTTATCCTTTGCTTTGCAAAATTAGTACGCTCTGCAACTGATTATCTGTTGCTGTTGTCTTGTTTTGTTTCCACACCCATTTCACAGTTTGGACCCTAGACTAGCCACATGAGTTTTGATTCCAGACAATTCTGCACATTGTTGGGACACACAGAAGGAAGGGAATGAGAGGTTTAGGTCCGAAAACACCATCATTGCACTAATGCAGATAGGCTACTGCAAATTTCTCCCCGATTCCATGCTGATGTGTGTGACGGCATCTCCGCAGGTAATCCTGTCAAAGGAAGGCTCTCGGCTGATGCTGTCTGTCGACGACAACACAGCGTTGAAATTGCAGGTGCACAGGAGGATGCCTTTCCGCGGCCCGCTCTACATTGGCGGCATTGCGCCGGGTCTCTCTGTCCCTGATGAACTCGTGAGTATACTGTGGAATTTTATATTTGTTTAAACATTGAATGGGATGTGAACAGGGGAGAAATATGCGCACGCCGAAATGTGCGTTCTGTAAGCAGTGATACCTAATAACCTTCAAACCATAGAAATCAATTTCAACCTAAGAATGAAAAAAAAAAATTGGTATGCAAGTCAGGTAAACTGTGGTGTGTTCAGAGATGCCAACAATTTCAGGTATTTATGGCAGCTTGAGCATGTTAAAGCTTCTGTTATAAAATTAGACGCATCCTTATTGAAAGCTAAGCTATTGTGCATCTAAATTTGTTTTTTGCCAATATCACTACAAGTGAATTCTAGCACTTTAGTATTCTGGAGAACATGGTTCTGTGCTTAGTGGATTTGAAATGGTGACAGACACATTTGCACATCTTTAAATCCTCAGACAGCCGCTAATTTGCTTGTTTGTTTGTCAAATCCAGGGGTGCAAAAGCTCCACTAATTGCGCCACTTTGATACAGCTGTATATTTATGCGCTAAGCTGGACCATAAATTTGAAATTAGTTAAATTTGTGCCACGTTGCGCCAAAATGCCCAGACTAGCTGCAAAAGTTTGCCATACTCAGGGACAACATTCCGCAGCCATGATATGGCCAATCACGACGTTTCATACACTACAACATGCATCATTGGCTAGCCTTTTAGTTTTACTTTGAGATCATGTCACACTGTTCTAGTGCCTAATATTTTTCTATCTTGCATGAACGTGTACGCTCAACCGTTACTACTATTTGAGAAGGCGTCACTGCACAGGTCACAGTTTGTGTGGTGAAGCATCCCCATAACACAAGGGGGCCGTTTGTAACGAGGCACCTCTGATACTTGTGTCGCATGTAGAAAGGTGGTACTTTTGATTTTGGAGCAATACTCCAACACTGTGTTTTAAGCACCGCATGCTTTTAATGAATGTACCTCTAGTTCTTTATGCGACTCTTGGAAGTTTTCGGTATATTATTGGGCCATTCGTGTACAGTAAGGTTGCTTTTACATTGTCTCGTCAGTAGACTCACTTTCCCGTCATTAGATAGTGTAGGAGGTGCGTCAGGTGTAGCTTCTCTGTTTGTGCTAATATAGCTTGAGGTGGTACATGTAATTTACCGTCCCTCGTTATACCTCAATGGCAGTATAATCGAGTACGTGGACACCTTCAAATCATTGGGTGTAACGCTCAGCAGTACGATGAGATGGGATTCCCATGTTAATAATATTGTGTCAACGCTTTCTAGAATTGTCGGAATTACTTCACGTAACAGGCATATTCTACCTATCAAAAATAAAATTACTTTATATTATGCATATTTTTATTCCCACCTCAGCTATTGCCTCCTTGTCTGGGGCAATACAACGGTATCTAATGTCATAAAACTGCAAACATTGCAAAAGAAAATGCTTCACGCAATTGTCAAAGGGACGTATGATTCGCCCACTAGACACATTTACCTACATTATAATATTGTACCTTTCAACAAATTATTTGACTACAGATTTGTATCTCTTTATAAATCAACGATAAAAAAGGTTGATTCATTTTTTCTCAAATTGTTCCAATTACATGTTGCCACTCATCATACGACATCAGATTGCAGAGTAGGTTTGCATTACCAAAGTGCAGAACTAACTATGGGTTTTGTATGTTGAGATTTATTGTGCCAAAGTTCCTACCTCTTTCAGTGACTAAGTGAATATTAGTTATGTCTTTTTCTGCCATTCAGAAGAGCTTTATTCAGGAATCTATGCTACAGTGATGTCAAGTGTTTGAACGTACTGTGCCACTCTGTGTTATAGCCTCACGGTCTTCTGTATCTATTATTGCTGCCAGTTATGAGACATGTTTCTGTCAACTTTGTTCTGTAGATGCGCTTGTATTCATTTTTTTTTTTACCAGTGGTTGTTTTTGCCTTGTGCCTACTGCTGACTTGTAGGGGGGGGTGAGGCCCGTCAAGCGGTGTATAATTCACTGCTTTTTTTTCACCATCTCCAGTTTGCATGTACAAACTGAAATAAAAATTCCGTGCATCAGCAGGTCAGGAAATGCACAGCAGCTTTAGATTTTGAATTCCATAACGACGCAGTGGAGCCCAAGACTGCCAAAGTTAATGTTTACGGATTACGGATGCTGGAACATTGAAAAATTATGAGTCTGCTCTGTGCATGGAATATATACCTAATACCCCAAGTTATCGCCCACCTCCCCTTAATTAAAATATCGAGTTGGAACCACCGAGTCATCAAAAGGTCTGTGGACAAAAAAAGCTTGTTAATTCAAACACGAGTCGGTTCTGCTACGGCAATTCAAACTATGCGGCACAGCGTCTGGACTGCCTGGCACGTAGTACATGGCCAAAGAAACGCTTCTGCGATAGGGCGGCATAGTTAAGATGCTGTGCGACTCCAAAATGATGACAAACATAAAACCAGGTAAAACCATTGAAGAGTAGGTAAAGCCTAACTCATGATTGGCGCTGCCACTGCCGGCGATGCCGGAAGGTAGGGGTGGCGGCCATGGCGGCGGCTGCTTGTTGTCTGTTCTGAGTGATCTCTGAGGCTTGCAACTCAATGCTCAGTAATTCGACCCTTGTTAATTCGGAAATACGGATAAGTATTTCTGTCGGCGCGGCTCCAGCCGACGCCCATGTAAGCGGACGGGCGCTACGGGTCTCGCACCGGTTAGGCTGCCTACGGTTACAGTTGCATGGTACTGCAAGTTATTGTCAATATAGCACTCCTGTTGCGTAGTTGACCGCGCATCCCTGACGTGCACGTAATGGCAAGCATAACGAACACAAACGCCTTATTTAACAGTATACCTTAACAGGCTGACTAGGTTTTAGCTTCGCTTTTTGGAGGTTCGTGCTGTCCACGCCAGCTAGCGGCAGCGGTGTTCATTGGCCGTGTACCAGCCAGCTAACCGATTGCAGTTACACGGCTTTTCGGATCGTGGGTTTTTTACACATTTCCATTGCGGTTCTTCTGTTGCTCCCAAAATGTGCACTCATAAAGTACTGTTCAGGATATCATGCAGTGAATCCTCACATGCGACGCAGGCTGTTTTGAGAAGGGGCACTCCTGCTACCGCGTCGTACCGTTAAGAATGAGTGCCGGCGAGGAGTCAAGGCCGGGGAAACTGTGCTAGTTCGCTCTCCCCCACCTCACCCCCCAACCTCTAGAGCTAATGTCAAAAGATACATGTACATGTGCAGCATCTTGGCACCTAGCCAAGAAATGAGCTGTACGAAACGGAGATGGCACGAAATGGAGCGGAGCACTAACTACTACCACTTTTTTTAAATTCTCAGTGGCAAAAGGGGGGTTGAGTTCATTATGCATTTGGGTTCATTACGCAAGTGAATACGGTAAATTTATTGTAATGCAAATGGTTGTTGTCAGATTTTTCAAGGCCTTCCAATAATCCGAACATAGAACTTTTCCCTGGTTCCATGAAGTTCGAATTAACGAAAAAGCATTACAAACTTCCACAAGGGCTTGGTAGTTATCTGTTTGTGCATCATTTGTGTTGACTCGAACAAGCGAACACTCGTTTTCAGGTGAAAGAGAGCTTCAAGGGCTGCATCCGAAATTTCAATATCAACAGCAGAGACGTGGATTTGGCCAGCGGAGAGTCACATGGGGTCGGCCAGTGCTATGTGAACATTGAGCCCGGAGCGTTCTTCCAGGGAGATGCATATGCTGTGTACGGTACGTGGCTTTAAGCATGCATTAGTTATATTGTTACTCGTGGTAGTGTATTTGTTATATTATGAAAACTTACCAATCCGGTAAGGGGTGCTTTTTTAACAGGCATTAATAAACGTGCTGCAGCCGATTTAGGGAGTCGGGTGCAGTGCAGTGTCATTCCTTTGGACGTGACAACTGGTGACGAGAATGGGATCCGATGGCAAACTGGTTGAGTATGTGGCGTGGCAAGCGCACCCCATTAACAGGTGAAGATGACCACCGGAAAGCTGGAGCCGTTCGACGTAGACACAATCGAGTGAGCGGAGCATCAGGAAGGTGCTCAGCTGTACTTCGCTGCCAACAACTTCACCGAACAAAGGCAGAAAGCAGTATTCCTGACAACCTGCGGGCCGACAACATACGCACTGCTAAGAACCTTACTTGTGCCTACAAAGTCTGCGGATGCAACGCTTACAGAAATTTTCGCAGTTTTGAGCTCCCACTTCAAGCCGAAGGTGTCCGAAGTTGTCGCAAGTTTCAAGTTTTTCTCGAGGCGGAGGCAGCAAAGTGAGCCTGCAGCACTTAACAGGCTTGTGGATGAATGCAATTTTGGACAGGTGCCGTGTGACCGCATGATGAGGGATGAGATCGTCTGTGGTATTAATGATACAGGAATGCAGACACGCCTCTTGGAAGCCACGAATTTAGCCTCGAAATTCGCCAAGCAGTTGATGACTGCCATTGAAGCCGCGAGGAAGGATGCAAACATATTGTGCACGCAAGCAGCGTCAACAAGCAAGATAGGGACAGCCAATTTCGTGGAACTACTGGAGAAGAGTTGCGGTTGAGCGGCAGGGTTGTGGGCGGTGTGGGGGGGAAACACTCGGCGACATGGTGCCAGCACAGCATTAGCATTTGCTTCAAGTGTGGGCAGCAAGGGCACCTTGCAAGGGTCTGCAGTGACGCGGCGGTGGACCAGAGAAATTAGATGAGACCGCGTTCAGTGCACAAAATGGACGACACATGCTCCTTACGGCATGCGGTCGATACAAGCGGCCGGACCCGAGCCCATACAGGTCCAAGTCTTCGTTAATGGTGTACCACTGATGATGGAAT
This sequence comes from Amblyomma maculatum, assembly GCF_055883805.1. NCBI lineage: Eukaryota > Metazoa > Arthropoda > Arachnida > Ixodida > Ixodidae > Amblyomma > Amblyomma maculatum. Next base: position 118,663,055 of record NC_139352.1, on the reverse strand, counting down.
TGGACACCAGATATAGCGTCTCCATCATAGGTGAAGATAAGTGCAACATCACTTTTCCTGAAGCACAGTTAGAGCACTCTGATGCCAGATTGAAAAGTTATTAAGGACAGCTCTTGGCAGTCTTGGGTAAAATTATGGCCGCAGCGAAGTTAGGAGTGTGCGAGGCAATGTTACCACTGTTTGTCGTGAAAGGACCATATCCGACTTTGTTGGAGAGAGACTGGATGCAAACGTTCACGATTTCCATAATGAAATCGAAGGAGCTTAGTGTAGTCAGCTCCGTGACAAGCCTCGTCAAAGAATTTATAGGCATTTTCCTGGAGTTGCTTTGTACGTTAAGAGGCATACAGGCCAAGATTTCACTACAGGAAGGGGCAAAACAAAAGCTTTTTAAAGCGAGGCAGGTGCCATTTTCACTCTGACACAAAAAAATAACGCATATGAAGGGAAGGCATCGTACACCCTGTCTGGATGTCGAGGGGGGCCGCTCCTGTCGTTCCTGTGGTCAAACAAGACAGCAGAGTAAGCATCTATGGTAATTTTAAGGTCACCATTAACCCAATAATGGTCAGCAAAAGCTATCCGATTCCCAGAATTGAAGAACTTTTTGCGAAACTGAGTGGTGGTGTCAAGTTCACCAAGCTTGATCTAAGGGATGTTTATAGGTACAGTTGGATCCAGAGTCGCAGCAATTGGTCACAATCAATACACTGAAAGGTTTTTTTCCAAATCACCAGGTTTCCGTTCGGCGTAGTGTCAGTGCCTGCGTTGTTTCAGCGTAAAATGGACCACTTGCTGAGTGATCTCCTGCACGTTGCTGTTTACTTCGACAAAATTTTGGTGACGAGCTGGGCCGATGAGGATCACTGGAAGAATGTGTGCAGTGTCCTTGGGCACATCCAGGAAGCAGGGCTCCACTTGAAACTGGCCAAGTGCGAGTTCATGTAAACAGTTGAGTACTAGGGCCACCTCATTACAAGCAAAGCCTGCAGCTGAGCCCTAAGAACATCGAAGCAGTCCTTTTGGCTCCGAAACGACGAAACGTCAGAATGCTCCATAGCTGCATCGGCCTTATTAATTTCTACAGAAAATTCATTCCCCAGCTTTAAATGGTGCTTCACCCACCTGCTGAGTGCAGGCACACCGTGCTCTTGGGAGCTACGAAGCTGCATTCTGCCGAAGTAAGGCATTCCTGTCATCAGTATCAACATTGGCACATTTAGATCCGGGGAAGGCTACAGTGTTGGTCACGGATGCGTGGCCTTATGGCCTTGGTGCAGTTCTCACACAGAGTGAAGCAGACGGAGTAGAGTGACTGATAGCTTTTGCATCGCGAAGCCTGGCCTCGGTGGAAAGGAACTACATGCAGCTTGACAGGAGGCACTCGGTGTTTTCTTCGGAGTTACATGCTTCAAGCAGCACCTTTGGTTTGGCAGATTTGAACTTGTGACTGATTATAAGCCGCTGCTGGGTTTTTTAGCAGCAGACAAGCTTATACTAGAGTCATGTTCTCCTTGTGTCCTTCGCTGGGCATTGTTCTTATTGGGATGCAAATATGTATAGTAGAGGTATAAGCGTGGTGGACAGATTCCTTATGCTGATGGCCTCAGTTGGCTGCCCCTGCCAGTGAGGGAAGCTAATGTTGAATGCCCTCCTGAAGTTTTCATGTTCCAGGGTTATTATCCAAGGGCGCTAATCAGCATCAGTCGTGGCACTAAAAAAGAGTCATGTTTGTTACAGTTGCGAGAAGCTTTGTGGACGGCTAGGGGGCCCCCTCTTTGGGAGAGCATTGGAAAGCATTTGACGCTCAGTTCCCGGAGTTCAGCATCCAGAGTGACTGCATCTTATTAGGGAACATAGTGATGATCCCTGTATTGCTACAGGCTGAAGTATTGCATCTTTTAAACGAAAGTCATCCAGGAATCTCAAAAATGAAAGCGGCTGCCAGCAGCCATGTTTGGTGGCCAGGACTGGATAGAGACGTTATGGCAGCGGTCCAGGCATGCCGTGTTTGTCAGGAGAACCAGCAGATGCCTAGGCCTGCCAAACTTCCCCTTCCCGTAGCCCCTCCCAGCAGGCATTGGATACTGCCCTCCTCTACTCCTCCTTGCTGGAGTATCAACGGGTTCTGGTGTGTCTCCTGCTGTGGTTGCTCAATGGTTATGGCACACTCCTGCTGAACCCAAGGATTCGGGACAAAGTCCCGTTGGCGGCACCTGCTTTTCTGTGGACATCGGCTGGAGCGACGGACAGTTGGGACGGGTATAGCACGCTTCCCCGTGTGGCGGTTTCCGTGTGTCGGAGGCAGTGTGCCATCTGCCCACAGTGCCGAAATCCCGTGAAGTAAATGCCACACGTGTTCGTAACAAAAGAGACGTGAACATGTTATGCGGCTTCTACAGGTGCCTAATAAGCCTCCCGGAGTGTCAAAGTTCAACACACTTTGTTTTTTTAGATAGAGTGCAACTGGATAAAAAAGAAAATAGCAAAGCCCGAAGTTTTTGTCCTTCGCTGCACTGTCGGTCATAGCTTTTTCCCCAAGAGGCCGTGATCTCGTGTATTTGGTCATCGTGGTGGATCCATTTTCAAAATGGATAGAGGTCTATCTGTTGAAGACTCCATCCACACCAGTTACAGTCCAGAGCCTGAGAGAGATCTAAGACATGTCAGGACTTGCCAGATGCCATGTCAGACAACGGCCCGGCATTTGCGTGCGAGGAGCTCAAGGTATTTTTACAGAAGAACGGTATCCAACAGATACTGCCGCCATCATACCACCCAGCATCCAAAGGTGCAGCAGAGCGGGCAGTGCAGACCATCAAGCAGAAACTGAAGAAGGCCGGATTAGGAGACATTCGTACAGAGCTGGCTAGAATCCTACTCATATACATGACAACAGTGCATGAGGTAACTGGCAGCTGTCCTGCTGAGCTGTTACTGGGCAGGAAGTTAAAAAAAGCCCTCGACTTCCGGATCTCTGAAAGGCAGTCACGGTGAAGCAGCTTCACGAAGATATTTGTAGGAATCCTGGAGCCAGGAGAACAGGTACTCATGTGGAATTTTAAACCTGGGCTGAGTTGGGTGCCAGTAACGGTGGAGTCGGATGAATGGTTTGCAGCAGTGCTAACTCTTCCGGATGGCCACATGTTGACAAGGCACCACGATCATATATGAGCAGCACTTTGGACGGCCAGTTCAGTGGATAGTCAAGAGTCAAGGATCACCACATGTGACTTTTCCGAGCACTCTGGCCGACGACCCGGTTGCTGGAGGAGAGGGTCTACTGTCACCTAAGACTGCGGCTGCAACTTTTGCTGGAGGCATTGCCTCAGGCCATTCTGAAGAGGACATGAACTCACCGCCAGAGTCTTCCTGTTCGGCCTCTGACACCTCGGGGGGGGGGGGGGGGGGGGGAAGGGGGTGTACCGGAACAACGCAGTGGACTCTCCTTCGTCACAGTGGCTGAACCGGAGGGCTGTGGTGTGATATTCACCATAGCGAAGAAGGAACAATTTTTGAGTTGTTTCGTTTTGTTCATGAGTTTTATTGTGCATGTCCCTCTCCTATAAAGAAGGGCCTGCCGATCCAGCAGGGAGCGTCCTTTTAACGGGCATTAATAAATGTGCTGTTGGCAGCCTAGGAAGTCGGGCACCTACTCTGAACAGCTGACATTGTCATGTCATTCGACAGTATTTTTGTGCAATAAGGGCACCCGCACAGTAAATATGCTGTCTGTATTAGAGAATAAAATTTCACAAGGTAGCAAAAGCTGCCTCTATCATAACCTTGCCTCCCAAATCAACTCCTAATACTTATGACAAAGTGCCTTCATTATGCAAGGGAGTTCATTGATTATGTGTGTATCATGTGCTGCCTTGAGCTGTCATGAATTTATGAAGATGTGCTAGGGGAGATGTGTACTGATTGCTGAGTGCTGCCGTACTCTTCTTTCATGTGTCGCTTACAGATGAGCGGTTCAATGTGGACAACAAGTTGGAGGTCCAACTGGAGTTCCGCACCTGGCGAATGAGCGGCATCTTGATGAGTTTATCTGAAAAGCCAGATGGTAAGTGTGAGAGTACTGTTTCACTCTTTTTAATGCTTTCAAAGGATGCTTTATGAAATGCTTTTTGCACCCTCTGTTGGTGCACCAGTGGGAAGAATCGGTGCCAAAATAGAGAACTGAACACAGACCCAAAGGCTGAACAAACCTTTGTGGGCTGCCCTTTGGTGCCTACATACCACGCTACTGAACACTGCATACATGAAGAGGTGCTTTCTTTCCACACTGGTTTCGTGGTACAAAACTATCCAACTTCTCGATGGACACCTCAAATGCTCCACAAGAGACATGCTGAAATAGAAATGAGATACTGTTGAGCACGGTACGCCTTTTAAGTTAGTGCTACTATCTTTACCACACTCACCACATGAGCACCTTGTATCCCACTGTTTTCTAATGCTGCCTTCAGTGTAAATGCACAACCAGGCCAGCAGGACTCTGAGCATGAATGCCTCCAGTGGTCCGCCATGGTTCGTGAGGACAATAAGCCCACGTTTATAGTTGTCCTTCTTGATGTTCTCACACGCAGGTGTGCTGTTGCACTGGTGCTGGTTTGTGGAAGCTTCTCACTGTCGAGCGTAACATCCTCATCAGAACTTCTTAAGCCGAGAAATAGAGCCAGACAACCAGAGAGTGCCAGTAATACACCCGTGCCATGTTTATATCTGCTCTCGGATTAAGGGAGAGGCAGTGATTTTGTGCAACACATCACTGCAAGTATTTAGTTGAGGAAAAGATGCGAAAAATATACAGAACAAAGGGGAATTCATGCATTGTATTATTTATGAATGAAAATTAAAGGCATTTTCTCGGCCAATGCCGGAATCAAGTGTTGTTGGAAAACCACGTAGAAAAAGGGGTTTCATTTTATGCACTGGTGTACGAGTATTGAAAATTTTCAATATGAATCGAATAACAGTGCGAAAAAAAAAACACTTGCGAATATCTATATCTAATCGAGTCTCTGATCAGTGAAAGAAAGAATAGCAAACACTGTTCATCTTGTTTACTCAGAATTCACATGGTATTTGCAAATAAAATTTTACTAGAATTGCACAAAAATACATAACCTACTGAAAAGTCTAGTCTAAATTTTATGCAGGATTGCGTGTGCCTGTTTTCTGTACAGGAAGGACGTGCATGAAACTAGATATAGCTGTCATATTGTTGTTGAATACAGTAAACTCTAGTTGCGTTTTTGTCCACTGCTGTATTGCAGTGTAAGCGGGGTGCTAGCCTTTGTCAAGCCATCGCAGGCTTTTTGCTAGCACCCTGCAGCATCACGAGTACTGCGTAATCAGTGTTGATGCTAAATAAAATTATTTGTATTTGTATTTGTATTCGTAACTTGGCCTTCAAGGGCCCAAAAAATATGTTTGAGTTACCTAACTAAAAGCACGAATTATCGAATGGCCCACATGAAAAAATCCAACAGGTCCTAGCTGGTCCCAGTTGGGACCAGTTATAGGGCCTGCCAGTGGGTTTTGTGCCAGTGTGTATCTATCTGCCAAATGCGCGGCATATGTCAAAAGGTACAAAAAATGCAGTCAGGTACATTGAATATAGCATGCACACTGGCAGCAATATAGAAGACGCCAAAACATTTATTTCATACCAACGAGTACACCTTTCACGAACAGTGGCTTCTTCAGTCCCGTATTTTCTTCGAAGCTTTGGAATCATGAACAGTGTTGCCACTCCGTCCGCACCTCTCAGACAGCCTTTCGGTAGTATGCGGCTGAAATATAAAACCAGCAGAAATATGTTACTCACGTCAAAACTTTAGTTCTATCATTTCGTGAAGCAGACAGTTAAATTAGAAAATGCAAGTTTCCAGCATATCACATGCACAAAAAACCAACCTTTAGAGCAGTCTAACCATCACCTATAAGTTCAACGCACGGCATGTGAACAATTTGATCACTGAATCACCTTAATTTAATGCAGTTTTTAATTGAGGATTAGCTCGGCAGGGAATTATTTTGCTTCAGCTCATGCTGTGTACCTCATCATAAGGATACAGCAGCACAAAAATTTAATGTCCTGCTAAAGCAAATGAATTGGTATTTGAACTGCACAGAAAAAATAATGCCACGCTAGAGTGACGAAAGTTGTGGATGATGCCGTGGAAACATGAATCGCAACCCAATAAGGCACTCGTGATTTGGCAAACTCGAGTCAACAAAGGAGTGAATAACGCCTCTGCAACGGCGTTAAGCATAGGAAGGTGCACGAGACGGTGTCGAATACCAGAATCACCGCACCGGTCTTGGCCGCGCTCATCTTCATGGGGACGGCTCTCGAAATGAGCTCCAGAAAGCAACGACAAGAGTCTTGAATGTCATGGAAACAGCTGCGCGAGTGCAACCTTTTTCAGGAAAATTTTGATTGTGTCTTGTGTAGCAGTTATGACCGTGTGCTTCGTTTAGCTACAAAACAAAATTAACGAACAAATAAAACAACCTTTCCCAAATACTAACAGACATATTCAATTCGTATTTGAAATTTTTAATATTTGCACACATATAATTTTAAATATTTCTTGAGCATGCAAAGAATTCAAGAATTGTGGCACACGATGAGCAGTCTGATATCGCAAGGGTGCCTTGTCTCAAAAGCCACAATGAGACTGAGGCATCGAACAGATCTTTGAAGCATAAGAAAAAGCAACAAAGATAGGTGTAGCTAGGAAAACTTGAAGTTGATACTGAATTTTAAGAAAGAAACAGAAAGGAACTTTGAAGCAGAGGCCAGTACACAAACTCTGAAAGTTTTGCTATCCCAGCAAGGAAGCCTAGGTCGTTACAAGGTTGTTACATCATTCAGAAAGCTTCCTTACTGAGGGGCTCTCAGTGAAGGCCTTCGTGAGGTTTCCTCAGCGCAAGGCAGCATGAGAGATACCCCTGTATGACCTTCCATCACTTCTGGCCCTGCACAGGAGCTTCACATTGCGCCATGTGTTTTTCACTTGCACATGTGCTCGGTTGCTTGTTGATGCCAGGCAGTGGGCCATGAGCTGAATATGAATGCAGTCTGAAGAGAGTGTGGTTAGACCTTATTCCACTTGACTGGCAATTTTTTATGTTGAATCACACTCTAGTGACACCACTCATGAGAAATTACTGTTAATGTTGTAGGAGCCGCAAAGAGGTCTACGCAAATCCACAACATGAGAGTTCACAATGAAGGTTCTGGTGGGGCAATTGGTAAGACATACGGGTTAGAAGTGAAAATGTAGTGTGTAGAAAAGGCAAAAATAGAATGGACGCTGCATAACATTATTGACATGGACATAATGATTTTAATCAAAAGAATAAAACCATGGGAGTTAGTGCCTAAATACTTTGTCACAGGCGAGCATTCACATGTGGTAAATATCAAACTCGCAAATGAAACATGATTTCAATGCCATTCGTTAACAACTTTCTGTATCGGAACTCTCAAAAGGGCAGCTTACTCAGGTTACAGTATCAAAGGCCCCTTCTTTCTGTCAGTACCAAGTAAATGAATTTCAAGATTAGAATAAAGCAGTGCACAAAAATTGCATTTGGACTGCGCAGTAGAGAGCATTGTCTTAAGTGGTGCAGTAATGACATCACAGGCATTGTCAAAGAAATTCTCACAATTTTCATAATTTCTCTTGTTCTTTTTAATTTTTGTAATTTGTATAATTGTAATTTTGTAATTTTGTATAAGCTGCTTATGCTCAAGCAATAAACTGTATTGCAAGCCATTTCCTTATGCTTTCTTGTCACTCACATTCTTGTTTACCTTAATTTGTAGTGCCGACTTTGACATGTCTTTCCTGCACTTACTCGCTCCTGCCTGGACTGCCAAGAGGCATTTGGCAGTATAAAATAAATAAATAAATAAATTGCCTTGAACAGCTAAACTAGGGACTGGGAACGGTAGCCAGTTCATCACGGAATTGTCTGGAATGACTAGTGGAGAAGGGCACATATGGGCAGGCAGCATTCAAAATATAGCTAATGCCAGTATTGTAGAAATTAGTCTGAGGTCATAAGATGGACAACTTCAATATCATCCTTTGCAGCAACGAAAACACCATATGATTAAGCGCTAAATGATAAGGAGAACAAGGAAGAAGGTGCAGGAAAGGTCTCACTAAATTGCCTGAATCTCAGACATTTCCCTTTCCCCACACCCCCTCTGCACTTCTCAAACAAATGGTAAAAAGTTCATATGGCATTAGCATGAATTGCAAATGGGCCTGAATCAATGCAGGGGCACCTTCATTGGCCATGGAGCTGCACAATGGCGAAGTGATTGTGTCGGTCGACCTCGGCCACAACGGCACGGGCCCTTTCCGTGCTCGCAAGCAGTTCAGCTCCCGCTTTGCCATGTGTGATGGCGAGTGGCACCTGCTGCGAGCCCACTTCTCCCACGACGAGATCTCACTGCGCATAGACCGTCACCACGTGATGTACGGCTTGGCACCGGCTACCCCTGCTGAACCACACACCGAGAGCCCCCTCTACATCGGCGGCCTGCCAGGTAACCCAGTGTTTGCGTACAGACTCATCATTGGTTCTACATGTTTGCGACAAAAGTTTGGACTCAAAATCTCTGGTAGCGTCAGGAACAGCTTTTAAGGTGCAGTCTTTGCAAAAAGTAAGCAGTTCGGGGGATTCAAAAGAAGACATTTGAATGTCTGATTGGGAAAGAAATTTAAGTCAGAAAGAAATGCCAAGCAAAAAGAAAATAATAAAAGGCACAATGTTTCACAATCTGTTCGATTCCTTCATCAGGTGTGACTGCAGGTGAGCTGGAGCTTGCCTTTTCAAGTCCTTATTCAGTCATCTGCCAGGTCATTGACTGTAAACCATAAGTGTAAGAGAAGAAAAGCGTTCTTATGGTGCAGTTAACATTTCCCAATGTCTGCTGAATATGCCATGACTCAAGAGGCTCCTGTGTAGGCATGGCTTGGTGTCCAGTAATATGGTTCTATCGAAGTCAGCCTTGAGGTCATGTTTCTCAGTGTTTGTCCACCATGCTTCAAACTCTGTTGATTTCTTTTACCTCTGCTTTGTGCTGCTTTAATCTTTTGAGGAAGTGCTTAGTTTCACCAATGTATGACGTCAACCACAGCTTGATATTTTGGGCGGGTGGCAAGACATTCAATGGAGGAGGTCAGGCAGTATGTCGTGTGTACACCTTCCTTTCCAAGAATACACGAGGTTTTACTGACACCTTTTACATTCGCAATGCAAACGCGTTTGTGCTAATGGCATGTGCTTGGGCCAGAGGCGGAATTATTTTTGTTTTTGTTGAGTCGTTCCTGGTTTTGGATGATATACAAGTAGGAGGACCAGGCTTTGGTGCTGGTAAGCAGTGGAATATATCAGAAGCTTCATAGGGATCCAATCTCATGAACTCAAAACGGCATCAACAATCCCTTTCAGAGATGTTCAGCCGACACTCCGATCTCAAAAAGCAATATCTCAAACTCATTTAACTCATTTCCAGAAATTGTTTCCCCAAGTTTCTACAGCCTACCAAACATTCAAAAACCTGACATCCCTTATAGTAAGTTGCGGACTTCACCCTGTCTGCCTTGTGGCATCTTCCTATCTTCACAAGGTACTGGCCCCACTCGCTGGCAGAACTCTGGACATTTCGTCCTAACTGCTTTGGACAACACCATTCAGAATGACAAGAGAATTTTACTCGTTTAACGTAGTGTCATTCACCAGTGTTCCAGTGCCCCAGGCAGTGTCCAACTCAGAATGACCCAATGGGTTATGTATCGTTGTGAACGCTGCATTTCAGGTGGCATTCCAAACCCAAAACTTTGCCTTCAGTTGTTGGTAGGGAAAGTAGAAACGATGGTTCCATTAGCATTGCTGCTGAGGTTGCTGTTGGTCTGTCCATTTTGACAATTTCCTTGTTGTTTTGCCAGTGCCTTGGCTCGCCATTAATAGATCGGTAACATCACTCTAGTGAGGAACAACATTAAAATGCTTGACAGCAATTAGTAAACTGCCTTTTCTATGTGTACAATAAGTGAAACTGTGACTTGTTTTCACTGACAGCTATCATTATTAAATAATTCGAAACAGTGTAGTACAATTATTATTTTTTTTTTTTGCTGCCTCTGTTTCTTTTTATAGCCATGTTGGTGGAAAAATGTTTCGCTTTTTTTCAGCTATTTGTACTGATCTTCTAAATTATTTAGAAATGTTTTTGCAACACATTTTCATCATTCGTATTTGCTTTGCTGCCAACAATGTTTTATTCACACCTCTCTAATTCTTATCTTTTTCTGGCAAAATTTACACAAGATTTCACCTCTAATTCTATTTGGAAATATTAAAAAGAATTTTTTATTTGCACTCAGTGTTTAATATGTGTTCTCAAGCAGAACAAACAGACTACAGTTGAATCCCGCCACAACGAATACCGCCACAACGAAATTTCCGCGACAACGAATAATTTATTATTCCCCGCGAGTATCCTATAAGAATTAATGGCCTAAATTTCTCTGCACAACGAACCATTTTTGCAGAGCGTTTCCGCTTCAACGAAATTTTCGCGTTCAAAATCGAAACCGAAACTAGTTTTATTGGCGAGAAGTCCAAGTCAAGTCAAATCCAAAGCCACATTAAGCATGAAATCACGTGATTGCAGTTCCGCCATTTTGGCTTTGTGTCGTGGTCGCGTTGTTCACTCGCTGCCTTTCTCTTCGACAACGACGAGTTTTCATCCGCAGGACACGATGGCAACGCAAGTGAAAAAACGCAAAACTCTTTCCCTTGAGCAAAAAGCTCAAATAATCGCCCAAGCAGAAAGCGGAAGGAAGAAAGCGGCAATTGCTGAAGACTTCGGAATTCCTGCAAGTTCGCTGTCAACGATTCTAGGCAATAAGGACAGCGTGAGAATGGCACTTGCTTCAGGCACATCCTCGAAGCACAAAAAGGTGACGCGGCCCCTCCATGAAGAGTTGGACAAAGCAGTGCATGCGTGGTTTGTGGAAGCACGAGCCAGCAACGTCCCCCTGTCCGGAAGCATCGTCCAGCAGAAAGCCTTGAACTATGCATGCCTACTTGGCAATGATGATTTTAAAGCCAGCATTGGCTGGCTAAACAGTTTCAAGGCCCGCCATAACATCGTTGGAAAAGTGTTGTGCGGCGAGTCAATGTCAGCAGACGTGGACGGAGCAGCTGCTTGGAAGGCGAGTAACATGGCCGGAATTTTAAGCAACTTCGCGCCTGCAGACATTTACAACGCCGACGAGACCAGGCTATTCTACGAGATGTTGCCGGCTAGGACGCTCGACTTCAAGGGGCAGCGCTGTCACGGCGGCAAACACAGCAAAAAACGCATCACAGTGCTGCTTTGCACAAACATGGATGGCTCGGACAAACGTCCGCCGTTAGTCATAGGCAAAAGTGCCAAGCCGCGCTGTTTTAAGGGAACTCGTAGCCTACCTGTGCAGTACAAGGCGAACAACAAGTCATGGATGACCCGCGCTATTTTCACCGAGTGGATGATGGCATTCGACCGCGACATGAAGCGGCAGGGCCGTAAAGTTTGCTTGCTTTTGGACAATTGTTCAGCGCATCACTCCGACGAAGTCAAGCTCACTAACACGGAGCTGAGGTTTTTCCCTCCCAATTGCACGTCTGTCTTACAGCCTCTCGATCAGGGCGTGATTCTTAGCCTGAAGCGCGCTTACCGCGGGAGGTTAATTCAGCGGCTGCTTTTTAACACTGAAACCGGCCGAGACACGAAGGTGGACTTGTACGTGGCACTGCAGATTATGTCTGCTGCCTGGAGCACACTGGGGCGCTCAGTAATTGTGAACTGTTTCAGGCACGCCGGATTTGCCGAAGGTCGACCCGTACACTCTGCTGGCCTAACACCAGGCGTTACAGACGACGACGAAGAGGCGTCACCGGCTCCGGGGATCGCGGCCGCCTGGAAAACGCTGGGAGAAATAGGAACCGTGCCGCCTAATCTCGAGCTCGACGAATACATCGGCGCTGACGCTTGTGTTGTTGTTCACGAAGATGTGAGTGATGAGCAGATCATAAAAGCTGCCCGGAATGATAAGGACTCTTCCGATGAAGAAGACGACGACGTACAGGAAGCGCCGGCTGCGGCAACCGCCGTACAGGTGATGGACGCTTTTGATGTCATCAGGAATTTCGTTGCTGTCCGAGACGACGATGTTGCAATGGGTTTGCTGACCGAGTGCGAAAATCGCGTGACGGCGTTGCTCGCCGTGAAGCGTAAGCAAACCAAGCTTACAGATTTTTGGCATTAAACGCCTTTGCTGCTGCTTGGGCAATTCTTTCTGCGTTTCACGTCAAATTTTTGCGATAACGAAGTTCCGCGAGAACGAATTTTTTTTCGTGCACCGTGAATTTCGTTATAGCGGGATTCAACTGTATGGAATTCTTTGTTGTGATGCAGAAATGGCTCTATGGTAAAGTTTCATCACTGCAACATTATTTAGAATTAACCAGCATTAGCGTAGGCAGAAGAGTACCTATTTTAATAATTGCTATTTATAATCAAAACATTAGTATGCCTTGTTTAGCGATTTATGAATGATTTTTGTATTGCAGTATGTTCAGAAAACTTATACAATGTATTAGAGAGGTATTGAAACTCATTTACCTTTAACATACATATTTAATGCATTGTTTTTTTTCCAGAACATGCCACCAATGGTGCCTTGTTTGGTCGAGACAACTTTGTGGGCTGCTTGCGTAACTTGGCCATCAATGACAAGCGCATTGATTGGATTGACATGGCCTCCCTGCACAATGTGCTGCCAAACTCATGCCCTGACGACTGAGCATGAGGATTTATACCCTGCTTGCTGATGCTATTTATTTCAGTTTATTTTTTCTGCAATGAACCAAAATGCAACATCATGAAGAGCTTGTGAGAAAGATAATTTTGGACATTTATGAATAATTACATAATGTTGCCTTATAGTACAAGTATTCTGCATTGAAGAATATTTTCAAAGTATATATGGTTACTTACTGAAATGAAGTATAACTGAACTTTGGTAAACTTAATAATCTAGTTCTGACATCCTGTAACACCATTTCCTTTTCTTTTAGCAGTATACCACCTTCAGTGCAGAAGAGACTTAATAAGAAAGTCCTTAAATTTAACAAAATTACTGCAGTGTACTGAAAGTGAACTGTATTTCTAAATGCAGTTTGTGTAGCTTTAATACAACAGAACTGAAAATTTAATTCCAGTTAATTCTGACTGTAGACTCATAGCCAAAGATTATTTTACATATTTGATCTTTACATGGTGTGTGTGCGTGCATATTCTGCAACCTCTCAAGCCTGCATTGACGCAATTTTTAAGCAAAGCTCTTTTCCGAATACATTGCCAGGAACTGAGGTTTAGCTATGTTCTATTTCTCTGAACATTACTTGCAAATAATATTTATTTTACTGCATACTAAGACCCATAAGAAGTGCCATGCTGTCATTTCATTGCTTAGTCAACTGTGTTGCTATTTAAATTCTCTTAGTCATTGAATCCACTGCCAAAGTGTTTGTGCTTGCATTTGTGGAGGACGTGAATTTCTGCTTCCATGTTAACATCTAATCTGGAAGACTGCTTGCGTTTCAAAACTGTCATGTGTTGTACCATGGATCTGGTTAACTATAAATCAGATTTTCATGAAGCCAAGAGACCACTTCATCTCTATGAAGCTGCTATTCTTGGTTTCATGTTCATAATTAAATACAATAGATGCAGACATTCAATTTAGTGATTGGTTTTCAATTAGGCATTTTATACGAATAAATTTTTTATAAGTTCTATCAGTTCGTGTATTCTTGTAATTCCTACCTTTCACTTATGTGCTTGGTGGCCTTTTTTGTAGTATAATATAAACACTTATTGACATCGCCTGGTATGAGGAGCAAACATGGGGGGATTATGCAAAATTGACAAAACATGTTGCGGGGTTAGTTGGTGAAGCATGGTTTCGTAACAAGTTTTCCCAGCGCTACATAAAGATGAAGGCATTTCTTTCTGTGTCTTCATCTTTATGTAGTGGTGGATAACTTGTCAGGAAAGGGGATGCAAAGCCTGGTGCATAGCAAGAAATATTGTTAGTATTATGCTGGTTTTTTAATTATACAGAAAGAAAGGCAAATGACAAACATTTGACCACAGGCAGGACTTCACTTGCATGCAACCAACTTGCGTTAGAAGTTCTGCAATAGGAACTTGTTTGAACTCTCATGTGGACTTGAGCTCATTTGCATCAGCTGTCAGAATTTTGGTATTGCCTGTTTCAATTTCCGCAGAACCCGGCCGTGCATATCTTTAGATGCAATTCAGTTATTGGCAAAGCTCCTCGCCGTTTGCCCAAACTTTTATTTATTTGCAAATACTGCAGACTTTTTCCCTAGAGGAAAAAAAATTACATATTTTGGAATAATAGCCTGGCAAACATATTTTCATTGGTGCATTTGACAATAAATGAAGGCAAACAGTTCCATTGCTGTGAGGGAAAAATAAGGAATCTGGAAAAGTTTGGTTGTGGAAAAATATGGGCGTACTACTCCAGAGTGGTTCAATCTATTGGATCCCTGAGGGGCAGCAAAAATATAGATGTTGCGTGACAAATCATATTTGTTGCTGTACAGCACATGAAATGTGCTGTACAGCAGAGATGTGATGGCGTACTTTAAGTGGCCCGGGTTGAGCTTCTCTAGTCCGTCACTTTTGGCGGGTGCAGCAGTACTCCAAGGCTGAGTACTAGGTTCATGGCCCTGTGCAGCTTTAGTATCAATGTACGCAAATACCCTGCAAAATCTGCAAAAAGGCTCACAATCTGACCAGGCTAGGCACGGCACTGTAAGTTAGTGTTCACACGGGCAATGGAATCCCTCCCTAAAAGCGAGAGCGATGTGCACACATCACGCCTTCCAGAGGCCACGCAGTGACACAGCTTCTGGTTTCGCGCCGCCAGCTGCAATCTTCGGGCAGGGTGACACCCCGGCTGATCAACACGAATAACATCACCCCACCGCGATCTTTTGTTTTCGATGTTCCTTCTGTGCGTCCCTTCTCTTTTGGACGAGTTTATGCGTTTTATTAAAGCGAAAGTGTCGCTGTGCCATGTATCAGCCAAGGTCAACCTGGCAGACCACTTGACGATCAATGAGCAGAGGTCACAGTGTAACTATATAGCTTAACCATGGTACCATCTATGTACCACTGCTTCACCTTTGACCTTGATCTTTGACCGCAGATACAGCAGCACATGTTCTTTTGTAGTTGGCGGCATCCTTGACTCCATAGTTTCTGCAATTTAGTCGCTGCAAAACCATCTCTGTTCATTTCTAAACCTAAGCCTAACCAAAGCAAAACAACACCTTTGCTTCGCCCAACTAGGTTTAGCAGGTTTAAACCTCGGCCATTTTTTGGCCTTCTTTTTCTGCTGAACATGCTGTCGTAATTGCTACGGTCAGAAATGCACCTGTCTTTTGTGCTTCGTTATTCCTGGAAACAGCGACAGTGCTCACGGCGACTCCCTGCTGCCTGTATGAATGTGCGAGGGCAGAAGCAGGGCACGAGTTTGCCTGGCGGGTGAAGTCGTGTAGCTCCTTTCCACATTCATCTTCACTGAGCATAATTACAGGGCATTCAGAGACACAAGAAAGAGGACACCACTGGCACTTTGTGTGTGTGTCTGTGTTGCGCTGAATGCCGTGTAATTATGCCTGACATCCAGCTAGCTTCGCTGAGATCCCCCATGCGAAAACCACTTAAAGTTCGGGGCGGTCGAGCCCTGTTGAGCTGAGCCACACTAACACTTGCTTCTAAGCTGCTTCATTTCAGCAGCAGACATTATGTGAAGATACAGTAAAGCCTCGTTACAAGAGACATTCAAGGGATCCGAAAAAGATGTCTCTTGTAAGCAAGGTCTCTTGTAACCAAAAATTCAAAAAGCATCGTGTTGATCAGTTTACATTTATATGCTGATGTGCAGCAAACTGTCTGTGTTGATCAGTTTACTGCACATCATCATATAATTTCATTCACATGCATTAACAGGAAACTGTTCAGGAAAGCTTAAAGAAGTTATTCTTACTACTACTAGTACATATTTTTTTGAGTGCAGAGTGTATTCTTTCCCAAATTCTAAAGGTAAAGCACTTTGTAAGCCTTCCTGTTGCTCCAATACCTTTGAAGCACTCTTACATGCACATCACCCTCAGATGCTGACACTTTTCCTCTGAAATGACCTCGTTGTCATCCTCTGTGAAACATGCACTATTTACTTGCGCGAGAATTGCAGTCTGTAAGTCCTTTAGGAGCACACAAGATCCACATCTGCAGATACCAATTCCTCAAGAGATTCTGGTACCTCAGCACTCTCTTGGATGCTTGCCCAAGCTCCATCTTCAAGGACACTTTCCACAGTATCCATATATAGGCCCTCTTACATCATGTCACCACATTTAAAGCCTGCTTGTCTGAAACATTTTTCACAGCTTCACTTCTCAGGTCATTCCAAACACCTAAAATCACCTGAACAGCAAACTTCGGATCAATTATTATTGTACAGTCTTGCTGCCAATCAAGCAACAGGCGTTCTACCAACTTTGTTATGTACAGCAACTTGACAGAGTGCATAATGACTTTGTGTGTTAGTTGAAGGTAGGGTGTGGAGTTTGGAGGGAAAAACTAAATCTGGTGGCTTTGAGCACGAGAACTTCGGCGCTGCAAGAAACATTGTCCACAAATAGACAGACATCAGGATTCTGAGCTTTTATCTTGGGATCAAATTTTAACGAGGAGTTAAAAATGCTGGCTGTCATTCATGCATTTTGAGTAGCTTCGTAGGTGACAGTAATGTGATGTCAGTGGTTGAAACAAGGGGATCGTTCCGATTTTTCAATCATTGAGAAGCACTTTTTCTTAGTTCCTGACATATCGCAACAAAAAGGATGCTGATATGGAACAGAATTTAGCCAACGGGAATCTGAAGTGCATTATGTACGAGTTGTTATGTGTCAGCTGCATTGTATGAGCACACCTGGGTTGTGTCTTTTCTAAATAGTGAAAAAGTTACTCTAGGGGCCTGAAAAAGTTGTCCTTAGTAACCGAGTGTCTCTTGTATGCAATGTTGTTAAGATGGCAGACATAGGAGAACCAACCAAACCATTTTCAAATGTCTCTTATAACCGAGATCTCTTGTAACGAGATTTAACTGTATTATAACTGATGCGAAAATTTCTTTATTTATTTATTTATACACCCTAAAGGCCTGAGGCTGGGTATTACATAGGGGGAGACGCTTCAAGCAATAGCAACAGCCAATTACAAATAGAACACGTAGACCTGGCAGAGTTCAGTTAACATTTGGGCTTAAAAGTAAAATCAAGAACTTGGCAAACAAAAAAGCAGACAAAGCAAGCTTGGTTACAGTTCAGCATAGCACAAGTAATAACGGAACATAAAAGCAGAAAGGCACAGGAAAAAGTATAAAAGCATCAACTACACATACAGTAACCAAGCACTCTGCAACACATTTTCTGCGCTTAAAAATGTTCTTAAGGATGTTTGAAAAGATGATAGCTCGGTGTGACTGATAATGCTAGATGGCAATGCATTCCATTCATTTATTTCCAATACAAGCAGTGACTTCTGATATTTTAGTGTGCGAATGAAAATCGGGCGGACTTTGTGCGCATGGTCAAGGCGAGCTGAGCAATGGGACGCAGGAAAGATGTGCTTTCGGGAAAATGGCTGGTCGCTGTAGTACAAAGTATGAAAGAATGACAACCGAGCAAACTTTCTACGCGTAGCCAGAAGCTGAAGATTCAGTGCGTGTTTCAATGCATGATACGCTTTGATAACGTGAGTAGGATGGCAGTATGAATCTGGCTGCTTTATTTTGCACTGCTTCCTGAGCGTTTGTAAGAGCTGCGTGTGGAGGGTGCCATATAATAGAGGCGTATTCAAGAGATGTTCTGATCAGTGCTGTGTAAGCGCTATGCCTTGTATTAGCATTCGCAAGTGGTAAGCGTCGCTTCAAAAGTCCAATCTTTTTAACAGCCTTGTTTGTTATATGTATATTCTATGTGATCATCCCGTGTTTGATTATGACTTAGAGGTATTCCTATATTTGACACTTCTTACAGGATCAATTACAATATTGTTTAATCTATAAATGTTTTGTGACGTTACTGATGATTGGAGAATCTTACACGTTTAGTTTTCCTTGCATTAATATCCATCTGTCATGATGAACATCATTTCGTTAGTTCTTCTAAATCGGAATGAAGTTCTAGAACATCTGTTGGGTTAGTTATTTGCCTGTAAATTATGCAGTCATCTGCAAAAAGTCTTATCGATGAATTAATTTTGGAGGCTATGTCGTTTATATGAACTAGGAAAAGCAAGGGCTCTAATACTGAACCCTGTGGAATGCCGGAAATTACGCCAGTGGGTTTCGAAATGTAGTTCTTAATTTTGACTGACTGGTAATGATTGGTTAGAAACTGCTCAATCCATGTAGTTGTTTAGTCGTCTAGCTGTAAATTGCGGATCTTTAGCACTAAACACCTGCAAGCGACACGGTCAAAAGCTTTTGAGAAGTCAACGAAAGCATCTGTGCAAAGCGACATGTGCAGGCATTGACGAGGGTCAGTCACAAGTTGAAAAAGTTGTGACTGGCATGATCGATTTCATTGGAAGCCATGCTGGTTTTGAGTAGTAAGTTGTTTAAGTTCAGGTGGTTCATGATATGGGTAAACAAGATATGTAATAGTAGTTTGCAGCAGGCACAAGTAAGCGAAATGGGCCTGTAATTCTTTGGATCAGTGTTTCTGCCTGATTTAAATATAGGGATGATGTTTGCTTGTTTCCAGTCATCCGGAATGAGACCTGTATCCAGGGATTGTTGAAAAATCAGTGCAAGCAAGGCCGATGATTCGTGGCAAGTTATTTTTAGAATTTTCGTGCTAATTCCGTCAGGTTTTAACTTCCAGCCTGTCGATAGAGTTGGCAACGCCGTTTGCTGTGATAGTAATGGCTACGAAATGAAAACGGATGATCGGTGAAAATAGAGGTGGTAAATTATCAAGAGGGAGTTCTATCATGAATATGTCACTAAAGACATGTTGAAGATTTCGACACACTCGTTTAATGGCGTAGCCAAGCCGTCTGCAGCAGTTAATGTAATGAGCAGACAACATGCCATATTTAATTTGTATTGGGACCAAGCAGGGCTGGTGTGGGCAGAATATTGAGGTAGAGTTGAATTTTAATAGAAAAGTGGCCATTGTGCTGGAGTTGACCATAATCAACATTTTCTAGTTAATTATTTTTTGTGCTGGACTTGTGTTGAAATTACGGGAATGTTCAACACATCTCTATCATCTTTGGTTGAATAGCAATAAAAATGAACACCAGGCTGTGCCGAGGCAATTCTTGGATTTTCAACATTGCTGCAAACTGTAATTCAGCGTTATCTGCATCCCTAGTCCTGAGGTGTGTTTTTAGACACTAAAGGAATGGTACAAATTATGTATTATATACATTAAAAACACTCCAAATTCTTACACACGCACATTTACAGGTTACAAAGCATGAAGCAGTCACTGTCTTAAGATAAGCACACATGCATATGCCAAGTACTTCTATTATACTCCACAAGGTATTCCCGGTATGTGCAAAGTTATATAAAATATTCCTGTGAGTAGTAATTTATTTTATTAGCAGTACAATGAATTAGCGTGAGATTGAACATTGTGTTAATTGAGTCTATTCATTTCTTTGTTGACAATAAATGTCAAGTAATTAGAACTGTTTTGTGTTCTGCGTAGAAGTTGGGTGCATTGCTAATTCACTATTGCAGTATATGCCATTTATGCAAACTTGTATTGGATCTTAAAGAGGCCCTGCAATGCTTGTCTGCTATGTTTTAAAGAGACACTGCAGTCGCCTTCTAGCCCCGGCGTGCCAGCCCTAGCAGACAGAGCTGTGACCCGCAACCCGCGATGCGAGAGGTCGCTACTGCGGCGAGTTCGGGCCAGAGCTAGGGGACAAACACCGAGTTACGTACTCGAACAGAGTTTGTTGTGCTCGACTACACGGCAAAAGAACACTCCGCCGTACAACCTCCGAAATAAACCATCTAGTGGCGAAGCACACGCAAGGAGGCGAGAGGAGTGTTCTGCTCATCTGGCGCGGCTTCGCGCTCTCGGCCCTTTGCGGTAGGTGCGAGGACCGGGCGATTCTCGATGATGGCTGTGGTCTCCCCGGCGGAAATCGAATCGCGCGCGTGCGCGCTCAACCACCGGAGAGCCCCGAGAAAGTTGCGACAGACGTGCTCCTCGACTAAAACCGGGGAGAGGAGGTCTCCGGGCTAGCCGGGGGAAAACAGGGAAGGCCGCAGCAGTGTCACCGCGGGAGAATGAGAGGCCAGAGGGGGGGGGGGGGGGGGGGGCATTGTGTTCTCTTATCCGCCAATCTCCTTAAAGGCCCACTGTCCACCCTCCGGTCGAAAATATTTTCTTCCCCGGTGACTGTGAGACTTCGCCGCTAGAACGCAAGGCCGCAAAATGTTTTTGAAAATAACTAATAACGCAGTTACAGCCACCGCAATCACCGATTCTGTCCTGCATCTCTCCTTCCGTTCCTTCGCAAAGGTTTTTCACTCCTGCCCGAGGTCGTCTAGCCTCCGCAAGATAAATTCCCCTTCCTCCTCCGCGTTTGGCGGGAGGTGGGGCGTGGCACTCTGCGAGCGCGAAAAAAAAAAAACGGCCGAGGGAGCGCGCGCCGCTGGATTCAGTCTGGCCGTGGCGAGGGAAAAGCGCGCAGCGAGCGGTAGACACCCATCCTTCTCCCGTCAGTCAGCGAGACGGACCAATGGACGTCGTTCGCGGTACGTACGTCATTACTGTGACCCGTCGGGCCAGCGCAGGAAACGGGGAAGCTGGCTTCCCAAAGGAGAGCATGAGCTTTGAATTTTATTTTCGATGCTTTGCGGCGCGCGTGTCACTGTAGCATTTTGCACAGACTATCTCCGGTGCTTGATCGAAACACTGGGCTCCTTTGCTTAAAAGGGCCTTCCCTGGACAGTGGCCCTTTAACAGCGCGCGTGACAAGCGTTATAATTACGCGCTGCCGATAGGGACACCGGGCTTGTGAATCCCTACATCCCCCACCCCCCTCCTTAAATCCGCCGTACGGCTAAAAGTACCCACGTTCCCCGAGGCATATATACCGATCGAGTGGGGCCGGCTACGCCGTTTAACTTTCAACCCCATTTAGAAAAGTGCCACTATATAGATTGCAGACAGCTCACCGCCACCGGTGCCGCTGCAGAGGGCTAGGGGTTGCTGGGTAGGAAGGCAGGGTCGACGACAACAGGAGACGACCATGGAGCCAGGGGCACACGAGCGGCGACCGTAGCAACCGCAGATACCCCTCCTTCGACCGTCAGTCTGCCGGGGCAGCTTGCTGGGGGCTCAAGGGCGGCGGGCAGCACTGCGTCGTCCTGTTGCGTAGTTTGCAGCAGGCCTCCAGTCAGCGGGCACACCACTCGCCCTTAGCTTGCCTTTTTTCCCATGATATTGCCGACGCAGCCGAGGGTGAGCGCAATGGGGGAGTCAAGCTGATCCCTCTGGTGAAGCTCCGATGGCGGGTCTTGAGTGGCGCCAAGGCGGCCTCCTTGCTGCAGCTTTCGCTGAGGTAGACGCAGGGGCGCGTTCCACAAACTCCTGCTCGCTCGCTTCGTGGCCAACTGGAAACCGTTTTTCTGAGTGGCCTGGTTGACGGTAACATATCAGGCTCTGGGTGCAAGAACGCGGCCGCTCCCTAGCTGGACGGCTTGCCCTTCAATGCCGCTAAATATCTGATTTTTTTTTTCGCTTCAGCATGGAGGGGCTCGTTCCACGAACTCCTGCTCGCTCTCTTCGTGGCCGACCAGAAACCGTTTTTCTGAGTGGCCTGGTTGACGGTAACAGCAGGCTCTGGGTGCAAGAACGCGGCCGCTCCCTAGCTGGACGGCTTTCCCTTCGATGCCGCTAAATATATATGATTCTTTTTTTCGCTTCGGCATGGAGGGGCTATGCCGCAACGGTCGTCGTGGCTTCCTCCTCCTCCCCTGTTGTTGTTGACCAAATAACATACCCACAGAGGGGGATTGGCCAAGAATTGGGTAGCAAAGAAATTTTTTGAAGTATATGTGCATGTAATAAAAAATTGCTTTGAGGGGCGAGAAAACAAAAAGCTAATAAATGAAATATAAAATGAAAAGTGGTAACACACACGGGCGATTGAGACTGGAATTGTAGAACAAGTGATGTTGAAATATTTAGCAAGGCAAACGATTTGATTCCAGTAAAACATTTTGCATAGCGGTAAAAACAGACATGTGACTGTGTCCAAGGATGGTGGCGCCAAATGATAACAATATCGGGGTACTTAAACTGAGGCCAAGCTGTTTTAATGGCCTTTCCATTAACTGTCTTTTCAACGTAGTGAAGCGGCGGCAAAGCAATAAAATGTGTTCTAATGATTCCTGTTCACCGCAAAATGCGCAGACTGAAGAAATTAAGTGCCAATCCAGACCTGTGAAGATAGAAATTTAAAGTTGGGATACGGCATCACAGCCTTGTTAGAGAAATTTCAAGTTGCCGTACATAATTTCCTGTGCCAAGAATAATTTAGATGCAGGTAGTCATCAGATCTTAAAAGATGTCCAGTTTGCATATTTAATAGAACGTTTCTTCGAAACCTCGCTGCGGTGATGTACGCATGTAGCCGGAAGGATAGATAATACGGGGCCATTGAGGGACTCTTGTCAAACTATCAGCATAAGTCACATTGCTATGACCTGGTACCCATACCATATGTACAAGTTTCAAATGTTGAGGGATCAGGGAGAGAAAGGTTTTTACAATTGAAGAATTCACTGACAAAGAGAGGGATGAAAACAAGTATAGAGAGTCGGAAATTACAGCCACTTTAGAAAAAGAGGAGTCTAATTTCCGTAAAGCGAGCACCACCGCCAGAAACTCTGCTTCAAAAATTGGGGTGAAGTCCGGAAGACGGACATAAAAAGACCAGTCTAAATGCGGACAATATATACCCACACCCGCCTTTTCATTGCACTGAGATGCCTCAGTTGCTATTAATAAGCTAGCAGAAAGGCTTCTTAAATGATCTTCTAATAATCGTTTAGAATAACGGATGATAAGTCTTTAGTATTATTCGGGAATATGTCATCAAAGACAATTTCAACAGACGACCCACTGCCTAAGCAGCACGCCGTCAATGGGCCGCGCGCCATCAGCTCAATATTGGGGGAAACCAGCCCAAATATTGGGACCAATAATGGTGTTTCATTGAGGCGCTACCCGTGCCAAGATTTAATCCAGTAGTAGACTGGCTTTCCGGCGATGGCCACCAGTGGCAGACTAGGTTATTTATTGGCATGCAGCCTCACTCAACGGCTACCCAATATCTTCCACCCAAGCATACCCACTGGCTTCTATATAACGTACAACCAGCCACTCTCACTGGCTATCCAATACTTACAACCAAGCTTACTCACTGGCTCTTAATAACTGCTATCCAGCTAGGCTCATCGGCTGCCCAACATCGCCCACCCAAGCTTGTCCACTGGCTTTGCATAATTGGCATCGAGGCGACTCCATTATTGTTTAATGTTGTTTTTTGTGACTATTTTTTTTTTATTTGATGGGTGTTACGGCACAGAGGCAGCTAAGGCCATCATGCGCAAAACACAGGGTTGGTTGTTTTTGTGCAGGTATTTTACATGCAGCTAATATATATACGGCACCCTGAAAGTATACATGCATTTACACAAAAAAGCCAGAATTGTTCGTTTCATGGATATTTATTAGGTGCGCATGTGGTACATAGTAAAAAAAAACTATAAGTTGAATTCTTTCAGACTTCCAGGACTTCACCTCTGGTTAGATCCATTGACAAGGTGTTGGCAGATCCCAGGTTGTAGGAAGACGCCGCATTAAAGGCAGCTTCAGGTGTCTGCCAAGCCAGCATCTCTAGCATGCGCCTTTTGCTCTCGGTTATAAGGAAAGCAGCTTTCAGCAGCCCTACCCAATGTATGCTCGAGCAGCTTGCATGTCACCATGCATCTTCCTTTCGTACACACTTTTGCAAATGAAAAAAATAAGAGACAATACTATGCAGAATTGTTTTTTTAGTACAGCTTGGGCGAACTGTTCATGAGCAGCAAAATTTGCCACTGCTACAAAATTAGTTTGTCCAAGTCAGTGTGCTGAAATTGGAATTCATGGAGAATGCACATTTTATGTTTGGTGCAATAGAGTTCAAGCAAAAGCTTTTCTTACTCTTACATAAACAGCAGATAGGCACATTCTGTTAATCTTAATTATCAGCTGCCAATGACTGACAAGATGATTAATTTCCAGTTAATACGCCGCACTGTATAAAAAACGATATCTTACCGGTCGTCCAGCATAGCCTTGCATGTAGCGTCAACCGAAGCAGCCCAAGAGGAAATTGGCACGCAAAGGTCCGTCCTAGTAATCCCGAGCCTTTCCTCCTGCAGGGAAGTGTAGCAACATGGGAGGCAAATAAACCAACAAAGGCTCCCAAAACCCTACTCCGTTACGAAGATATATCTTAAAATAAAGGGTCAGTGATACTCACACTGAGCTGCAGACTGTTCCGCGAGACGGGACGAGGAGCGGCAGCGCTGTCCGCATGGTTTCATATGACAGCGCAAGTTGGAATTCCGCCGGGGTTCAAGGACGCTGCTGAGGCGTAGGAACGAAGAATGCGTACGCTGCCATGGCGAATGCTGGCGCCGCTGCGTCGCAAATAGCCGCCTGTCTAACATTGCTAGAAAGAACGTACCGTCTTTGCCAAAAGTAACCAGGCTGCCCGGTTTGCTCCTTAGCCCTGTAGTTAAGCGTTTTAAAAGACATGCCAAATTATTATTTACCTGTGCGAAAAAAACCCCCATCATTCTTATCTCTAAAGACCATTTTTTGCCATTTGAAATAAATCAAGGGTTCCAAACACGGTTAAAAAGGAAACCCGGCAGCCAGGTTACTTTGGCTGCTAAACTGTTACTCTGTTAGAGCGAACGAACGTAATTTATACATTGAAATTTCCTCGGTCTGGTTGCAATATATTTTGATAATATTCCTAAAAAAACATGAATAATCTTCCTGGATACTGCATAGGAACAAGCATTTAAACGAGTGATGCTAAGCCGACAGTGCAAAAATATTCGAAGGCAGGTCATGAGAGTTAAACACGCGCTTATACTGCTTTCGGACAAAAATAATTTCCCTGAAGAGCAGCATGACCAGGCAAAAATAATTTTTGTGACAAATGCTTCGGTGATGAGCACGCATTCATGTTTTTTTGTTTCTGTAAAACAAAAATTCATTGACGCTTATTTCCAGTCTCCAATTGTGGGGATTCTATGCTTCAAGCTTCTTCAATATTTTCTCTTTTAAGTCTTTACCAGGAAATGTTAAGTGCGAACTAGTTAACAGCTGTCACAGCAAGTACACAACTTGTAGTAAAAAGTTGGCAGTGTGCAATGCTATTGGATTTAAATACACTTCATTGCAGAACATCTGAGAAACCTAGATTTTTTTCTCTGCCAGGCGAAGGTACAGAACGTATAGAAAACAATGCTTTTATTTTTTTATGTGGGGGGAATCTACTTTTTGACTATGAGCTATGCTGCATGAACAGCCTAAAGGGTTTGTTTATCATTCGTCACTTGCTGAAGCACTCAAAGCGGAGCATGCCGGCAGATAGGAATCAAGTGCAACTTTATGGCTGATGTGAATTACTACACAAAATATGCAGCAGCTAGCCCATCTTCTGTTCTTACAAGACCATTTACGGCGAAATACAGTCGGTGCTGGCGCCTCGTTGAGGAGTCAGCTAGCGTACATGACGAAACGGTGCATCATTTTCCTTCACTAGCACAATCTCTTCCACCTCTGTTTTCGAGCATTTGATCTTTTCTTTCACCACGCAAATGAAATAGTGCATAAATAAAGCATTTATGTGTCTATTTCCAGTCATGGACAAAAGGCTTCAGGATGTGGATGTAAAACCTCATTGCTACAAATTAAGCTGGCCTGGCAGCCTATAGTATATATGGTTTTGAAGGTGCTATGTCTTACTGGCATACTGCAGATTGCAGAAGTGTATATGCTTGTATACAGCGCCGTATTGTGATTCTATACATAAGCAGCGACCAATTGTCACCTTAAAAAAATTATGCGTCTGTTTTGTTACGATTTTATCGAGGAGGGCGAGGAAGTATTTTAAAATTTTGATGTATGAGTGGCCTCACGCATCACACTGAGGACGTATAGAAGGAATGGTAGGGCCTGTAACTACAGCGCGTTCAACCTGTGTACTAAACGTCTTCACAGTTGAGAACAGCGCAACAGTCGGGCATTTCTAAGCGCTTCGTAGATGGCATCCCAGGCAGCACCAGCCATCGGCCCAATACTGGGGATTGATTGGGGATTACTGGCCCACAAGTGGCCCAATGGTGCCAATGAGCTACCAATAATGTGCAGCCGTGCTATAACAATCATTATTGGCCTAGTGAACTTCACCCATATCCGTTATTGGCATTCAACCGGCTAAACGCGGTAAATAATGCCCATGCATATTGAACAGCTTGCCACTAGTATACACAATGAGACAACCTGGTCATTATTGGCCAGCCAGCTACAATGGTTTGCCAATATCTTCCACACCATGGTATAACCTGGTAAATATTGTCAGGTCAATAACAGCCGCTTCTCAATATTGAATTTATCTAGGCATACAGGGGTCAATAATGTCCAACCAACTTTGGCGGCTTCCTAATATTGTAATATCTTGGTTTCTACTGGTCGATATTGTCTAATGAGCCTTGATGGCTGGCCAGCATTGCACATAAGGCATAGGTTGGGCAATAATGTTCTGCCAATATGGCTGTCTTGTCAACATTGAATATATATTGGATGCATTGGTCAATATTGTTCTGACAGTAATGCTGGCATGCCAACAATGTATACAGATCGGTCAATATTGTTTGATGGACAGTGCTGGCTAACCAGTATTGGACATATCATGGCATAGCTTGGTTAATATTGTCCGGCATTATGGTTGTCTTGTTAACATTGAATATATCTTGGCATGCATTGGTCGATATTGGCCCACCAGCTTTAGTGGCATCCCAACATTGCATATATCTTGGTTTGTAGTGGTCAAGATTGTGTAATGAGCTTTGATGGCTGGCCAGCATTGCACATATAATAGCACAAATCGGTAATATTGTCCGGCCATTATGGTTGTCTTGTCAGCTATAAATAAATCTTGGCATATATTGGTCAATGGTGACCCGCCTGTCATGGCGGCTTGCCAACAATGTATACATATTGCATTATATTGTTCAGTATTGTTCAATGGACTGTGATGGCTAGCCAGCATTGCATCCTAATAGCATAGGTTGGGTAATAATGTTCTGCCAATATGGATGGCTTGTCAACATGAAATATATCTTGACATAGATTGGTCAATATTATCCCATCAGATTTGGTGGCATTCCAATATTGTATATATCGTGGTTTATAGTAGTCAGTATTGTCTAACGAGCTTTGATGGCTGGTCACCATTTCACATTTCAGGCTGCGGCGGCGCTAAAAAAACAGTACAAGCAGCTCTGACCGACACAGACATTTTTCAATGTGCATGTATCCCAATATAATTGTTTTCGGACTAATTTCGTCCCAACTAAATTTTTCGCTGGCCCGGACATCAGTTTGCGTTCAACTGTAGAAAATATTCATACGCCATACGTAATTTGGGCCACCATATATATAATGTTTTTTGGGATTAATTTATAGATTGTGTTAAAATTGTTTGACTGAGCTGACCACACAAAATGCACAGAAGCGCCCATCACGGAAAATGTAGAATATACTTTTCTGAATATAATTTCCGTGATTCACTAATTGTTGCGGATGACCTGTGATTATATTTAACAATTTTGGTAGAGTACTCTTTTATTTACGATTTTAGGCACGATTAATTGTTATGTAAAATTCTGCATATAATATCTTCGAGACAATTCCTGCAGGGCCGGATGTCGATCACGCGTGGACGTAGCTAACACAGATAGTGTTCCAAACTTTATCCAAGTGTTGAAAAAATTCTGACAGCACGTGGAATCTACACTGCAGAAATTTGCGAAGGCGAGATTAATGCTGCTGTATATGGTGCATCACATATCATTATCGTTATCAACTAAACGCAGCGTCATTACCATTGATACTGTCATCATTGTCCTAATCACTAATTGCAGCGTCATTCTCGTCGCTATCATCACGGTAGACAAGGAGAATTACGTGGGTGCTAGTTTCGCAATCCAGGGTTTAGCGCAGTTGGTTAAATCGCTAGCTAGGCTAGGAGTCCGATTCCCGGTGGAGACGATTTGTTTTTCTGATCTCGTCAAACCAGGATGCTTGAAAATGATAGACACATTAGTGCACAGATCCTGAACACATCTCGACAACTCTACACATCTCAACCTATATATACGCATACGAGTGCACAAGCATACGCACACGCTCGAGCACACATCTGACAAGCAAGCGTTTAATAGATGCGTGTCCGCGAAAAACCTCCTGCGCAGTCAAGAAACGCCGGGTATACTCAAATGCAAAGAACGCCACAGAACCTATGAGTCGCTTGAACAAACACCAGGGGCTACGTTTGGATAGTAAACGCAGAAACGATCGAATATATCCGGTGAATCCACATCCTGTAAACGTTTGTCCATGATTGGAAACACGCACGCGTAGCATCATTATTTCCGCCTTGTTTTACGCAATAAAGATAAACCCTACACATGTTCAAGCGATAGCAGAGGTGGGAGAGATCGATCGCGCTAGCCAATCAAACACTCACTGCATGATTCGCCATTACGCTAGCTGTTTCCGGCATTCAGCATCAGCACCGACTATACCACGCCTCAGTACTAGCTCAGTACAGATATGTTGGGCTGCTTCCAAGGCCTTCGAGTTCTAATATCTACTAAACAGAAACTTGCACCTTATTCCTGTACTCTTTAGCGCTCTGCTATGGGCTTCAGCAATAGACAGATAAAGACTGAACGACTTTGGCCATCGGTGTAGCAGCGCATAAACTATTTCAGCTCAAAGAAAAAATACAAGCAACATATATTCTACGCTATGTCTAGCTAATTCACTTGACAAGAAAAGAAATCTGAACTGTACTGGAATGGTTCGTATTCTAATGCGACCTAAATCGCACACTGCCGAAACGTTGTGTGCATGTGGAAGATAATAAAAAAAATCAACAGCACTACATGTGGCAAGGCAAACGAAAAAAATAAAAATTTAAAACAATTACCTACAGTGCAATGAATGCGCGCTCATGTGTCGCCAGCATATATGGTAACAAAACTGAAATTGCATAATAACGATGCTCTCTATGGAAGTTATTTTTGTTCGAAAGCTGCTATACATGGCTCATAATAATGCATTTGACTACAGCTTTTGACAGCGTTCTCCTAAGCACTGATCAGAAATTATTCTTCAGGCATTCTATGCCTTATTATACAACCATATAATCACCGCACCGAAGGCGTTTCCCTCCAGAGAACTAAACAATTCTATCCCATTGTGTCAACCAGATAGCTAATGGCAATTCATATATATTAAAAGTAATGCGAGTGCGTTATTTAAGCAGTTTTGGGGCATTTTTAGCGAACATCACTCTCGAAGAATCGAACACATGATTAAGAATTAGGTTTCCTCTGAAATATTCTGCCGCTTTCACAAGCGCAGCTTCCGCGGGCTGAAAGATGATTTTACCACGCTTCTTTCCCACGAAACACAAAGAGAGCTAATTGACATCTAGAATATGTCTAGGCCAAGAAATGGGCACTTCTAAAAGAAGACTCATTTGAGACGTTCTGTAGACCCAAGAGCTACAAGCCTTCCTGTAGCTCCGATTTAGCTCTGCTAACGCTACGCCAGTAGAAGTCCTGAAAACTTCTTGCCTAGAAAATTTTTATACTTGTTCTAGACATTGCTTCTAGCTGTAGCTCTGCTATAGCTGTGCTAGTAGACATCTTTAAACCCTCTTGGCTAGACCGCTTCTATTCTTGTTTTAGATGTGTAACGATTTGCAGTTTGTGCTCATTGTCCTCAATTCTGCATGTGAGGTCACAGTGCTCTGCTTTGAGAGCATTTTTTTCTGAATTTAATGAAATGACAGTTAACTGGGGAGAAGGCGAATTGATGAAGGCTTGCAGTTTGTACAACACAATAAGACACAGCTAGAGATGGCGCAAAATCAGTTGGGCTGAAGAGAATTAAAATTTTAATTTTTTTATAGAATTTTCAATTTTACTCCTTTACCACCCCATCGATTATGTGCCATCTCTAGCTGTTTCTTATAGTGGTGTAGAAAATGCAAGCATTCAACAATTCACCCTCTCCCCAGTTAACTGTAATTTAAAATTTAGAAAAAAAATGCTCTCAAAGCAGACTATTGTGTGATCTCATATGCAGAATTGAGAACGATGAGCACGAACTACAAGTCGCTACACTCAATAGTGAATGCACATGCTGAATGTATGAAGAACACATGCTTCTCCAGTCCGAATTTTTATTGCACTCCATCTACAAAAGTAAAAGCAATCAGCAAATAAACTTGTTGACAATATGGATTTGAGAAGCCTTTTTTGAAGGTTCTTCTGCAAAAGTAAATTCCAAACAACCTGCACTGGCAAAAAAAAGTTAAGTTACAGACATGCATGCAGATGCACTGGTGTACACTCACTGGAACCATCCGCCCTGAAGGTTCTGCATAAAAATACTTTTTTTATAACTTGCATAGATATCTAAAATCATAATGCACACTGAAGGCATTGGCTGATGAGCTAAATTCAATGGCATATCGTAAGCTCCAGGTTCTGCCTTTTCCAGGGGTCTTTAAGACAGACAAAATTCCAGCAACCTGCAAAGACAAAAAAAGCTCGAAATAATCGAACGAGCCAAAGGCAGCGGCAGTTGAGCTACGTGCCTGAGTTTTGTGAGGTTTTTAAGAAAAGAAAAATAAGCACGGAGAAAGGAAACACCAAAATACGATGATACCACTAGCACCTATTCAAAATGCCCGGACCTACCACGAACACCACTTGAAATCATTCACCTAGTAGGCCATGCATGAAAAAAAAAAAAAAATCCCTTATAGCTCGCACCACAAAACGAGGCGAGGCCGAGGCAGTTCACGGTAGGTCAATGCTTCGTGCATTGACCTACCGTGAACTTAAAGAACAATCTTTTCTAGTGTGTTTAGAGAAGAAAGTTTTATTCACCCTGTACATAACAGAAAAACAGAGAAAGGTTACTCATTTGAAAACGCTACGGTGCAAAGATGACAACAAAAACGAATAAGGCACCATATGCGCACAACTTCAAACTATTTATTGGAGGAAAACACGAATATTCTACACCTGATGCCAGTGAAGTACCGGAATGTTTTCAAAAAGACTCGTATAATTCCACATCTTCAACACGACCATTAGCAACAAAATAACTCCTCAAGATATATTACTTCAGTTCTACATTTGCTACCGCACATACTTAGCACGCATCAGTGAAGTTAACAAAGCCAATACAATACAGCTAAGTTGCTTGTTGGGGGGCGAGTTGGTTGGACAGTACGTTAAAACAGCGCTAGAAACATGGACAGATAGAAAGACAATGTTTCTAGCGCGCTAGTCAGACGCATCTGCGGTTCAACATCGGCGCGCTGCATTCACCATACAAGAGAAGTGGAAAGTTACTTACTGTTGAGAAATATGAGCTCCATATCACAGCACAGCAGTGGTTGTAAAATACAGCGCGGGAAAGCTGCAAAATCAGCGTAAATGTCCAAGCGCGGGAAACAGACTGCACATCGAACACACACCATCGAGAGCACGTTGAGCAACCGTTGATCATGTCGAAAGACGAGGAAGGATGAGTTGAACGATTGGTGCGCGCGGGTAGCAAGCAGTCGCTAGCGACTGCAATGCCAAAATGCTAATAAAGCAATGACTGCCTACAAAACACAACTACTACAAAAACAATTATGAGTTTATTTTATTTTCTTTTTCAATTTAACCATATGCTTTGCAAAGAAACAAGAAAAAAACTTAAAATAATAAAGCAATGTTGACAAATCGTAAATTGCATCGGCATCGAGCAGAGCGCCACCACGCAGCAGGCTTCAGCGTCCGGAACGATGTTTGAGCGTACGATCGGCTCTCCTGCTGACTTTTCTCTTGCCCAAGCAACAAACATTATTTGCTATGCATTTTCCGGCAGTGCGGTGATTTTCTCGGGCTCCCAAGCAAGCCGGAGTAGAAGCATGTCATTCGCGTGCCTCCAGTCTTCTTTCAGGACCCGTATGCTACCCCAGTGCGGCCGTACGATCGGCAATACGGTGGTTTTCTGGTGTTGGCCAGGCAAGCTGGATTGAAGAGGCATTCGCAGCATAAAAAAGTGTTGTCATTCGCGCCTCCCCTCGTCTTTCAGGACCGGTGTGCAACCCAGTGCAGCCTTACGAGCGGTAGGTTAGCTGGACCGAAAATGACGGGGCATTGATTCCCGCTAGAACGAACCGCAGTTTCAAAGTTCGAGGTTATTTTAAAGCGGTCTCTTACCTTCTGTTCCTTATCAAATAATCAAGTTGAGACATTGGAGTAATGCAAAGCTGTCTAACAATTTATGTGCCGTAATTATTGCTTAATTCCGTGGCTGCAATAAACCATGCGTAGAAAATGTTCGCTGTGATTCGTGAACATTCTTTGAATAGGGATTCAACATTCTGAACAGGGGAAACATGGAGTATTTTTTGTGGACTTTTAGAAGTTAGTAAACCCTTTCTACAATAGTATTTGTGAAACGCTTCTGAATAAACATCGCTGAGAGGTCTTTGGAAAAACATCTAATTGATGTCTCCAAAAAAACATATCAGAGACGTCTTTGAAAAGGTGTCTTAGTATAGACGTGCTAACGAAGTTTTCCAGGAAACTTCTTTCCGTCGACGTCTGTGAGAGGTTTTGTTCTAGAACAAGATGTTTGTAGCCTTCCAGAGCTGTTTAAAGAAGTTTATTAGACGTTATGTGTTTCGTGGGTTCTGAGGACTACACCTTGTCCCAAGTTCGTAGATATAGTTTCAATGTTGACCCTTGCATTCTTTCTATTCTTTCTTTACTGCCAATTTAGTTCTTCAGATCTTACCTCGTCGAGTATTTTGTATCTGTTGCTGCTTTATATGCCCACGCTTAGTTCTATGCGGATTTTTTCTTGCTCTAAACGTCTACCTGATCTGAAAAAAATAAAACTTAATAACATGGGAATTTTAACCTTGAAGTACCCGTAGTTATGGTCGCTTTCGCTTTTCTTTTCCTTAATAGGAATACAACAAGTATACGGGCTTCTGCATCGCTCAGTTGCGCGTGATGACGTTTCAAGATCACTCCGTCATGAACCTGCGTGCCATCTTTAGTAAAAAAAATTATGTCCATTTGTTCGAAGCGAGAACGATTCCTTGAAAACTGAAGATTGTTTTACGTATGTGATTATTACTGAAACACATAGGTAAAACGCATTTTGCATAAACAAAAAAAAAATGTAGCGAGATTATCACGCCACTGAAAACGTTACCGAGCCAGCAACCGAGGCGACCAAAGAGCTCGGAACGCACTTCTCGTTGTTTTAGCGAAGCCGAGGGCAAAACTCTGCGCATTCCTCCTCACAAGCTTGGCGCAAAGAACATATGGTTTCCATTCTCTCGTCCTTTCGTCGCCTCTCCGCCCGAGGGCCTTGACTAAAGCAATTTTCCAAACCGCTTTCAACTTCACGTCTTGTAGCCTTTTCTCTCCGTGAAGCAGTCATCGCGGAAGGACAGCCACCTTCACTGCCCTTTCTTTCCTCCCGGCTAGGCATGCGTTGCTCACAATGCCCCCCCCCCCCCGTCTACTCCCCCGCACTCTTCCCTTCCTTCCCGCCAACTTCTTGTAGGATCTGTGGGATATTCTTGGGGGGGGGGGGATACGGACGCGGGTTATGCCGGCCTAATGTCGCGGCGGCACTCTTGGCGTCCGGGGGAAGGGGAGATGGGACGTGAGGAGGGGTGGGGTAGAGTCAACTTTCCCGGCTGGCAGCCTTCTGGGCTCGCGCGGTCTTACGGGACCTCTTTCATTTCTCTCACTGCCTTTCGAGCTTTATGCCTCCTTTTTCGACAGATCTCAAGCAAAAAAAAAAAAAAAAAGAGAGAGAGAAAACACAACGACCCTTCTGCCCCCTTCCAACCGTGCCTCGAAACTCGACACAAGCAGTTGATTCAGAGGCGTCCGGCTGGCCACAAAATCCCCACCCGCTCGAGCTGCTCGAGCTCCCGCAGCTTTGGACAGCAGAACCGAAAACCCAAGACTTGTGAAAGTTCCAATTCGTTTTAATGACCATGCCTGAAAGAGGATATCTGTGAGTATCACCAGCATTTCAAGTTGTTTGTTCATAAATGAACTGAGCTTTCTGAGGTTATTTTTTGCTTTGTCTCGTTGTAAGATCGCTACTTTTTCTTACCAGGTGTAATAAAGCATCCGATCACTGGGATGTACTTTGCCTTGCAACATTCATTTTGGATTGTTGCAACTGAGGTCTGCGAATCTGCGCTAGCCTTACGGTAAGATACCTTTTTTTTTGCATGAGTTGGTGCCGTATGTTGTCAGCCTCGATCATCATGTCAGTAACCGATATGCTTGCAAGAACGGAAAGCCAATTATTTGGACCTCACCACGCTAGTCAATTCTGAACTGTATTTTCAGCGCACTATTTTGTATGCATAAACACTGGTCACAAAGACAAAATTTACGTCGCAGAGGTGGCCAAATTGTATTGCAAAAGAAAAATGTGGCCCTGTAAAACATGATGCGTGTTTTGTGTGATTTTAAGGTTACAACTTCATCGCGCGTGTTGTGTGTCTGAAGTGATTAATTTCTTTTACATACTATATTCAAAACTGACATCTGAACAAGATTACAAGGAAAGATCTTTACCCACTGCCGCGAATAGACGATGCCTTGGACTGTTTAGACGGAGCCCTCTACTTTTCCTCCATCGACCTTCGTAGCGGCTACTGACCTCGGCTGCGGGAGGTGGTTAGTTCGAAACCCACCGCCGGACACCCACCGGTAAAAATGGGTACAAGCGTCCCCCGGCCTGGCGCTCGGCTTTTCCAGGGGTGTGCGTTTGGGAGAAGCTCCGTAAACCCCGCTGCGCGCCCCTCCTCCGCAGTGGGCCCAAACCCAGTTTCGAACCTCGCAGCCTGCAAAGGTAGTTCTGTTTGTCTTGCAAAGGTACTTCCTTTGACCCTCACCTGAAGTGCTCCCTTAGAGCCTCAGCTGCAGCAGTTTGGAATGGTCTAAACGACCTTTAGCTTATTCACGTGTTTGATCTTTCTCCTGCGCTAATCCCGAGTAGAAGTGTCATAAAATAGCCAGCAGGTGCAGTTTTACTATTACTTGTAGAAAACTAAAAGCGTCCGGAAAGAAGGCCTGCCGACGCACTTATTCTTACTGCTAAATTTGAATTTTTGCGGAAATAATAAAAAAACTTTTCGTTCAAAAATGTACTTATCCACAATTATTGATTGTTATATCGTGCAGAAAAAATGGGCTTGCCTGAGACATGACACTAATTATCTTCTATGTGCAAGAGCTTCTACTGTCCGCGCGAAGAACTCTATGAAAATAATTCTGAAAATGGGATTCTTATTTACAGTTGCTACCATAGTTCTTATACTTTACCACACGTACAAACTTGTTTCCACAACAAACGTGATGCTAAGCTACGGATTTCTTTATTTTTTCAATTTGAGTATATCACTCAAACCCCAAAGCATCTGTGTAGTACGTTGTTTTGGCTGTAGCTTTGACAAATTTTAAAATGTTCTATTTGCAGTAATGATGCGGTGTACACTAATTTTAGCAGCCGCGGTCGGAGTGCGACTGCCATTTTTTGCGTTTTTTTCTTTGTAGTTTCTTTTAGTTCTTGCGGCAATCTACCCGAACGAAAACTATTCAAAGGAAAGCTATTGATCTGGAGCATGCAATTATGACGACGTATTTCTTCTACAGGTGTTCGATCACAAAGGCACTACAAGTAGAAGGGGGCAAGCACTGACTACCGTTTAATGAATAGATAACGGAATCATTTGTTTTATGTTTTCAGCGTCAACAACACATCCACATGGGAAGCCGTGCACTGCCAGATGTCGAAACCAATGTAACCAAGTTAATATGGCCGGCCTCACCGAGTATGCAGCTTATTTCAACCTGAGTAAACCAGACAAGAAAGTTGCCCGAGGGCCAACAGGTGGTGCTTTATTTTGCATTTTTACTCCACGGTCTAGCTGTACTTCCACTTTCCAAAAGTTTTCTCTCTTAATGGGATTTATGAGTGTTGCTTTTATTTCCAGGTGCTATCTGCGAAAGGAAACACATTGTTATGCACGCTGCTCAAGTCCATATCTTTAAAGGCTGCTGGGAGCTGCTGCCCCTACAACCGACCACAAAAGAAGCTGCGATGAACTCAGCGCCTTCCACCAACCTCCCACTGAGCACAGAATATCTTGTAGCTGTCTTGATATGTCTATATTGGTCACATATATCTTGAGCTATCAAAGACATCTACAAGACGTCGCTTGGTCCTAGTCTAGAAGACATCATCGGCAAGATGTCTGGAATCTGTCTAGTGAAGAATTTTTATGTCTTCAGCTACGCAAGACAGTTATTAGCCGGCTTACGCCAGATGTCTTCTAGAGTTCTGCTTCAGAAGTCTACCATACTTCCTAGCAAGACGTTTCAGGGTCACATATGCGCCTATAGTGCAATATGTACACAATTTAACTGGACGACACTGTTCTGCATACTCTAAGTATAAATTGTCGAAGGTTTGTTCTAGCAATTTTTCAGCTTGCAAAATACTGTATCCAAAGTGCCTGCGCTTTTGAATTAAGCATGCAATTTGGGCTGTTTCCAGCATGCAGGACCAATATGGCACCAAGAAATGCTGTTTAGGCGATGGGTATCTGAACATAATGTACAAAAGCCGCTGACACCTTCATTTCTGCAGCCGATAGCCACACGCGTACTGTGTTCGACCTCGCTGGGCGCAGTCCAGTCCGCCGGAAGACTCCAAACTCCGAGTGTTCACAACGACAAAGTAAGCTAGCGATGTATCCGTGTGTGATAAAAGCCAGTAGTTCGCACAGAGGAAAGATTTGCTGCGCCGATGTTAATACGGAACGCCAGCTATGCACGATCCGCCATTCCCAAACTTCGCGCGCCGTGGCCTTTTCGCACCCCTCCTCTTTACAGCGAGATAGAAAATAGTGCGCCAAAATAATTACGCAAGACGCAGGTTGTATTTACCGTTTTGAAACAAATACGTCATAAGCAACAGTTACATTTTACTTGTATAGCTTGTTTTATGAAATATATTTCAGATTTCTATTGTTTTTAAAGTTATTGTATCAATGCGCTGCTCGGCGGCTGGCCATTTCAAATTTTCGTCGTGTCTAGTCGTGTCTGCACGTTAGGCCGTTGGTTTGTGACTGCGTTGAAAATGTATCCCGCACAGCGGCTGCTACTTCTGGCTGCAAGGCAAGCTTCGCTGGGTGAGTAAGAAATTGTTTCTTCTAAATGAGTCACTTAATGGAGCAGTAAAGTGACTGAGTGTTTTCTTTTTCCGATAAAAATGCTGCAAGGACCGTTGTTTGCATCCGCCGGCGCAGGCTGTATGGGCGAGCAAGATAGCGCGCGCGGACCGTTTAGTCAGTACGAAAGGCGGTGTTTTATGGCGCATCTACAGTTGTGTGCATGCAGGAAGGTTTTTCGCTTGTAATTCCACTCGCCGCGTTTCGTGAACTGCCATTGGCGGCTTAACCTCGCGATGTAATTCTTCAAAATGAGCTTGGCGATCCGACGTCTTTCGTTGATTGCCGCTGGTTCTAACACTTTCCCAGGAAACACAACTGAGCACGAAAGTCTGCATGCTTAGTGTGGCCTTCACTCTGCAGCAAGATACAGAAAATACGCACCGTCGAGTGGAAGCCGTGCATTGTTTGTCAGCCTGCAGAGCTCTATACGCGCTAAGTTATGCCGCGGTTGCGAAAAAGAAAGAGAACGATCTCAATAAGCCGCCTTAGAGGGGAGGGTAAAGTGCATTCTGGCCACAGCGACTCTCCCAACTGCTAGCAAAATACTCTCGGCCTGTTCACAGGCACAAGTTTAAACACATAGCGAGATAGGAACGGCGTACAAACATTCTGCAGTGATTTAATTTTAAGAGTTCATAAAATGTTTACAGTCAGCCATTACATTGCCGTGATTAAGTGATTTTACATTTTCATATAGTCAGAAAACACAATTTAGTTCTTTTTAAGTTCCTGAACTGCATGCTGTGTGATGTGCTGGTGCTCTATTTGCTTTGGTCCTCAGGTTTTTTGGGTTTTTTTTATTGGCGGAAATGTTTTAAGAAATTAAGCTTCAGTTGAATTGGTACAGAAAGAAATCGAAAGCAAATCTTTCGGACGGACCTCATATAACGAAAAGCCTATTATAATACACAAAAACATATCAATTTCATTTGTTTTCTTGCTTCAGGGCCAATAGACTCTTCCTATCCAGAACTGGGAAAAGAAAAGAGAGTACAGTTGAATCCCGCTATAACGAAATTCACGGTGCACGAAAAAAAATTCGTTCTCGCGGAACTTCGTTATCGCAAAAATTTGACGTGAAACGCAGAAAGAATTGCCCAAGCAGCAGCAAAGGCGTTTAATGCCAAAAATCTGTAAGCTTGGTTTGCTTACGCTTCACGGCGAGCAACGCCGTCACGCGATTTTCGCACTCGGTCAGCAAACCCATTGCAACATCGTCGTCTCGGACAGCAACGAAATTCCTGATGACATCAAAAGCGTCCATCACCTGTACGGCGGTTGCCGCAGCCGGCGCTTCCTGTACGTCGTCGTCTTCTTCATCGGAAGAGTCCTTATCATTCCGGGCAGCTTTTATGATCTGCTCATCACTCACATCTTCGTGAACAACAACACAAGCGTCAGCGCCGATGTATTCGTCGAGCTCGAGATTAGGCGGCACGGTTCCTATTTCTCCCAGCGTTTTCCAGGCGGCCGCGATCCCCGGAGCCGGTGACGCCTCTTCGTCGTCGTCTGTAACGCCTGGTGTTAGGCCAGCAGAGTGTACGGGTCGACCTTCGGCAAATCCGGCGTGCCTGAAACAGTTCACAATTACTGAGAGCCCCAGTGTGCTCCAGGCAGCAGACATAATCTGCAGTGCCACGTACAAGTCCACCTTCGTGTCTCGGCCGGTTTCAGTGTTAAAAAGCAGCCGCTGAATTAACCTCCCGCGGTAAGCGCGCTTCAGGCTAAGAATCACGCCCTGATCGAGAGGCTGTAAGACAGACGTGCAATTGGGAGGGAAAAACCTCAGCTCCGTGTTAGTGAGCTTGACTTCGTCGGAGTGATGCGCTGAACAATTGTCCAAAAGCAAGCAAACTTTACGGCCCTGCCGCTTCATGTCGCGGTCGAATGCCATCATCCACTCGGTGAAAATAGCGCGGGTCATCCATGACTTGTTGTTCGCCTTGTACTGCACAGGTACGTAGGCTACGAGTTCCCTTAAAACAGCGCGGCTTGGCACTTTTGCCTATGACTAACGGCGGACGCTTGTCCGAGCCATCCATGTTTGTGCAAAGCAGCACTGTGATGCGTTTTTTGCTGTGTTTGCCGCCGTGACAGCGCTGCCCCTTGAAGTCGAGCGTCCTAGCCGGCAACATCTCGTAGAATAGCCCGGTCTCGTCGGCGTTGTAAATGTCTGCAGGCGCGAAGTTGCTTAAAATTCCGGCCATGTTACTCGCCTTCCAAGCAGCTGCTC
Source organism: Amblyomma maculatum (assembly GCF_055883805.1). Lineage (NCBI taxonomy): Eukaryota > Metazoa > Arthropoda > Arachnida > Ixodida > Ixodidae > Amblyomma > Amblyomma maculatum. The sequence goes on along the minus strand of NC_139352.1, from coordinate 118,622,946 downwards.
CGTCCACGTCTGCTGACATTGACTCGCCGCACAACACTTTTCCAACGATGTTATGGCGGGCCTTGAAACGGTTTAGCCAGCCAATGCTGGCTTTAAAATCATCAATGCCAAGTAGGCATGCATAGTTCAAGGCTTTCTGCTGGACGATGCTTCCGGACAGGGGGACGTTGCTGGCTCGTGCTTCCACAAACCACGCATGCACTGCTTTGTCCAACTCTTCATGGAGGGGCCGCGTCACCTTTTTGTGCTTCGAGGATGTGCCTGAAGCAAGTGCCATTCTCACGCTGTCCTTATTGCCTAGAATCGTTGACAGCGAACTTGCAGGAATTCCGAAGTCTTCAGCAATTGCCGCTTTCTTCCTTCCGCTTTCTACTTGGGCGATTATTTGAGCTTTTTGCTCAAGGGAAAGAGTTTTGCGTTTTTTCACTTGCGTTGCCATCGTGTCCTGCGGATGAAAACTCGTCGTTGTCGAAGAGAAAGGCAGCGAGTGAACAACGCGACCACGACACAAAGCCAAAATGGCGGAACTGCAATCACGTGATTACATGCTTAATGTGGCTTTGGATTTGACTTAGACTTCTCGCCAATAAAACTAGTTTCGGTTTCGATTTTGAACGCGAAAATTTCGTTGAAGCGGAAACGCTCTGCAAAAATGGTTCGTTGTGCAGAGAAATTTAGGCCATTAATTCTTATAGGATACTCGCGGGGAATAAAAAATTATTCGTTGTCGCGGAAATTTCGTTGTGGCGGTATTCGTTGTGGCGGGATTCAACTGTACTGAATCATAACTTACTTTTAAGGCGTATAGAATGTAGCCATGTTATAAATGGGTTCAGTGTATGCCTTCTGGCTGTCCTCAACAACAAAGCTGTGACTCCACGCAAACCTTTTTGATAGCATATGAACTCCTCCCGAAGTGAAGGTGTTTGGCATCAAAGGTGAAATACCTTCATTTAATTTCAGTTCAGTTCAGTCCTTCAGTCGTGTCCGACTCTTCGTGACCCTATGGACCATGTCACGCCACGCTTTCCGGTCTCTCACTATCTTCCTAACATCACATAACTTCCTCTGCAGTGCCTCGAGGATGCCATCTAACCATCGCGTTCGCTGCCTACCCCTTCTCCGGCGACCCTCAACCTTTTCCAGCATCAAATCTTTCTCCAGGGACTCCTCTCTTCTCATCAGATGACCAAAGTAGCTGAGCTTTAACTTTAGAATTAATTAACTTAGAATTAACTTTAGAATTTAGAATTTAATGCTCTTTTTCACATTGTGCTGTTGTGTCTGTGTTTGGTGCTCTTGTTATTTTGTGTCTGCGCGAATTTTCATGTAAACAAAACACTTACCCAACAGCTCAAGCAAGTGAGCTATGCATTCTTTTTTTTTTTTTTGCTCTGGGTGCATGCTCACTGTTTAAAATATTGCTTTCATTTGTTCTAGGAAAAACTGGTGATGCATACATACATAGGTACCTACATATATACATGCATAGATACATACATAGGTAATGCATCCATACATAGATACATGATACATAGATTTATTTCTTCTCTACATATGTCGAATGAAACACTTAGCAAACTCAGAGGCAGGAACCTTACCCAGCATAGAAAGTGACTCTCAATAAAAAAAAAGAAATGTATAAATCAGGAAAATGGTGGTTCTCTTCAGGTGTGTCTGTTGGTGAAGACAAGAAAATGTTTTAGCCTTCGAGGTCATCAAGGAGTTATTAATATACATATATTATACTCAGCACTATTTTGTGCTGCTAGTGCGTGTCTTGGTTAAACATATTTCTATTGTGTACTCAGTACTCTCAACCTTATGTGACATATTTTGAGGTTAAATTCTTATCCTATGTTTTGTAGTCAGTGATTTGCTTTATTAAACTTCACAAGAAATCTTTAAAGCATTGGAACACCTTGCAGGTTGCCACCACCTCCACGGCTGCCTAGCAACTATCCTTTTCCTGTCTGTGCTGCAAACACAACTTAGCAATGAGGGCCACAGGACTGACATCTCACTGGGCAGTCGCGGGCTACTGACTGAATACACAGGGATGGTTTGACTGTGCCAAAAACTTAGAGTTGCCAATAGTGGGACTTTTTCCTTCTGTTTGGGAGCTCATATATCTAAATCGTGCTTTTGATTTTAATCCTGGCAGGTGTGACATGGAAAGCCTTCAACACCAATGAAACTTAGTTTTGCCGACGTCACAAAAGAGTGGTTGGTGTTTGCCTTGTGACAAAGACCAAGTCCACATCTAAAGGCGCTGCACAGCCACCATGAACAGTGCCACAATAGCAAGCAGCTGGGATCAAGGCACCTTCTGTGCTCATTTACAACTCAAGTTTGAAGCTTTGTAATTTTGCAAAGGTAGGCCTCCAACAATTGACAGAGAGGAGCCTCCCAATCAATTGAGCCACAAAGGAATTCCCCCTTTCATGGCAGTAGGTGACAAAAAGAGGCAGTGCAGCTGGTGTTCAGTACCGATAAAGGAAAAGCTGCTCAGCCTAGTTAGCTGTGGACAAGGGCTGGAGTGGTACCAGTGTTGAGAACGATCTGATTGGCAGAAAAGCCTCCTTTGAGGGATATTCACCCCTTCATTCTTAATTTGTAACTGACTGCAGTGGATCTGATAGCCCCGGAAGTTTTCTTTTTTTTTTTTTTTTTCAATTTTCTCTGCCCTCTAGGGTTGTACAGAATAACAGAGGCACAACCCATGCCAGCTCCCTCATTTTACGATGCTTTCATGCCAGAATGTTGGCAGTGGTATTCAGACCTTGTTTTTTTTTTTCAATGCCTTTTCTCCATGCATAATAACAGGCTATTGAGCGTAACACAGTCGCACACAAGACAGAGGACACCATCAGCACTTACAACTGTTCAGCGGAAAGCAGCCGATATACATAGCCTACTCAGGTGATGCGCACGGGTACAAGGCAACATGGAAACAGCACCATTTTGTCAAACTATGCGTGAGAAATTTTTCTTCAGTCTCATAAGAAAAACCAATTTGCTGCTGACACAGCTGTAACCTGCTTTTTTATATGAAGGGCTTCTAGTGTTTCATGAGCCGTTACCCACAGTTTTCACAATTGGTGCAAACCCTACGGTGCAAGAGAAGTCGCTCACCTTCATTGTTAATGTCTTTTGCATGTTCCCTAAGTTGGCCATTGACGCAGAATCCTGCTTGTGCAAAATAAGATTTTTCTACATGACAGTAGAATTTTATAGACGGTGGTGCACTTTACGAAATGCTGGCCATGTCTCTTCTGACAGCCGACCTGTTTGCTTTCGTAGCTTATGTGATGGCTTAGTTGAGCAAGCTTTCAGGGAGCAGAGGATACCATCTATACATTAAACAGGTTTGAGCTGTGTCAGTGACACTCCAGCTTTTCTTTGAGGCTGAACAGATATTTCTCATACCTGCTTTGATAAGATTGGTGCTGTTTTCCTGTTGCCTTGTACATGTGCACATCAGCAGTGAAAGCTATGCATCGACTGCTTTCCCCTAAATAACCAGTTGTAAGTACACGTGGTGTCTTCTTTCTTGTGTGTGTCTGTGTTATGCTAAATACCTTTTTTATTTCTGAAAAACCAACTATCTCAGCAGTTAACTTCCTTCTTTTTATACCAGCAGAATGTGAAGAGCAGCACGGTGTGCAACACTGAATTTTAATCTCTCCTTTTTTTTTTTTGCTGTGCCTTCTGTACTCCTCGCAAGCTGTTTGCTGCACTACAAAAGGTAAGGGCAGTTTGTGCCATCATGGCTGGTTCATGCTGCCCTTATCTTTTGTAGTGCTGCAAAAAGCTTTTGATATGGAATATAGTGGTTGCTATGTACAATGACAGGGATGCAAACCTTTTGCTCCTTCCTTTTTTTTTCCTTATGGTACCTTCTAGTGTTTCTTGTAGAGTGATGTATGACCCTTACCTGCTACCTTTTCCTTAGTACTTTTTAGTTATGATAGTAGAATGTAACTATGACAGGCATGCAGCCATTGCATTTTTTTTTCAGTGCATTCTAGTCATGCTAACAGGAACAGCAGCAGTGAAGCAGTCTTGGCTTCTTTTTTTGCAGTGTAGATTTTTTAATGGATTTGATGTCGTGCCTATTGCTCAAGTGTTTGTGCAGTTTCTACAAGATGTATGTATGACCAGCATTCAGTTGGTGACATGCATGCACATATAGTATGAAATGCAACACGTGATGATTGTCCTTTGTGAAAGCGCCTTTTTCTGTATACTGAAGCTTTCTCATTCGAATTTGTTGCTTTGTTTTATTTTGTACAAACATTATGCAGATAGTTCGTTCAACCACTCAACCAGTTTTGTACACTTTTGCATACCTATCCCTGTTTATTTCTAGTCATTTCCTGTTGTTTGGAGTATGGATGTCATTCTTTTGTAAACAGATCATTTTAAGCTTGGAGAGAACTGCATTATTATTTTGTCATTTTCATACCACTTGTAGTGTCTAGTTTCTGTGCTTGTAACTTCGTAGTGCATTGTTGAAAAAAAATCAAATATATGATTTACACATTTTGTTTCCTAGCACCTTTTGTAGTTATTGCCGAATCTCCCAAAGAGCACCCAACCATGGCTGTCCACCGTACAGTGTGGCATGTTTTGTAACAAAGAATGTGTACAGTGTGGCATGTTTGCAGTTTTAATGTCTGTGAGAATGAATGACAATGTGCATCATTCTTTACATGTCATGTGTTCATGAGTTGGCTCTTTCTGGTGTTTTCTTTGGTACAATATTAGGCTTCAGAGAACCACATTTTTTCATTTATATACTGTTGCTTGTGGCTTTCCTTGCTTTTAACATGCATGAGATTGTTTAAGTTGCCTATTTGCGATGTATAATGTTGAGGAAATTAAAGAGCTCTGTAGTTTACTCATCTCATTTTCTAGCATTGGGTGCAGTTACTACCAAACTTTCTAAAGAGCACCTGATGGCCATTAACAGTGAAATGTGGCACGCTTTGTAATAAAAACATACAGTTCTCATTACTAGACAACAGTTGTAGTGCATGAGAATTAATGATTTACAATTGTACATCAGTTTAGCTTGCATCATAACTGAATGTGTGAAAGAGCACTGTGGTTGTGTGACGGCAATGCAGCTTTAGTTGTAGTAGCATCTGATGAGACTATATTTTTTGTCTGGCAGTGGTGTTGAAAACCTCTGCAAATACATAAGCATTTCAGACAGTTTTGCGAGAAATAGCAGGGAATAAATAATTTAGAGCATTGCAGGAGATTCTAGAGCTCATTTTAGACATTCAGAATCTATTTTAATGATCTCTAGATGATGATTTGCAAGAGGTCTTGCAGCTTAAAAAAGTGGGTGCATTAGCTGAGCTAGAAGGCAGCTACAAGAAGTGCCAAGACATAAAAACATCTTTCATATCTTGTCAAAGCATCTTTTAAATGTCTATCAGCTGTCTTGGGTGCCACTTCAGATGTCTATAAGGTGACTTGTTTATCTTGGGCAAGATGCCTTATAGCTATCTGCTAGACTGACTTACGTTTAGTAAGTTATTTGTCTTCCAGATTTCTAGGAGATATCTTGCAAGACGTCTTGTAGCCTAAAAAAGTGGGTGCATTAGCTGAGCTACAAGATCACTACAAGAAATATCAAGACATCTGGAAATGTCTTGCATATCTTGTCGAGACATATTATATACGTTTAGTAGCCATCTCGGAGGTCTACTGAGACATCTATCGGGCATCTTGCTTGTCTTGGCAAGACAGTTTATAGCCGTCTCATAGATGGGTTGGTGTTTACTGGGCTGGGACCTGAGAACACCTTGCCAAGGGACACAAAAACAGGAGGAGCTCTGAAGTCTAAGAGTTCTGCCTAAATATTTCCATGCCCTGTAACCAATGCACACCTAATAAATCATCATTGACACATTGACCCCTGTATGCCAAAATGTATTCAATGCAGATAAGCCAGCTATACTAACAGGATCATGTCAATCAATGCATACAATAATGCGTGCAATGTTGGCGAGCCATCGCAGCTTCCCATATCGACCACTACACCCCATGATGGATACAATATTGGGAAACCATCTCAACTAGTACTAAGATGTTGACCATCTTATGGAAGTAAATATTTCGAGTTGACAGGCCATCCATGATGGCAAGAGAATATTGATTAACCTATGTAAAGATGTATGGTACTTTAGCAAGCCATTACACTTCCTCAGGCAAAATTGACCACTGTAATTGCAGATATACAATGCTGGGAAGCCAAGACAACTGGCGGGAGGATATTGACCAATGTATGCCAAGATACATTCGATGCTGACAAGCAATCAATGCTGGCATTGCAATATTCACCAATGTATGTCATGAAAGGTGCAATGCTGGCCAGTCGCCACAGCTTATTGGGCAATATTGCCCACTAGAACCAACAAGAATACATTGTTGGGAAGCCACTAAGACCAGTGGGATAACATTAACCAATTATGCCAAGATATATTAAATGTCAACAAGCCAGCTATACTGGCAGGACAATATTTAATATTGTATGCCATCGTCGACCATTTTATCTGCAGATATACGCAATGTTCGGAAGCCGTCACGATTGTCAGGGCAATATTTACCAATGTATGCCAAGATATATTCGATGTTAACAAGCCGCTAATACTGGCTGGACAATATTTACCCATGCTTGCCATGATATGTTCAATGTAGGCCAGTGGCCACCACTCATTGGGCAATATCGTCCGCTGGAACTGAAGATGCATACAATGTTGGCAAGCCACTAAGACTGGCGGGATGATATTGACCAATGAATGCCAAGCTATATTCAATGTCGACAAGCCATATATACTGGTAGGAAAATATTTACTAATGTATGCCATGATTCGCGAATTATGGGCAAGACATTGCCGATGGCTGGTAAATATTAACCATCATATATCATTGTGTATACAATGTTGGCAAGCAATTCTATACTGAAAGTCATTATTGCCCGTTGATAGCCCATGAATGCCAATCATGGGAGGAACATGTAAATCACTGGTCCAAGAGTGGTCGATGTTATCGCATGGCTGTATCATTATTGGTAGCGCATTGACAACGCCGGGCCAATGGTGGACCAGACGTCACCAATCAATTTCCAATATCGGGCCGGTCGCACGTGCTACCTGGGTATGCAGCATCATTAATCTCGCCTTCGCAAATTTCTGCAGTGTAGATTCCACGTGCTGTCAGAATTTTTTCGACACTTGGCTAAAGTTTGGAACACTATCTGTGTTAGCTACGTCCACGCGTGATCGACATCCAGCCCTCTATCTGCAGGAATTGTCTCGAAGATATTATATACAGAATTTTACATAACAAATAATCATGCCTAAAATCGTATATCAAAAAGTACTCTACCAAAATCATCAAATATAATCGCAGGTCATCCGCAACAATTAGTAAATCACGGAAAATATATTCAGAAAAATATATTCTACATTTTCCGTGATGGGCGCTTCTGTGCATTTCGTGTGGTCAGCTCAGTCAAACAATTTTAAGACAAAATGTACATTAATCCCAAAAAACATTATATATATGGTAGCCCAAATTACATATGGCATATGAATACCTTCTACAGTTGAACGTAAAATGATGTCCGGGGCAGCGAAAGATTTAGTTGGGACGAAATTAGCCTAAAACACTGGCATACTGGGATACATGCACATTGAAAAATGTCATTTTCAGTCAGAGCTGCTTGTACTGTTTTTTTAGCGCCGCCGCAGCCTGAAATGTGCAATGGTGACCAGCCATCAAAGCTCGTTAGACAATATTGAGTACTAGAAACCACGATATATACAATATTGGGATGCCACCAAATCTGATGGGACAATATTGACCAATCTATGTCAATATATATTCCATGTTGACAAGCCATCCATATTGGCAGAACATTATTGCCCAACCTATGCCATTAGGGTGCAGTGCTGGCTAGCCATACCAGTCCATCAAACAATATTGAACAATATAATGCAATATGTATACATTGTTGGCAAGCCGCCATGACAGGCGGGTCACTATTGACTAATATATGCCAAGATTTATTTATAGCTGACAAGACAACCATAATGGCCGGACAATATTAACCAATTTATGCCATTATATGGGCAATGCTGGTCAGCCATCAAAGCTCATTAGAAAATATTGACGACTATAAACCAAGATATATGCAATGTTGGTATGCCACCAAAGCTGTTGGGGCAATATTGACCAATGCATGCCAAGATATATTCAATGTTATCAAGACAACCATAATGGCCGGACAATATTAACCAAGCTATGCCATGATATGTCCAATGCTGGTTAGCCATCACAGTCCATAGAACAATATTGACCACTATAAGCCGACTATAAGACGACAACTAGGAGTAGGTTTCCTTGTCAATAACTATATAGCGGGTAATATAGATGAATTCTATAGTATTAATGAGAGGGTGGCAGTCATCGTAATTAGGCTTAATAAGCAGTATAAACTGAAGGTTGTACAGGCTTATGCACCTATATGTAGTTATGATGACCAGGCAGTTGAAAGCTTCTACGAAGATGTAGAATCGGCAATGTGAAAAGTAAAGATGCAGTATAGTGTACTAATGGGCGACTTCAATGCCAAGGTAGGGAAAAAGCAGGCAGGAGACCAGGCAGTAGGTGACTATGGCAATGGTTCTAGGAATAGAAGGGGGGAGTTACTAGTTGAGTTTGCAGAGCGCAATAACTTACGAATCATGAATACCTTCTTCAGCAAATGCAAGAACCGGAAATGGACATGGAAAAGTCCTAACGGGGAGACTAAAAATGAAATTGACTTCACAATGTGTTAAACCACCGCCATTGTGCAAGATGTAGAGGTAATTGGGAAAGTGCGATGCAGTGGCCACAGGATGGTGAGGTCCCGAATTAGCCTAGATCTGAAGAAGGAACGGAGCAGATTAGTAAGAAAGAAACACATCAACGAATTAGTGGCGAGGGGGAGGGCAGAATAATTCAGGATCTCGCTACAGAATAGATATTCGGCTCTAACCGAGGATGACGGCATTACCCTGGAAGCAATGAACAATAATTTCAGAGATATCATTACGGAGTGTGCGGTAGAAGTAGGCGGTAGGATAGTTAGAGAGGATACCGGTAAGCTGTCTAAGGAGACGAAAGATTTGATTAAGAAACACCAGAATATGAAAGCCTCCAATCCAACAGACCAGATCGAATTGACCGAGATATCAAAGCTAATCAATAAGCGCAAGGTGGCTGATATAAGGAAGTATAACATGGAGAAAATCGAGCATGCTATAAAGAACGGGGAAAGCCTTAAAGCGGTAAAGAAGAAATTGGGCATAGGCAAAAACCAGATGTATACGATAAGGGACAAGGCGGGCAACGTCATCACCAATATGGACAAGATAGTCAAAGTAGCCGAGGAGTTCTATACTGATCTCTACAGCAGCCAAAGTAGTCAGGACCGTAACGAGATTGGCGGCAGGGAAAAACAGTCAGACGTTCCACCAGTGACGAAGGACGAGGTCAAGAAAGCATTAGAATCTATGAAAAGGGGGAAATCAGCTGGAGAGGATCAGATAACTACAGATTTGCTAAAGGACGGGGGGGGATATCGTGCTAGAAAAACTGGCCACCCTGTATACGCAGTGCCTGGTGTCATCGACGGGTCCGGAACCATGGAAGAATGCAAACATTATCCTCATTCATAAGAAAGGGGACTCTAAGGACCTTAAAAACTATAGAACAATTAGCTTACTGTCTGTTACGTATAAGGTATTTACTAAGGTAATCACTAATAGAATCAGAACAACCTTAGACTGCCACCCAAGCAAAGGATCAAGCAGGGTTTCGGAAACGGTACTCTACTATCGATCATATCCATACCACCAATCAGGTGATAGAAAAATGCTCGGAATAAAACCAGCCCTTATACGTAGCATTCAATGATTACGAAAAAGCATTTGACTCAGTTGAAACATCGGCGGTGATGCAGGCATTGCGAAATCAGGGGGTAGACGAGCCGTACGTGAAAGTGCTGGAATATATATATATATATATATATATAGTGGCTGCACAGCAACCATAGTTCTGCATAAAGAAAGTAACAAAATTCCCATAAGGAAATGTGTTAGGCAAGGAGACACAATCTCCCCAGTACTATTCACAGCTTGCTTAGAGGAAGTATTCAGAGACTTGGAATGGGAGCAGTTAGGGATAAGGGTAGATGGAGAATACCTCAGTAATCTGCGATTTGCTGATGACATTGTCTTGCTAAGCACCTCGGGGGATGAACTGCAAATAATGATTGATGACCTAGACAGGAAGAGTAGAAAGATAGGCTTGAAAATCAATATGCAGAAGACTAAGGTAATGTTCAACAGCTTCGGGAAGGAACAGCAGTTTACATTAGTTAGCGAAGTACTGGAAGTGTAGGCGATTTTGTCTACTTAGGACAGGTAGTAACCGCAGATCCGGACCATGAAAAGGAAATAACAAGAAGAATAAGATTGGGATGGAGCGCATTTGGCAAGCACTCGCAGATTATGACTAGCAGCTTACCGGTATCCCTCAAGAGGAAAGTATACAACAGTTGCATCTTACTTGTACTCACCTATGGGGCTGAAACGTGGAGGCTAACCAAGAAAGTTCTACTTAAGTTGAGGACAACTCAGAGAGCTATGGAACGCAAAATGTTAGGGGTAACATTAAGAGATAGGAAGTGTGCAGAGTGGGTCAGAGGAATAACTCAAGTTACCGACATTCTAGTGGAAATTAAGAAGAAATGGGCATGGACGGGGCATGTAGTGCGAAGAGAGGATAACCGGTGGTCGCTTAGGGTAACAAACTGGATTCCAAGAGAAGGAAAGCGTAGCAGGGAGCGGCAGAAAGTTAGGTGGGCGGATGAGGTTAAGAAGTTCGCGGAGGTCAAGTGGATGCAGCTAGCACAAAACAGGGTTAAGTGGAGAAATATGGGAGAGGCCTTCGCCCTGCAGTGGGTATAGTCAGGCTGATGATGATGATGATGATGATGCTGATAAGCGGATCTGTATACATTGTTGGTGGGCCACCATGACTGTCAGAACAATATTGACCACTGCATGCCAATATATATTCATTGTTGACAAGACAGCCATATGGCAAAACATTGTTGCCCAACCTATGACATGATATGTGCAATGCTGGCCAGCTATCAAGGCTTATTAGACAATATCGACCAGTAGAAACCAAGATATTACAATGTTAGGAAGCCGCCAAAGTTGGTTGGACATTATTGACCACTGTATGCCTAGATATATTCAATATTGAGAAGCCATTGTTATTGACCGGACAATATTTACCAGGTTATACCATGGTGTGGGAGATATTGGCAAACCATTGTAGCTGGTTGGCCAATAATGACCAGGTTGTCTCATTGTGTATACAATAATGGCAAGCGTTTCAATATGCGTGGGCATTATTGACCGCAGTTAGCCGGTTGAATGCCAAAAGGATATGGGTGAAGTTCACTGGGCCAATAATACTTATGTTATAGCATGGCTGCTCATTATTGGTAGTTCATTGGCACCATTGGGCCACTTGTGGGCCAGTAATCCCCAATCAATCCCAATATTGGGTCGATGGCTGGTGCTGCATGGGTACATAACATAAACCATTAAAAGTACATCTCTTCACATTCCAGACCGGGGACGACTAATTCGGCGCAGCATGCCCACGGCCCGAGCCCCTTTCATAGCAATATAGTTCATGTGGGGCTGCTATGAAAGATTATCACCATAAGTGACCCCCAAATACTTTAATGATTTAACCTGAGGTATTATTTTTTGCTGATACATTACATACTTACAGGATCTTTTATTTTGAATACAAGGACAGCGCTTTTGTTCATATTTAATGTGAGACGCGAGCCACACAACCAATTCTGAATAGTGTTTAGGTACGTTTGCAAGCGGAGACAGAGGGATGGAATATCGATGCAGCTGCAAAAAATGTGATATCATCTGCATATACGTAAGTGCAAACGTCATGATTAACTGGAATTGAGCTGAGTAGTACGTTAAAAAGCACAGGTGAGAGGACTGCTCCTTGCGGCACTCCCCTGGCTTGCTTGTATCTGCCAGAAGGAACGCCATATAATGCAAAGTAAAACTCTCGGTTTTGGAGGAATGCAGATATCCAGACTAATAAATAATGTGGAAACTGAAGAGCTTTTAACTTTTGCAATAGAATGCTATGTTCAACACTATCATAGGCTTTGGCTATATCTAGCGTTATTAAGGCAGCGTGTATTTTTTGGCGCCGAGCTAAAAGAACTCGACTCTCGAGGTCAGCATGCACATTGCAGATGGAACACTTATGACAGAAACCAATGTGACAAGGGCTGAGGATATTTTCTTGGTTAAGGAAGTCCGAAATACATATAGTTTCGGACTTCAATTTTCTCTTTCACTTTCAATTAATTTTACAGTGTTTGATGTTAATGAAATTGGTCTAATATTATCCATGGAAAAGCACCGCCTTTGTTCTTAAGTAAGGGAAATAGTACTTTGGCAAGTTTCCATCCTGTGTGTATCCAAGCATGTTTGATGGAATAATTTACTAGCTCTAATAACGTGTCAGGTGACTCCTCAAAAACAATCTATCCTTTTTGAAGTTACGTTATCAGGACCGGGAGCAGCGGCTGGTAATCTCATGGAGAAAGCTCAGAAACGGAAATTTGAGGATCATAATTAATATGATCCATTGGCATTACAGATACCGAGCACTAAGGAAGTGTAGACGAGAAAGGCTTCTCCAGTCCTTTGGCAATTGTTTCAATTATGTTTATTGCTTCATGGGGAGTCAAAATAAGAGAATGTAAATTTTGTGATTGCGGAATCTTTTTCCGCGAGCGTAAAAAAACAAAAATAGCAGTTCGGTTGCCAGATTTAGACAGGAAATCGAAATGCCTAAAATCATATTCGTCCTTCGCTTTTGCAACTGTACGTAAAAGTAGCTGCAATGAACTTATAATCATGCCAATTTTTCGGGCACTGGTTGTAGAGAAGCTTTTTCTATGGCGCCTTTCTACGTCCGTAATTTCGGGAACATTCAGAATTCCATCAAACAGCTGAAGTATTCCCCTTTGAACTTCGTACCAAGATCTCAAACTTCTTACGGCAATCCTCAATCACCGAGCCTCAGCGTTTTGATGCTTGTTCTTCATCCGTGTTAGTCACTGACTCAAGACTAGAGCGTAATGCTAACTGAGAATTATTATAGTTAATAAAGGACTTCAACTGAGGAGTCGCTGGAGTAACAGGGCAATTAACATCTAAAGCAATAAGTGTGGTCACTAGAGGTGCTACTATAAAGTGTCAACCAATTATTAAAAAAAGGCTGTGAGAGGTAAAAGTTCAATCTAACACATATTTAGTGTGTTCTCTTATGAAAGTGGCCGAACCTGAATTTCTACAGGACAAGTTATTAAGTGTTACCCAATCCCAAAGACGCTTGCCGACTCTATCTGTCTTGTAGCCCCTTGACACATGATGCGAATTAAAATCACCAGCCAGAACTGAGTTCCGACAATTAACTAATAGCAGATCTAGAGGTTTTGTATCTTGTACACCGCTAAGGAAATAAACATTCACTAAGGAAAACGAACAGCGCCCTGGAATCTCAAAGCCTAGGGCCAATAACTCACAATCTAGAGAAGATAGCTGGAAAGAAATCTCAGCCCTGTGAAAGAATTTCGTAGAGCCAAATATAATTAAACCTCCTCCTTTTGATTGGCGACCTTGTCGAAATGAATGATAATTTTGTAAATAGAAATGCTTACCGGCTGTTAGCCAAGTTTCTTGCTAAATAATTATATGTGAATTATGCTGAGATTACCTCTACATCTTGCATAATGGGGGGGGGGGGTGCATAATGCAAGATGTAGAGGTAATCGGGAAAGTGCGATGCAGTGATCACAGGATGGTGAGGTACCAAATTAGTCTAAATCTGAAGAAAGAACGCAGCAGATTAGTAAGAGAGAAGTCCATCAAAGAATTAGCGGTGAGGGGGAGGGCAGAAGAGTTCAGGATGTCGCTACAGAATAGATATTCAGCTCTAACCGAGGATGGCGACATTAAACTAGAAGCAATAAATAATAATTTCAGAGATATCATTACTAAGTGCGCTGTGGAAGTAGGCGGTAGGATAGTTAGAGAGGATACTGGTAAGCTGTCTTAGGAGACGAAAGATTTGATTAAGAAACGCCAGAGTATGAAAGCTTCAAATGCAACAGACCAGATAGAATTGACGGAGATATCAAAGCTAATCAATAAGCACAAATTAGCCGATATAAGGAAATATAACATGGAGAAATTTGAGCATGCTGTAAAGAACGGAGGAAGCCTTAAAGCGGTGAAGAAGAAATCAGGCATAGGCAAAAATCAGATGTATGCGCTAAGGGACAAGGCGGGCAACGTCATCACGAATATGGACAAGATAGTCAAAGTAGCCGAGGAGTTCTATACTGATCTCTATAGTAGTCAAAGTAGTCAGGACCGTAATGAGATTGGCGGTAGGGAAGAACAGTCAGACGTTCCACCAGTGACGAAGGACGAGGTCAAGAAAGCATTAGAGACTATGAAAAGGGGGAAATCAGCTGGAGAAGATCAGATAACTACAGATTTGTTGAAGGACGGGGGGAGGGGGGGGGATATCGTGCTAGAAAAACTGGCCACCCTGTATACGCAGTGCCTGATGTCATCGACTGTACCGGAACCATGGAAGAACGCAAACATTATCCTCATTTATAAAAAAGGGGACGCTAAGGACCTTAAAAATTACAGACCAATCAGCTTACTGTCTGTTACGTATAAGGCATTTACTAAAGTAATCGCTAATAGAATCAGGACAACCTTAGACTGCAATCAATCAAAGAATGAAACAGGGTTCTGGAAACGGTACTCTACTATCGATCATATCCATACCATCAACCAGGTGATAGAAAAATGTTCGGAATATAACCAGCCCTTATACATAGCATTCATTGATTACGAAAAAAGCATTTGACTCAGTAGAAACCTCGGCGGGGATGCAGGCATTGCGAAATCAGGGAGTAGACGAGCCATACGTCAAAGTGCTGGAAGGTATATATAGTGGCTGCACACCAACCATAGTTCTGCATAAAGAAAGTAACAAAAGTCCGATAAAGAAAGGTGTTAGGCAAGGAGACACGATCTTCCCAGTACTATATTCACAGCTTGCTTAGAGGAAATATTGAGACTTGGAATGGGAGCAGTTAGGGATAAGGGTAGATGGAGAATACCTCCCTAATCTGCGATTTTCTGATGACATTGCCTTGCTAAGTAACTCAGGAGATGAACTGCAAAGAATGATTGTTGACCTAGACAGGAAAAGCAGAAAGGTAGGCTTGAAAATCAGTATGCAGAAAACTAAGGTAATGTTCCACATTCTCAGGAAGGAACAGCTGTTTACGTTAGGTAGCGAAGCACTGGAAATAGTAGGCGAATATGTCTACTTAGGACTGGTAGTAACCGCAGATCTGGACCATAAAAAGGAAATAACAAGGAGAATAAGATTGGCATGGTGCGCATTTGGCAAGCACTCACAGATTATGATTAGCAGCTTACCGGTATCGCTCAAGAGGAAAGTATACAATAGTTGTATCTTACCTGTACTCACCTATGGGGCTGAAACGTGGAGGCTAACCAAGAGGGTTATACTTAAGTTGAGGACAACTCAGAGGGCTATGGAACGAAAAATGGTAGGGGTAACAATAAGAGATAGGAAGCGTGCTGAGTGGGTAAGAGAAATAACTCAAGTTACCGACATTCTAGTGGAAATCAAGAATAAATGGTCATGGGCGGGACACGTACTGGTACGAAGAGAGGATAACCGATGGTCGCTTAGGGTAATAAACTGGATTCCAAAGAAAGGAAAGTGTAGCTGGGGGCGGCAGAGAGTTAGGTGGGCGGATGAGGTTAAGAAGTTCGCAGGGGTCAAGTGGATGCAGCTAGCACAGAACTGGGTTAATTGGAGAAATATGGGAGAGGCCTTCTCCCGGCAGTGGATATAGTTAGGCTGATGATGATGATGATGGTGCTGAGAAGAAATGTAAACTAAATCTGTTGAAGCTGTTATAATTGATCGAAAGTTCCACTGGATAACTTTTAGTACCCATATGATTGCGAAATCTGGGCAGCCTCAACTGCCTGCCCCAAAATATTCTCCTTTGGCTTTGATCGATGCCGATGTTTCTTTGATTTTGACTGGGACCGCGGAGAAGGGTTGGACATGGTAGACCCACACCGTTTTAGAATTCTTACATCTGATTCCACCATCTCATTCTCATCTGGAGGAGTGAGCCGAAACATCAGTAGTGCTTTCAAGCAGTTGAGACCTTTCCGAAGGCATGTTTGCTATGACAGGGGCTGTTCCTGATTGTAGAGCTTGTGTTAGCTGAACTGCCAGAACGTTAATAAAACACTCTGTGACAGTAGCAACTATTCGGTCGACCATTTTAATCATTGAGGCTTCCACAGCAGTCATTATCGCCTTTGAGACTTATGCATCTAGAGGCACACCTGCATAACCATGGAAACGCTCTTTAACTTCTGTAACAGTGTAACGACGCGAACCGCGTTTTCTGTCTATTACTTCTAGAATTTGAAACTCCTGTTTTCGAGATGAACAATCCAAGGAGTTTGCAGCATGGGCTCCATCGCAAAGGTAGCATTTGTCGTTTTGTTGTGGACATGATGACAAATAATGACCATCGTCACATTTTCAACACCGCATGGAGGACTTACAATCACGAGCACTGTGACCATATCGCCAGCAATTAGATTAGATTCAAGAGGATCCACACTAAAGATCAATGGCCAAGCTTTTATCTCTGAGGGTCATGAAGTTCCCGCAAATGTGGCAATCACTGAATCTGTTGGTACCTGCGTATTATTAACCTCCCGGCTGCAATGATACACCGCTACCACACCAGCCGCCGAAAGAAGGTCGAGAGTCTCAGCTGGAGTTAAAGAAGAGTCTACTCCTCGAGTCTACTTAGGACAGGTAGTAACCGCAGTCCGGACCATGAAAAGGAAATAAGAAGAATAAGATTGGGATGGAGCGCATTTGGCAAGCACTCACAGATTATGACTAGCAGCTTGCCGGTATCGCTAAAGAGGAAAGTATATAACAGTTGCATCTTACCTGTACTCACCTATGGGGCTGAAACGTGGAGGCTAACTAAGAGAGTTCTACTTAAGTTGAGGACAACCCAGAGGGCTATGGAACGAAAAATGGTGGGGGTAACATTAAGAGATAGGAAGCGTGCAGAGTGGGTTAGAGAAATAACTCAGGTTACCGGCATACTAGTGGAAATTAAGAAGAAGAAATGGGCATGGGCAGGACATGTAGTGCGAAGAGAGGATAACCGATGGTCGCCTAGGGTAACAAACTGGATTCCAAGGGAAGGAAAGCGTAGCAGGGGGCGGCAGAAAGTTAGGTGGGCGGATGAGGTTACGAAGTTCGCAGGGGTCAAGTGGATGCAGCTAGCACAGAACCGGGTTAAGTGGAGAAATATGGGAGAGGCCTTCGCCCTGCAGTGGGTATAGTCAGGCTGATGATGAATGAATGATGAATACTCCTCGGACCATTATTTTTGTGCATGCAAGATGAGATGGGATGAAGCTGCTCACATGAAGCGATCCAAATGAATTGAATTTAAGCAGATCCTTAACGCAATTGAGGTCTGGAGATCGGTACTGTATCCCGCCACGTTCAAACTGCCTCACTTCTGTAATCGAGTAATACAGGGAAGAGGCTGCCTGGACAGCAGCTCGAACAGTCCCAGGGTTAGTCATTTTGATAAATCCGCCATCCTTAGGCACCAGTGACATAGGAATGTTTCGAACGCCAGATCGTTGGAACGCTTCCAGAGGTAGATCATGAGGCAGAATGAAAGCCGACCAGGGGGAGCTCCCCTGGCCGGGAGACTGCGTAGACATCGTTTTACAGCTACAATCTCTCCGCGAGCGCTATTAACACGGTAAAAGGCGCAGGGGAAACAGGAAAAGAGGACCAGCCGCCCAGTACTTAGCCGATTCACACCAGCGTCGAAATCCACGTCAGCACAGCACGGCAGCACAAACGACGCCGGCTCGCGATTTTTTTTTTTTTTTTTGCAAGGCTGTCTTTTCCCAAGTCACTTTCTTTTCTTTTCCAAATGTACCCCCACTCGGTCTTTTCCAAAGAGAAAACGCGTGCTTGCTCTGGAAGCAAAAGGCGCTGAATATCGACAGAGCGTCACCACCATACATTCAGCACAGGAAATTACTCACTGCGCGTTGGTCAGAGTTACGTCTGCCGTGGGCACAAGTCGTAACGAGGCGCAATGCTCGAAATGTCGAGCCTGTTGCTGTGGCTACACGGGCATAGAGGAACTTTCTCCATGTACACGGGCCTGCTACTGGCTCTGTATGGATGGAGGGATGGAATATAGGAGCGCCTTCTTTAAAACAGGGTGGTAGCAGTTGCTACCATGCTCATTTTCCCCCTATATCTTAATTATTATTTTATTTGGTTACCTATACCATCCTTCTATTTATTGAATTTTTCTTTCTACATTACTGACATTATGCCACTTTGCTGCTTTTAAGCCACTAATCTTAAAATAGTTTTTTTTAGCTTCCACCGCAGGTTCATTCACCCGGCCACTGGCATCTCTAAACCCCAGAGCTTCAGGAAGAGTTACTGCGCCTGCATCAACTTCCAGATAGATGCCATTACATTCGAGTATAATATGGTTAATTGTTTCACTGGAGTTATCACATGCAGTACATGTGTCATCTTCATTGTTAAATTTCTTTTTGTAGCTGCGCATTTTAGGACACCCATGGTCTAGCTTCAAAAAGTAGGGCACTGCCTCTTCAGTTATCAAAGAAAGCTTCCTTCCTGATCTGTCATTTCCACTTTCGGTATAGTTCCACACTTTGTTTTTTTTGCATCGAATGTATCCAATTTTTACCTCCTGTGTTTTTCACCTGTAGCTTAATGCTCTTTATTTCTCCGTCTTTGTGACTAGCATACTTACTGGTTAGTTTTCTAGTTCTTTTCCTCCATTGTGAGTCAACGCTTTTTAGGTATAGGTATTTAAATACTTTAGCTGCCCATCTGTTACTGTCCAATTTCCTCAGGCGTTCCTCATATAATATTTTACTCTGAGCTTCCTGTACTTCGAAAGATGCCCAGCCCATATCTATCTGTACCACCTCATTTGTGGTTTTGTCGTGGGCACCCAGTGCTAATCGTCCGATGGCTCTGATTTATTTCTAAT
This sequence comes from Amblyomma maculatum, assembly GCF_055883805.1. Taxonomy (NCBI): domain Eukaryota; kingdom Metazoa; phylum Arthropoda; class Arachnida; order Ixodida; family Ixodidae; genus Amblyomma; species Amblyomma maculatum. Next base: position 118,603,583 of record NC_139352.1, on the reverse strand, counting down.
ATGGACTGTGCCTCTAATTTTAGGCACAAAGCCGCATTTCCGAACGTGAGCCCTGGCACGATAATTCCTTTCCAAATACCCCTCAAAACCTCATACCTGTTGTATCCCCATATTCCCTATGCTTCATTATCCCGGCATTTCTTCGCCCTTTTGCCTTAAGTGATTGCTCGTGCTTTTCAATGTATGCCAATCCTTCGTTTACCCATACCCATACCCATATTCTGCCACTCTCGGTATTTCATGGCCTTGTATTTTAAGACCCTGATCAAAATTTAGCCGTTGAAAATCATCAGACCTGACTTGACTGCGCTAAAACTGAAGCCTAGAGTGCTTCGTCTCCGCAATACTTAACCAGAGTTTGTAATTCTTCCTGGCTTTCTGCTAGCAGCACAATATCGTCTGCATACATTAAACCGGGGAGGCGCTGCTCTACCGCCGTTCCGCCTAATCTATATGACAGGTTAAAGCCTAGGTTACTTTCTTGTATCCTCCGTTCCATATTTATCAAATAAAGCATGAACAGCAGCGGTGATAGAGGACAACCTCGTCTTAATCCTTTGCATATCTTGACAGCTTCCGTACTTCTTACCCCTTCCCGTGTAACTGACAAGCGTGAATAAATCGCATGTGATAAGAAATCTTTGAAAATGCTCAAGTAATTAACTAATACTTGTAACTAAACTTGTGACCAACGTCTGTGTCACACACATCTTTGTATTCTTACTCGAATTGTTTTAAAAATACCTACTTAAAAAAACTCATGCCGCCTACTGATTCAGAAGTATGCAGCGCATCAGTGACAGGAACAAGAAACGGGGACGCACACACAGCCACTGTGTTTGCATCCCCTTTTTTGGTCACTACTACTATTGCACTGTATACTTCTGTATCATAAACCAGAAAGCCAGGCATAACGTATTATTCTCATTGTTTCGTTAATTTTCACATTTCCTCGCGTTATTCCTTCAGTGTCACATCTCCTCATGGTTAAGCCACTATCCCAGCTTGCCTTGTGCATTTTCAATGATATCGCTCTCATTTTTTGAAATCACGAGACACACCGTAAATATCCCTTCATCGCTTAGCAAAAATAAATAATTTAATCTCACAATAAAATATTTTATTGAATACAAATATGCACACATTATAGTGCTAACACCATTTCAAGGCTCATTCCTGGTGGCACCTCTTCGTTCTTCCAATTCGCGAAGACCGCGAACATTTATGATTTCATTTGTTCAACTCTTCCCTCATATTGTTATATTTCACATGCAAGCCCCTGTAGTCATATGAATAAGATGCTTGTGTCTGCATAGCTTTTAACAAAGGGCACCATTTGTGCAGACTTCTTTTTTCGAACTCGAGTGCCTAATAGTTGTACGCTTTGGTCTTTCAATATAGAATTCAAAGCTATAAAAAAGCATAATAGGTTGAACTCAGACGTTCTCAAAAACTTGTGTCCAAAAACTTTTACTTGACCTTATACAGGGTGAAGAATCTGATTACCTGGAAAGAAAAATAAAAAAGGCAACAGCAGCAAGGGAATGCACAATGTTTTCGGAATGTGTAAAACAACGGAAAGCGAATTTTTTCTTTCGTTTAAATGATCTATCCGAGGTTTAGGGATGGATTGTAAAGGTCACACAAGTAGGCGATCAAAAGTCCATTCAGGTCCTTGCTGTATGTGTAGATTTGCGAAACTTTATTTTTTTGTTCTAATTTTGTCGTACTGTAAGCTTTTATGGGCGCCTGTACATCTACAGTGTACTTAGCCATGCATGTTTCTGTCCTGTTGTTGCCTCTTCATTTTATTTTCCCAGTCATTGAACCAAGGGCTCTCAGTACTGAAAAACCATCCCTAAGAAAACATTCATTTTTATTTTGCCGTGCTCCTTTGCCCTCGACCACAGTTCCTCTCTATGACGCAACAACTACGTAAACCATGCCAGTGATGGTTGTCATGCCCAGCTGAAGGCGAGTTATGTCTAAACCTTGGCTTGCGAACTGAGGCTCACTTTAAACCATTGTTCACTTTTCTTTGATACTGTGCTTATCTTCTGCTTAACGTTCTACCTGATCAACATAATTCTAAATATTTTATTCTGCTATTTACGGAACCGATGCACGTTTCTTTCCTGTTTTTGCAAGTACTTCAGCAGCAGCTAACATAAGACGATTTTGACCAGATGTGGGGGTCAAGTAGACATCAAACAATGTACCTCTCAGTATCCAAGCAATGTTGATGGTGAAAACGTTTCTCACATGTATAAGAGCTCTCGTAATGCAGTTAATTGCTGCCTGAGTTTGAATCAGTATCAGAGTCCCCAGGACATAAAAAAAAAAAAAACTGCAGTGTGATTGCACTCAACTGCCAAGCACGTTTGGCTCCCCTGTTAGGCAGTGATGTTGAGCAGCTATCGAGAAAATCAACCACGATAGAAGTTGGACATTCCCGCCGGGCAGCAACTTCGAGCAGTGGGCCATCAAATAGCTCAACCACCAAGCAAGTTGGGCACCTCTACCGGGCAGTGATGTCGAGGAGATCAGATAGGTTGAAACAACACCGTCCAGAATACGTGGAACGGTGTTGCAGTCACATATTTGTTCCACATAAAACCCTTACTATTTAACGGGAACGTTGTTCCACATATACAGTCTACTTTTATCTGGAACACTGCCCCACATGTATAAGCGGAACGTTTTTTAAAAAAAAGTTCCGCTTACTAACTGCAACTTTATGTTGAATTAGATTAGGAGTGTACGAGACGCCGCGGTGGAGGGATCCAGAGATTCCAAATATTCGGGGTCCTTTAATGTGCACTGACATTGTGCAGTTTACGGTGGTGCATGGTAAAACATTTATTCGATATTTACAAGGAGGTATGTTGGGCGCGGAGCCTTAAGGGCCTCGGCCTTACAAATGCTAGGTGGAGTCCCTAGTTCGGGACCTCATAGGCAACCTGCAATGGAGTTGGATGGATGGACGGATGGATGGAATATAGGAGCGTCCCCTTTGAAACGGGGTGGTAGCAGTAGCTATCATGCTCATTTTTCTCCCTATATATTTTATAATTGATTTAGAATGGTTACCTAAACCATCCTTCTATTTATTAAATTTTGTTTCTACATTACTAACTTTATGTCACTTCTCTGCTTTTAAGCCACCAATCTTCCAGTCGTTTTTGCTAGTTTCCACCGCCGGTTTATTCACCCGGCCACTGTTATCTCTAAACCCCAGAGCTTCAGGAACAGTGATTGCGCCTGCACCAACTTCCGGATGGATACCATTACATTCGAGTATAATATGGGCAATTGTTTCACTGGAGTTTCCACATACAGCACATGCGTCATCTCCATTGTTAAATTTCTTTTTGTAGCTGCGTGTTCTAAGGCACCCTGATCTAGCTTCAAAAAGTAGGGCACTGCCTCTTGAGTTATCAAAGAAATCTTCCTTCCTGATCTGCATTTTCTACTTTCGGTATAATTGCACACTCTGTTTCTTTTCCATCGAATTTATCCAATTTTTACCTTCTGTGTTTTTCACCTGTTGCTTAATGCTCTTTATTTCTCCGTCCTTGTTACTAGCATACTTACTAGTTAGTTTCCTAGTTCTTTTCCTCCATTGTGAGTCAACGCTTTTTAGGTACAGGTATTTAAATACTTTAGCTGCCCATCTGTTACTGTCCAATTTCCTCAGGCGTTCCTCATATAATATTTTACTCTGAGCTTCCCGCACTTCGAAAGATGCCCAGCCCATATCTCCCTGTACCGCCTCATTTGTAGTTTTGCCGTGGGCACCTAGTGCTAATCGTCCAACAGATCTCTGATTTGTTGCTAATGTCGACTGTACCTCTGATTTTAGGCACAAAACCGCGTCTCCGAAAGTAAGTCCGGGCACCATAATTCCTTTCCAAATACCCCTCAAAACCTCATACCTATTGTATCCCCACAATGCCTTATGCTTCATTATACCGGCATTCCTTCGCCCTTTGGCCTTAAGTGATTGCTCATGCTTTCCAATGTATGCCAATCCTTCGTCTACCCATACCCCCAGATATTTATATTCTGCTACTCTAGGTATTTCAAGGCCTTGTATTTTAAGACCCTGATCAGTTGAGCCGTTGAAAATCATCAGACCCGACTTAACTGCGCTGAAACTGAAGCCTAGAGCGCCCCCTTCGTCTCCGCAATACTTAACTAGAGTTTGCAATTCTTCCAGACTCTCAGCTAGTAGCACAATATCGTCTGCATACATCAAACCGGGGAGGCGCTGCTCTACCGCCTTTCCACCTAATCTATATGACAGGTTAAAACCTAGGTTACTGTCTTGTATCCTCCGTTCCAGGTTTATCATATAAAGCATGAACAGCACCGGTGATAGAGGACAGCCTTGTCTTAATCTTTGTCTCAGTAATATGTCTCAGTCTTGTCTTTGCTGAGACATATGGCGCCACCTGGCGGCCGACGGTGGCTAATACTGAGGCGGCGCAGAAGCTGACGCCGTGTGTGTTGCGGCCGCTGTGTTCCCACTGCGTTCGCATTTTGTTATCCCAGTGAGTGTAATTTACTCATTTAATGACTTCAATGGTCTCGTGCGACGCTTTGAATACTACAGATGCGAAAAAGAATAAAAATAAGCGCAGGGGCGGCGAGAAACATTACCACAATCGCGAAGGAAACGTAAGCGTACCGCGTGCTAGGAGAACCTGAGGAGAATGATGAGAGAAGTGGATAGTGGCAGAGAGTAATGTAACTGAAATTCGTTTTGTTATGGATCCAATGAGGTACAGATGCCAAGGAGCTAAAATAAGACGATTGCCCGTTGAGCGGAAGGAGCGGTATAAACTTCTGACTCGGGGAGTCACACGCTGGTTGGGGCACTCCCGTCAGTACGCGCTCCGCGCTGTAAAACCTGGCGTGTACTGGTATATGCTCTGCAAGATCGAAATGCATTGTCCCTTGAAAGGACGTAACGTCCAGGAAAGCAACACAGTCGCGCAGGCGCAGCATCGAATTCCAGCCGCGTTTCATCGGAGACGAAAGAAAGAAAAAATGCTCGTGGATCTGTGAACCGGATTTCTAATGCGGTGTCTTTTTGGAACCACAAAGCCAAAATATTGCTGCGTGGTGGCATTTGGCAAGCGATGGAACACGGCGACACAACAAAACAAGAATCACGTGATGACGTCATGGTGACATATGCTTTAATGGCCAGCGGGCCTAGCGCGAGCTCTCCACCCCGCGCCACTGCCCGCTTCATCGCCTTCGTGACATGACCCGGGGCCACCGAGAGATCGTCTTGATCGATTGCTTGTAATCCTATGCATGACGTGACAAATGAACACAGATGGAGGACTCGGGAGATGAAATGCTTGGCAACACAATGAATGCGAAGATGGTATGAATGCCTGCCCCGGAGTATGAGGTCCAATGTTCACCGTTTGCCGAAGGCCAAGGCTCATGGACAAGTCGATCGGCTTGGGCGGGGGTGCTGTCTTCGCTCGAGTGGTCGTGAGGTCGCTTCATCGTGGGGTCGGTCGGGTCGGCTTTGGGCTCTTGCTGATCGTTGCGTGTTGTGGTCAGGGTTGGGGACGGGGCTGTGGAGAGCGGCTTGTCGGGTCTGAGCAGAAAGGGCTGGGGCAGAGCTGGACGGCGATCTCCACGGGCTTTCGGCCGATGGACCCGTACGGTTGGCTTCGACGGTGCAAGGCGAGGATGGGAATGAACAGCACCTTCAACCAAATGTTACGTGGTGGCATTTGGCAAGCGATGGAACACGGCGACACAACAGAAACAGAATGATGTGATGACATCATGATGACATATGCTTAATTGGCCAGTGGGCCTAGCACGAGCTCTTCAACCCGCGCCACTGCCCACTTCACCGCCTTCGTAACAATATGTTCAAAACTTCCAATTACAGATTTGAATAAGCATGTTTATCTCTAAATTAGTTTTTAAGGTGCTGAAAAAGTCGAAGTGGCGGAGTATGGCGGCCTGTGATACTGTGTACGCAGAGCATGGAACTTGGATCAACCACCTGTGCGAAAAAAAGCCCATCACTCTTATCTGTAAAGATCATTTTTTGCTTTTTGAAATATATCAAAGACTCCAAACACGGTTGAGCAGGAAACCCAGCAGCCTGGTTACGTTTGGCAAATACGGTACGTTTTTTTCTAAACTGTTAGAGCGAACGAACGTAATTTCTAGATTGAAATGCCCTCGGTCTGGTTGCAATGTGTTTTGATAATATTCCTAAAAGCATGAAGAATCTTCCCAGAATACTGAATGGGAACAAGCATTTAAATGCGTGATGTTAAGCCGAATTTGGGAAAATATTCGAAGGCAGGTCATGAGAGTTATACACGCACGTGCTTGTACAGCTTTCGGACAAAAATAATTTCCTTGTAGAGCAGCATGACTAGGCGACAATAATTTTATGACAAATATTTCGGTGGGGAGCACGCATTCATGTTTTTTTTGTTTCTGTAAAAAAAAAAAAAACATTCATTGACACTTATTTCCAGTCTTCGATGGTGGGGTTGCTATGCTTCAAGCTTCTTCAATATTTTCTCTTTTGAGTCTTTACCAGGAAATGTTTAGTCTGAACTAGTTAACAGCTGCCACAGTAAGTACACAACTTGTAGTAAAAAGTTGGGCAGTGTGCAATGCTATTGAATGTAAATACACTTCATTCCAGAACATCTGAGAAAGCTAGATTTTTTTCTCTGCCAGGCGAAGGTAGAGAACGTATAGAAAATAATGCTTTTATTTTTTATGTGGGGGATCTACTTTTTGACTATGAGCTATGCTGCATTAAAAGCCTAAAGTGTTTATTCCTCATTCCTCTCTTGCTGTAGCACTCAAAGCAGAGCACGCTGCCATATAGGAATCAAGTGCAAGTTTATGGCTGATGTAAAAACAACACAAAATATGCTGCAGCTAGCCCGCCTTCTATTCTCACAAGACCACCTACGGCGGAATACAGTCGATGCTGGCGCCTCGTTGAGGAGTCAGCTAGCGTACATGACGAAACGGTGCAGCATTTGCCGTCACTAGCACAATCTCTTCAACCTCTGTTTTCCAGAATTTGATCTTTTCTTTCGCCACGCAAATGCAATAGTGCATAAATAAAGCATTTATGTGTCTATTTTCAGTTATGCACAAAAGTTTTCAGGATGCGGATGTAAAACCTCATCGCAACAAATTAAGACGGGCTGACAGCCATAGTATATATGGTTTTGAAGGTGCTACGTCTTACTGGCATATTGCAGATTGCAGAAGTGTATATGCTCGTACACTGCGCCGTATTGTGTTTCTGTACATAGGCAGCGACCGTTGCTAGCTTAAAAAATATATGCGTCGGTTTTGTTGCGATTTTATTCTACAAATTTTGACGTACGAGTGGCCTCACGCATCACGCTGGAGACGTATAGAAGGAATGGTAGGTCCTGTAACTGCTGCGCGTTCGACCTCTGTACTAAAATTCTTCACAGTTGAGAACAACGCACCAGTTGGGAATTTCTAAGCGCTCCGTAGACGGCATAAGCCACGCGTCCGACTCGATGGCAACATTGCACGAAGCATGCCCTGCTTGCATGCGTAGTGCCACCCAATCATTCATTTCGGAGCTTTCTAAATGTTTTGGCTCAAGAATCTCTGCCTTTATCTCATGGCACGGATTTGTCAAGAAAATGAAGCCTTACGCCGGCAGGGGTTAAGCCATCGGAGCAATGGGGGAGGACCCTGTACCAACCGTGCCTTTACCACCCAAGCCATTTTTCTTGAATAAATGTTTTATACTACTGTTACTATATTGTTGACGATGAATAAAGCATACTTGAAAGTCATCGCGAAGGACACGACAGTATTGTTCGGAACGCTAAAAATATCTCAGGATATACAGGTTGAGAATTGATCGTTCATATCTGCAAGCCAATTCCGGCCAATACATGCCATGTTATGTGCAATGTTTTTCCAGTCGTCAAAACTGAGTGGACAATATCGATGACTATAACCCACTCAAATTCATTGTTGTAAAGTCCCCAAAACTGGCGTGGCCACGTCGACCACTGTATGCCAAAATGTAATCAATGTAGATAAGCCGGCTATACTAGAGGATCATATCAATCAATGCATACAATGATGCGTGCAATGTTGGCAAGCCATCGCCGCTGCCCATAAAATATTGACCACTATAACCCATGATGGATACAATATCGAGAAACCATCTCAACTAGTAGTAAAATATTGACCATCGTAAGGCAGTAAATATTTCGAGTTGACAGGGCATCAGTGATGGCAAGAGAATATTGATTAACCTATGTAAAGATGTATGGTATTTTGGCAAGCCATTACACTTCTTCAGGCAACATCGACCACAGTAATTGCAGATATAGATGCGGGGAAGCCAAGACGACTGGCGGGAGGATATTGACCAATGTATGCCAAGCTACATTCGATGGTGACAAGCAATTAATATTGACATTGCAATATTCACCAATGTATGCCATTTAGGTGCAATGCTGGCCAGTCGCCACAGCTCACTGGGCAATATTGCCCACTAGAACCAACAAGTTTACATTGTTGGGAAGCCACTAAGACCGGTGGGATAAGATTAACCAGTATAGTATGTCAAGATATATTAAGTGTCGACAAGCCAGCTATACTGGCAGGACAATATTTACCATTGTATGCCATCATCGACCATTTTATCTACAGATATGCACAATGTTGGGATCAATAAAAAGGAGAGTTGAGCTAGTTGGTACATGTTTAAGGAATAACAGCGCGGAGACGAAGACAAACGAAGCGCGCTTGGCATTGTTGTAGAGCATCCGCCGCCTCGTGTTCGGGAGGTACCAGGCTTGATTCCCGGCTTTTCAATTTGTATAAGCTTTCCCCTGGCCCGGTGCTCGGCTCTTTGGGGTGACATGTTTGGGAAAGGGGTCATAGGTCTCAAATAGTTGCTCCGATGTGGCAGTGATCAGTTCCGCCATCGGACAACAATAAGTCCGGCTTGTGCGGCAAAAACCCATTATGTGGCCTTTTTTTTTCTGTCAGCCCGGCCTTTGCAGGCCATTAGTTGTTCGAAACTTTAAGCCCTCGAAGGAGCACAGCAGGGTTAACAGAGCCTCTTCCAAACGCACACCCCTGAAAGAGCTGGGCGCCGGACCGGGGGACGCTTGTGCCCTATTTTACCGATGGGTGTCCGGTGGCGGGAGTCGAACTGACCACCCCCGCAGCCGAGACGGGCGCCCAAACAACTCGGCCACAACTGCGGTGCAGCGCAGGTGTTGTCTTCTTCCTTGTCCTTGTCCCCGCGCTGTTATTCCTTAAACAATGCTGGGAAGCCGTCACGATTGGCAGGGGGATATTGGCCAATGTATGCCAAGATATATTCGATGTTAACAAGCCGCCAATAATGGCTGGACAGTATTTGCCAATGCATGCCATGATATGTTCAATGTAGGCCAGGGGCCACCACTCGTTGGGCAATATCGGCCACTGAAAGTGAAGATGCATACAATGTTGGCAAGTCACTAAGAATGTCGGGGTGATATTGACCAATGAATTCCAAGTTGTATTCAATGTCAACAAGCCATATGTACTGGCAGGAAAATATTTACCAATGTTTGCCATGATTCGTGAATTATGGGCAAGACATTGCCGATGGCTGGGTAATATTGGCCATCACATATCTTTGTGTATACAATGTTGGCAAGGAATTCTATATGCAAGGTCAATTTTGCTCGTTGATAGCCCATGAATGCCAATCATGGGGGAATATGTAAATCACTGGTCCAAGAGTGGTCAATGTTATCGCATGGCTGTACCATTATTGGTAGCGCATTGGCAAGGCCAGGCCACTGGTGGACCAGACGTCGCCAATCAATTTCCAATATCGGGCCGGCCGCATGTGCTACCTGGGAGATAGTATCGTTTCCCTAACTCGCACAAACCAAGGCACCTGGCACACATTTATGATATAGTGTGTGTTGCATGTTAGCCTTTCTTTTTTTGCTCGTTGTTATAAACTTTTTTACAAAAGCAGTCCTATATGGAAGCTCAGTAACTGCAGTGAACAAGGAACGAAGGCTACGGGACGCAAGTACAGCCGCCCACAGACTTAACACGAATGACGGAACGCGTGGCCTGGACTCTAGTCAGCGCTACGAAGCGATAATCATCGGCGCGAGATAATGCTCTCGATATGTTTATGGTGGCTGATGATATCTGATGCGCAGCTCACTTTAACTGCTTTTTTCCTTTATCTTATCGCCGCGTGGACAAGGTGCGTATAGCGGTGGTGTCTCTGCGTTTTTTGCTCCCTGATGCAGCCTCCACAGCCCCGGCAACGCTCTTTGCAGTTTTTTTATCACGGAAGCCAACATTGCGCTCTAAACTGCCGCTAAACTTTCCCAAGCATTTCACCCCAGAAGAGCCGAGCACCAGGCCGGGGGAAATCTTGTACCCATTGGAAACCGGTGGGTACCCGGCGGCACTGGTTTTATTCAAATGCTGGCGGCGTAAAAATGTGTTACGGCTCGGTAGTTGGCTTCCAAGTAAAGCCCAATTATATGCGAATTTTTGGAGAATAGTAAAAATGATAAATCTTGTGTACAAACGTTTGTTACGCTTTAGCACTCATAATTATCTTTCATTTTAGGAAATAGTTTCGTTAACATAGTGGTTTTGAGCATTTCTTCGTGAATTGTTTACACGTTCACACACGCACGCTCTCTCTCTCTCTCTCTCTCTCAAGGAGAAAATAGTGAAACTTATCACCATGAGGAAGGAAACTGCAGGAACTTTTATCACTGGCTAGGTGAAGAAGAAAACAAAAAGAAAGCAACAAACAATTCATAAACTCGATCTATAGAGCAGTGGCTCCAACCCGAGCACTCGTTATTGCCTCCGTGCGTTCTGGCAGTAATTTATAAAGCGCGTCCACCAGCTCTACGTCCACCTGCAGAAGCTGCCATTCTTCTTGAATGGCAACCCAGAGCACGTCCAAGGTGGTGCAACTGGAACCTAAACTCCTGGAGAGCTTCGCTTTCTTCATGCCCCAAAAATTTTCGAGGATGTTGAGGTCGGGGTTGCGGCTTGGCCACTGCACCTGCATTACGTTATTGTTGTCCAGGCAGACTTGCGCCCTTCGACCCATGTGTATCGGAGCGCGTTCGCGTTGAAAACAGAAGAAGCCTTCCGAAAACGGCCCATCCAACACATATGGCATCAAAACATTCTTCAGAATCTCGATATATGCCTCCCCTGTTACCCTGCCTTGATCAAATGGGTGGGTCCCATGCCCTGGTTGCTCGCGCACCCCAGATGTTCACTGCTGTGCGCCCGCTCAACCGCACGTCAAAGATATACCGTTACTCGTAACTGAAAAAAAAAGAAAGCGATTGTTTTGTTTCTCAACTGGTATGAAAGTATGCATCCAAAGCATACCGGCACGTAGTGTTCAGAGCGCCAAACTCTGGTGCTGGTCCCATCATGTCCAGAATGTTGATTCATCGCAGGACATGACGTAGCGCCAGTCTTGTGGCGTCCATTCTTCGTAGGCCGCTACGAACTCCAGCCGCTGGCGGTGGTGTGGTAGGTCAAGTCGCCGCTTCGTGATGGCTGCCCGGCGTTGAATTCTAGCGTCACGGAGCTTTCCGCATGTGGATTCCTCACTGACTTTTATGCCGAGCCATAGCCTCCTTTATGCACTCTATAAAGGAGGCTATGGCCGAGCTCGTCGCGGATTTCTCGCGTCGTGAGGAATAGGAAGGCATTACAATTAGATCTTCGGGCGTTGTTGTGCGCTCCGGAGCTCTACACGAAGCGTCTTCCAATCTCCATTCGTCCCTAAACGCTTTACAAATGCGTTTGACCGTAGAAAAACACCGCCCAATTCTTGCGGCTATTTCACTTTGGCTCATCGTCTGAGCCATATGCACTATGGCAGCACGTCTGTCTGTGGGCACTCTTCGAGGCACTTTAGGAAAATGATCATCAAACGTATGGTTTCACATTACTTAAGGTGAGGAGTCATCCAATATTGTTTTCACTGCATGTTACCCTGTCTATAGTGATATCATGCAGACGGCCACGTTGGTTCTTTTTGTTAGTTGTTTAGTGATATCACGCAGACTGCCACGTTGGTTCTTTTTGTAAGTTGTTTGAAAACGCACAAGAGATCTCGTGCTTTACATCGCTTCAGACCTACTTCCTGTCAGTGTCAAGGCTGTTTAATCTTAACCATTGCTTTTCTCCCACGACGAATTCCATACGCATGCATCGTCGGTACAAGACATTTCCCTTCTCGCCAGTGCGCTGCGCAAATGCAGATATCGCTTAAGAACCCTGGATAGCCCAGATAAATCAAGATCTCTGTACTATGGCGCCACTAATAGCCTGTGTCACTATGGGACTTTACAGCCCATATAACATTCTTAAAGAGCCATGCGTAAAGGATATGGCACATATGCGAGCCAGTTTCTAAACCTGACCTAAACATCGCCTGCGAACGATAATGCGGCAGCAGTAAAAGCATAAACAGAAAATTCCCAATTGAAATAGAAGCTATCATAAGGCAGCAGACCCCTTCGGAATTTGTCCCTACAACACTTTGCACTGAGAGCAAATGTGTCCCTAGTTAGCTTAAACAGTAGCCCTATATTTTTTCGGTCACAAACTGGTACTTTTTTCTGTTACGACATCACGTTACTATTTGAAATTAATTACATCCTTATGTTTTCGTGCTCAGTAAACGCGCAACTCTTTTGCCATACCTCGTCGAAATGTGTGATCTCCAGAAAGGATTAGAAAAAGCAGGGCACCGAGGTAAATTGCTCTGGAAATTATACCAACCGGTATGCATACCGCAAAATTAGGAAGAACTGACATAATTTTGTGCAACAAATTTATTTCCTGCAAAACCTTACTGGCTGCCCTAGCTAGCTTTTGTCCTGCTGCTTGTGTTTGACGTTCATAATACGAGAAAATACCGCGACCTTATGTATGAAAATAATTAGAAAGCGCATCGCACTGCTCATTACACGAACGTTACGTCCACAGCATTCGGATTAAACTCGCAAGGAGTGCGAACCGCGGCTACTTAGCGCGCAATTTCCGGTTCCCGCGATAAGAAAACTGCAAAGAGCGTTGTCCGGCGGGTGAGGGCGCATCGGCGAGAAAAAATGCGCAGAAACGCCCCCCCCAGACGAGCACGGTGTCCAAGCGGCAATCAGGCACAAGCGCAGTCAAAGCGATCTGCGCACCAGCTATCGTCAACCGCAGTAAACGTATCAAGAAGATTATCTCGTACACGATGACTATCATTTCGGGGCGCTGACGGTAGTCCTGGCCGCGCGCTCCGTCATTCGTGCTAAGTCTGGGGGCGGCTGTACCCAGGCTCTATTCTGGTCGCGGCGGCCGATGTTAGATGGAAGCAAAAATCGTGTCTACGATGTGCTGTGCGAGATCGGAACTCCACAAAGGCGTTCCTTGTAACTTGTGACACGTTACTGTGTTAATCACTAAGACAAAGAGAACACCGAATTGTGCAGACATATTACCTTTACTATTGGGCCATTTTACTCTGAATAATTTACTATTGGGTCTATTGGATAAAGTTGTACCCTGTTGGGGTGCCAATCTAGTTTTGAATTGGTTATGTATTAATCAAGTACAATTCATCATCTAAGCATATGATATATCTCCTCGGTGACTCGTGATATTAGTTGATAAGTGATAATATTTGTGTGAATGTGGTTGTGGTTGGGTACATTTTTCACAGTTGTGTTTTATATCTCGTTACAGTCCGTCATCCTAACATCAATCTTCGAAGAATGAATTGGTCAAATGTGGCAAAAGATATACGTGGGCAGCGAAGAGGCCGCTGCACTGAATGACAAGGCATGTGGCTTCAAACCCACCGTGAAACTTGTGACCAATCCAACATTGCCCTTGAGATGGTGAATGTTATGAGGACATTTGCCTGTGGCGCATGGAACTTTAACAGGCGAGAGAAATTTTTAACAGATGAGGGAAGCAATTTTTAAGCGACAGCTTAAACAACTTGTTCGACTGAAAAGCCGTCAGCGTTGTAGCTGTAGTGGTCGGCAGCGCTTGTCGGAAATAATCGGGGGCTGCTTTTTTAGTTCACTGTAGCTGCGTTGAAAAAAATCGTATCGTAGTATTTTGTCGTTGTATAGATTATTGGTTGGTTGTTGTGCGATATGCAATGACGATTTAAGTACATCATTATAATGGATTGAATAATTAAGTAAATGAAAATGTTAACTAATTGAAAATATGGTTCAAATGTGTCAAAATGTCCAGAATGAATAGCCAATGATTGATGATGGTAATCAAGAATTTTAGATTGTCTGATTGATCAAAATATTTCAAATAATTGAAAAATTGTAAAAGAGGTATTAAAAGTTGCCAAACTGCTCAGAATGAAAAGCAAATACTTAATGATGCTAACCAAAAAATTCAGTATTTAAATGGTCAATTAATGTTATAGTTGAAGAAATGAAAACATTAAAAAAGAGGGCTAGAAGTTGTCAGTATGCTTGCAATGAAAAGCCGATGCCTGATTTTGGTAATTAACAAAATTTAGCATGTAATCGATGAATTAACTATTTTATTGTTTCAAATATGAAAGATTGCTCATAATGTCAAATTGCTCAGAATGGAAAGCCAGTGGTTGCTGATGCCAAGTATCGGTGTACAAAAATTATTAAACAACACAAAAAAGACAAAATTTAGAAAGTGAAGACATAATGGTCGTCGGTGTGTGAAACTCTATAGCGTGTGTATGCATTTTGTATAAGCTTTCAGCTGGAAGCTGTCATGCTTGTCATAATCGCAGTGCAGGACAGCTTATGAAAAGAATTCATTAGCGCACTAAATATAAAATACCTATAGGGAAAAGAATGTGACGAGGAGTGTATTGCATAACTAATTGTTGAAAATTTTCAAAGGGAAGAATTATGACGGCTTATTTTCACTGAGACTTCTTTTGTCAACATATAACATGTTATGAATTCGAAAGCCGTGCAAGGAAGGCAAATTTTGTCAAGTTAGTGTGAAATATTGCCAGTCAAGTGAATGTTTCTCTTAGAGCGAGAACTTCAGGTCAGCTTTGTTCATTGTGCTTATTGCCATTCTCTCTCATGTCTGTAACCTGCTTGCTCTTATTCACAACATGCTAGAAGAAGTTATACGGAAGTTTTTTTATTTCTTTTCTTTCTACAGAAAGGGGCAGCCGCGGTAAAATGTTGAAAAACCCGACGAGGACTCGGTACCCAAGCGAAGTTTGACAGACCAGTGAAATAATACATTATCAATCTAGGCATATACAACCTAACACAAATAATAAACGCATGTGCCGCAAAAAGATTGTTACACACGTGAAACCACAGCAGCAATAGAAGTACACAACAAAAACAATATAAACCGTATTACAGACATATACAATAGAATCATAACTGGCCATCCAGTCATAAGCTGCTAACATGGGCGATTGATTCACTTGCTCCAACCAAGAAAGTTCAACCGAAGTGTTAAGATGAACATACAGAAATCTTGAAATGTTAGATTGGAGAAAATTCAATGTTGTATGCAATTAGGTATGCTTTAATGTTACGTTTGAATGTGTTACTTCTAACAGAGAAGACAACATCAAGATTGGGCCTGTTAAGAACAGTGGGAACTTGGTAGGTTAGTGTTTGTTGCCGTAGTTTGTTCAAACTTTAGGGGTAAGTTTCTTGTGGGTTCGATGTTCATAATTACTGGGCCTCGGACATCTTTCAAGCTATCGTTGTAGCTTTTCGCCCGAGGCCCATTTCCTGTATATTACTGGAAATAAATATTTTTCAAAATTTTCCAAATATCTCGCTAGGCTATGATCTGGTATTGATGCATGTAGCCTGTGCCGATGGATGTGTTTTAACAAGTGGAAATAATAAATCTTTAGCATATCGTGCTTGATGAATAACGGCGCGGTAGGCAAATGTTGTGGTCTACCATAATACCCTTCAATCGCTCTTAGAACCCCCTTTTGAACGACCATTAATCTCTCAAGGTTTCTCTAGGTTGAGCAAAGTAGAGTTCTGGGCTAGTTGGTAATACATGATAAGTGGGAGGCTTAGCGCGGAACAGACAAGGACAGGAGAGGCCCACAGGACGAGCGCTAACTTACAAATGAAAATTGGAAGGGAAAATGTACGAACTCGAGGAAACAATATGTGCGCATGCTCTATAAAGCCCTGAATTTGCATGACTGGGAAGATAATTCAAGATAATCTAGGGCCACCCAAAGGCAGATAAAACAGAAGAAATAGAGAAGAAATACCGGAAGCATACAAAAAAACCTACACAGCATTTAAAAACGATGCTTCCTTTTTCAACAGAACTACCGAACTTTCACTTACGCACTTATCGGTTCCTAATCTATGGATGAATGACGCCTCAAGAAGCTCTCTTGCTAATTGCACCTTAGACCGACCAAGAACTTTTGTTTGCCCGAAAAGTGGATGGCATTTGCAACTTAAACAATGCCTAGGCAGGTTATTAGATTGGGACGATTAAAACGATGCAGCATGTTCCTTTAAGCGCTCATTTAGACATCGGCCAGTCTGGTCTATATAGGCGCGGCCACTGCTTAGAGGGACTTCATACACAACACCCACTTTACAGGCAACGAACTTAGTTGCATGCTTTACACTACATGCCGGTTTCTGGTGGCTTAGGCTCGTCAGAGCGCACAGACTACACAGTTTTCGAGGTGCCGTGGAAACAACGTCTACAGCGAACTTTCCCGCTATTCTTTTTAGGTTGTGCGTTACGCGGTGAACGTAAGGCACCACCACGTATTTCTTTTTCTGTCTAATATCAGAGGCAGTGCTGAGTGCAGGTTCGCTCTTTTCATACTTCCGTAGCGGCTTAAGTAAGCTTTCCGCGACTGCCGTCAGCAGAGAAACAGGATAGCCAGCATCCTTGAGGCGTTCGGCCTGAGGTGCGAAACTTGGTTCCACTTGGTGAACACAGGACTTAGACAGCGCGGATTTAAAAGACAATGAGTCAATGCCACGTTTAACGAGCTTAGAACGTGAGGAATGATAAGGTAGAGGGGTCTTCTTTGTGCGTGGCATATAGGCCCAAAAAATGTGGCTTGTCATGTTAAAACACAGTCTTAGATCTAAAAACTGAAGTGAATTATTTTGTGCTAATTCAAAGGTAAAATTCAGGGAACTGGTAACGGCAAAAAACCGCCCCAGGACCGAGTCAGCAACAAAGTCAATGTTATCATCCCTTAGTTGTAAAAGGACCAGGAAGTCGTCAACAAATCTAAAAACATGCGCCACACAATCATTACTCACATTCTGGCTTAACTCACGGTCAAATTTAGCTAGAAAAATTTCGCACAAAACAGGAGCTACACAAGAGCCGATACAAATTCCGCGTTTTTGGACATAACATTTTTGCTCAAAGCTAACAATAGTAGAATTGAGGTAAAACGTCAGTAATTCTAAAAACGCCACCACGGTGAGGCCGCACTCGTTCTGACAGGCGACACTACCAGACATATCAATGCTCTCCCGGACTGCAAGAAGGAGTTCGTCGTACGGCACCGAGTAGAACAGTTCCTCAATGTCCACCGAGAAGCCATTGTTCGTTCTACGCGAGTCTTCCCGCAGCACTTCCGCCACTTGGACCGCACTGCTCACTTTGTACGGATCTTCAATTTGAAGCGTACTGAGGTGACGATGCAGAAATTTGCGGACTTCAGCTTGCCAGGAATTTCGTTCAGTAACAATAGCTCTTAGTGGGCATTGTGGCTTATGCGTCTTAGCACTGAAGAACACATTCAGTACTAGGCCCTCGCTCTTCTGGACACTCTTCCTCAGTCGTTCCAAATTTAGTTCATTCAGGAAAGCGACGGCCTTGGTCATGACCTTTCGTGGTTTTAATGTCGTAACTTTAAAGTTTTTTTGAATGGCAAACTGGGCCTTTTCTTCAAATAAGTCTTGGGGCAGAGCGACAAACCCGCCTTCTTTATCCGCGAGCAAAAGGGAAAGGTTTGACTCACGGAAGTAGTTTGCGACGTCGCGAAGCAGCTGCTTGCTGTCCTTCTGGAGGCCGACGCTCTTGAGTAGCGTGTCGACGCCTTCGGCATGGCACCAACCTTTGTCTTCGTCCTTAGCCTTTGCAGCAATACCTCGAACAGAAGCCAACCATTCGTGCTTGACAACAGATGTCTCCAAGGCAAACTTTGGTCCTCGTTCCAAAACTCGCTGAATTGAGGGAGGGACCGAAGCCGATCCTAGAAAGGTGACAGGAACCGGACTAGCTTTGCTTACCGCCCGTTTAGGTAGGCTTGGGATGGTTCTCGCCCAAAGGAAATCCACACCAATCCTCACTGACTTCTGAAAGCTGGTCAACATCTTCAATCCGGAAGGTCCGTAACCTCCCAAATGGAAGGAAAGCACTCTCAACCAGTCGTTCAAGAGTCTCACCTGCCTCCAACATTCTGCCTTAAGTATCTTAGTAACCCTTTTCCAATGGCCGACTGAAGGGCCAACGCACCCAAAAATGGAAGCAATCTGAGGTGGGCAGGAGTTCTTCTTAAGGCAACAGGCGAGGTATCTTGCTCTACATGTAGTGGCGATGATGAAGCTGGAACACTGCACACACTGCCCTCGAGGGGAAGAGCACAAAGAAAAGAGCCCAATGTAGAAGAAATGAACTTGAACAAAGTAGAGTTCTGGTCTAGTTGGTAATACATGATACGTGGGAGGCTTAGCGCGGAACAGACAAGGACAAGAGAGGCACACACGACGAGCGCTAACTTACAACTGAAAATTGGAAGGGAAAAAGTACGAACTCGAGGAAACAATATGTGCGCATGCTTTGAATTTGCATGACTGGAAAGATAATTCAAGATAATCTAGGGCCACCCAAAGGCAAATAAAACAGAATAGAGACGAAATACCGAAAGCATACAAAAACTTACACAGCATTTAAAAACGATGCTTCCTTTTTCAACAGAACAACCGACGTTTCACTTACGCACTTATCGGTTCCTAGTCTATGGATGAATGACGCCTCAAGTAGCTCTCTTGCTAATTGCACCTTAGACCGACCAAGAACTTTTGTTTGCCCGAAAAGTAGATGGCATTTGCAACTTAAACAATGCCTAGGCAGGTTATTAGATTGGGACGATTTAAACGATGCAGCATGTTCCCTTAAGCGCTCATTTAGACATCGGCCAGTCTGGCCTATATAGGCGCGGCCACAGCTTAGAGGGACTTCATACACTTGTCGTACCCCAAATGAGGATGCAATATGTGAGTCGCGAATAGAAAACGCATGGTATATTGAACGTTTGACACAAACCGGTACTAAACTAGCTATCTTGTACAGGCACCCAGCAACTTTGCTGATGTCACCAACCAGATTGGAAACATGAGTGTTCCATAAAAGATCTTCATTAAACCAAACACCTAGGAATTTATGGTTATTGACTTGTTTAAGTTGTGTTTGTTCATATCTTACATTTAGGAGATAGTGAGCGACAGTATTATTGGTCGGAATATAATATAGTTCGTTTTAGAAAGATTTAGGCCAAGTCTATTAACCTGTAGCCAGATATGCAGATTTTCAAGGTAAGAATTTACCATATCTTCTAGAGCAGGTAAGGAACGGGCTGTAAAGAATGCATCAGTGTCGTCTGCATAAATGACTATGTCAGGTGATTCAAGTATCCGAGAGATGTCAATAATGTAGATTATGAACATAAGTGGTCCTAATATAGATCCCTGAGGGACGCCCTGTTTAATAACT
This sequence comes from Amblyomma maculatum, assembly GCF_055883805.1. Lineage (NCBI taxonomy): Eukaryota > Metazoa > Arthropoda > Arachnida > Ixodida > Ixodidae > Amblyomma > Amblyomma maculatum. The sequence goes on along the minus strand of NC_139352.1, from coordinate 118,583,735 downwards.
TGTTTGTCAGAACAGATAGCATTCACTACCACGTACTGCGATCTATTACTTAAATAACTCCTCAGAAAACTAGAAGCTATGCCTCTTATGCCATAGTCAGACAGCTTTTGCAAGAGAATATCATGCTGAACGCAATCAAACGCTTTGCGAAAGTCGAAGAACAGCCCAAGAGTGTATCTGCGGTGCTCAGCGTTTTCAATTATCCTATCTTTTACGGTTAATAATGCTTGTTCTGCACATTTACCTTTTATAAATCCATATTGAGAGGAGTGTATAACGTTGTGCTCAGAAAAAAATGCTTCTAGCCTACCGGTAATTGCTCTTTCAAATACTTTAGATTGTCGATAGTTTGAAATTTCACTTTTCTTTCCACCTTTATACACCGGGCATACACGGGTTACTTTAAGGTCATTTGGGAATACACCGCTCTTTAACATTAGATTAATGATATACACCAAAATATCACACACTGCGGTCGACACATGTTTTAATGGAATGGGTTTTATTTCATCATACCCAGCTGATACGTTATTTTTTTATGCCTTTAATCATGCTGTCGACTTCATGTGCGGTGACAGGCTTTAGTAAAATAGAGTTAGGTAAAGGGCAGACTGGATCACTGTAGACATGACTACTCCCCAATGCACTGTTTCCTGGGTTTCCGACAGTAATAAAGAAGTTATTCATCGCATTTGCCATTTCAAAGCCAGATAGCGTACCACTGGCGGTTGAGATTTCATTTATTTCAACAGCATTCCTTTTATGCATTTGATGGTTGATCTCTCGCCATAACTTTGTTCCATCAGTATATATCTGGGAAAATGATTTTATATAATACTCACTTTTCGCATGCCTCATCTATGCATTCAGGCTATTTCTAAACTTCTTAAATTCTTTAAAGAGGAGAACATCGCGTGTTTGCAAAAAATTATGGTACAGCTTATTTTTGCGTTGGATGTCTTTATAAAGCGTTTTGTTCATCCAGGGTTTCCTATACTTTTTCGGGTTGCGAGTCGAAACTCTAATGGGGAAAGCCTCGTTATAACACTGCAAGAACTTGGTTAGAAATGCGGAGTATGCCTCATTAGCATCGTCTATCTCATAAATGCTATCCCAATTAGCGGCTTTGGAACTGGATGTCCGTAAATGATGTGCGTTGCTGTAATAGTCCAGGCATAACCTACATGCGAGCAGCTTCTAGATCAGTAATTGATTTAACGTTAGCAGCAAATGGATTAAGGGTCTAACCATGGGCTACGGTGGATTGGATTGTGGTACATCTAGCGACCACTTCCCAGTTACGTTTAATATAGCATCTGCTCCCCTTCGAGTAATTACTTGTGAACAAAAAATTGTCAACCATGAACTCTTTAAAAAGTTTGTGAATTCCTCTTTTTTCTCCATAGCATCATCTGAGCATTCTGAACATGCTCAACAAGCACTCTCTCCTCTGTTAGATGCCACTGAGCGTTCAGTCAAAATGTCGTGCCGATGGTGGAACGAAGAATGTCAAAAAGCATTCCGTCGTAGAAAAGCTGCATGGAAGAGCCTTTCCTACGACCAGTGTCCCTAAAATTGAATAAATTATAAATTTTATGCGGCTTCGTATAAAAAACTATTCATATAGCAAAGGATGAGTATAATGCTAATATAAATATTTATCTCTCTAATCCAATTAATCGGAATGCATTGTGTAGGTTCATGGAACGCAACCAAAGTTCATCTCCACCCCATGTAACCGAGTCAGAGGTGGTATCACCCAATGAAGCAAAAGATAAACTTCAACAAATTGCGAACGGTCTTGCTATTCGCTTTCAAGCGCAAACGGTGGTTCTGTTACTTCGAACTACGCCACGTGCTGATTTCATTGCAGTTGAGCCATCGGAATTGCGTTGTATAGCGGCTGCTCTGAAACCTGCAGCTCCTGGGTGTGACGGTATTACAGTCGCTATGCTGAAAGCTTTAGGCAAGACCACAACTCGGAAGTGTTCAATATTGTAAATTTTTCCCTGGAAACTGCTTGGTTACCTGAAGTCTGGAAAGTCGCTAGAATTATATTAATCCTCAAAGATCCGAAAAAAAGTTTTGATTTGGATAATATTCGGCCGATTTCTCTAACTTCAAATCTAGTGAAACTTATTGAACGCACAGTTCACCTGCGTCTCACGAACCATGTGATGACCCTGAATGCATTTAGTGATACACAAATTGGGTTTCGTCAAGGGTGCTCGATTTGGACGGCTCATACAGATTTGGAGAGTAGAATTAGGCTAGCAATGAAGAAGAAAGAAGTGTCGGCATTGGTCACTTTGGATATGTCAAAGCATATGACAGTGTAGAACACTCTATACTGTTGAATAAGATAATCGAAATTAGGCCACCTTTTTACATTTTTGCATGTCTAAAAGAATTCTTAAGCAATATGAAATTTTTCTGCACTAGAGGTTCTATAACTTCTGAAACTTATTACCAAACTAGAGGCGTGCCTGAGGGATCGGTGCTATCTCCATTGCTATTTAATATATCAATGAGGGATATTCCTGTTCATCCAAATATAAAAAGTGTACGTGTATGCGGACGATATTGCCTTTTTCTCTTCTGCACGAGGTGTTCATTCTTTATACCAGTTATTGTAAGCCTACTTGAATGCCCTTGAAGTTTGGCTGGGTAAAGTAAAATTAATTCTTAACGTGAAGAAATTCTCAGTACTCGTTTTCCCACCGGTACACCCTCTTTATATTTCCCTTGCGTATTGTGGCTCACAAATCCTACAGGTTGAATCCTTAAAGTACTTGGGTGTATTATACCACTCCCAATTAGACTGGCGGCCTCATATCAAAAGTAATTGCCTGAAAGGTGAGCGAGCCCTTGGTCGCCTGATTCGAATTAGCCATAAGAAATTCGGTAGGCGTAGAGATACTCTTTTGTTTCTCTATAAAACTTATTTGAGACCAATTCTGGAGTTCGGCTGTGTTCTTTTCTCGGGCAGTCCTAAATACAAACTACGACCTTTGTTGCTACTGGAGAGGCGCGCTGTACGACTATGTTTGGTTTCAGACGGCATCCTTAGCGCAAAAAAAAAGAAAAGAAAAAAGAAAACAACACACGCACACGAGAGAAAAGGCGGGACACGGGACAAGCGCTACTACATCCGGTTTATTGCACTGAAAAGACCTGCAATATATAGGAAAGACCACACATGCGTAGAACAACCAACACACCCCCCTTCACCGAAACCGCTCAAGAAATCGCATTTCTGCCCCCAACAGAGCGACAGACGTGTCACTAACACACCCTTCCCCCCTCTTTCTTATATGAAAAGCTTCAAGGAGTTCACGCGCCTTCTTATCTACGCTTCTGCCCAGAATCCGTATCTCGTTCAGCCGCGGCTCACACCCACTGCATCGAGCACAGTGCTCAGGGAGCCTAGCGCCCTTGTCAGAGCTCAAGGAGCGAAAATGTTGCGCCGCGCGGTCGTTAACACATTTGCCTGTCTGGCCTATGTAAACCTTCCCGCAAGTCAACGGGATCTCATACACGACCCCCTTGCGGCACTCCACAAAACGTTTCTCATGCCTAACACCGCAGGCGGGCCTTCTGTCTTCACGCGTGACACGTGAGCAGAGTTTTGAAAGCTTCTGGGGAGCGGAGAACACGACAGGTACACCATGTCTATTCGCCACCTTTTTGATGTTGTGGGATAACTTGTGGACATACGGCACCACTTCAGGTTTAACCGCAGCCCTACTCCGCTGCGGTATGGAGACAAAAAAAGCCATGTCAGGAAAGCTGGAAGAGCGGAGTAGGGCTGGGGTTAAACCTGAAGTGGTGCCGTATGTCCACAAGTTATCCCACAACATCAAAAAGGTGGCGAATAGACATGGTGTACCTGTCGTGTTCTCCGCTCCCCAGAAGCTTTCAAAACTCTGCTCACGTGTCACGCGTGAAGACAGAAGGCCCGCCTGCGGTGTTAGGCATGAGAAAAGTTTTGTGGAGTGCCGCAAGGGGGTCGTGTATGAGATCCCGTTGACTTGCGGGAAGGTTTACATAGGCCAGACAGGCAAATGTGTTAACGACCGCGCGGCGCAACATTTTCGCTCCTTGAGCTCTGACAAGGGCGCTAGGCTCCCTGAGCACTGTGCTCGATGCAGTGGGTGTGAGCCGCGGCTGAACGAGATACGGATTCTGGGCAGAAGCGTAGATAAGAAGGCGCGTGAACTCCTTGAAGCTTTTCATATAAGAAAGAGGGGGGAAGGGTGTGTTAGTGACACGTCTGTCGCTCTGTTGGGGGCAGAAATGCGATTTCTTGAGCGGTTTCGGTGAAGGGGGGTGTGTTGGTTGTTCTACGCATGTGTGGTCTTTCCTATATATTGCAGGTCTTTTCAGTGCAATAAACCAGATGTAGTAGCGCTTGTCCCGTGTCCCGCCTTTTCTCTCGTGTGCGTGTGTTTTTTTTTTTTTTTTTTTGGCTAAGGATGCCGTCTGAAGCTGAAAACCATCTAGCGCGCCTAAAAGTTCTTTTAGACTATGTTTGGGTTTGCCAAAATCAGTTTCAAATGCAGTCTTCTATTTAGAGGCCCGTGTACGTGACTTGAACTCTCGATTTGAGCTCCTCACTGTGCGAACCTTTTTACGAGCACTGGAATCTGTCTGGAGTGGCTTCTCCCATTTTTATTACACACCAAGCTCAGTTTCTAGATTATCATTGGCCTCAATATAGGCAACCACAATTTGTATTTACTTAGTCCTTGCTGTCCAAAATTGCAGTTTCGCTTATGTCAGTAAGACGTGTTGGCAATGCTCAAGTTACTTCCGCACTGTGCTTTGAGCAGCCGTTGCCATCTAATGCAAAACACTTGACTACCACTGTAATAAATGGGCACCTTGAAGATTATCTATTACAGTATCTGCAACACGTAGCTATTTTCACAGATGCCTCACAACGGAATGAAAAAGCAGCAATAGGGATTTATTCCCAAGTACTTGATTGGAGTTTTTCTGTACGGATCCCTGATTACGCACCAATATTTGCTGCTGAATATCTTGCAATTGGTTTGGCCCTTCAAAACGTTCCCGGTAACGTTACTCACGTAATCATGCTCCCTGACTGCCTGTCAGTCTTAACAGCATTAGAAAGCCCGAAAATGCGTCTTTTGAAACATACCCTGGTGTTTTTCCTTCCATTACATTTACAGGAAGTACGTTTTCAGTGGGTTCCGGGACACTGCGGCATCGCTTCTAATACAATGGCGGATTACTTAGCAAATTCAGCTCTCAGTGGGCCTGTTGCCGATGCTGTATCCAATATTATTTTGCTAAATGTATCCCGTTTTGAACGGTTTCAAACGTTTAACTTCTTGAGCCATGAGCCACTCCTTGCGAATACGGATTTTATCCATTTAAATTTACATTGGAATGTCCGATGTTGTACCTCGAGGCAGTGCAAGGTCTCTATGACGCTCATGCGTTGTAGAATTCCTTCCCTCAATCTTTATTTATGCCGCTCTAGATTCACGCCGTCGAATCATTGTGCGTCATGTGATGACGTGGAAACAATTGAACATTACAACCTGTCTTGCCGCAGGTATGCTACTCAGAGAAGAAATCATTAAGAAATGCCTCTTGCTCGCCTAGGATTGCCATTTACACTTCCTGTCCTCCTCTCCTTTGATGCAACCGTCAAAGGATATGCCCTAAAACCGGTGTGTGAGTTACTTCATAATTATAATATTGCTACTGGAAGATTTGTGTGCCAGCGCTGATCTGTCTGAATTGTACTCTTTTTCTTTTTATTATTTTTATTATTTTACAATTTTAATCCTTTTTATTGTTTTCTGTTAATATCACCTCAAAATTTCAGATTATTTCAGCAACACTAACTCCTAATTATTAGGTTATCTATCATACAGTCAAATCGACATTATCAATTATATTATGTCACCTACAACGAATTCTGGCCAATCCCCCACTGTGGGTATGTGCCATTAAAACGAGGGAGAAGAAAAAGAAGACCAGCGCATGTAACACCCGCCGTGTAAATAAACCACGTAACAACTGTGGTGGAGTTCGCGGGTATCGATCACCACGGAACCTCTCCTACCCCGTCGAAGCAGAAGAATAGCTGGGCTACCCTCTCTATTGACGGAGATGACTCAAGCAGATGTTCCAACGCAGCCAATGTCAGCAGCTCAACCGACCACCACACAGCCCTATCGGGAACTCCGGCACTTCTATGGCAAGCCCGGGGAAGGCGTGGATGACTGGCTCATCCACTACAATCGGGTGAGCAACTACAACCTCTGGGATGCGAAGACCGAGTTGGCGAACATACTATTCTTTCTTGAAGAAACGGCGCTAACATGGTTTGATAATCATGAAGCATCCCTTAACACCTGGAATCGCTTCATGGAAGAAATGACAGCGGGATTTGGCAATGCCGATGCTCGAAAAAAGAGCGCCGAACAGATTCTGGCTTAGCGAGCGCAAGTAACGGGGGAGACCTGCACAACTTACATAGAGGAAGTCCTCAAGCTGTGCAGAATGGTTGATGCTCGCATGACTGAGGAAGCCAAAGTGGGCCACCTCCACAAAGGAATAGCAGTAGACGTGTACAGTTTTCTCGTCTGCAAGGATGATTTGAATACCACCGCTGATGTTGCCCGACACTGCCGCAAGTTTGAAGGCTTGAAGCGACGCCGTATCATCCCGAAGTTTGGTCGGTTGCCAAACGTCACAACTGTCGCCAGTGTAGATGTGCCTGAAGCGACGAGCATGGCAGATACAATTCGACAGATTGTCCGCGAAGAGCTTCGGAGGCATCACGATATTGGGGGTCATGGCAGACCCGTCTACAGTAGTATCTCTTCGGCAGACGATCGTCCACCTTCTGCCTGTTATGCTCCCTCTGATACATCTCCTTGGGACATCCGATGCTCTGCTGCTCATGGCCAGATCATTCAACCTGCCACTATCAACGCCTACAACAGCCAGCACGCTCGTCGTCCTCGTCGACATCCAGACCATGAGGCGTTCGACCCAAGCCACGATGAGCCTTACTCATCGCGTGAATGTGAGCCGCCGGTGTGTTATACCTGTGGAATGATGGGCCACATTTCGCGTTTTTGCCGCAATCGCCGTCCATACCAGCAGTATCGCCGACAGTGAATGTACTTGGACATCTCGTAGACAAGGATGGGGTCAGGCCTGATACGAAAACAATTGAAGCTGTCACTTGTTTTAAACCATCGAAATCGTTTAAACAGCTGAGGAGTTTTTTGGGGCTTCGCTCCTACTTCCGGCGTTATGTTCGGAAGTTTGCTGACCTAGCATATCCACTTATTTGTCTTCTGCAAGAAGATGTGCCTTTCAAGTGGACTACTGATTGTGACTCCGCCTTTCGTCAGCTAAAATTTTGTTTGGCATCAGGACCTGTACTGCGCCACTTCTGCCCATAAGCTCCAACAGGATTTTTATTGGCTGCTCGCAAACCAATACAATTTCGCTGGTTTGCAATTTTCAATGGAAGAACGCGCATCGAGTGTTCCTGCTGTGAAACTCTTAGCTGCGATCACAAGAATGTTCACGCTTGAGAGCGCAACTGCAGCTGAGATTCAGCGAGCAGCCGAGTGCACTAATTAAATGGCCACACAAAAAAAGGAAGAAAAACACCAATCGCAGACGGAAAACCTTTCTTGAGAGAGGTTTATGCCATAGCCACAAACGTCGCTCCACTGTTGAGTTGACATTTCCAGCACAGCTCACTATCAGTGGGTGCAGCAACTTACGATATCTTCCATAGCGCCTCAGCATGGGCACGATCATTGTTTTCATAGATTAGCTGCAGGTACTGTGTACAGTGAGAAAACAATGATGAAATCAAAAGTTTACATAGGTTGCTACTTCGCCGGACCTCTTCAGACTTCATCATCCTGTTAATGAAGGTGCTTGTAAGCTGACAAAGCTTGATTGCTTCCTTTTGCGGGGTAAATAAAGCCTCCTTTGTCCTTGGTTTTCATTAACTTCTAACTGGTCCAGTTGACTGATATTTCCCGCAACAGGCTCTTGCACGACTGACATGTCGCCTCAAAACCATTACCAAATATCGAATAAATTAAGCAACAACCTGGTAGTGATAAACAAAACTTGGGGTTCTTAAGTATTCTTGTAGAGCCTCGTTAGAGTACTCGCCCCTTTGCTACCTGCTTATTCACCGTATCCCGTAATTGCTGCCTCTGTCGCATGTCATTAGAATGCAGCCTTAAGCCACCGCATTATATGAAATAGCACCCTACACATAGCTATATAAAGCCCCTCTTTACCGAAGCCGTATGAATGTGCCCTATAGGAGTATAGTGTGCCTGACTTGGGATCTAAGGGTCCCACTTTCAATAATTCCCATTTCACCCTTACATCTTATTGACTCTCTGGTTTGGCAGCTCCTGCCACATTAAACATGTCATGTGTTCTCATTGCGCCAAAGGTGTCTGGCCATATCATCAACTAATGTGCCTCTTACCAGAGAGGTATTTTTCCGACTTTCCGCCGACATAGCGGGCGCCGGATTTTCTGTGGAACGTGGCTTTTCAGTTTATCGCATTGGCTCAAACAGTCTCAAGAGTATAGACAAATGTCGTATGCACGGGCTCCTTTGCTTGCAAGGCCGCTCAGACTAGCGCGGCAAAAGTTAGAACAAATTGTATACTTGTATAAAAAAAAAAAAAAAAAACCTTTGTACCTTTTTTTGATATGTCCTCGCAACATAACCTGCGAGAAGGGCTTCTGGTGCTACCTCATCGGGTTCATCTGCTTCACAACACATCGTTAAAAATCCTGGTTCACTGGCCAGCTCCCTTATAACTAAATAGGTTAAACAACATGACGGAATCACAGGAAGAGAGGACGACACAACTAGCGCGGTTGTGTCGTCTTCTTCTCCTGTGTTCCTGTCACGTTGTTTGCATTGTTAACCTATAATTAATCACCAAGTCAAATCTGCTGCCCCTTGTAGCAAATTCAATGGCAGCTGATAGGGCATTATGCTTCAGCGTCTGGACTTTTTAACCTCAGCGCCGCTTTCATTTCAGAGAAAGCGAGTGCATTTCCACTCCTCGCTGCTGCCTTTGCCTGAAGCGTGCTCAGCAGATAAAATTAGAGGGTCTCTTAGATGTCTCTTAAAGGGCCACTGCCCAGGGAAGGCCCTTTTAAGCAAAGGAGCCCAGTGTTTCGATCAGGTACCGGAGATAGTCTGTGCAAAATGCTACAGTGACACGCGCGCCGCAAAGTATCGAAAATACAATTCAAAGCTGTCTCATGCTCTTCTCCGGGAAGCCAGCTTCCCCGTTTCCTGCGCCGGCCCGACGGGCCACAGCAATGACGTACGTACCGCGAACGATGTCCATTGGTCCGTCTCGCTGACTGACGGGAGAAGGATGGGTGTCTACCGCTCGCAGCGCGCTTTTCCCTCGCCACGCGGCCAGACTGAATACAGCGGCGCGCGCTCCCACGACCGTTTTTTTTTCGCGCTCGCGGAGAGCCACGCCCCACCTCCCGCCAAACGCGGAGGAGGAAGGGGAATTTGTATTGCGGAGGCTAGACGACCTCTGGCAGGAGAGTGAAAAACCTTTGCGAGGGAACGGAAGGAGAGAGGCATGACAGAATCGGGTGATTGCGGTGGCTGTAACTGCGTTATTAGTTACTCTTTTCAAAAACATTTTGCGGCCTTGCGTTCTAGGGGCGAAGTCTCACAGTCACCGAGGAAGAAAATATTTTCGACCGGAGGGTGGACAGTGGGCCTTTAAGCGGAGGACGGCGAAAGCCTACCCTTCTCCTATCATTTGCTTCTCATCGTTTGCCACAGTTCGTCATTTCAAGTCGTCGTTTGATGTATTGGTCGTTTCCCAGTCATGATGAGTCTGCCTGCGTAGTCATTGTAGACCTTACAACTCAAATTAAGCAGGTTACTTATTTAGAGTCAGCAGTGGTCATTACATGTCGCCGTTTCACATATTCGTAACTTCGTAGTCATTAGCAGTAATGATGAGTTATGCTATTATAGTCATTACCCCACATCGCTGAGCCCTTTTACTCATTTCTAATCAATTGCTGTCATTACATGTCGTAGTTTGATATACTGGTCATTATAAATCATTTTAGTCATTAGAATTAGTCATTACCTCTATCAATGTCTATAACTTTTATTGATTACCTATCACAATCAAAGAGAGTGAGAAGTTTGGGCTTAAACTGAACATTAAAAAGACAAAGATCATGGCGTCTTGCCCTATCAAGTCCTGGAGCATCAATGGACAAGAAGTGGAAGCTGTGACAGATTTTCTCTTCTTGGGCTCCAAGATTACCTCGGAAGGAGACTGCAGCCATGAAATTAGGAGACGCCTGCTTCTGGGAAAGAGAGCAATGGTTAGCCTAGACCGCCTAGTAAAGAGCAGAGACATTAGTCTGCCAACCAAGATCCGTATAACTCGTGATATGGTCTTTCCAGTTGTGATGTATGGATGCGAGAGTTGGACTGTGAAAAAGGCTGACCGCCGAAGAATTGACGCGTTTGAATTGTGGTGCTGGCGAAGACTTTTGAGAGTTCCTTGGACTGCCAGAAGATCAAATCAGTCGATATTGTCGACCATAAACCCTGACTGCTCATTGGAGGGTCAAATTCTAAAGTTAAAGCTCAGCTACTTTGGTCATGTGATGAGAAGAGAGGAGTCGCTGGAGAAAGATTTGATGTTGGGAAAGGTTGAGGGTCGCCGGAGAAGGGGTAGGCAGCGAACGCGATGGTTAGATGGCATCCTCGAGGCACTGCAGATGAAGTTATGTGATGTTAGGAAGATAGTGAGAGACCGGAAAGCGTGGCGTGACATGGTCCATACGGTCAAGAAGAGTCGGACACGACTGAACGACTGAACTGAACTGAACTGATCACCATCAATCATTTTCATCTTAATCTCCCTCCTTGTACGTCCGCTTTTGCGTCTGGCACACCAGTGCACAGATGCGACGCACAGATTACAGGCACAGCTTCTGCGCACAGATTTTCGCTCCACGAGCCTGAACGGCTTTCACCTTAAAAAACAAACGCATCCCGTCTCATCGTTAACGTGCTTGCACACGCGCACACAAAAATGTTTGCGTTTACCACGCAGACGCAAGGCGAACGCGTCCAGAAAGGAAGCAAACCGCACGCTCAAAGCCGGCGACCCCGGCGGCGACGTGTCCCCGAACAGTGGCGCCCTCAGCAGAAATAGCGGGCGCAACTGTAAACTCCCCAAGGACGCGCTTGCCCATTGACGGCGGCGTGACGCAGCAGGCCGCACCCAGTGCGCTTCCATCGAGCGGCCGTGGCAACGGTTTCGGTCATATCTTTATGGATGTGCATTTAAAATTGTGACGGACCATTATTCCTTATGTTAGCTTGTAAACCTCCATGACCTCTGTGGACGCCTTGCGCGGTGGGCTTTGCGCCTCCAAGAATTCAATTTTACTTTGTCTTTTAAGAGTGGTCGCAAGCACGGTGATGCTGACTGCCTGTCACGGTTGCCTCTTGAAAGTACTGATTGGGAGAGTGAGATCTGGGATGAATATATAGCTGCTACCTCTCCAAGCTTCCCCGATGTTGATGAATTCAAGATTGCACAGCGGAACGAAAGCGAGTTGGCGCCTCTTTTTGATGCCGCAAGTTCCCCGAACCCTGCGACCTCATTCTGCATTCGTACGGTTTACTATACAGCTACTCGTCAGCAGGTGCACGGTTTCTTCTTTTAGTTTCTACACGTCTTCAGTGTCAGGTTCTTCGGGTTATGCACGACGATCCCACGGCTGGACACTTGGGTTTTGCCAGGACATTGCACCGGACTAAGGAACGTTTTTATTGGCCAAAATTTTGTCAAACTACTCAACATTATGTGGCCAGCTGCCTCCAGTGCCAGCGTTTCAAACTCCGCTGGGTCATCTTCAGCCTATAACGCCGCCACGAACTCAATTGGAACAGGTAGGAATGGACCTTCTAGGACCGTTTCCCCGTTCCACCAACGGGAACCGCTGGATCATCGTGTGCGTAGACTACCTTACGCGGTACTGTGAAACTGCTGCCATACTGTCAGCCACTGCTTCTGATATCTCAACCTTCCTCCTGCGGTCCATCATCCTTCGACATGAGCCTCCTCGTCTGCTAATAAGTGACCGGGGGCGACAGTTTACGGCAGAAGTTGTAGAAGAAATTCTTCGTCTCTGCTCATGCCATTTTCGCCATTCAACGCCTTACCACCCACAAACAAACGGTCTTACCAAACGCACCAATCGGGCGCTTATCAATATGCACGCAATGTATGTGGACTCCCGCCACAAAAACTGGGATGAAGTCCTTCCGTTTATAACATACGCATTTAACACTGCTAATCACGAAACGACAGGCACAGCCCTTTTTTTCTTCTTTACGCTCGACTTCCACGAAACATTCTGGACACATTTTTACCTTTCTTGCTCCCAGCTGAAACTTCATTAGCGCATACTCTCTCTTTGGCTGAAGAATGTCGCCGACTCACTAGACTTCGCACTTTAGCCTCCCAAGAACGCTACAAGCAACGCTACGACAAGTGTCACCAAGATGTTAATTATGCCCCTGGTGACTTGGTGTGGCTTTGGACGCCGTTGCGCAAGCGCGGCCTGTCCCAGAAACTGTTGTACCAGTATACTGGTCCTTTCGTTGTGCTGGAACGCATCAGTGCAGTCAACTTTGTAGTCTCTCGCCTGACCACCCATGGTTGTCGTTCTCGAAAGACTAAAATAGTTCACGTGACACGCATGAAGCACTGCTATCAGCGTGACGAACCTTGACTCGCCTGGCAGGCTTCGTCTGCGAAGGGGCAGTGTCACGCACGTCCCGCGGTCCTGTATTGGAGGAAGATGAGGCGTTGCAGGAGAAGCTGAAGAGGAAGAGGAAGCTGATTTGGTTCGCTCCGTGTGTGCTAACGACCAGCACATCTAACACCCGCCGTGTAAATCAACCACGTGACAATATATATTGTGAGTGCGGTGCCAGAACTTTCACCTCTTTCACCTGTTTATACGCAGCATCCTTATCGTTCACGGGTGTTCGCAAGATCACGCGCAGCGCTCCAGATTGTGGCTGGAATAAAGACATTTGTTCGAGCGGTGGCTCACAAGTGGTGGATTCCGATGCCCTTAACAATATGGCGAACGCGTTCAGCTTCCGTCATAACAGCATCGACTCGGCGGCAAAGGGCTAAAACGTCCTCGATATGTGATGTGTAGAACCGGTTTCCAATGGGTACAAGATTTCTCCCGGCCTGGTGCTCGGATCTTCTGGGGTGAAATGCTTGGGAGAAAGGGGCCATGAACCAAAATGTTGGTTCAAGAAGAAAAAAAAAGGCCCACAGAATGGGCTTTTGCCGTGCGAGGCGGACTTATTGTTGTCCGATGGCGGAACGGATCACTGCCACATCGGCGCAACTATTTGTAGACGACAACGTTCAGTAGCTTGTGGGATTCATCCCGGCGGTTGAAGGAACTCACTCTGGTGTAATTATCAAACAAGTCTTCGACATCGTCGCCGCGGATGCCGGCAAAGAGAGGGATCGCGGTGGCGGCTGGTGATGGTCCAGGTAGGGGTAATGACAACAGCAGGGGAAGATGCCGGAAGCGGGCGGCTCCCGTTGCCCTCGCTCATACCGAAGGGGTGTGAGGGCAAGTGATCAACGAGGGCAAGTGAAAGCAGGAACGGAGCTCCAGGGGGAATAGTTGACAGGTCGAAAGCGAGAGGCTTGAGATACTAAGGGTACCTCCACCACTTGTGAGCCACCGCTCGAACGTCTTTATTCGAGCCACAATCTGGAACGCTGCGCGTGATCTTGCGAACAACCGTGAACGAGAACGATGCTGCGTATATACAGGTGAAAGAGGGGAAAGTTCTGACACCACGCTCACAATATAAATATAAAATATTGCCTGTGTTTGCTTGGGGTAAGAAAGGCAGAAAATTATCAAATTTCGTTTGCTAAATGATGATTTGTCCTAAACATGGATAATAGGGATAGCAGGGAGATGTGTGTTTTTGCTGAGAGCAATGAATAAATATTTCTAGTACAGAACCAAGGCTTCAAAAATGGCTTCATTATTATTGTTCGATTATGTTGTTCGTTATTATTGTTCGGTTTCAACTTGCTTTTGAGCCAAAACTTCGTTTCGAGACTACAGTTGATATAATGGAAGCCAAGCTCATCGAAGGAAGGAAAAGCTACAGCTTGAAGACTTCTTTCTGACAGCTACATTTGCCCCAGAACATAGCCGGAAGCGTATAATTGGTTTTTATGAGAATGAACACAGGCTGTGTTGGTAAATTCTGTGGTCGACTCTAGCATCCCTCAATTGCTATAAGTGCTTTTTTTTGTAGCATGATTACCTTTTTTTATGATTACCGGATGTTGTAGTTCCCCAGACTAGAATACAGTAAGATTTTGGAATAAAAAAAGGCATATATATTGATACCTTTAGCCATGTAGGAATGATGTTACTCAATCGATAAAGGCAACCAACTAGTCTGCTCCAACTGGACGTACGTTTCCAAATATGAATATTCCAAGACAGTGTCTCGTGAACCAGACACCCAGAAATGTGTAAATTATGAACTCAATATCTGCTTCATGGACGAGAGACAGTACATAAAAATTTACTGACTTATGTAATATATAAAGCAGCACTTATTTGTACAAATAATTCTGGTAATTAATGTGCTTATTTTTATAATTATAAGTGCAATAAAGAAACATTATTATTTTTCGTTGAAGGGACCAGATGCCGATGATAGAGCTTCACCTGGACCGCGTATTTCCGTGACAGAGGAAGAGCTCAGTTATGTGTGGAAACATCTGTCGCTTAGCAGCGGGAACTAGCACTGAACAGAGCTTCGTTCAGGTGTTTCACCACACACTTCCCACTCTGCCTGACATACGCCAATTCTTTTGGCCAGCCTTAGGGATTGCTTCAAATTGTACTCTGTCAAAGTCAGAGTTTGAGGTATGTCTCATGAATTTAAAGCTGAAAATTTATTTTGGAGAAGCTAGAACTACTCTAGGTGCAAAGTGCGCGCCGATTATGATAACTTCAAATGCCACTGAAATATTATTGTGAAAGCTAGTCCTAAAGTTTTGTTGCTAAGTCAAATGTATTATTTATTCAAGTTCTAAAAACTTTGATATGCTGTTTGAAAAGTACGATTTGCTTTACGAGCCACAAAATGAACATCAACATCAAATTTCTGTGATCAGTTCCTACAGTCCAGTTTTTCTGTTAGACAACTTGGCTTACAGATTAATTTGCGAGACCAGTGTTTGCTCTGCAACGTGGCAACTTTTAATGTCCATGTGATATGCACGAATAAATCGCATGCAATGAGAAACCTTTAAAAATACTCAAGTAATCAATTGATACTTGTAACTTAACTTGTGACAAACTTCTGTGTCACACACACCTTTGTATTCTTACCCAAATTGTTTCAAGAACAGTTACTTTAAAACGTTCATGCTGCCTATTGGTTCAGAAGTTTACAGCGCATTAGTGACAGGAACAAGAAATGGGGACGCACACACCGGCACTGTGTTTGCATCCCTTTTTTTTGTCCCTTCCACTATTGCACTGTATACTTCTGTATCATGAAACAGCAAGCCAGCCACTACATATTATTCCCATTGTTTCGTTAATTTTCACGTTTTTTCATGTTATTCCTTTAGTGTTACATCCATTCACGATTAGGGCACTATCCCAGCTTGCCTTATGCCTTTTCAATGATATTGCATCACATTCCTTGAAATCACGAAACACGCCGTAAATATATCGCTTTATCGCTTAGCAAAAATAAGTGATGTAATCATTCTAACGGTAAAAATATTTTTTTTGAATTAAAATATGCACACTTTACAGTGCAAACCCTATTTCAAGGCTTATTGCTGGTGTCATCTTTTCGCTCGCGCAAATCGCGGAAATCACGAACATTTATGGTTTCAATTGTTCAACTGTTCATTCATATTGTTATAATTCACATATTGCCCTTGCAGTCATATGAATAAGATGCTTGTGTCTGCATAGCTTTTAATAAAGGGCACCATTTGTGCATTATTTTTTCAAACACGAGTGCCTCACTACACATAACGGGCGTGGTTTCTAATAGTTGTACGCTTTGGTCTTTCAAGATAGAATTCAAAGCTATAGAAAGCATAATAGGGTGAACTCGGATGTTCTCAAAAACTTGTTTCCAAAAACTTTTACTTAACCTTATGCAGGGTGAAGAATCTGATTACCTGGAAAGGAAAATAAAACGGCAACAGCAGCAAAGAAAGCTACAATGTTTTCGGAATGTGTAAAATAATGTAAAGTCAAATTTATTTCTTCTATTTAAAGGCTGTACTGGACTTTGAGGGATGGATTTTAAAGGTCACACAAGGAAGCAATCAAAACTTCAATCAGGTCATTGCTGTATGCGTAGATTTGTGACAATTTAATTTTTGTTCAAATTTTCCGTTCTGTAAGCTTTTATGGGCGCCTGTACATCAACAGCATACTTACACTCTTAATCATGGATCACTGCCTTGTCGTGGCGGAGGGGCTTGCGAAAGTCGATGAAGTCGTGAGCTCTGCTGTGTAGGGCCACCCAAGATAGACAGGTCACGGCAGAGAGTTCTGACAAAATGTGATTCACTGGAGACGGTAATGGCAACCCACTCCAGTATTGCCTGCCAAGAAAACCCTATGGCCAGTCACAATACCATTATCGATATGGCGCCGGAAGATGAGCCCCCCAGGTTGGAAGGCGTCCCACATGTTACAAGGGATGAACAAAGGGCGATTCCTAGTAGCTCCAGGACGAGTGCAGCGGCTGGGCTAAAGCCAAAAGGACGCTCAGTTGTGGATGTGTCGGGAAGCGACCGGAAAGTCCGATGTTGCAAGGAGATATATCACATAGCAACATGGAATGTAAGATCTATGACGCAAGGTAAACTGGATATCGTCAAGCGAGAAATGGACAGATTGAACATTGATATCTTGGGTATCAGCGAGCTCAAGTGGACCGGAATGGGAGAATTTAACTCCGGCGACCATTATGTCTTTTATTGTGGGCACGAATCCAAGAGAAGGAATGGGGTCGCTCTCATAGTAAACAGAAGAATGGGCAAAGCAGTGCTAGGGTACAACCCCAAAAACGACCGAATGATTTCACTTCGGATCCAAGGTCACCCTTTCAACATAACTGTTATCCAAGTCTATGCACCGACCACTGCTGCTGAAGCTGACGTTGAGAGATTTTATGCGGACCTACAATGCCTTTTAGACCGCACCCCATCATCAGACGTCGTTTTTCTCATAGCAGACTGGAATGCTAAGGTCGGGAGTGAAGAAATATCCGGAATTACAGGCAAGTTCGGTATTGGTGAGCCAAATGAAGCTGGGCAGAGGCTAGTAGAGTTCTGTCAAGAAAACAACCTGACCATAGCGAATACTCAGTTTCAACAGCACAAGAGGCGCCTGTACACATGGATTTCACCGGACGGTCTGTACAGGAATCAGATCGATTATATTATTTGCCGGCAGAGATGGAGAAGCGCTATACAAGCAGTAAAAACAAGGCCTGGGGCCGATTGTGGCACCGATCATCAGCTTCTTGTTGCCAAAATTAAGCTTCGATTGAGGAAAACGCAGAAAACTAGAAGGCCTTTCAGGTATGATCTGGATCAGATTCCATTAGAATATGCTGTGGAAGTGAGGAATCGATTTCAAGAATTAGATCTAGAAGACAAAGAGCCCGAAGAGATGTGGACTGATGTTCGTGATATAATACAAGAAGTTGCTACTAAGGTAGTTCCAAAGCAAAAGAGGTGCAAAAAAGCAAACTGGTTATCTGAAGAGGCTTTGCAAATAGCTGAGGAAAGGAGGATGGCAAAAGGTATGGGGGAAAGAGAAAGATACAAGGTTCTCAATGCGGATTTTCAGAAAATAGCAAGGAGAGATAAGAATGCCTTCCTGAACATACAGTGTCAAGCAGTTGAGGACAACAGCCAATTAAGGAACACAAGAGCTCTGTATAAGACAATCAAAGATATCAAAGGAAGCTTCTTTGCTAAGCTGGGCGTGATAAAGGACAAACGAGGCAAGGACCTCACTGAAGCCTCAGAGATAAAGAAGAGGTGGCAGGAATACACAGAAGAACTGTACAAGAAGGACCCGGATGTGCAAACCCAATATAGGACGGTTGTGATTACTGATCTCGAGCCGGGCATCCTGAAGAGTGAAGTTGAATGGGCCTTAGCCAGCCTTGCTAAGAACAAAGCTAGCGGAATTGATGGTATTCCAGCTGAGTTGCTTCAAAACCTCAACCACGACGCTGTTAACACACTGCATACATTATGTCAAAAGATTTGGACAACCCTGCAGTGGCCACAGGATTGGAGGAGGTCAGTTTACATCCCCATTCCAAAGAAAGGCAGTGCCAAAGATTGTTCCAACTACCGCACGATCGCGCTTATTTCGCATGCTAGCAAGGTGATGTTAAAAATCCTGCAAGGTAGGCTGCAGCAGTATGTGGATCGGGAGCTTCTGGACATGCAAGCTGGGTTTCGCAAGGGCAGAGGAACTAGAGACCAAATTGCCAACCTTCGCTGGATCATGGAAAAAGCAAGAGAGTTCCAGAAACCCATTTACTTCTGCTTTATTGATTATGCAAAAGCGTTTGACTGCGTAGATCACAGCAGATTGTGGCAAGCTCTCCAAGAGATGGGAGTTCCAATTCACCTCATCTGTCTCCTCAGGAACCTTTATGAAGGGCAAGAGGCCACAGTCAGAACTGGGCATGGTCTTACTGATTGGTTTCCGGTTGAGAAAGGGGTGAGGCAAGGCTGCATACTGTCGCCCTGCCTATTTAACCTATATGCAGAGTGCATCATGAGGAAGGCCGGTCTGGACGAGTCTTCAGCTGGAGTGAAGATTGCTGGAAAACGTATCAACAACCTTAGATATGCGGATGATAGCACTTTAATGGCAGAAAGTGAAGTGGAACTCAAGAGACTTCTGATGCGCGTAGAATAAGAGAGTGAGACGTTTGGGCTTAAACTGAACATTAAAAAGACGAAGATCATGGCGTCTTGCCCTATCAAGTCCTGGAGCATCAATGGACAAGAAGTGGAAGCTGTGACAGATTTTCTGCTCTTGGGCGCCAAGATTACCTCGGAAGGAGACTGCAGCCATGAAATTAGGAGACGCCTGCTTCTGGGAAAGAGAGCAATGGTTAGCCTTGACCGCCTAGTAAAGAGCAGAGACATTAGTCTGCCAACCAAGATCCGTATAACCCGTGCTATGGTCTTTCCAGTTGTGATGTATGGATGCGAGAGTTGGACTGTGAAAAAGGCTGACCGCCGAAGAATTGACGCGTTTGAATTGTGGTGCTGGCGAAGACTTTTGAGAGTTCCTTGGACTGCCAGAAGATCAAATCAGTCGATATTGTCGACCATAAACCCTGACTGCTCATTGGAGGGTCAAATTCTAAAGTTAAAGCTCAGCTACTTTGGTCATCTGATGAGAAGAGAGGAGTCGCTGGAGAAAGATTTGATGTTGGGAAAGGTTGAGGGTCGCCGGAGAAGGGGTAGGCAGCGAACGCGATGGTTAGATGGCATTCTCGAGGCATTGCAGATGAAGCTATGTGATGTTAAGAAGATAGTGAGAGACCGGAAAGCGTGGTGTGACATGGTCCATAGGGTCACGAAGAGTCGGGCACGACTGAACGCCTGAACTGAACTGTACATCAACAGCATACTTACACTCTTAATCTGGTTCCACATAGGTTCCAGGTATAAGTGGAACTTTTAAAAATGTTCCGCTTATAAGTGGAACACTTTTAAAGTTCCAATTGGTATGTGGAACCAGATTAAGAATGTAGCATTGTATTTTTTCTCCTGCTATTGCCTCTTCATTTTATTTCAAGTCATTGAACCACGGGTTCAGTAAACTGAAAAATCATCCCCAAGTAATATTCATTCATTTTTGCCCTGCTCGTTTGCCTTCGAACACATTTGTTCTTTTTGGGCCAAACCTACATAAACCCTTCCAGTGATGGTTGTCATGCTCAGCTGAACAGAAGTGATGTCTAAACGTTGGCTGAGAACTGAGGCTCATTTTGAACCATTGTTCATTTTTCTTTAATACTGCTTTATATCTTCTGCTGGTCGTTCTAACTGATCAACATAATTCTAATTTCATTCTGCAGTTCACAAAACCCCTGCAGTTTGTTACCTGTGATTGCAGTACTTCAGCAGCAGCTAACATAAGACGATTCTGAGCAGATGTGGGGTCACGTAAAGACTAAATACTTTATACCTCTCAGTGTCCAAGTAATGTGGACGGTGAAAACGTTTGTATCACATATGAACATGAGCTCATGTAATGCAGTTAATTGCTGCCTGAGACTGAGTAATTATCCATGTCGCCAGCACACCAAAAAACTGCCGTGTGATTGCACTGAACAGCCAAGCACGTTTAGCTCCCCTGTTAGGAACTGATGTCGAACAGCAATAAAAAAAATAAACCAAGTTGGACACTCCTGCCCGGCAGCGACTTCGAGCAGTGCCGCCATTGAGTAGCTCTACCGCCAAGCAAATTGGGACCCCCTTCGGACAGTGATGTCGAGGAGAGAAGCGATCAGATATGTTGAAACACCGTCCAGAATACGTGGAACGGTGTTCGTTACATGTATGTTCCACATGAAACCCTTCCAATTTAACGGGAACGTTGTTCCACGTATACTGTTTACTTTTATCTGGAACATTGTCCCATATATAGAAGCGGAACATTTTAAAAAGTTCCACCTACTAACTAGAATTTTATGTGGAACTAGATTAAGAGTGTAGTGTTGTGTCAGGGCGTCTTTAGTGATGAATGAAGAGACCGGGTACACTCTGATCTCTTGATTCATGAATGGCAGAGTTCGCAAGCGAGAACGAGATTTGTGTGGTGCATCTTGGAGAGGGCGGAGATGCACTAACTACTCAATCTGGTTTCACATAAAGTTCCAGTTAGTAAGTGAAACTTTATGTGGGGCAGTGTTCCTGATAAACGTAGACTCTATGTGTGGAACAACGTTCCCGTTAAATTGTAAGGGTTTTAGGCGGAGCACATGTAATTCGAACTCCGTTCCACGTATTCTGGACAGTGTTTAAACCTATCTGATGGCTTCTCTCCTCGTAATCGCTGCCTGAAAGGGGTGCCCAACTTGCTTGGTGGTTGAGCTATTTGATGCTGCACTGCTCGATGTCGCTGCCCGGCAGGAGTGCCCAACTTCTCTCTTGGTTGATTTTCTCGACTGCTGCTTGAAATCACTGCTCTCTCTTGGTTGATTTTCTCGACTGCTGCTTGAAATCACTGCCTAACAAGGGAGCCAAACGTGCTTGGCAGCTGACTGCAATCACACGGAAGTTTTTTGGTGTGCTGGGGACATGGATAATTACTGTCTCAGGTAGCAATTAACTACATTACAAGGGCTCTTGCACGTGTGAGACAAACGTTTCCATCGTCAATATTACTTGGATACTGAGATGTAGTGACACCATATCTCCTCAGAATCCCCTTATGTTGGCTGCTATTGGAGTACTTGCAATCACAGGTGACAAGCATGAAAGGGTTTCGTGAATAGCGATTTTTATTGATTGATCAGTCCCGATACTGAACTCGTTTCGTGAAAGCTGACCGGTATACAATTCACGATTTCGAACACGTACTACAGTGCACTTCTCGGCGAGATACGTGTCGTGCCAAAATCAAGCGCTCGAACCTCTGTGCGCTCTGTGTTTCAGCGGGTTATCAATGAGATAAATACTCACTAACGAGCAGATCCAGTGATCGGTACGAGATTGTTTACTCAGCTAGAGCGTGTAGACACCGAGCGAAAGCAACGCCTACACTTGTTGGCGTCGCGTATGTCACCGTCGCTAGTTTGGGGATTTGGCCACTGAGCGATCAATGACCGTTCTCTCTGCCTCGTTTTTTTTTTCTCGTACGTAGCGTCCTCTTTTCACTTGATGAAAGAAAAGTGTTTCGGCCGCAAATAACTCACGCTGAACAAGTGAAGTTAGATCACCGGTTGCGCGGCTACTAGCTACGCGGCAGTAGAAATTCGCCGCGCCTCCCTTTCTTCTATTGTGTTTTGGCGAGCACTTAGAGCGCTTGCAGTCCTCTCCAAGTTACGCTTTTTTGACACGAGTTTTCTAGGCTTTGGTATCTTGACAGGGGCAGTTAGCGCACTCTTGTTTTGCCAAGGCCCATTGTTTGCGGTAATAACATTGCTGTTACATTGCTTCCTCGGCATGTAGTTAGGTGATATAGCATGCAACGAGAATTTTGAAGTGTTTTTTTTTCTATTTCTCTTCGCGACTTCCTTCAATTGCTCTGATTATGTGCCCTTGATACTTGTCTGCAGGTGTACAGGTGTACAAGCTGTACAGCCATCCAACTGTTGTCACTGACTGGAGTAACGACATAAAGAAGTGGCCACGCGTGCAGATGCCACACAGTATTTTTTACCTCCTTAAGAAGAAAGCGTGTGGCCTCAAGGAGGTGAAATCATTCAGGAGCATGCAGTCGTACTCGTATTTGCAGAGTGGTTGGGTTGGGACGGTGCTCATGCATACAGTAAATGAGCAATTGGCATTGCTGAAATGCCAAGTGCAGGCCTCACAGTCAGTCAAAGTTCTTTACGAAGCATGGGTGTGTTGCACAAGAAGTGGTGACGTTATAAACAGTGGCTGCTCGTGTATGACAGGGAAGGGGAAAGTGTGCAGCCATGTCGGTGCACTGCTCTGGAAGACTGACCTGGCTGTATCTTCGGGCCTCACTGGGGAGGCATGCACAGATAGAGTAGCTGCCTGGAATCGAGGAACTGCAGCCTGCAGCCTTAGAGGACATCAACTTCAAGTTGCAGAAGCGCAAAATTGACCAAGACAGCAAGAAAAATAAGTCAATATGTATTCCACGCATCTTTGACAGTGATGAAGATCTGGCAGAGTTTTATGAGAACTCTCCTTACAAGAATCTTCTTGACGTTCTCGGTAAGTTAGTTCCTAGATGTGTTTCTGGAACATTATCTTAATGTATGCATTTATTGTTAGTTATTCTGCAGAAGTCCTGTAAAGGCTTTTACATTATATATTTTACTACATTTTACAATGCAATTTACACCGGTAAGTGAATTATTTCAGCATATTTTCAATGCCATAATAAAATTACTAACAAGAACTAAAAGCCACAGAGTGTGACCGGCCAGTATAACAAGCGTTTTCTGGATTGTGGATCACTAAGGCACCTCATCTGCATTATAACAGACTTGATGTACAGTGCATGGAAGTTTATTTTATATGTTTTGACTTCAGGGACCCTCCTTCAAGCAACAATGAAAGCTCCTGTGTGACAGCTCCCTTCAAGGCCAGCCCCATCACCAGTTGGTGAACATGCCCACCATGAGGAGAGTGACAAGTTGCCAGAAGCATGTCAGTTATGCAACGAATTCTACCTTAAGTTTGTGGCAATTTCCACAGATGCAATGGCATTGTTAGAAGCAGCCACAAAAAATCAAAACAGCCATTTATGGCACGCCTCGCGACGAGTGCGAATCACAGCGTCAAACATCAAAAGAGTGCCCAAGAGGCACAATAAACAGAAAAGGCCGTGTTGTCACTTACAGTTCCTTCATTTCATGGAAGTGCTGCAACGCAGCATGGCTTGCGACATGAAGCCGTAGCTCGACGGCAATTCGAAGCTACACTTGATTTAAGAGTTTTATTACAAGGCATTCATGTTTGCGAGGATGAGCCATGGCTCTCAGCGACACCTGATGGCATCATTGAATCACACAATGCGATACTCGAGATCAAATGCCCGGTTAGCGAGGATTGCAGAAACTTGATTAACACAGGAAAGTATGATGTGGATGACAGACATTTTGACTTTTCACAAAAAACGACAGCTTATTCCAAATGGAAAATTTCCATTTGTGCGTGCTCCTTTAGAGTGGAACAGAGGGCACTAATTGGCGTTTGATCCAAACTCTAAATGGTGCCAACTGCTATGAGGGAAAAACACAACTGGGAATTTTCCAATAGAATCAACTGTTTATTTTTCAACAGTGCCGAGTTTTACTTGGAACGCCACAATGTTTCTTTCGAACACGTCGTGGGTAGGTGGAACGCGCTGAAGTAGTAAAAACGGCTGTTCTATTTAGAGTATATATATATGTTCCAGTTAATACGAGCTCATTCCAGTACGAGCTCATTCCAGATAAACCCCGCCGGGGTGGCGCAGTGGTTACGGCGCTCGACTACTGTTCCCAAGGACGCGGGATCGAATCCCGGCCTCGGCGGCAGCTTTTCGATGGAGGCGAAAAGCAAGGCGCCCGTGTGCTGTGCGATGTCAGTGCACGTTAAAGAATCCCAGGTGGTTGAAATTTCCGGAGTCCTCCACTACGGCGTCTCTCATAGCCTGAGTCGCTTTGGGACGTTAAACCCCACAAACCAACCAAACCAACCAACCATTCCAGTTAAAAATAAAGCCAGAGACACAACGTAAGTGCAGCGTACCACATGGAGAAACCTAATAGCGTCTGGTTCCCGATAAATTATCTTGAAGGTATTTACCTGGAACTTATGTGGGACCGGTGGCGTTTATGTGGAGCCAAAATTAAGAGTATACCATTTCTGGGGGAGCATTGAAACCACCGCGCCGGGCATAGCGGTCCACTTTGCTTGCCGCTGTTTCAGTCTTCAGGTTTGCTAATTTAGACAGATTTTAATGTCGCCCACGCTGCTCTGCGTTGCCCATAGGGTGAATTGTCGTCGGCGTAGAGCGCGTGCTGCAAGCCTTCGACCTCAGTCAGCTGGGCCGGCACACGCAGTTAAAAAGCAGCTGGGAGACAACTGCGCCTTGAGGTGTGCCCTGCGCGCCTAGCATGAATGGTCCGTGCTCCTTGTCTTGTATTTTGATGTAGGGTTGTTGGCCTCCAAGGAATTGTTTTATATAAATGAAAGCATTGCTGCCACAGTGTGTTTGACTTAGGTGGGTCAGTATGACTTCGTGTATTACGTTATCGAAAGCGCCTTTCAAGTCTAGGCCGAGTACAACCCGGTCATTGTGAGGCGTTCGAATGGGTTGGGAATTTATTGGTTAAGGGGCGCCTTGCTTTGGGATTCCATCGAAGAAGCGGCCTCAGTAGCCATGTTAGCAATGAAATACTCTAACCCTTTCCATCGCGGCGGGTAAGAGAGGGCATGGCACGTATCACATAACACGCATTAAGCGTGCAAACCCGTAACTCATCATCCCCCGTAGAACCATAAAAGGATCGAGGATGTAGAAACTGGTATAGAAGCATTGCGCAACCAGCGGGTGTGCAAGCTGTATAGTATACCCCCATCCTTCTATCTAGCGCTTAGAGAGTGTTCAGTGAGCGGCTAATATTATAGTGCTCTATGCTAATGTCTTCACGATGAAACGTTTCAAAATGAGTGACAACTTTGAAAAGCACTACTGTTGATAATTAACTGCGTTAAAAATGTCCTAGCAAGTCGCATAGTCCATTGCAGTTAGTCTATGGCAATGAGATTCGATTGAAAGTGACGCAATTAATCACATAGTTCTGTAAATATCGGTTACATTTCTGGGGCAGTAATTGAGCGCTTTAATCAGTTCCATTTTATATGTAGTAATTGTAATTTTATTCGGTTATTTCTTCTCTGTAACGAGTATAAGAAGGGGTCTGGATGCCTTCAAAACAAATGGCACATCTTGCCAATGTGACTTGTTGTCTCAGAAGATTTGGATTTATAGGGTAATGGTGCGATGCACTGAAAAGCGGTGGTTTCTGTCGGTAAGCTTTCAGGACTGCTTCTGCATAAGTGCGAGTACGCTCCTACATCGTTGCATTTCTGTGACGTCACCTTAAGACCTTCTTGAGCTCAAGGACGCGGGATCGAATTCTGGCCGCGGCGGTCGCTTTTTTTTTATGGAGGCGAAAAGGAGGGCGCTCGTGTGCTGTGCGGCGCCGGTACACCTTCCAGAATCTCAAGTGGTAGAAATTTCCGAGCCCCGCCGGGGTGGTGCAGTGGTAAGACGCCCGACTACTGTGCCGGAGTTCCCGGGTTCGAACCCGACCGCGGCGGCTGCGTTTCGATGGAGGCGAAACGAAGTGGCGTCCGTGTGCTGTGCGATGTCAGCGCACGTTAAAGATCCCCAGGTGGTCGAAATTACTCCGTAGCCCTCCACTACGTCTCCTCTTTCTCTCTTTCCACTCTTATTCCCACCTTCCTCCCTTCCCTTACGGCGCGGTTAGGGTGTCCACAGAGCAAGTGTGACAGTTATTGCGCCTTTCCCTTCCTGTGAACCAATTTAACTTTTTAAATTTCCGAAGCCCTCCACTATGGCATTCCTCATAGCCTTAGCCGATTTGGCACGTTAAAGCCCACAAACCATTTAGGACCATAACTACTATAGGCAAGCAATAACAACAACAATAATAATTATAATCGTAATAATAATAATAATAATAATAATATTGTGAGCCCTCCTCTGATCTTTCATTTGTACATACCATGATCTTCTTCCTCTTGTACATTCCATCATCATCGTCCCGCGGCGCCAGCAGATTAGACGCTGACAGGGCATACCTTGCCTTGCCTCAGAGGAGGCAAGATCAGAGAGAAGATCAGAGGAGGGCTCACAATAATAATAATAATAATAATAATAATATAATAATAATAATAATAATAATAATAATAATAATAATAATAATAATAATAATAATAATAATAATAATAATAATAATAATTGGTTCACAGGAAGGAAGAAGGCGCACTATCTGTTACACTTGTAGCTGTGGACACCTGAACCGCGCCGTAAGGAAAGGGAGGAAGGTGGGAGTGAAAGTGGAAAGAGAGGAGAAAGGGGAGCCGTAGTGGAGGGCTACGGAGTAATTTCGACCACCTGGGGATAATTTGCGCTGTTATCGCATGGGGGGAGCAGGGGAGGGTGGCTGCTCCTGGCCCTGATGTGGCTGGGATAGGTAGGTCACAGCCGCTTGCGGTGGGGGCTAGCCTGCCACCGAATGTTTATCTGTTGTAGGCTGTCATTGCACCCGCCACCGCTTCGGTGGTGGACGACGGCTGTTGCGGCGCGCGTCTTTTTCTCCCTCTTCTTTTTCTTTCTTCTCTATTTTCTCTTCTGTCCGCACGAGGCAGCGGAGGTGGCTCAGCTACAGAGGAGGAGGAGGAAAAACTTTATTTAGCCCTATACTATTTGGCGGTTTTAGACGTCTTCAGAGATGCCTGCTTGTTGTATCCACAAGAGTCTTCTCCGTCGACTTCGTCCACTTTTTCACAATGGTCGGTTGCCCTCAGTCCAGGGCTCCGCTGGCTGCTGCCGCCCGTTGGGCTCGCTGTACCAGACCTTGCTGGTCTTCGCAGCGGTCACTGGACAGCAGAGACAGTAGCAGTCCTGTGCATTTTCTTTTCTTCTTCCGACAGTCACAACAACAAAATCGTACATGGAATGCATTTTATGCTTACATGTATTGCCGATTGCGGGAGAAGCAAAACTTTTGGAAGGGGGATGCGTTGGCTTCCGCTGGGGCCACTGAAGCAGAGAAAAAAAAGTGCTTCTTAGTGATGACCCTTTTTTCATTTAAGGAGCTTATGTATTTCAACCACCAGATTCTCAATATCAGTGTGCAGTGCACAGCGCAAGCGTCCAACGTTTCAGCCGTCCCCTCGTAGACGCATCCAACGTAACGTTGGATGCGTCGGTGCTCGGAGCACAGAGCCAAGGGAGGCCAGAACGTGGAATCTTGCAGCTGAGGCCTGATGGTCAATTCGTCTACTGCATCCAGATCGACTGCTAAGAGCAGTATCTATAGAGGGATGTGACTGCTTATTCATCTGAACCAGAGTGCGTTTCGGCTCGACAAATGCGCGAACTGTTCTAACCATGCTTAGGAGGGGGTTGAAGGGGTGAGCGCTTTGCAGTGATTGCTCTGCAGGCGTGCTTTGCTAGGCGCCTCTTAATATAGACCTTCGCTTGGGGGCCACTCAACTGACCACATGGTAGTATATGGCCGTGCCCTAGTTACCCTCCAATCACCGTGTCCACATATACCTGGTGAATCTAGTCATTACAGGTGAATGTAGTCATTTGCCGTATGATGTCATTAAATTCAGCGAAACATATTACATCAAAAGTTCCTGAGCTTATATTCATGTATCCATTTCTTTGCGAAAATATAAAACCAGGCACCCGAGAAAAATAGACGCAACAAGACTGAGGCACTTCTGTCTTGTTATGCAATAAAGTTAATGAAAATATGAGTTGCTAAGATTCGTAAAGTTGTTTGAGCATTTAAGAAACATCTTGAATCCTATAAATTACAGGTACGAATTTGTGCACAGTCGTATGAATGAAAAACGCTCAAAAAAGAGTTCCCAGAGCATTTTCATCTCCACATGCAAGATTTAAAGCATGGATACCCGAGTGTAAGAATCGGGATGTCATCGCTACAAGGTTGGACGTAATTGGGTCATATGTAGATTGACGTGGCATTTGGTGGCGACAGCTATGCTCAATTTAGGGAACGCGTCGTCGCCTCGGTTGCTTCGCTAGTCGCAGCGGAGTCATCCTCGAAGGAGCCGGCAACTGAATTAATCGTTTCTCCTGGCGACGCGCACGTGTAATTGGCGGCAATCTGCGACATGCGGTGTTCCTTCTTGCAGCCGAACGTATCGCCGAACCCGCTGGTCAGCGCCACGGGCACATTGCATCGCAGGCGGGCGGGCGTGAACCCCAGAGAGCTTCGCACCACCTGGTCAGCCACGGCCGCGCACCACTTGAAGCAGGAGGCGATAAAGAAGAGCTCGCGCTCACGGAAACCCGTGACACGCGAGATCCACGAATCAAAGGCGTCGGTGGCGTTTTCCGCCCCCGACTCGTTCCTGGCTGAGGAGCCATCGGCAGAGGCCCTGTACGCGGCGTAAGCCACTTGAAGCCCCGTGACGTCGGCCAGGTTTTCGGACGCTGCTATGTCGAGCTTTTGGGAGTCAGCGTCCTTCTCCACTCTGAAGACGGCAGCAGCGTTGTACACGTTGGTTAGGCAGGCATGCCTGCGTGAATCGAGACGATCTCAAGTGTGCAAAAGGCCGGCAGCTGTGAATTATACATGGCTGAAAAAAGCGCGAATGGACACATGAACGGACAAAGAACGACGAGGTGGAACGAAAGTTAGCGCCTGTTCTTTCTCCGTCCTTGTTTGAAGTTCGCGCTTTTTTCAGCCATCAATGTCAACCAACTTGCCAAACTTTCTGCTCTTCTACCCGTGAATTACTTCATGGTCGCCTCCAGCCATTCGACAAAAAAACAGACAGCCCCGTTGACAGACGTTGTTGAAAGTCAGCGCTCGTTGTGTCGTCCTCTAATCTTGTGCTCCCGTCCTGTGTTCCGCGCTGTTATCCTCAAGATGCATAACCAACATGCCCAAGCTGCTACTCTAAAAAAAAAAAAGCCCCGCCCCGCCGGCTGTATATGTATATGCCCCGCCGGCTGTTTGCAAAGCAGTGAATTCTGATTGTAAGTTAATTCCCACTGATTCTATTAATTGCCGCTGAAAGCAATGGAGACCCATTGTGCGTGGTTAAAGTTTGTCTGAGCTGACTACTTGGTCGTGCATTTTATTGCGTTTTGATTTGCACAACACAGCGCGAAAACCTGCATACGAAAACATACCTGACTATCGTTTTCATACACTAACAGTGGTGTTTCGCACTTGATTGGCGGTTGAGATGGCCCTGCTTTTCGAGGGATTACCTTCCTTTCGGCCGCAGTTTTATGCTGCCAGTTTAGAGATGATGACACTTTTGACAACAACACTTTTTAAAGGCCAACCACATCACTTTTTGAGAATACCGCGATAATCAAGAATTGAAATCTATATCTTCATGAAATTTGTTTTGCGCTAAGCATGGAAACTAAACGAAATGGATAAATAAAATAAGCTTTTCAAGTAATTCAGCAACTGCGCAGAAACTTGGCGCTGAATTTATAGACGCAAATAATTTTCTTCTCCTGTTGTCATCGTCGGTATGTTATCCGATGCAGCCCAAACAACAATTTTATGGCTTTGTTTTCGGTAGCGTTACTGTTACTCTTTCTAGCGAAGTGTTTCTAGGCGGAAAATGCACCGGTTTTTTGTCGCCACTTTTCGAGGATGACGCACCTTTTCGAGGTATGTCACGTTTCTCGCCTTCCAAATGGCGCTCCGATAATTATTTCAGATTATTTGATTAAACTGATACTGATTATTGAAAATAATGTACATCGCCGCTTATTGAGGACGACGCTACTTTTCGACGAACGCAACGTCTTCCTTCCAATGGTGCTACGATGCTCTTGCGTTAACAACCGCGCTAAAAAGCAGCTTTTGCAACAGATATGACTTGCACGTACGTGGAGGAAGCCATTATTGTGCAAGTGATACGTGCAGCTTCCATCGTTTGGCCAAGGGGCAGGTTTAAGTGGGTTAGGCGCACGAATAGGCTTCCGGAATTCTTGCGGTCAACCGAAATGTGTACACCATCCACATTGTGAAACAGCCCAGAATAGGCCGGAAGGTTAGCGCAGAAATATAGAGACAAAACAACAGCGTCCTGTCTTCAGTCTTTTTGTTATCCCTGCCTTTCTATGCGAACTTTACGCAAATTTATGCACCAAATAGCTTGTAAGAATGTTCCAACTCAGAATAGTTCTCAGATCGATACACGAATAGGAAAAACTTAAATATTCAGAAATGTTAAAGCACGGTATAGAAGAAAATAGGAGAAAAAAATGGCAGTCAGTATAGCGTATTAGGTGCGCTTGAGCTCTTCGTTTTTCAGTTCGACCTCGGTTCAAGGTTTGGATTTGAAGATCAAGCAGGCTTGAGGTAAATATTGGCGAAATACGTAGGTTGGGGTTTTGTTGCTTAAGTATTTTTATTTGTTTTTATCTGCCGGGTCTCTTCCAGTATGAGCGGCCAGCTCCAGCCACATCTCCATTTGACCGGTTCCCCCGCCGCCCACCGCCGGCGCAGCACGCGTTTTGGAAGCCTGCCTGCAGCGCCGAGTGCTGCAGTGAACTAAGACAATCGCAGGCGGGCCTCATACATCCTTACTACAATTGACACTAACATACTGTATTATATCTTTATACTTTGATTTATTCTACACCACCCTTCTCTATCTCCCCCCCCCCCCTCCTCCCCCACACACACACTGTTGAGGTGCTTCAGGAATTCATATTGTAGATACCGGGAGAGAAATATTTTGCTTCCCTTGGTTATTACTGTATAAATAACCAATTACGGCTAGTGGTACTTTGCGCGAACGCATTATAAATGCAGGATGAATTGTTTGACCGTTCAAGAACTTGTATTTTAGAAACTACGAGAAAGTATATGCGACCTGTGCCGGTGCCTTTTACAGAAATACGAGCATCATATGTGCAGGTGCCTTTTACAGCAAGACAGGTATCATGCATGTGATAGAGCCTGGTCAAATAAAATCAAATTTTATTTTCCTTTGCACAAGGTACAACGATGAAGCAGCCACGAAAAGATACTGCTGCCAGCATATTGACGAGGTGACTACCCTATTCATAACTGCTTAACACATGATTAGATGATTAGTTAACAAGAGATCAGTTTTGAAGATACTTAATTTTTAGGGGTAATAATAAACTACGAAACTGGAGGCTGTAAACATCAAGAAGCTAAAACCATTTTCAAAATTTCTTAATCAGCAAGGAGGTCCGAATTATCGAATGTTCACAATACGCATTTGAAAGCCATTTGAGTTGGCATACTGATGCCGTTCGTGTATTCAATAGTGTCTAAAGACTAAACATGGCTTTGGCGACATTACCAGGCGCAACGATGTCATTATGAAATCATACAACGCGAAAAAGCGAGCTAAACGAGCTGTAAACTGCGAATTTTTATATTCGAAATTTCACCACACTGGCCCTTAACAAAATTTAAAATTAAAACTCATCTTCGACGTTGATGGCCTCTTGACAATATTGTTAAGGAAAAGTACACAGCGGTAAACGCTAGTTCACTGTTAGATGCACACCACACACCACACACCAAATAACGAACCCAGCTCAGCCCGAGCGTCGTCGTGTTCACACCACACCAGCACATCGTCGTCGTCTCGATACTGCGCTCCGTAACAGTATTCCCCGCGCCGGAGAAGCACCGTCCCGGTGCGTCCTACACAGGAGAACTTGAATGATATGGTTTCAGACGGGAAGGGGTTGTGGAAGGATGCTTGGGTTGTAGACTGGCGATCTCATAAGTCACATCGGTGACTTGCCGCAAGACGCAGTAAGGGTCCACGTAACAAGGCAGAACTTTCTCGCACATCCCCACACGGTGGGCCGGGAGACAAAGAAGTGCGAGGCAACCAGGAGGGTAGTTGACGTCACGGTGATGAAGGTCATAACGACGCTTTTAAAAGCGCAGAGCCGCTCCAAGCAGCTCTCGAGCAATGTGGCTGGCGGCATCAGCGCGGGCGATGGCATCCGAAGCGTAGCTACAGGAAGAGTCAAGAAGAGGCAGCAAGGTGTCGAATGGCAGTAAGGGGTCACGGACGAAGAGTAGATAAAAGGGAGAGTATCCGGCGGTATCATGGCGTGAGGAGTTATAGGCGAACGTGACGAAAGGTAAGGAGACGTTCCAGTCACGATGGTGATCGGACACATACATAGATAGCATATTGGTCAGTGCGCGATTAAGGCGCTCAGTAAGACCATTCGTTTGCGGATGGTAGGCCGTGGTGAATTGGTGACGAGTAGCGCATGAGCGGAGAAGGTCATGAACCACAATAGAGAGGAAACAGCGGCCACGATCTGTGAGCAGTTGACATGGAGCGCCATGAGTCAGGAGGACGTCATGCAGAAGAAAGTCGGCAACGTCGGAGGCGCAGCTGGTAGGGACAGCACAGCATAACGGGTGGTACAATCAGTCGCCACAGCAATCCATCTCTTTCCAGAAGTCGACGTCGGTCCACACGAGAAAACGGCTTAGTCGGCACTGGGATTGGTTGCAGGGGCCCACTAGGTTGAAGCGAGGGTGTCTTACGGCGCTGCCACAGTCCACAAGCGGCGACGTAGCGACGGACAGAGCGGTAGAGACCGGGCCAGAAAAATCTGCATCGCACACTGTCATACGTGCGTGATATTCCCAAGTGTCCTGCAGTAGGGTCGTCGTGAAGTTGGGCGAGGAAACTAGATCGCAGATGCGCCGGAAAGACCAGTAAAAGGTCCGCGCTATCTTTGTGCATATTGCGTCTGTATAATGTATCGTTTTGGAGCACAAACATGCTGGCGGAAGGATCGGGGTTGTTGCGCAGCTGGTCATTAATTGGTTGCAGGGCAGGATCATGACGCTGTTCGGAACAGATATTGATAAAGTCCGAGATGGACAAAACGTATTCGTCAGAAGTATATTCGGACAAATCGGGAGGATCTACGGGATGGCGGGACAAGCAGTCAGCGTCTTGATGTAAATGGCCGGACTTGTATACCACAGTAAAAGCGCACTCTTGTGTTCGCAAGGCCCACCGACCTAAGCGGCCAGTGGGGTCCGTAAGTGAGGACAGCCAACACAAATCATGATCGTCTGTCACTACGCAGAAGGACCGCCCAAACAAATAAGGGCGGAATTTTTTCAGCGCCCAAACAAGTGCAAGGCATTCATTACGCTTAGAGGACCAAAACAGGCGTCTGGCATAAGCAATGACGCGGGAGGAACCACGATGGTACTGGGCAAGGATGGCACCAATGCCATAGCCGCTAGCGTAGGTGCGCAGTTCGGTAGCCGCAAAAGGATCGAAGTGCGCCAGAACAGGTGGAGTGGTGAGGGCGGAAATAAGTATTGTGAAGGCATAAGCTTGGTCACAACTCCATGTGAAAGGTATGCTTTTCTGCAGATAGATGTAAGCGGACGAGCGGTGTCTGCGAAGTTCCGAATGAAGCGGTGGAAGTAGGAGCAAAGGCCAAGGAAGCTTCGAACGTCACTTGAGCTACGCGGGGTAGGGAACTCGCGCACGGCTCGAACTTTGACAGGGTCGGGCTGGACACCATTCGCCTCAAACAAAAGACCCAGGACTTTGATTTGGCGCCAGCAGAACCTGCATTTTTTTGGCGTTCAGTTGAAGACCCGCGCGGCGAAAAACGGCCAGGACAGTAGAAAGTCGATCAAGGTGGGTTTTGAACGTGGGGGAGAAAACGACGACGTTATCTAAGTAACTAAAACATGTTGTCCATTTGAAGCCATGGAGGAGCGAGTCCATCATGCGCTTGAATTTCGCAGGAGCGTTACAGAGACCAAATGGCATCACCTTGAATTGATAGAGTCCGTTGGGGATGACAAAAGCGGTTTTCTCGCGATCTCGTTCGTCGACAGCAATTTGCCAGTAGCCTGAACGCGTGTCAGTGGAAGAAAAATAGATGGCACCACGCAAGTAGTCAAGCACGTCGTCAATTTGCGGGAGAGGATGAACATCTTTCTTTGTTATTTGATTAAGGCGGCGATAGGAGGTCAACACAAAATCTCCAGCTTTGGTCTTTCTTTTTGGCTAGTACAACAGGGGACGCCCAGGGACGGCAGGAAGGCTCAATAATGTTTTGCTGCAGCATCTTGTCAACTTCTTTCTGTATAACATGCCGCTCAGTAAGGGAGACACGATAAGGCCTTCTGTGGATGAGGCTGGCGTCAGCCGTATTGATGCGATGGATCACAACGGATGCTTGGCCCAATGGTCGGTCCGCGAAATCAAATATATCAGTGTACGACAGCAAAAGGTGGGAGAGAGGCAGATCCTCGGCTATCATACCTGAAAAGAGGTTAGATTGGGTAGAAGCCGATATATGCTGCTCCGATAGATGCTGAGGCGTTAGGGCAGCAACTTCGCAGTCTGCCAAAGGAAACAGATCAGCGAGTGCGATGCCATGGGGTAAAACATGGGTCGAGCGGCTGAAGTTAAGGATCGGAAGATAGGTGCGGTTAGCAGTGACAGCCACGACGGTATGAGGGAGTATGACGTTGCGACGGAGAACAACATCGGTAATTGGGCAGGTGACGTATGTGCCGCCAGGAACTGCGGGAAACGGAGCTAGCGGAACATAAATAGTAGCTTCGGGCGGTAGACGAGCAAATTCGGCGGATCGGAGGCGGGGCTTGACATCGGTGTTTGCGGAGTAGAAGGGCAGGCCTAAGCGAAGAAGCCCAATTCAGCAATCAATCAGGGCAGAATCGGCAGTTAAAATGTCGATGCCGAGGATTTGCTGTAATCGATCACTTCGTGACAGCAGTGATCGATTACAGTGAAGAGAACAGGAGTAGTGCGACTGGAAAAGCTCACGCGAGCAGTGCATAGTCCCACGACGCCAGCGACGCTTCCATCGGCGACACGAACGGTGGATGAAGCGGCGAGTGTGACAACCTTTTTGAGACGGCGGTGAAAGGATGAGCTGAGGACTGAAATTTGGGAACCAGTGTCAATGAGGGCAGTAACAGGGGCACTATCCACATAGATGTCTAGAAGGTTGCGGCGATGAGCGAGGGTCAGCAGATGATTTTTGGGCCGGGTCGTCAATGCAGCGTCACCCCGGAATCTGCATTGGTTAGTTTTCCGGATGAGAGCCAGAGAAGTGGGGAGATGAGGCACGACGAGATTGGGGAGAGCGGGACCGCCAGGTCTGAGGAGATGGTGAGCGGCTGGACATGCGCGGGGCTGGCGAGTTAAATTCACGAGAGTGCGTATCACGGACATAGGTTGGGTGTGGAACATGGTGCTGCGATCAGAATAGTAGCGAGGTCGAGGTGGCGGAACCAAACTGCTGCGGCAATGGCGAGAAATGTGGCCGACACGTGAGCAGTTGAAGCATATGGGTCGGTCATCCGATGTTCGCCATTCGTCCGGGTTGCGGTAGCGGTAGCGGTATCGCGTCGGAAAGGGCATGGTAGGAGCCGCAGCAGTTACGACTGGAACGTTAGGTTGGAGCGAAGGCTCTGGGGAAGGCTGGCCAGAGTTGAAGCCCACGTTCGTGTTGAGGCCCACATTTGCAAACTTCTGGCGAATTACAGATTGGATTAAGGCTATAGTAAGATCTGCTGGCTGAGCAGCGAACGCAACGAGTGTCATTGCTTCTGTATCTAGGCGAACAATCCTGGTCAAGTTGGAGGGATGAGATGGGTGCTGCAATGTTGGACTATCTTCGCACGAGGACGTAGCAGCTGTGTTTGGCAAGCGGTCGAAGCGGTGAGTAATACGGCGGTGTTTTGCTTGCTGAAACTGCCGGCACACTTGTATGACTGTGTCGACCGTCGGACAGTCTTTTCAAAGCAGCAGACTGTAAACATCGCCTGCAATTCCTTTCAGTATGTGGCCCACCTTGTCTAATTCGGACTTTTGGGCATAGGGCTAGAATGTCTTGTATATAAGACAAGTATGATTCCGTCGAAAACTGGGCACGGGAGGCGAGTTATTTTTGTGCGCCGAGCTTTCGTCCGATCGGCTTGCCAAGTAGGTCCAGAAGCTTCTCCTTGCATATATCTCGTGATCTTATGTCGTCTTCATGCGTCTAAAACCAGACGCGCGCCGTACCTACCAGATAGAAGATTACGTTAGCGAGCACGAGGGTCGCGTCCCAACGGTTGTGCTTGCTGACCCGCTCGTATATAGCGAGCCAGTTTTCAACGTCGACGTGGTCGGTGCCGCAAAAGGTGCCTGAATCACGAGGCGGCGTCATGATGACGGTGGGAGCTGATGGTGCCAGTGAAGAAGGCGTCGCGTCGGATTGCATTATGATGGTACCAGTCTGGCGGCCACTACTGAGATCCAGGTTTGGTGACTTACGTACTTCCAGCAATCCTCCACCAAATGTTAAGGAAAAATACACAGCCGTAAACGCTAGTTCACTGTTAGACGCACACCGCACACCACAACCAAAAAACGAACCCAGCTCAGCCCGAGCGTCGTCTTCTTCCCTACACCACACCAGCACGTCGTCGTCGTCGTCTCGATACTGCGCTCGGTAACAATATGATATTGCCCTTCGAGATAACAAAAAATAGTAGAGGTTCAACTAAGGTTAAACAGAGTTAGATCTGGAAAAGCACGGTTTTATTTGGTTTAGCTGTTAATTGGTATTTGTTTGGCGTTAGCCCCGTCTTCGGATTCACGTTTACGGCGTCTTCTCTCCCGTTTCAACTCAGCCCACCGGACAAGGTGCAATTCGGCCGAAACAGTAGAAGGACCCGGCTCACTCGCCATCCTGGGGTGGTCTGATGTGCTGGGGGGGGGGGAATCACTGTCGGCGCCACACGAGCGAGACAATTCTTTTGTTCGGCTAATCCGATACTGACCCCTGTCCCGAGGCGTGACAAAGGGGACTTTTGTCAGCCTCCGTGGACATGCCTATTAAAGACGCCGTGTGCGCGGGCCCCTCCCCACCTCCCTTAGTGCAGCATCCTATGGGCCCGCGATGCACCCCTCAGTTGGCAAGGCCGGTTAGACTCCGTGAAATAGTGCATTCTCACCAAAATATGCGAAGTTGATTAAATTTTATTGCGAAGACAATACTACTTGAACTTTCAAGTCTTTGCCGTACCGTGGCGGTGCCACCATTGACCTTTCGCGTGACCTCTGTGTGACGTCACGCCGAAGAGCTGGGCGACCATCTCGCGCCGTCTGCGAGTAGTGGCGGTGCCACCACCGGCGGCCTAACTCCCGCGCTGCCCGCCAGGAGCGCAACATGTATTGTGACGTCACGCCGAAGAGCTGCGCGACGATCTCGCGCCGTCTGCGAGTAGTGGCGGTGCCTCCGCCGGCTGTTTACCATCTGCTTCGACGATGCCACCTACCGCTAGGGAAGCTCGTCGCAATGAGCGTAAGAGACAGCAACGAGCTACAGAGACGGAAGAACAGCACGAGAGAAGACATTTTAAGAGGCGTGCTCAGTATGCAGCTTTGCGTGGAGGTGCAACCTCTTTAGTGGAAAAAGTGGAAGATGTGACGGATGTTACTGATTCGCTGAATGCCATGGACAGTGATGGAGAAGCCAGGTGTAGTCTCAGCAGTGATGAACGTTGGAACTTGACGAAACGACTGCGGCGTGCCCAGGAAACCCAGGAACAACGACAGGAGCAGCTTGAGAAGGAACGTCCGTCGAGGATTAAGGAAAATGAACGCCAAAGGAAGAGACGCGCCGAAGAAACACCAGAACAGCGAGAACAACGTTTAAAAAAGAGACGGGAAAAGTCTCTCGCCAAGGCTGGCCTGACCCAAACCGATGGAGACGTTACTGAAGAGCGTCGTGAGGACTACGAGAGAAGAGTCGGGGAGTTTGAAACGGCCACGCGTGAATTTCACAGACGTTTCACCAACAACCCGTTCGGTTATGCGTGTTCAGTGTGCGACATATCCATAAGCACCACCACCAGCCGAACATTAGCTGAAGCTGGGCGTATTCATGAGTATTGCTTTCGCAATCTACCGGGCTTAACCAAGCTAAGCCTCTGCCAATGTTTTATTTAACCGTCTCGTCATCACGCTATATTATGTTCATGATTCCAGTCTTGCTGCATACTCCACCTGCATGCACCGCACTGGCGTACCTATCGCAGTTTACAAAATACAAGTCTGCAAGGATTAAAAACGAGAGGCACGAGTTGGCGGCTCAAAGTAACACCTTGAGGGGCAAGTTGGTGCTGCATAGTTCCCAGAAATGTGGCGCAACAAACACAATCACATGAGAAGAAACATAACACAGGCGCACACTGCCAACTATAACATAGATCTGAACGCACGCTTCTTTTTCACCACTCATCCTCTTCTACACCCAAGTACATCTTCTTCACTCACCACTTATTTGCCAAGGCGATAGTAGCACTTTCTTCCCCGCCGAACATAAACATCGTCCAAGCATGACAGTCACCAATTCTACACTCAAGTACATCTCCAAACACATCTTCTTTGCACAGCAGCTAATACAACAATTGTCCCAGTGTAACACAACCGTTTTGGCTTGGCTTTTGGACTTAAACTGAACATTAAAAAGACAAAGATCATGGAGTCTTGCTCTATCAAATCCTGGAGCGTCAAGGGACAAGAAGTGGAAGCAGTGACAGATTTTCTCTTCTTGGGCTCCACGATTACCCCGGAAGGAGACTGCAGCCATGGAATTAGGAGACACCTGCTTCTGGGAAAGCCATGGCTAGCCTTGACCGCTTAGTAAAGAGCAGAGACCAAGATCCGTATAACTCGTGCTATGGTCTTTCCAGTTGGGATGTATGGATGCGAGATTTTCACTGTGAAAAAGGCTGACCGCCGGTGGTGGTGGTTAAAACATTTATAAATAACACATAAACTGTTACAGAGGTGTTTGGTTTAGAGACGTATCGGTCTCCTCCCCTCACAATACTAGGTGGAGCCCCTATTCCGGGGCCCCATAGGCAAGCAACGCCGCCCGCGTCCGTTGAACCAAGGCCTTTTGAGCCTCGAGGTCTTGACAGCCGAGCAGGGCCGCCTCCCAGTCCTCTCTAGTTGGATTGGGGTTGGGGGGAATGGATGGGTTTGACCGGCATGCCCAGACCATGTGGAAGGTGTCAGCCACCTCCTCACAGTACTGGCACGCACCATCAAAGGACGGGTTGAAATGTTTAAGCACCGCCGGGCACAGTACTGTATTGGTAAAAAATTTTGATGAGCAGGCGCTCGTCAGCGCGATCCAGTCCCTTACAAGGGGCCGGGTAGCGCCTGTGCTCCTCGTAGTAATCGGTGATGTCTTTGAATGTAAGGGCCAGATTGTCTGATTGGGAGTAGGCTTCCAAGGACAGAGAGATAGCCCGGGGAGAGAGTGCGCGGGCGGCCTGATCGGCCTGTTCGTTTCCCCTGAGTCCCTGGTGACCGGGTGCCCAAATGAGGTTATGCGGAGTTGGGTCTATATATCGGCAGCTAGATTGCAGTATACGCCGGGCAAGCGGGGGAGCCCATCCCAGTCTATAATTCCGACAGGCCCCTCGCGAGTCGGTAATGATGTGTTTTGAATTGGGAATACTGAGAGCCAGAGCAATAGCAATCTCCTCCGCATGAGTTGTGCTGTAGGCTTTGAAAGTTAGCCCGTTAACCGTGTTTGTGTTGTGTGCGACTGCAGCCATATACCACCCCCCCGTGGTAAGGGCCGGCAACATTCACATAATACATGTGTTGCTGGTGACCATAGTATCGCTCCAACGCTTCTGCGCACGCCTGGCGACGACCTTTATGGTCTTCTTTGGACATGTTGCGGGGAAGGAGTCGGACCCGGAGGGAGCGTCTCCAGAGTTCTGGCACTCTCACCCTTTCCTCAATGTGGTAATCGTGTTTGATGTGTAGCCGGTCAAAGAGGCGGCGACCGGACGTGGTCTGTGTAAGACGCCTGTATTGGCTTAGTAAGTGGGCTTCTCGTAGCTCTCGGAAGGTGTTCACCACGCCCAGAGCCAGAAGTCTCTGGTTGGACGTGCTGACCGGAAGGTCGAGAGCCCGCTTGATGACTTTCCGGTGGATGGCCTCCAATTGATCCTCATCGTGTTTACGCAGGTACAAGTAGGGTGTCGAGTAGAGGATTCTGCTCGTTACAAAAGCATGGGCAAGCCGCAGTGCATCCTTGCTTCGTAGTCCGCCCCGCTTGTTGGAGACCCGGTGGACCATACGGCCTCGGAAAGCAAACTAGAGCACTTCAAAACAAAGACACAGGAAGGGAACGACAACACAGCGCTGTGTTGTCGTTCCCTTCCCGTGTCTTTGTTTTGAAGTGCGCTAGTTTGCTTTCCAAGATGATTTACCAACTAGCCCGTTCTTCCACCCTTGCAAGGACCATACGGCCCACCTGGTCTCCCACCATGCGAAGTTTGGCCGGAGTGGTGTCAGCTCTGCGTTGATGGTGTATGAAGAGGCCAAGGACGCGGATCTCTTTGGCCTCCCGGATCGATCCCGAGGGGAGACTGATGCGAAGCTGAGTTGTTTCTCGAGGGGATGGACGTACGTGCACAAATTGAGATTTAGCTGGGGCGCACTGGAGTCCGCAGTAGGTCGCGTAGTCGTCGACTACGGTCGCCGCTGCCTGCAGACAGGACTCGATGTGGCCCAGGTTACCTTGCGGGGCCCAGATTGTGATATCATCCGCGTAAAGTGCGTGATGTATCCCGGGAATAGAAGCCAATTTGGAGGGAAAATGAAGCATGGCTAAATTGAAGAGGAGGGGAGACAAGACAGCGCCTTGAGGTGTTCCCCTCGAGCCGATGGTGTGTGGCCCGTGTTCCGCATCTTGTATGCGGAACACGGGCCGCAGGCGTGGTGGTCTGTAAGGAATTGTTTTATGTAATTGAATGTTTTGTTACCACAGTTGGTGTGCTGAGGTTATCGAGGATTACTTCGTGCTTCACATTGTCATTTGCGCCTTTAAGGTCCAAGGCCAGGACCACCTTGTCATTATGGGGGCATTCGACAGGATCTAGTATGTCGTGGTGCAGCTGAAGGAGTATATCCTGTGCTGATGTTTGAGGGCGGAAACCGAACATAGTGTCCGCGAAAATGTGCTGTGTTTCGAGAAATTCGGAGAGTCTGTGGCGCACCATTGTCTCCATCAGCTTGCCGACACAAGAAGTGAGAGAGATGGGGCGAAGGTTCTCCACATCAATAGGTTTGCCGGTTTTCGGGATAAAGGTGACGAGAGCCGACTTCCAATCGAGAGGGAGAGGAGTGTCTCCGTCCCAAATACTATTGATGTATTTGAGAAGCACGACATATGCTGCATCGGGGAGGTTGGCCAAAAGCTTGACCGTAACCTTTTCGCGCCCGGGTGCAGTGCCGCGTTTCATCTTGCTTAAGGCCGCCCGGAGGTCGTGGAGCTGGAACGGAGTGTCCAGCTCCGTGTTCTCTTTGCCTGCATACGAGTAGGCGACCGCCCGGGGATCCTTGGTGGTGCACAGGTATCGGTCCCTGAGTGTGTGCGCTAGCTGTGTTGTCGTTCCTGTAAAGTTGTGCATGACTTTATGTAAGTGGCGTTGGGTTTCCGTGCGTGTTTGTGTTGGATCGATGAGCGCGCGGAATAGGCGCCACGTATTATGACCAGACATCTGGCGCGCAGCCTTGTTGCACCTGTCTACCCAGTTAGTGTCGGCTAGCTGAGCAGCATATTCCGCGGCTTGATGTGTGAGTTCGAGGATGCGTTTTTTGAGGCGTTTGTTATGTTTCTGTTTTTTCCATCTTTTTGTGAGGCTGCGGTGGGCCTCCCAAAGATTTAGGAGGTGGTTGTCTACGTCCGTTTGCGTTTCCGAGAGCTGTTTCTGCCTTTCGTGCTGTTTCAGTGCAGACGTGAGTGATTTGTACCAGGTGTCATATCCCGACTGGAGGGGGTCTACGGTAGACAGAGAGGTGCGGAATTTTGTCCAGTCCGGGACACAAGCTTGTGTTTGTGGGCGTTTCAGTGGAGGCGTGTAGATGGTTGTGTAGATTAACAGTGATCACTACCAAGAGTTTCCTCTGTGTTCAGCCAGTCGG
Source organism: Amblyomma maculatum (assembly GCF_055883805.1). Lineage (NCBI taxonomy): Eukaryota > Metazoa > Arthropoda > Arachnida > Ixodida > Ixodidae > Amblyomma > Amblyomma maculatum. The sequence goes on along the minus strand of NC_139352.1, from coordinate 118,541,061 downwards.
CATGGCGTATGTTGCGTGTAAACGTGAGGTCCGGGCAAGTGTCGCGTTGAATCGAATTTTCTACACGTGTTGGGTTGGTGGGGTCAGTGTGGAGGGTGAGTCCGAGTGTAGAGAGAAGTTCCGCAAGTTCCTCCCACGTGTGTTCTCCCGGGGTTACCCCCAGAGCCTGCTCTGAGCATTAAAATCACCGACAATCAGAAGTGGGTCCTTTCCCGCTACCTGCATAGCTTGCGTGAAAATTTCGCTTAACGTAACATGTTTATGTTTCGGGGGACAATAAATGTTTAGAATGTGTACAGGTGGGTCAGACCGCCTTAGGGGCAGTACTGACACCATCGTGTACGCGAGCGGTGGTGTTGTGGGGAGTGTGACTTCCTGTGCAGTATATTGCCTGTGAACAAGTATACATGTCTGCGGGTTGTGTTGAAATGTAGTGTAGTTTGTGAGCTTGACGCCTGCGCCGGGTTCCTGAAGGGCAACCGCGGCAACGAGGAATTCAGAGGTCTCAAGGTAGAGGCGGAGTTCATCCCGCTTCTTGCTGTTCTTGAGACCTCTGCAATTCCACTGCGTTAGTGTAAGCGGCTGAGTTGTTCTGGCTCTCGACTTAGGGCTGGGGGCCATGGTCGGATACGGAGGGCGGGATTACGTTGTTAAGACCTCCCAGTCCGCTAGTGCCCGGCGCAGACATGCAGGAGTCTTCAGAAAGGTCAGACTCATCGGGAATGACTCTGTTAAATTTTGAAGGGCGGTTAATGTCGCTCATTGCACCCATGCGTTTAAGAACGCGAGGATTTTCCTGTATCCATTTTTGGATAATGTGAGTTACAGCTTATGCCACCTGTGTGATGACACTGTCCAGCTGACGCGCGATTGTGTCATGGATAATTTTGGGAAGATCAGCCAACTGCGTTTCAATCGCGGTGACCCGGGTCTCCAGGGTTCCGAAGCGACTCTCCATATTACTAGGAATCTCCCTGTCTGTTATGTTTTCTTCCTCGTCGCTAGAGGAGGGTGGCGTAGTGATTTTATTTCTCAGCGAGTTAAGCTCACTGGCTAGTTTTTCGTTTTGAGCTCGCAAAAGGGGCGAGCTCGCTTTTAAATTTCTGCGTCTCGGCGGTGCTGGTTAGGGGGGGGGGGAGGGAAGAAGAAGAGGAGGCGACCCTCGCCCAGTTGCCTACCTTGGATTGTTTGCAGGCGGCGCCGCCAGCAGGAGGCTTTAGAGCTGGGAACTCCGCGTCTCCGGGTGGTGGCGTTGATCCTGTTGTCTTGCCATTTGGTGGCGTTCCACCGCGGTTTTGTGTCTCTTGTTGGCGTTTCTGTTTGGCGGGGGGGGCCCGATGTCTTGAGCCTTGGCTGTCGAGGCCTGATGAATTTTCTCGTGCATTCGCGGGAGCTGGTGAGGTGCGGTCCCCCGCAGATTATACACACTGGATTGCATTCATGGGGGGCCATCCCCTCAGTGCCAGCCCCCACGTTTTGGCCACGAAGTCCGCATCTTTCATTTACTAGAGTGGCACAATTGTCCGCCCGGTGACCCAGGGTGCCACAACGGTAGCACGCTGGCACTGTTTTCTTGTAACCCCTTACGGGAGTCAGTTCTACGTTGTAGTGTACGTGCCGCGGAACGTTACGTCCCGCGAAAGTGAGCACAGCTACGTTGGAGTTCCCCAGCTTGCGCACATGGACGAGTTCTCCAACACGCCACTGCACACTATGTTTCAAAGAGTCACTGGTTTCTAGGTTGTGCATAGTAATCACTCCGCGACACACATCACCGGTGAGCTTGAGGTGTCCGTGAAGCGGGAGCGGTCCTTTGCTGGTGTTAACTTTGAAGTCCGTGAGCAGCTTCTGAAGTACCTCGGCGTTCTGCGTGACACAGACGGTGATCTTTTGTTCCAAATTGGGAGAAATTGTGATGACGTTCATGTGCTGCCTACCAATGTATTGAGAAATGGCAGCGCCGAGCTCCCCCTGTTGACACGCTGTCTTGAGGTCGACCGTTGTACTTGGCTTGATTGCGATCACGTAGTCGTCAGAATTCATCCTGACGGTTGGTTTCGGCGTCCACTTGGTGAGTGGGAATGAATTGTGTTGAGCTTTCGAAGACGGAGCGCGAGCGTCGCCCGTGTCTGCATTGTTCAGAGGAGTCTTTGACTTGGCCGCTCCTCGTGCATTTTGCCGGCGAAGACGCCGGTTCTCGACGACTTGAAAAAGGGCAGCTTGTTCCGCCGAAATGGTGGATTGGCCGTCCTCTGGCTGGCTTATAGGGACAGATGACCACAACAGAGTCGTGGGGTCGTAGCCGCGTTGTTCGTGCTGAGCCATGTTGATTGGGTGGCCAGCGGGCGTCTCCGCAACCAGCGGCGGGGGAGGAGCAGCCGGTAGGCTTAGTTAGTTAGTTATATGGAGTTTTATGGCGCATAAGCGACTGTGGCTATCATGCGCCAACCGCAAGGTTAGACGATCAAGTGGCTACAGTAATGATGCTCAGATTTGGTTTAAAACATTGGCTCCCTTTAAAAATCCGTAAACAAGTGAAAAATCAACAAGTGCTTCTTGGCCTAAAAGCAATGCGGGATGAAATGGGATGTGTTCTTTGTAAAATACAGTAAAATATTTTTTCCTGTGCTCCTCGAGTTGTGAGCATGAGATTAAAATATGATTTACTGTTAGCTCATGTCCACACATTTCACATACAGGTTAGCTTAGGGTTAGGTAGGCTTAGCTCATCCGCTACGTGGTTATGCGCAGATTTGCTCTAAATGGCCGAAAATTGAGCCTACCTGGATATGATCGGTGTTTCCAGGATCACGCTGCCTTCACGGATGCAGATGCACAAGTTTCGCAGGAATCAGATCAAGACCCCGAAGAATTGACGCATTTGAATTGTGGTGCTGGCAGAGACTCTTGAGAGTTCCTTGGACGGCCAGAAGATCAAATCAGTCGATATTGTCGACCATAAAGCCTGACTTCTCATTGGAGGGTCAAATTCTAAAGTTGAAGCTCAGTTTGGTCATCTGATGAGAAGAGAGGAGCCGCTGGAGAGAAAGATTTGATGTTAGGAAAGGTTGAGGGTCACCGGAGAAGGGGTAGTCAGCGAACGCGATGGTTAGATGGCATCCTCGAGGTGCTGCAGATGAAGTTATGTGATGTTAGGAAGATAGTGAGAGACCGGAAAGCGTGCCGTGATATGGTCCATAGGGTCACGAAGAGTCGGGCACGACTGAACGACTGAACTGAACTGAATTGAACACAACCGTCATTCAAAAAGGACAGTCACAAACACACTAGCAAACAACCACCACACATGTGCAGTAAGACATGTCCATCCAAAACACGTCACTTGTGAAGTCCCTATGTAAAGAAAAAACTATGACCTGCCCAGCATTTCTACGAAGCAATGAAGTACATGAGATTGAGAAGAACATGTACTTGAGGGAAAGAAGGGTCAATAAACAAACATGGCCACAATACACAAGAGGTGTCTAAGAATAACAGCTTTAGGGCCGATAATAAACTCAATTCTTTCCAATACTCAAGAAGATTCCACAATAAAAGTAAATTCTTTCCTGCGTAAATACAGCGAGGCTTCACTAACCCAAATGTCTTCTTTCTTCTGTGTCCAGAACGCCTGCAAAATTTTGCGGGCCATCTTGTCCCGACTCTTCCCTAAAATATTAAGACTGCTGAAAAATTGCTCACACTCGCACGTCTGACAGTGCAGGGGTAAATTTGACCCCTTCCCACTTTTTATGGACTTCTCATGTTCCCTTATTCTATCACTGATACATCTTCCGGTCTGCCCTATATGTACTTTATCGCATGTCAGTGGAATCTCGTAAATCACTCCCACCACACATCCAATAAAACTCTTTACATGCTTCTTATCGCATTGTGCTTTTTTTCTCCTCCCTATTAATGCACACAAACCACCCAGTTATTTTGGCGCAGAAAACAACTGGCACCTGATACCCACCTGCCACCTTTTTCAGGCAGTGCGCCACTCTATGAATATAAGGCATTACTTGTGGGCAAAGACGAGGTGAAAAAGATGTACTTGGGTGTAAAGAGGATGAATGGTGAAGAGGAAGTTGGTTGGTTTGTGGGGTTTAACGTCCCAAAGCAACTCAGGCTATGAGAGACGCCGTAGTGGAGGACTCCGGAAATTTCGACCACCTGGGGTTCTTTAACGTGCACTGACAACGCACAGCACACGGGCGCCTTGCTTTTCGCCTCCATCGAAAAGCTGCCGCCGAGGCCGGGATTCGATCCCGCGTCCTTGGGAACAGTAGTCGAGCGCCGTAACCACTGCGCCACCCCGGCGGGGGTGAAGAGGAAGTGTGTGTTCAGATCCATTTAACAGTTGGTAGTGTGCGCCTGTGTTGTGTTTCTTCTCAAGTGATTGCGTTTGTTGCGCCACATTTCTGGGAGCGAGTTGGCAGTTCCCCTCAGATGATCCACGTCGTGTGCTTGCGTGACGTCACCCAATCGTACGCCCAATCTGTGCCCTGCCACAGCCATGGCCTTGATGTTTCGCCCACAACGCCGACGGCGGTTTTTCTGGGGAACGGCACATTTAACGCTGTCCTGTTAAAAAATAACCAGCGGATATATAGCGCCGCTTAACGCACCTTAATGTGCTATACAGTAGCGGCGTGTTCGGGATTCAGTGCGCACTGATGGAAGTTGATGAACACAGTGCCAGAGATGGGCAGTTATAAGCATCGTTTAGAATTAATGGGTTGAATGCAGCGGCAAGCGAAGGTACTCTGTTCGCAATATCGCGGGTCGGAAACGCGCTTGCGGCCATAATGAGTTTATTTCGTTCTAGGTCAACATTAACTAGATAGCCACTGGCGAAATCAGAGTGGGCCTCCATAAGCACTAGAGCACTAAAGGATTGCAATATTGAGCTCAGGTCTACTTAAGAGCGGCAATGCGAAAGCCTTCCTCTGCCCTCTTAAATATATGAGATTATGCCATCATTATCATCCTCATTACCACCGTCACTTACTGTCATCATCATCATTACTATTACTACAATCACAAACCATCATATGCATCAGTAATAGTACTAATACGAACTATCATTACCACTATCACTAACTACATCATCATTGTCTTCTCCAGTATTCTCATCCTCACTGCCACGAACAGTGCTATCGTCATCGCCACTATCATCATCATTACTAGCCTTAACGGCTACCGTCATTTACACAGTAATTCAGTTCAATTCAGTTTTATTTTCCAGTTTTGGCTGGAAGGTTTCCTGGATAAAGCTACTAGAGCAGATTGAGCAGGTCCATAAAACTTTTACAAGGCATGCCGTGTAAAGCGGACGTGAGAACAAAACGCAACCATAAATATGTACAAAACTCTTAATACGCACCAAAGAAGAAGCATAAAGGAGAAAAATAACCGACGCATATAAATTTTTTTTTCATACAAACGTCGCAGCACTGAAAAGAACCTAAATAAAATAAAAAAGCAGATAGCTATAGTAATCCTAACCAAGTTATAAAGAACAGCATAGCCATTTGAATAAAAATGAGACAATACGGTCACAAATATTAAGCAGGTACACAAAACAAGCATTCATTGTCATTGAGGCATATTTGACAGAAAGGTTGCGCGAACATAACAATGACGTCAGAAATGGTGTGAAAGGGCATCTTGCTTGTCACATCTACGAGAAAGAAAAAGATGGAAAAACTTAGAAGTGTGCTGGTTGTTATCCGAATTTTAAAAGATCTCTCGCCATTGATTGCCACAAAGATCAGCTTAAAATGGAAATTATAGAGGCGTTCAATATCTCGTCGCAAAAAGATGAAGCGTGCGTCAGTGCTGCCTCTGTGTTTTTATCTGACAAAGAACTGCAATTCCTGTCTGCTAATCTGTGAATTTTGTTGGACGATGAGTCGGACGATAACGTTGTTTGGTTGCTTCCTGTATTTCAATGTTTTTACTTCCTCCTCTTCATTGTTAAGAAAGTGCTTATATTGCCTTGTTTCTTGCAATAAAAGCTCAGTCGTAAGTTAGCGCCCGTTTTGATGCCTCGCTGTGTCCTTGTAGAACGAGAGGAAGAAGATGGTTTACACGGTATGAAGGAGCACTGAACAAGTGTAAATGGGGTACGCCTCAGTTCGCAGGTCGAGCCAACGTTTCGACAAGTGGACTTGTCTTCGTCTGTGTTAATACGTCAAGATTAATGAACACAAATCCCATATAAGGTCCCTAAAATCTGAGGTACCACAAGATAGCATTCGGGGTTCTGTCCCAGACAAAGACTAGCCCACTTGTCGAAACGTTGGCTCGACCTGCGAAATGAGGCTTCCCCATTTACCCTTGTTCAGTGCTCCTTCATATCGCTGTGTCCTTGTCGTTTTAGCGCTATGTGGCAAGTGAATATGCAGTTAGCACGTGTTACACTAATATAAAAGGAAGGGGAGAAAAACAACTTGAGTAACTACCGTCCAATATCTATTCTACCAGTAAAGGGCTAAAAAATTAATAACAAACGAATTGAAAATTTTTCCCCAAAACGAGTTAATAACTGATTACCAGTATGGCTTCAGGAAAAGACGGTCTACTGAAGGAGCACTGCTGACCCAAAAGGAAAATAATTTAGGGAATATCGAAAAGAAACTGACTTTAGGAATCTGCTTAGATTTCAGTAAGGCCTTTGCGTTAATCACGACCTGTTAATATATAAATTAGAACAATATGGTTTCCGTCGGACATGCTCACAATTCATCCGATCTTATTTATCCTCACTCTCTTAATACGTCGAGATTAATGAACACAAATCCCTTATAAGGTCCCTAAAATCTGAGGTACCACAAGATAGCATTCTGGGTTCTGTCCTTTTTTATATTATAATAACGATTTCGTGCCAATTTATAAATCATGTGCCTTTGTTATATATGCTGACGAATGTAATATATTTTTTTACCGAAAGCGATTTGGAATGTATTTTACCCCATGCAAGCTACGTTTGCTTTGAAGGAAAAGAATGGGCCCAGAATAACTACTTAATATTAAATAAGTCAAAAACAAAATGCCTTATATTTCGTGCACCTGGTAAATGAGTTGAAGTGCCTGATAGCATTATTGTTGGTCCATATGTTATTAATACAGCGAAATGTGTGAAAACACTTCGCGTCGTTTTTTCCGAACACATGCTTTTGAATGCACAGGTTGACCACGTTTGCTCCAAAGTGCGAAAACCGGTAGGTATCTTGAATACAAATCGCCATTTATTTCCTGCAGAAATTATAAACCTACTGTATAACGCCTTGTTGTGGTCCCATCTTAGCTACTGCATCCTAGTATGGGGAGAAACTACTCCAGAAAATTTGAACAGAATAATCTTGTTGCAAAAAAACAAATGCCGTTCGAGCAATACAAAATTTACTGTTTTATGAGCATACTGAAATTATTTTACAGAAAAATAAAATAGTAAAAGCTGACAATATATGCAAGTACAAACTCATAACAAATTAGAGCGGTACAAGAAACGCTCGATTCTTTTCTCAGACTAGGTAATCTACAGAAACAGCATTATACTTACCATCACCGCCATCAACTGCCATAGAAAATTCCTTACTCGCGCGCTAACTATGGCCGTAAATGAATTGTTCACACACTTCAAACACACCAAACGACTTCACAAAGAAAAAAATTAGTTGTAGTTTAGCTCTGGTTAACCCTTGTTGAATTGCGAAATCAACGACGGAAGCTTTTTTGCCTGCTACATTTCCCCCCTATATTGCCCTATCAGTGTAAGGTGCTACATTATTGGGGACACTAAAGCTCATCTTTTAAGGGCATGACGCGAGAGGGTAAGCTTCCAGCCACATATAAAGTCAATCTTCAACCAAGCCGTATGAACTTGTCTGCGTGTCGTAGGGGTAACGAGAATGCAAACGGTTCTGGCAGGCTAATTCTGATATCACCCTCCCATATGAAAGGAGCACAGGCATGTCCGTGGCATAGGCGTAACGTGAGTTCAAATGTCATGGAGGGCTGATTTTTTATGAGGAGGCCGTAGCTAACGCCTCTTCATGGCGTAGCTACGGCCACCCGAGGTTATAGCATTGTTTTCATAATCAAGAGTTTGACGAAACACCGTCTGGTCAGGTGGAAACAAAGAAAATTATAGGGTCACTGACCAAGTCAAAGTTTAATGAAAACGTAATGACGTTTCGGTAGCCTTACGGCTTCCTTGTTCACAATGGGGAAACCAGACATAAATCAATGAAATAAAAAGCTGCGCTAATAAGACACGGACGGAGGAAAGGCAGGACGCACACAAACGCACAAAAAAAAACAGCATGCGAAGAAGGGCCGTACACTAAATCCACACAAAACTTCATTCAAAAACACCTGAACTTTCTACGAGGGAACGACCCGTTCCTTGTTCGGAGGGTGTTGGCGCATAGAGTGGCACAGCGCCCCCTGACAATTTTTTACTATCACTAACTATATCATTATCATTATCAGCAGCTGTAGTTCACTTACATTGTGGCATTTGAAACCCCATCACAAATACATGTCATTATACACCTACATCGCTAACACTAAATATGATAATTGATAGTTCGTTCGCACACATTCTCGGCCTACGTTTTCGCCGACATATTGGCAGACACTTCTGTCTACGTCACCCATAATCCAAGAAAGGCTTTCGCATTAAAATGCCGACAACAGCAGAACAACACTATGGACTATTCTTTTGGGCTCAAGTCGTTGCAAACAAGCAACGGGTGCTAAAGTTTGCAGCCTTATGAGCATGCGACCGAGTTGCGACACTTGAAAACCTGATACCTTCAGGGCAAATTTCGCTCTGCCACGAGATGCCTGTTTATATAGTCATGTGACTTGCCTTCGGAGCCTAGGCCCACTGAGCAAAACGTCAGGCTTCGGCGAGGCACCCACGGTGTGCTCACCGATGGCAGCGTGCCATAACTCGTGCGCCACCAAGTGTCCCAGGCCGGCCAGGGCGAGCGCAGTCTCCATAGCGGAAGGTGCCGAAGAGTTGTTGCTGCGGTCGCCGCCTGCGCTCGTTGGCTGATTGTCTCCGGTGGCAAACAGGATCGGTTCGAACAGAGCACCGGGAGACACGAACAGGCTGTCCAACCAAACGCTGTACCGCACCGCAGTCCTGCACGGAGAGAGGTGATCGAGGCCCGCTGCTTCTTACATATTACTCGGCCACTGGCAAGAAGTGGCAAAGGAATGTGTCGATTTATTGGCTCCGACTTACTAAGAATATGTTTCTATACCCAGTAAATATCTGGAGATGTTCCCTTTGTTGCGTAAATATGTGCATTGTGCTTCGCACAATCCAGGCTGCCAGTTCACTTCGATTTGAAATCTACTTGACCTCTTTGGCACATCACCCACCTGAATCCTTCGAATGGAACAGCCTCCACGGAGAGCGTCGCAGCGTTGTCCGCAGGGGTCGCAGCTAGCAAGAGTCTTGCCTTGTCTCTCCTCCTGAGCGCGGCCACCGAGTCGAGGTATATTTCAACGTAGTAACCGCGGAAGTCCGGAAGACTCGCGAAGTATGCGTCCGTGGAGTCGCTACTGTTGAGTTGCTGGGGCCAGGCGACCAGGGAGCGCAGTGCTGCCAACCTTTGGTTGGCAGACTCCTGCGCGCTCTCCTCGAGCCATGACAGGGACGCCATCGTCTCGTTGCGCAGCAAGTCCACCTGCATGCCCAGGTCAAATAATATGGTAGGAAAATCAAGCTGATCAAGAGCGCAGGAAAACGTCACAATTCTGAGACGGACGCCCCAGTATTGCCGATTCTAAGCTCCAAGTCTTGCTGCAGGCATCGAAGCCGCAGAGCGTTTAGTTTAGAGGTTACGCCAGCAGCGCGGAAATTAAGTTCAGACGAGAAATGTTTACCCTCTCCGTATGTAGCCTCCATTAAGGGGGCTTCGCAATCATTCCATCAAAGAGGTTCTAGCAGTGAGCAAGTTCCATTGCTCTCACAGAAAGAGAAGGAGTCCACCGGTGTGGCTCAGAGGTTGAGTTTCTGGCTATTGAGTGCAAGGTTGCAGGGCCAAATCACGGCCCAGATTCCACATTATAAAGACAAAAATTTTAGTAATGTTGCAGTGTTAGCACGTAGTTAAAAATGCCAATTGCGCGACATTAATTTGAAGACTTCCAAAATAGAGCTTCTTAATCTTTGCCTTTTAGCTTCCTCTACCATAACTTCCTGCGTGGTGCCGTCCGGGTGTGCAGACAGAGGGAGATAGTTGTTATAAACGAGTAATCACTAATTGACATCCAGCCAAGCGCAGCCACACGGCTACAAAGGAAAGCCATACAGCTTTTGCAGAAACTTCGTAGTTAAAGAAACATCCGTCTTGATCCACAAGTTTTTCTTTAACTACAAAGTTTCTTAGAAAGCCGTTTACCGTTTCTTTGTAGCCATGTTGCTGCGCTTGGGTGGATGTCAATGAGTAATTACTCCCTTATTACAAATCTACTCCACCTTGGGGGATTCCCCTAAATATTCGACCAGGGATATAGTTGATGTCCTTTTTCGTCTGTCTCAAGCCTGGGCTATAGCTTCCTATATTATTCATGCCCGATCACGAACGGCGAGGTCAAAGGATGCCAACCGTCGCGTTCAAGGCCGCGGTGGAAGAAGGAAAAGTGCTGCGTCGGCGCACCCGCGATGCGGCGAGATAGCGGCCGCTGATGTGTCCCGCTAGTGACAGCACATTGTTTCATACTGGGAACAGCACAATAAAAGCGGGACAAAGACGAAACAAGCGCAAAAGTATGAATGCATACCAACTTGCCCAGATCTCAGCTTTACTAAGCACAATGTTTATTGTGCAGTGTTTTTCGCCAATTCTGCTGGCGTTCCTATAGAGGATGAGATTTCGCAGCCTCTGTCAGCAGTAAAATTTGCAACAATCAAATATGCATGTTTTCATCATCAGCCGTATTATACCCACTGCAGGGTGAAGGCCTAGCTCTCCCACATTCCTCCTATTAACCCCGTCCTGTGCTAGCTGCATCCACTTGACCCCTGCTCGAACTTCTAACCTCATCGACCAAGCTAACTTTCTGCCGCCCCCTGCTACGCTTTTCTTCCCTTGGAATCCAGTTTGTTACCCTAAGCGACCATCGGTTATCCTCTCTTCGCACTACATACCCTGTCCATGCCCATTTCTTATTTTCCACTAGAATGTGCAGTAAGTTGAGTTATTTCTCTGACCCACTCTGCGCGCTTCCTATCTCTTAACGTTACCCCTAGAATATTTCGTTCCATAAACCTCTGCGTTGTCATTTTCCTTTTGTTAGCCTCCACGTTTCTCCCCATAGGAGAGCCGGTAAGATGCAACTTTTGTATACTTTTCTCATGAGTGATGATATATATATATATATATATATATATATATATATATATATATATATATATATATATATATATATATATATATATAATATATGTAAGGAAGACAAAGAACAGACAGCGCCGCGGAGTAGTCATAGCTTGTCTCCGGCGCCCACCTCTAGCGGTGAAGCTGTGCCCTGCAACTGGCAATTCTATTCTGCTGTGCCCGAACTATTGGCAGCGCTAGACGTCGGACGAAGTAGATATTAAATCCTCATTTTTCATAGTGGAGGTAAATCTGAGGTTCCCGGTATCCTCTCTAACTATCCTACCACCTACTTCTACAGCGCACTCAGTAATGATATCTCTGAAATTATATTTTATTTCTTCTAGGCTTGTCCGTTATTCTCCTCTCTGTTTGTCCCAAGTAGCCGCGCTGTTTTTTGATCTTGCAATGCACCAACTAGCTCAGATTTCCGTTCTTCTAGGGTAATGTCGCCATCCTCGGTTGGAGCTGAATATCTATTTTGTAGCGAGATCCTGAACTCTCCCGCCCTCCCTCTCACCGCTAATTTGTCGACGGACGTCTTTCTTAATAATCTGTTGCGTTCCTTCTTCAGATTTAGACTAATTCGGGACCTCACCATCTTGTGGTCACTGCATCGTACTTTCCCGATTACCTTGGCATCTTGCATAATGCCGGAGGTTGAACACTGTGTGAAGTCAATTTCATTTTTAGTCTCCCCGTTAGGACTCTTCCATGTCCATTTCCGGTTCTTCCGTTTGCTGAAGAAGGTATTCACGATTCTAAAGTTATGGCGCTCTGCAAACTCAACTAGCAACTCCCCCCTGCTATTCCTAGAACCAATTCCATAGTCACCTACTGCGTGGTCTCCTGCCTGCTTTTACCCTACCTTGGCATTGAAGTCGCCCATTAGTATCGTATACTAAGTCTTTACTTTTCGCATTGCCGATTCTACATCTTCATAGAAGCTTTAAACTGCCTGGTCATCATAACTACATGTAGGTGCATAGGCCTGTACAACATTCAGTTTATACCGCTTATTACGCCTAATTACGATGCCTGCCACTCTCTCATTATTACTATAGAATTCATCTACATTACCTGTTATATACCTATTGACAAGGAAACCTACTCCTAGTTGTCGCCTCTCTGGTAAACCTCGATAACACAGTACATGCCCATCTTTCAGCACAGTATATGCCTCATTCGGCCTCCTAACCTCACTAAGCCTCATGACATCCGATTTCATACCCTCTAGTTCCTCTAACAGCACTGCTAAACTAGCTTCACTAGCAAGGGTTATACGTTGAACGTTGCCAGGGTCAGTGTCCAATGGCGGCCTGTCCAGCGGAGCCAGGAATTCTTAGCACCCCCTGCTGCGTAACAGGTCTGACCTCCGCCGTGGTCAGTTGTTCCGCAACCGCTGGTGACTGAGGGCCGGGGTTTGATACGACTAATCATAGGAGGTTGCGGCCAATTACTGCACCAGGGTGGCATGGCGTTAAAGAATCGCTTTTTTCAGGACTTGTCCAGAACCCGCCGAAACCTGTGGACGAATCTGAAAGTGAAGCATCGACCATCGAGAAGATGTTGGACACCCGGATGCGCCACTATGAGCGACCACTCCAACTAGACTACTCAAGCGACTACCCCAGCTTATCTGCGAGCGGAGACAACTTCGCGACCTCATCCGGGATATCGTTCGAGGAGAGCTCCGCCGATTGTTACCATCATCGCAACAAGCGCAGGTGGCGACGCTCGCGGACGTCGTCCGTGAAGTCCAGCGGGCGCTGGGCGTTCCTCAAGCGACGGCTGCGACTGCTCCAGCACAAGAGGCAACAGCGATGAACTACGCTGCTGCATTACGTCGCTCTGCGCCCCGACGTGATTACTTTATAAGCCCTCGCCGCTACCGTCCTGTTCCTGAAAGCCGCCCCTTTGCCTCCGCCCACCAAGCCTACCAACTACCCCCAAGCCCCAGGAAGTGCGACGCCTGGAGGACAGCAAACAACCGGCCATTATGCTTCCACTGCGGTGAGGCCGGCCACATTCTGCGCCACTGCCCCTACCGACGAATTGGTCTCCACGGATTTGCAGTCGACGCTCGACGACCACGCCCAGCTGAACGACCGCAAGAAATCGACAACTATCTGCGTAGCGGTGGGATTGCGCCACCAAGCCGTCGGTTCAGGTCTCTATCGCCATACAGGGCCCGCTTTGCGTCGCCAGGCCGTAACTACGATGAGAGTGTGCGCGGAAGGTCCCCAACCCCCCACAGGGGAAGCTAAATAGAGCAACTTTTGGAGGTGAGGTTGCTTCACGGCGAAAACACGAAGATCCTCCATCGCCGGCGATGACTGACGACGACGCCGCCATTAAATTGCCGATCTAGAAGACGACAACATCGACGAGATCATGACCAGACTTCAAGTTGACATCGCCGCCCAGCGACATTATGATGGTATGCCCAGTCCGCGACCTCAGCACAAGACGAAGCAGAGATCGAACACCGAAGCCAACGTGCAATACTAGGACACGAACAAGCGACCTTGAGGTTGCTGTCGACGGACGCACGGTTACCGCCCTAGTGGACACCGGTGCCGACTACTCTTTCATCAGTGGAGCTTTCACCGCCCAGCTCATGAAAGTGACTACCGCTTGGGACGGCCCGCTAATCCGCACCGCTGGTGGTAACCTTATTACGCCGTGGGGGCGATGCACAGCAAGGGTTACAGTAAACAGACGTACCTACCCTACCAGCTTCGTCGTCCTACAGCACTGTTCCCGCGATGTGATTCTGGGCATGAATTTCCTGAACGAACATCGAGCGATCATCGACATCCGATCCAAACTCATCGAGCTCTCGACCAACAAAGCCATACCTGCTACGAGGACTTCAACGCATCACGTCGCTCTCAACGTCCTCGACGGAGAATTGACCGTATCGCCCCGATCAAGCGTCATCGTCCCTGTGGCTACAACAGAAGTCGAAATCACTGAAGGGGTTGTCGAAGGAAACACTCAGTTGTTATTGGATAGAGGATTTGGCATCACAAGAGGCATCATCCGTTTCCGTCCTGGACAAGCTAATGTGCTCGTCACGAACCTCACCGACGAATACCGGCACCTGAACAAGGGTATGACGATTGCTTTCATTGACGAGCTCGCGGACACACGAGAAGTCTTCGCCCTCCCCAGCCAACTTGAAGACGATTCACCCACCGAGCCAAGCAGCCCAATTTCGACATTAACCCAGCGCTCCCCCGAGACAGACAAGACCGGATTCACACTCTTCTTGAAAACTACAGCGAGTGCTTTTCTTCAGCGCCGCAGGTGCGGCAAACTGCGTTGGCAAACCATCGCATCATCTCGGACGAAAACACTCGACCGCTACGTCAAAGCCCCTACCGTGTATCGCCACGAGAACGCCAGGCCATACGCGATCAAGTTGAGAAAATGCTGCGTGATGACGTGATCCAGCCATCCAACAGCCCCTGGGCGGCACCAGTCGTTTTGGTGAAGAAGAAAGACGGCACACTTCGCTTCTGCGTCGATTACGGCCGCTTGAATAGCATAACAAAGAAGGATGCCTACCCACTTCCCCGCATCGACGACACACTGGACCGGCTCTGCAATGCAAGGTACTTCTCTTCGATGGACCTGAAGAGCGGATATTGGCAAATTGAGGTCGACGAAAGAGATCGCAAGAAGACCGCATTCATCACACCGGACGGCCTTTTCGAGTTCAAGGTGAAGCCATTTGGCCTCTACACCGCACCAGCGACGTTTCAACGAGTAATGGACACTGCTGGCGGGTTTGAAGTGGCAGGTTTGCCTGGTATACTTGGATGATGTCATTGTCTTCTCGTCAAACTTTGAAGGCCGCCTGAAACGGCTGCAGATAGTGTTGGAAGCCATCAAATCATCGGGACTAACGTTATAACCAAAGATGTGCCCCTTCGCCTACGAGGAACTGCGGTTCCTAGGTCACATTGTTAGCAAGGGTGGTGTTCGGCCAAACCCGGAGAAAACAACTGCAGCCGCACAATTTCCATCACCTGCTGACAAGAAAGCCGTGCGCAGGTGCCTTGGGCTGTGCGCGGGGACTTTTCGCGCATCGCCGAACCCTTGACACAGCTCACAAAGGCTGACGTACCTTTTAAATGGGAAGCGCCGCAAGAAGAAGCCTTCGACGACGCTAAGCTGCCGTCTGCAGTGCCCTCCGGTACTTGGCCACTTTGATCAAAACAACGAGACCGAAATTAATACTCACGCGAGCAGTGTGGGGCTAGGAGCCGTTCTCGTCCAGGAGAGTGCCGGACCAAAAGAAAGTAATCGCCTATGCTAGCAGGTCCCTCACCAAAGCCGAAGTCAATTATTCGACGACCGAGAAGGAGTGCCTCGCGATCATCTGGGCCTCTTCTAAGTTTCGTCCATACCTATACGATCGACCATTCAGGTTGGTATGCGACCACCACGCGCTCTGCTGGCTGGCTAATTTGAAAGATCCGTCCGGCCGCCTTGCCCGATGGAGCCTACGTCTTCAAGAATTCGACATCACAGTCATCTACAAGCCAGGCCGGCAGCATCCCAATGCAGACTGCTTGTCACGAGCCCCCATTGATGCGCCGGCGAAAGAAGACGACGAAGAAACCTTTTTGGTACTGGTAAGTGCCAGCAGTTTCGCAGAACAACAATGATCAGACCCTGAGCTGAAAGCGCTAGCCGATTACTTAGAAGAAAAGACCGCTTCCCCTCTTGCTGCGTTCAAGCGACATTTATCATCGTTCGCATTAAGCAACGGCCTCCTCGTTAAGAACTTCGCACCTAACAGGACCGCGCAGCTTCTTATTGTGCCTAAAAACCTCCGGCAGGAAATTCTGCAGGCGTTGCGCGATGAGCCCACAGCAGGCCATCTCGGGTTTGCACGCACGTTGCATCGAATCCAGGAGAAGTGGTACTGGCCGCGACTGCCTGCCGAGTTGCCCACTACGTCTACGTGAAACATGTGAGTGCCAACGATGCAAGACACCGTCGATCAAACCAGCACGACTACAAAACCCGATTCCGCCCCCAGACCTGCCATCTCAGCAAATTGGGAAGGATCTGCTCGGCCCCTTTCCAGCTTCGCCTATGGGTAACAAGTGGAGCATCCTGGCCACTGACTACCTCTCTCGTTACGCCGAAGCAAAAGCACTGCCCAATGGTACAGCGGCAGAAGTTGCCAAATTTTTGTCGAGCAAATTCTCTTGCGACACGGCGACCCAGAAGTGCTCAACCCGGACAGGGGAACGGCGTTTACGGTAGAGTTGACGCAAGCCATCCTGGCATACAGTCATACAAGCCATCGACGAACAACTGTATACCATTCCCAGACCAATAGTTTTACGGAGCGCCTGAACAAAACGATAGCGGACGTGATCGCCATGTATGTCGACGCTGAACACAAGACCTCGGACGCCATCTTGCGTACGTGATCTTCGCGTATAACAGGGCAGTCCAGGAGACGACCAGAGCGACCCCGTTCAAGCTTCTGTACGAGAGGGAGCCCAAGACGACGCTCGACGCAATGCTGCCGCACGTACCCAACGAGGACAACTTTGACGTCGCCGCCTACCTGCAGCGTGCAGTGGAAGCTCGACTCGCACGGCTGCGTATTAAGGACCAACAGCGCGCCGACACCCGACGATACAACTTACGACGACGCCACGCAAGGTTTGGACTCGAATTCACCGCCGTGGACTAAGTGAAAAGCTGCTCCGTTGATACTTTGGGCCATACAAAATCCTTCGCCGCGTCGGACAATGAAGTCATTTCCGACGGTACGACAACATCACAACGGCAACGCGCGCGCCCAGAAATTGTACATATTGTTCGTCTGAAGCCTTATTACGTGCGTTAAAGTTCCGTGGTGTTTAAACGTTGTAATGTTTCTATTTAGTTGCTTTGTTTATTTTGGAACATCGAGGCGATGTTTTTTTATGGGGGGAGTATTGCCGCGAAACCTTCAAAACTGTATTTTTGTTTTTTAACAGCCGCCGGCATGCGGGCTTATCACTGGCACGCGTATCAATTCTGTATGCCGTGTTTGTTCATGCTCGTTGTCGCGATACGACACGTTATCATTTGCTTTGTCGCGAACGATTCGCCGAGATCTGTCTCGAAGATTCCGATCACTTGCGTATTGTCACGCACTTCCCGCGGTCCTTATTGAAGGAAGATGAGGTTTGGCGGAATAAGTAGAAGAGGACGACGAAGCTGGGTCTGTCGGCTGTGGTGTGCTCATCTCCAGCGCATTCTAACATCTGTGTAAATAAACGTCGTAACAAGTGTGGTGGAGGTGCTGTGTACGGGAAATGGGAATCCGCAATGGCGAGTCCTGAGAAGGCTGGTCTGGTACTCAATTCCAAGAAATGTCGTTTTGGTGAACGCCAGACTGTGGTACTTGGACATCTCATAGACAAGGATAGAATCAGGCCTGATCCGAAAAAGATCGAAGCTGTCACTTGTTTTAAACCGCCGAAATCGTTAAAACAGCCCAGGAGTTTTTTGGGGCTTTGCTTCTATTTTCAGCGTTTTGTTCCGAAGTTTGCTGACCTAGCATATCCCCTTACTTGTCTTCTGCAAAAAGATGTTCCTTTCAGGTGGACTGCCGATTGTGACTCCGCCTTTCGTCAGTTAAAATTTATTTTGACATCAGGACAAGTACTACGCCACTTCTGTCCATCAGCTCCAACAGAACTTCACACTGACGCCAGCGCAGTTGGATTTGGTGCTGTGCTCATACAGCGCCACAATGGCGATGAACATGTGGTTGCATATGCAAGCCGTTCTTTGAGCAAGGCTGAGCGTAATTACACAGTAACTGAACAGGAATGATTAGCTGTTGTATTCGGTGTGCAACGGTTTAGGTCATATCTTTATGGATGTGCATTTAAAATTGTGACGGACCATCATTCCTTAAGTTGGCTTGTAAACCTTCGTGACCCCTGTGGACGCCTTGCGCCTTCAAGAATTCAATTTTACTGTGTCTTTTAAGAGTGGTCGTAAGCCCGCTGATGCTGACTGCCTGTCACGGTTGCCACTTGAAACTGCTGAATGCGATAATGAGGTCTTGGATGAATATATAGCTGCTATCTCTACAAGTTTCCCTGATGTTGGTGAATTCAAGATTGTGCAGCGGAACGACAACGCGTTGGCGCCGCTTTTTGATGCAGCAAGTTCCTGGAACCCTACGACCTCATTCTGCATTCGTGACGGTTTACTATACAGGAAGTACTACTCATCAGTAGGTGCGCGGCTTCTTCTGGTAGTTCCTACAAGTCTTAGTTGTCAGGTTCTTCGGGTAATGCCCGACGATGCCACAGCTGGACACTTGGGTTTCGCGAGGACATTGCACAGGACTAAGGAACGTTTTTACTGGCCGAAGATGCGTCAAACTACTCAACGTTATGTGGCCAGATGCCTCCAGTGCCAGCGTTTCAAGCACCCAACCTGCTCACCGCCGGGTCATCTTCATCCTATAACGCCACCATGAACCCCATTCGAACAGGCGGGAATTGATCTTCTAGGACCGTTTCCCTTTCCTCCAACGGAAACCGCTGGGTCATAGTGTGCGTAGACTACCTTACGCGGTACTGTGAAACTGCTGCTATACCGTCAGCCACTGCTTCTGATGTCTCGGCGTTCCCCCTACTGTCCATCGTTCTTCGACGTGGGTCTCCTCGTGTATTAATAAGCGATCGTGGCCGACAGTTTACGGAAGAAGTTGTAGAATAACTTCTTCACCTCTGCTCAACCCATTTTCGCCATTCAACTCCTTACCACCGACAAACAAACGGTCTTACCGAACGCACCAATCGGACGCTTAGCAATATGCTGGCAATGTATGTCGACTCCCGCCACAAAAACTGGGATGAAGTCCTTCCGTTTATAACATACGCATTTAACACTGCTAAGCACGAAACAACAGGATACAGTCTGTTTTTTCTTCTTTATGCACGACCTCCACGAAGCACTTTGGACACGTTTCTGCCTTTCTCACTCCCTGCTGAAACTTCACTAGCGCATACTCTCTCTTTGGCTGAAGAAGCTCCGGTACATTGAATAGCAGTGATGAAATGACTGATCCCCGCGGCGCGCCCTTGTTGGGTACGCGGAACCTTTCGGATTAGATTTCACGTTGTCAAAAGCACCTTTGACGTCTAGAGCCATGACGACGCCCTCATTTGCCTTCGTTGCTTTCTGGATGACGTCCTCCTTAAGCTGTAGCAGAATTTCTTGTGTTGATAGTTTCGCTCGGAAACCTAACATGGTTTGGGGAAGTAGATCCTTGTCTTCCATGTAATTCTGCAGCTTTTCCGTGACCACCCGCTCATAGAGTTTGCCGAGGCAAGACGTTAGCGAGATTGGTTTCAGATTTTCTATTGCCAGTTACTTCCCTGGCTTGGAGATCACGACCACGTCCGCGTGCCTCCATTCCTCCGGCACCGTATCATCCGCCCAGTTCTTGTTCATCAGATGTGTGAGCTCCTGTATCGCATTGTCATTCAGGTTTGGAATCAGAGCGTTGTTATTCTTAACCGTCCCACAGCCGTGTTCTTTTGAGCCTTTCTCACCGCTGCATAGACCTCCTTGGTGATGGGTCTATCCAGGTACTCGTTGTCGTTTCTTCTGTAGGGCCTGTCTTTGGCTCCCCGGTGTACTTTGTCTCCATAGTATTTGAGCTCGATCTTCTCGATCAGCTCTTCATCTGTGCCTTGAAAGATGTGCACCAGTCTGGTCATGTCTTTAACGGTTTCGGTCTTTGTTTTTTTTTGGTATCTATCAGTGCCCTCAGTATACACCACATCATGGCCGTACTTAGCGTCCCATTGAGCGAGTTGCGAAACTGTTCCCAGTTCTGCCTGCAAAGCGTACTCCTCCTAACTGCAAAGCGTACTCCTTGGCTTTCGCCGTGATTTCCGCTAATCTTAGCCTCATTTTTATGTTGTGCTTTTGCCTTTTCTATCGCTTGGTTAAACCTCTCCTGGTTTCCCACAGGCCTAAGAGCCGACTGTCCACTTCCGGTGTTTCCACTGTCCTGTCCAGCGTTTTCGTGCATTTTTCTCTGATGTCTCTCAGCCTCATGCACCATTCTTCAATGGATTCTAGGCTTCCCAGTTTTCCCTCGCTTTCTTTTCGGAAGGCCTCCCAGTAAGTGATTCTGGCTTCGCCAATCTTTCTTTGGAAGGCTCCTGCTGCCACTCTTGTGCTCAATACGTAGTACTTGCTTCCCAGGTTTTCCATCATGCTCGTACAGCCCCCATCTTCGTTCCTGATTAGCGTCATGTCCGGGCAGGTGTCTCTGGTCACGCTATTTCTTATCCTAGTAGGCGTGCTGGGATTTGTTACCAGCTCCAGTCCATAGTTTTCGATTTGCTTCAGTAGCGTTGTCGCCTTCGTGTCTTGAAGGAAGGAAGGAAGGAAGGAAGTAAGTAAGAAGAAACTTTTCATGAATTCATATTTCACTGCATTGTATTCATTTCGCCCCTCCTGCTAGGGCCCAGTTAGGGCCTGCAGTATTTAGTAAATAAATAAATAAAAATAATCGTTTCAACTGTGCGAGCATGTATGCATCGAAATAAAGTGCGTCTGTGAGGAGCGGCCTAGAAACGTCGGCGGAAAAAGCGACAGAAAATGACCCTACTAATGGTACGGCCTCTTGCGGTCGCCTTTATGTTTTCTATGTTACCCTTTAGGGCCTTTAAGTTACACTAAGTGGCCACGCCTTGCGGCTTTGTCGAATAGCCTTCTTCACTTTAAATGAAGGAGCCTGAGAGGGTGGGTGGAAGGCCAAAAGTTGGAAGAGCCGCTTTACGACGAGCTACAAAACTTGGTGTTTCGCAGCAATGATCAGATTTCCCGACACGGCTGCTCGCATCAAAATGCTTGCTGTCTTGCACGGGCAGCGCGAAGTCCTCCTTTATCGCACTCATCTACTGACTGCTTCTTATGCCACGGCCGGTCGTGAGGAGAAGAGCGCGCTCTCAACACAACCAGTCACCGTGCATCTACGGGGCGATCCTAGCCGTTGCCCACAGCCTTCCGTGCGCCAGCGTTTATGCCCTTTAAGCGGTTCTATTAATAGTTATCGGCCCATGCGTGCGGAATTAAATGAAGACAACCCTTTGCGGCTTGCCTCGTCCATCAATTCTAAAGTTCTATACACCGCGCGTCAATGTAGGGCTCAAGTGATTCTATTTCCTTGTATGCTTGCGTTCTTTTTTTCGCGTTTAGCAACTGTAAAAGATGTATGCATGACCATTATTGCGTTATAAAGTGCTCATGGACCTCATTGCCTTCTAAATAAGGAAACATCTTGATCAGGCCGACTACAAGGCTATTGAAGCAACGTGTGCGCGTAGTGCGCGTAAACTTTAAGCCCATGCAGGAATTTTAG
Source organism: Amblyomma maculatum (assembly GCF_055883805.1). NCBI lineage: Eukaryota > Metazoa > Arthropoda > Arachnida > Ixodida > Ixodidae > Amblyomma > Amblyomma maculatum. The sequence continues at coordinate 118,519,233 of NC_139352.1, read as the reverse complement.
CATATTCACCAAGAGCTCTCGGCTCGGTTAAATAAATGCATACAGTGACGTTTCCACAAGTTTATCTAATTTTGCGCGTTGCTGGGGTCAAAACTCGTTCTTTTACATGTATACGGATTGTCTGCATGCATTTGTTTGCGCTCGGGAGGAAATGTTTCTCTTTCTTAAAGGCGCAAACGGTGGGACATAACAGGTTGCTGTGGGGTCGGCTGGAAGCCTAACTCAAAATAATGCGCGATGCGGACAGCGGGAGCCTTCAAGGGCCTTTAGGAGCCTTTTGGCCCGAGCGCCTCATTGCGGAAATGCGGCGCATAATCACGACGAGCAACTTGCATTTGGTGCGTCACGCGAAGCAGTGCCAACAATCTGCGCTTTTAGATAACACCCTTCAGCGGCATCACCGCAGGGGTTGACCGAGTGTGTATAATGTATGAGGAAAAAATTATCCATGCAACGGGGTTGGCTTATTAGCACAGTAGTGAAGCCATTACACCCAACCCCTTATGCGTTACATCTGTGTAAGGTGAGGGAGCCCAGTGCCATCACTTTCCGAGAGAATTTGGTTTTCAAAACCCTTGGCAGCTTTTGAGGCGAAAGCCTTTCTTGGCTCTTGGGTGGTGTAGATAAAGTGTCCGCAGGAACTGACACTTAAAAAAACAAGCCTGCCTTTACCAGGAATCGAAATACTATCCCGCCGACCCCCAGCTGAGCGCGCAAAACCACTACACGCCGGGTTTGCCAGAAACTGATTGTAATTCTTGTCTAACATGAGGATGACAGCAGCGATGATAATGACGATGCAGTTAGTGATGACGATACTAGCGTTGATAATGACGCTGCAATTAGTGATAATGATAATGATGGTAGTAGCGATAGTGATGATGATAGTAGCGATGACAATGATGATGCATTTAGTGAAAACAGTCCTGTTTAGTGTCTTCCGACCACGGTGTGCTTTCGATATTTCGGCTCTTAAGGAGACTTAGGCTCATTTTTGTGAGGGCTCCGCTATACGGCTGACGGTGAAACGTCGCTGCCCGGTTATTTTGGAAGGAATGACAGGTGATTCCTACGAACTGTAAGGGCGTCATGACAACTAACATTTGATCGTACACTGATTATTACATTTCACTCCTCACACGTTAAAATATAAATCCTCGAAATTGGAGCTCATTCGGAGCAGCAGATACCTTTAAATTTAAGTTTTATTATTAATATCGGAATCGGCTTTCTGGTCTGGGAAACAGCGGCCGCTGACGTCACGAGATATCATCCACATGTCGTCTGCTATGTCGGCTTCACTTTTGCATGCACGCCGTGTATGGTGATCACTGAGTTTTTTTTCTTCAGCAAAAATATTTTATTGACATATTTTCTTGTTTTTTTGGAAGCCTTCACTGTAATACGCGAACTTAGTGATCCGCTTACTTGTTTTGGGCTTCGTCTAGAGATGAGGCCGAAATCGACGGGCCCATGCTGTATAATTTAGACATACGGTCAGAAGCATATTATTCTTACGTTAAGGGAGTTAGCTTGTTTCAGCAACAAGCGCTCCCGCATATATAAAGCCACTTGTCCAACGTTTCCTTCCGCCGTGTACATGCGCCGCGAAAGTGGGGCTGGGTTAGCGTTATGTTCCTGATTGCTGAGCTATTGCCCTCGCTCTTTTGGTCCAGAAACTAAGAGTAAATCTCCGATAAGCCTGCCTTGACGCGAGAGCATACCTTGCGACATCAGAGGAGCAGACAAAACTTTTGAACGAAGCGGCTGTGCTTCTTGACTTGCTTTTATATGGACTTGTTATTGAGACTTAATTATTTTCGGCTGGTAAAGAATTTTTGCAAAACTATGTTCAGTTTGGCCGGGGCCAGCTAGGGCACAAAAGCATGTGCCGCCGCCACTTTCATCCCGGCATCGCAAAACCCAACGCGATTTGACTGCGCTTCACTGCATGCCCGCACCGAACAAGAGCCTCCTAGTCGCCGCCGTCTCCGTCTTCCCTCCCTCGAAGCAGCGCGTGCGACTGCGACCGACTCCCGAGCCTCGCCTTGAGTTTTTCTAGTGCTTCTCCAGAAAATGACTCGTGAGTGCTTCAACGAAAGTATACGAGGGGGCACCCAAAAGAAAGCGAACTTACTTCCTTTTGAACCAATTTATTCCCATTTTAAGCACAAACCTTCAATCTCCTTCAAAGTACTCTCCACTTGCATTAATACCCTTGTCTAATCTTTCATTCCATTGGTGCATAGCGCTAAAAAGACAAGGACACAGCGAGACACACAGGACGGGCGCTCGAACCAATCGAACCATCACCAACTCGCCCACGCTTCCACTCTTTCATTCCACTTTTCAAAAAATTGTTTAAATTCATCTTTTGTGATGCTTGACAGCGCCTGCGTCGTTTTTTTCTTTGCCGCCACAACATCAGCAAAACGCTTTCTTTTAATGTATTTTTTTTCATTCTGGGAATCAAAAAAAGCCACACGGGGCGAGGTCTGGTGAGTAGGTGGGGGGGGGGGGTGAGGAACAGGGGTCATACCATTTTTGGTCAAATATTGATGATTGCACGAATTTTTTCAATATTTTCATGTGTTCGGGCCGTGGAAGGACGACCAACAGGTTGGTCATCAATTGACATTTCACAAATTTTGAAACGGGAGAACCAAAACACTTGAGTTTTTCCCATAGCATAATGCTTGTACGCCTTTTTGAACATTCAAGAATTTCTGTTTCATTTTTTTCTGAGCAGAAAGCATAATTTCACCGCCGCACGCTGTTCACGAAAATCAGCCATTGAAAAAACGAAACTTACAGAAAACAGTTCTCACTATAAACTCTGCCGAAGCTAGCACGTGTGACCTTCAGCGACGCCACACGGCTGACTGACTCTGGAATGTTCACTCTATGCGCTCCTAGCGGCAAAACACGGTGCTACGAAAGGGCTGCCCACCACAAAATAGTTAAGTTTCTTTTGGGTACCCCCGCGTACACCATTTAGTATTTAGTCTGTGAACCTTAAACTACCGCAGGAATGCGCCGATTCGCGGATTACTAAATTGAGGGGCGTCCGTGTGCTGTGCGATGCCCCCCCGTGTACATAGCTTTTGCAATGCCTGGATGCATGCCGCTCATTCGTACGGCATAAAATGCAAGCCGAGCTAGTAATACGAAAATTATCCACTTCTTTTCGCCCCAGTTGCACACTTATTCCTTCACAAACTACAACTGCGCTGCAAGAAGCGCCATGGATGCTACGTCCCCTGCCTGCGCCGGGTATACTGTATACAAACAAGCGGTTGCGATCGCTAGACAGGGTCACATACCGACGATTCCCGCTCAGTGTGCACTCGATTTGTGATGTCAGCAATCGTCGATTTGGGATCGCTACTGCCAGAACTAGACTCGATGGCCACATACAAGCGCTAACGCTTGTGAATGCGCGCTCCGTAATCGCCGACCCGAGCCCCGCGTACTCACGCTAGGCCTACTCGTCGCTGAATGGGCCGGCAGCTCGGCGCCGACTAATATTTCTGGAGTCAAGATCATTGCTGATGATAAGGGGGAACATATACATTGTAGCTTATTATTTCCCTTTTCTAACACGGTTAAGCTACAGACAAGCGTGGCTGTTCAGTCCATTTATGGGGCGTCAAGTTCTCGCTCGGCCTCCGATCCGACCAAAACAGATCGGACGACCGTCCGCTGATCAGTTTCATCGGCGTCGCGGGCTGCAGAACACACTACGACCATAAGCGCCCGTTGGCCCTGCTGGCGTCGTCACCTTTGTAGTATGCGACAGATCAGTGCGTCGATAAGCTAAGCCTATAACCATGCAGCCCATTGACTGTGACCGTCCCTCATGCTGAATAAAACATGTCTTACTCTACCTTGCTTTCGTGCGGTAACATTTTCATCAAGCACTTCCGCACGAAGGACGACCACTGTGTCAATCGTCAAAAAAAAAAAAGAGACGTGTCCTTTGTTATTTGCAGCCTGCATTGCAGACGACGCTCCGCCGCGTATTCTCTGTAACGTCACACGAGTATTCCAAAATGGCGGTGGCTCTCAGGGGGAGGAGCTTCCCGATTCCGATTTCTATCGCGTTTTTTTTTTTGGTAATATGCGCCATGCAGTAGGAACTAAAACTTTGCGAGTAGAATCGCAAACCTGCAGGTATATTATTCATAGAAGTATAAAACGGCAATACTTCGAACGACCCCGTCATCACCCCTTTAATGAAGGATGGTTTGTGTTCAGCGACATCTTTGGTACTTTTGTTTTTCTAGTTTGAGTGCGTTACACATGTTTGTAAGTAGAGCTGTAAGCACCCCTGATGATTGTGTTCTAGTAGCATAAGTAGTATGAAGAGTAAATGATTTTTCTTCAGTGTGTATTTTGAGCTCAAAAGCGATGATCATCGGTTCCAGGCTCAGAAATACATACCGCAGAAAGATTATCCCCCCTCCCCCTCTCCCTCTCTTTTCTTCAGGACGAAAAGCGTATTTAAACCCTCGACAGCGATGATCGCGCTGCTCAGACGAAAACAAGTTCACTTGTCGAAACGTTGACCCGGCTTGCGAACTGAGGTTATCCCTCTATCTTTGTTCAATGCCCTTTCGTACAACTACATAGGCCATTCAGTTGCACGCTTGACTTTGAGCCACAGAAACGGGCGTAGCGCAAGCGCTCCTGAATACGCAGCTCGCTTCTTCGCCTTCCCGTCTATAATATCTCCGATTGTTCGTGCCGATCGTGGACACAGAGGATCTCCGCTGGGATACTACGTGACTAACCGCTTCGCCGGCGCTTGGTGTCTCAGTCTCGCCATGAATGAGTGACGTGCCTGTCCGACTGGGTCAACATTTCCGCGCAGGCTTTGGGCTGGGTATGCCCTTAGCTCGCCGAGAAGCAGCAGCAAAACAAAGCGTGATCGTCCTGAGGCAGAGGCTGATGAAGAGCGAGAAGCTCGTGTAGAAACAGAACGCCAGTATATGACCGATTAACATAGCTCACGCTCGGATAACCAGGTTTTCGTAATAAGCGGTGGATATATTGGGGGCTGTTGCCACTGTCGAACCTGGTCGTAGGCCATCCGCACCCGACGCTCCGAGAGTACGTCCTGGAAGATGAAGCTGGCCAGGGCGAAAGAGGTGATCTTGCTGGCGGCCGCAGCGCATGCGTCGGCCGCGTAGAGGTAGACGGCCGTCACGTTGTCATCGCTGAACAGGGACTCGGTGAGGCGGTGAGACACGTACGGTGCCAGCGCCCGCACCACCAGGAAGGCCACGTAGTACCGTACGTGTGATTCCGGGTGCAGGGCAAGCATCTCGTCCACGAGGCCGAAGATTTTGGGGTCTGCTGCGTACAGCTCGCTGTCCTCGGTTAGGTTCCAGAGCAGAGACAGGCCTCGAATGCTCTCCGGTGCGGTGACGCCAACTGTGTTCGATTTGCGTTCCTGGGCCCACACCATGTCAATCCAGTGACACTCGAGCTTTGGTGGAAATTATTTGTTTCTATTTTGTGCTCCCTTAGCGTTATTAGAGAATGGAGGCAGAGAATTAAAAAACTTGATACATTCAAATACAGCGTGGTAAAGGTGTGCCGTATATTCAGTACACAAACTTAGCGCTGCCCTCACTCCTTTCGCCCCGCCGTGGTGGTGCAATGGTTAGGGAGCTCGATTACTGTGCCCAGGGAAGCGGGATCGAATCCCGGCCTCGGTGACCGATATTTGATGGAGGCGAAAGGCAAGGCATCCGTGTGCTATGCGATTCAGTGCGTTAAAGAACACCAGGTGGTCGAAATTTCCGGAGTCCTTCACTACGGCGTCTCTCATAGCCTGAGTTCCTTTGGGACGTTTATCCCCCCCCCCCTCCAAATCAAACCAAACCACTCATTTTTTCTTAGCCCCGCTTGTAGGGAAAATAAATCCGTAATTGCTAATTTAAAAATAATCGTTCTCGATGTTGACAAAATTCATAAAAAAGCATGTGAACATTATCCAATACTTGCTTGCACCAGTTCTTAGCCATATCTACAATCTTGCTTTTAAATATGGCAGTTGCCCCAAAGCTGAAGGTATCGAAAATAATACCAGTCGTCAAAAAAGGGATCCAGAGCTGCAAATATTTACCGACCGGTTGCCAGTATTCCTTTGTTTTAGTCAAAATTTTGTAAAAACTAAATAAAGTAAGGCTACCAAGGTAAATTGAAAAGTTTAACATACTGACGGATAGTCAACATGGTCACTGCGATTACTTCGCTCATGATTTACGTTAGGCTGGCATTTGATAAAGGAATCTTCTCTTGACGAGTGTTCATAGACTTTCAGTAAAACATTTAACTCCATCGATCACTTCATCTTGTTCGAGAAAATGGAATCATAGGTTTCTCTGGACCTCCACTAATGCTCTTGAAGGGCTTTCTTCTTGACCGAGAGCAGTGTGTCTGTATTAATTAGTAAGGGGGTTCTACAGAGCTATACTCTAGGGTTTGTATTGTTTCTACAATAAAGCAATGATTTACCGTCCTGTTTTAAGCATTATACGCAGATGACTCTACCATGATATCTTTGCACCAGGACATTAAACAGCACACATCAAACCTACACATTATTCGCCTGGCCGTGAATGCGACTAAGATTCGTTTTCATATTTTCCATCTCCCTCAGAAACCATTGCCCGTAAACCATTACTACAATTCAATTCCACTGTAATCTCGTCGCAAGACCTAGTTTCATTTCTGGGCGTTGTAATTGACATTCAGTTAAAATTCCACATGCTAAGTAACTCAGGGGATAAATTGCAAAGAAGGATTGATGACCTAGATAAGAAAAGTAAAACCGTAGGCTTGCAAATCAATATGCAGAAGACTATGGTAATGTTCAATAGCTTAGGGAAGGAACAGCAGTTTACGTTAGGTAGCGAAGCACTGGCAGTAGTAGGCGAATATATCTATTTAGGACAGGTAGTAACCGCAGATCCGGACCATGAACGGGAAATAACAAGGAGAATAAGACTTGGATGCAGCGCATTTGGCAAGCACACCCAGATTATGACTAGCAGCTTACCGGTATCGCTCAAGAGGAAAGTATACAACAGTTGCATCTGACCTGTACTATACCTATGGGGCTGAAACGTGGAAGCTAAAAAAGAGGGTTCTACTTAAGTTGAGCACAACGCAGAGGGCTATGGAACAAAAAATTTGGTAGGGATAACGTTGAAGATAGAAAACGTGAAGAGTGGATCAGAGAAATAACTCAAGTCACTGACATTCTAAAGGAAATCAAGAAGAAGAAATGGGCATGGGCAGGACATGTAGTGCGAAGAGAGGATAACCGATGGTCGCTTAGGGCAGCAAATTGGATTCCAGGAGAAGGAAGGCGTAGCAGAGGACGGCAGAAAATTAGGTGGGCGGATGAGATTAAGAAGCTCGCAGGGGTCAAGTGGATGCAGCTTGCACAGGACCGGGTGTCACGAAATCGGCGCCCATTTTCATCAAGCCGGCACGGCGCGAGGCCCGCGCGGCGTCGCGTGGAAAGCATGTAGAGAAAAGCCCCCTTCCCCGCGCGGGAGAGCGCGTAGCTTTGTACGCGTTGCGTCACCCTCTTTCCCATTGCCCGGGGAGGACGGTGATTCATCGGACTGGAATCAGCCAGAAAATTCTAGCATCTTCTATGGGACCTAGCCAATGACGACGCGCGGCTCGACTGGAGGAGAAGAGGGAGCTATAACCAGCGAAGCTATGTGTGTGTGCGCGCTAGCTTTGACGCGTGCTAACAAACAGACGCGGCGCGCCCTATTTAAAGAGACCGCGCCGCTTGATGAGCCAGTCAGTCAGTCAGTCAGTTCGTCAAGTGTTTTGCGACGTCTTCGGCTGGACTCCCGGGGATCACCCGCTGCTGGCAAGCCCACGGACTTTCAAGGGAGCGGCGCTCGTCTCGTATGGCGGCCACATCGTGACTCTTGAGGCGTCGGACTGCAACAGTGCCCGGTGAACAATTTGGTGTTTGTTTATGTACTCTCTCGTGTTTCATTTGTTGTAAAGCCTCTACGTTATTGGATACCTGTGTAATTGCATGCTTAGCGTTTGTATTCTGTGAACCTCTCGTCTATGTATTTCAAGTGATCTTGTGTATTCCTTTGTATCGTCTCTTGCTGTGCATAAATTGTGTTTTGTTTGTTACTTCTGACTCCGATCCTTTCTCTGGTTTGAACCGGCGACCGCTGGGCACCAAACGACCACTCCCTTCTGTCACCACAAGGTAGTTGAATTCCGGCTGAGCTTGCCACGCAGGTCGAGGGCATCTCCTTTGCGACCGGAACAGCTACCCCCACTCACTCAAAGTGTGTCTGGGAGTGTGCGCACCGTTAAGGGCGCATCGTTAATAATCCCCCCCCCCTAATTATTAACGGGTGACAATTATTCTGGCGTCCGCGACAGGACGTTTGGTGCACTCAAGCTCAGAGGACGGAGAAAGAGTTAGAAGAGGTTACGAAGAGCTCGTAAACTGTGTAGCAGCAGAGCGATCGCGAGAGGTTGTGCCGTGCGGAAGCGTTTAGGCGAGGTTCGCTAAGCAAACTTAAAGCTACACCCAAACAGTTCGCGCTTCAGATATGAATCTGAAAGAGTTGATTGAGGCTGGCACCCAGCTGGGGTTGTCCGGTGCCGAACTGCGCAAATGGGTTAGCCAGAGAGAAAAAGAAGAAAGAGAGAGAGAAGAAAAGGAACGAGAGAGGGCTCGAAAGGAAGCCGAGGAAGAAAGAGAGAGAGAAGAAAAGGAACGAGAGAGGGCTCGAAAGGAAGCCGAGGAAGAAAAAGAGAGAGCAGAAAAAGAACGAGAGAGGGCTCGAAAGGAAGCCGAGGAGAAACGAGAGAGGGCTCGAAAGGAAGCCGAGAAAGAACGAGAGAGGGCTCGAAAAGAAGCCGAGGAAGAAAGAGAGAAGGCTCGAAAGGAGCGTGAAGAGGAATTTCAGCGAGAAAAGGAATTACTATGAAACTTCAGCTCCAAAACTCAGGGAACAACAACGGTTTAACTGAAGTACATAGCTCCAGTGAAGGACATAGCAGCTTGCGGATAGACGCAAGTAAATTGATCCCGAAATACGACGAGAGAATAGACGATCTCGACGCGTTCCTCTTGCGCTTTGAAAGGATCGCCATAAATGCAAATTGGACAGACAGTGAATGTGCTACCATCTTGAGCACTTGCCTTAGCGGCGAAGCATTAAGTGTGTTTGGAAGACTTCCTCCTGAGGATGCAGGCAGCTATAACAAAGTGAAAGCTGCATTACTTAAAAGGTTTAGATTTACGACGGATGGATTTCGTGAGAAGTTCAGGACTGGGAAACCTATGGACGGTGAAACGGCAACACAGTACGTTGCGCGACTGAGTCATTATTTCGACCGCTGGACTGAACTCTCAAAAATTAAACTAGAGTACGGCGCACTTCGCGAACTCCAAATTAAGGAACAATTTCTTGGTAGCTGTCACCCTGGTTTGTCGCTTTATTTAAAAGAAAGAAAAGCGAATAACCTGGACGAAATGATGGAGCTTGCGGACCAATATTTGGAAGCCCAGGGAGGCGAAAATTTGAACAAGATTGTAAATTCTGAAACCCCTCAAAAGTCCGAATTCCGGCAGACACAACATAGCGTAAAGTCACCCCCGAGGTGTTATCTCTGCGGACAACTAGGCCACGTCGCACCTATCTGCCGCAAACTCGCAACCAACAATCCATCCTCGTGTTGGAAATGCGGACAGAAGGGCCACAAAGCAATGTCGTGTCCCGACACTGACAAGGCAGCACCGCAGGCGGCATGCGCGAGGACTCCGTCAGAGTCGGAATATCGCCTGGAGGAAGAAGATGCCGATGGCTTTGTTGAGCTTAAGAACGGCAGGAAAGTCCGCGTGGTGCACGGCCAAGAGGAGGAGGAAGCAGAGATAGGGGTTAATCGGAAGGACAGGAACATCCGGGTGGTGAACGCCGTAGTACATGCACAACCTGGATCTGCGGTGAATCGGATGCCGGTTTCGAGGGGAAAGATAAAAGGAAAATCGGTTTCTGTGCTACGAGATACAGGTAGCAGTGCCGTAATTGTTAGACGCAGTTTGATTCAGGAGAATGATCTGACTGGAGAGAAATGCCCTGTGAGGCTGATTGACGGCTCCATTCAATTGCTACCTGAGGCAAAATTGGAAGTGCAGACGCCATACTATTCTGGAAAACTGACAGCCCTGTGCATGGAACGCCCTATATACGATTTAGTGTTGGGAAATATCAAGGGCGCTACATTTCCCGAGGATCCTGATCAAAGTCCCGCGCCTGTGCGCTGCAAGGAATCTAAAAAGAAAAAGGCAAGGCGAGGAAAGCAAGGCCATGAGAAGCCGGAAGAAAAGCCTCGAGACATGAAGAAACAAAAGGAAGCCTATCAGGAGGAAATCGAAAAGAAAGAGACGACTCAGGAAATTAAGCCAGAAATGCCTAGGCCGTCGTTGATGCAGGTAGCCCAAGGGTTCGTCCTACTTATGGGGGCGTTACTTGGGATATGTCACCTTCAGCGGAAGGAATACCGGTGCCTAGGAAAGAACACTATTACAGTGATTCTTTTTGTTGGTCTGTGCGCGTTGGCACAGGTTCCCGTGTATCCGTCGGCGCTACTGGTTGTAGGGGCAATTATTGGCGCACATTGGTTGTGTGATTTGCAAGAGGATAAGTCCTGCCTCAGGGAATTTTCAGTAGCCCGATCGGAGAACATAGAAGCGTCTCAAATGCGAGAGACTAGAGCGAAAGCAGAGTCCCTGGCGGACAGAAGCGTGTCACGCACTGATTCGGGTTAGAATTACGCTCGGAAATTTAGGTTTGTGCGCTTCGCATTTGAAGAGCTGTGTGTTGTTGATTCCTATGTGTATCTGACAACAGCGTGGTGCTATGTTTGTGAACATCATGGCATTGATGTGTGAATTTTGTAATGTGTTATTACGGTGTGTGAAATTTGTGCAATGTGTGTGTTGTGGACATTTGCCCCATATACTTGTGAACGCATGCATGTGCGCGCGATGTTCGTGGTTGTTGTGAATATTGTGGGACAATATTCTTTAAGGGAGGGGCAGTGTCACGAAATCGGCGCCCATTTTCATCAAGCCGGCACGGCGCGAGGCCCGCGCGGCGTCGCGTGGAAAGCATGTAGAGAAAAGCCCCCTTCCCCGCGCGGGAGAGCGCGTAGCTTTGTACGCGTTGCCGTCACCCTTTTTCCCATTGCCCGGGGAGGACGGTGATTCATCGGACTGGAATCAGCCAGAAAATTCTAGCATCTTCTATGGGACCTAGCCAATGACGACGCGCGGCTCGACTGGAGGAGAAGAGGGAGCTATAACCAGCGAAACTATGTGTGTGTGCGCGCTAGCTTTGACGCGTGCTAACAAACAGACGCGGCGCGCCCTATTTAAAGAGACCGCGCCGCTTGATGCGCCAGTCAGTCAGTCAGTCAGTCAGTTCGTCAAGTGTTTTGCGACGTCTTCGGCTGGACTCCCGGGGATCACCCGCTGCTGGCAAGCCCACGGACTTTCAAGGGAGCGGCGCTCGTCTCGTATGGCGGCCACATCGTGACTCTTGAGGCGTCGGACTGCAACAGTGCCCGGTGAACAATTTGGTGTTCGATTATGTGACTCTCTCGCGTTTGATCTGTGTTCTAAAGCCTCTGTGTTATTGAATACCTCTGTAGTTGCATGCTTAGCGTTTGTTTTCTGTGAGCCTCTCGTCTGTATATTTTTAAGTGATCTTGTGTATTCCTTTGTATCGTCTCTTGCTGTGCATAAATTGTGTTTTGTTTGTTACTTCTGACTCCGATCCTTTCTCTGGTTTGAACCGGCGACCGCTGGGCACCAAACGACCACCCCCTTCTGTCACCACAAGGTAGTTGAATTCCGGCTGAGCTTGCCACGCAGGTCGAGGGCATCTCCTTTGCGACCGGAACAGCTACCCCCACTCACTCAAAGTGTGTCTGGGAGTGTGCGCACCGTTAAGGGCGCATCGTTAAGAATATCCCCCTAATTATTAACGGGTGACACCGGGTTAATTATAGTAATATGGGAGAGGCCTTCGCCCTTCAATGGGTATAGTCAGGCTGATGATGATGATGATGATGAAAATTCCACTAACATGTAGCGGAAACTTGCAAGAAACGTTCGTACTGGTCACGCGGACTAATTAAAGCCCGAAGGTATTTACCAATCTCAACTTTATTATCCCTTTACTACCCATTTGTCCATAGTCACTTAAACTATGGCATCTCATCCTGGCATAACCCCTATCATGTTCATTTTTGGCCTTTAATAAATTGAAAAACAAGCCATACGCATCATAAACTCTTCCCCTAGAATGTCACCCTCACGCATTTTGTTCATGGATTTAAACTTGCTAACTACCTCGCCCCTTTATTTTTACTATATCGGAATTCTATTCCTTAAGGTTCATAATCAGCTCCCGATACGCATATTTCCTCCCGACACGATCATAAGCAACAGCCTCACAAGCTTTGTGCTGGGTAATGACTTTCTACTATCTAAGTTCAGTACTAACTACGGGAAACAATGCCTTCATTTTTCTTTCATGCTATTTGAAATTGTTTGAACTTCGACATCAAGCAAAATAATACTTTCCTTGATTAAGTTACAAGTTAAATTACAATATGGGATTTTCCGGTTATTTATGCTATGTAAGAGCATACATGAGTGTTTTATTTGCCTTTCCGCTCTTCTATTTCTGTATTTAAATTTATGTGTCGTGCAATTCATTTTCTGTGTTGCTTCGTAATATAAGTTGTGTACATTTCTATTATTTTTTAGTTCCCCTTTAAAATTTATGTTTATTGGTAGTCACATCTCTCAACTTCAAACTCTAATATTTCACCCATAAATTCTGTGAAATTAATGCCTATAAGTAGGTACCCCCTCCAAACCCTATGATGTGCGATCCATGTTCATTATTACATTAAGAACACGGAGAACAGGTGCCCATGACTACAGACATTCGTATTATCACTGCCACATTGCAGCCATAGAAAGCTGAAGGAGACATTCGAAACATTAAAATGTTTATCATCATCATAAATACGGCTTCTTTATGCACATATCTCTCATCACTTGGTGCCATATCTGCTAAAACCTTAACATGAAATTGTCCACGAAGGTACAGAACGTGTACCGAACATCCCAGATAATTTAGTGCAAATCAGAATTGCGGAAGTCATGGTGTTTTTTGTCAGAAACCACGAAAAGAGTCAGGAAACCAGAATGTTCCCAGGCTAAATTAAAAATAGTATCTTCTTAAGCTCCTCAAGCTAGTGTATTTGCGTGTGTTGTTGTCGTGACTGCTGAATCATTACCGTCAGAATTATTGGTGGCGAACCGAAGTAAGCAGGCACCAAAGGAAATGAATATACCCATATGTGGCTAAATTTTACCAAAATGTAGCGAAGAAAATGTTTTGTCTTGTTTACTACAATCAGCAAGTATAATAGAGAGAGGCGGGCTAGTTGGAGACTTGTATTGGAATGAGTCTTGAAATCGCGCTAAGAACAAAAGACGAGGAAAAAACCAGCAGGACAGAGTGCAGAAGTCCACTGTTTTATTACAACGGTGCGTCACATTTATTGCGATTCACGATTGCGATCAATGTATAAGTGCTACGCACCATTATAATAAACCAGTGGAAGTTCTGCGCTCTTTACTGTTGGTTTCCTCCTCGTCCCTAGTCTGTTTGCGCGGTTTCAAGATGCATTCCATTACTGAAATCATTGCTGCGGTAAACCCGGACTTTATTTCCACTCTACACAGTTCATTTGTAGCCATGTTAACAAGCAACATAATATTTTATGAAGTGGAAAGTTACCTGCCTAATTCTGAAGCAAAAATCTGGGTATTACTAAGAAGTACAAGCGATCAATCGCATCAGGATGTCTAAAACTATTCTCCAAATCTAGGATAGAGAAAGCATTAAATGCAGGTAAGAATATGCACTGAACTATGACACAGAAACAGGATCCTCGTCCTTTTCACACCGCAGTATGGTACCCAAGTCCGCCGTATATTTCCCAACTCTGACTACCTAACGCTAACACTAACCAGTCCGCAGTATGGTACCATATTACCTAACTGCGACTACCTTAAGCTGACACTAACTAGCCAGTCCGGAGTATTGCACCATATTACTAAAGTAATATGAATCGTGACGAAAGCCTTCAGACGTTTTTAAAAGATAATTTATCCGCTGCCATTGCACCATTAGTCATTTGCTCTAAGGTTGCCCCAAGTTCCTGGACCTGAGGCAGAAAGGCAGCTCCGAGGAGTGGAGCCATCTCTCATCAAAGGCTAGCTGCGTTTAAAGGATGCTGTTTTCTTCACATATCGTACGCATGATGTAAACTGCGGGACTACTCCTCAATGGCTGCCTACGTATCCTTCTACACTTCATTTCCTCGATCTAACCTTAGGGCTGCCAGCCGATTAAACAATTATCATTATCATCATGAACATTATGTAAATGTCCAGTGATGAGCGGAATAACGGGCGAAACTTTAAAGTTAGAAAAGTAATACAGTAATATTTACATATGTTTGGAAATCGTTTCCCGTAAATAGTTTTTTTTTTTCTTTAACTTATTGCACAGATTGCCAAAATATAGCTTGCAATGCCAAATCGATCGCAGCTTGAAATCAGTGTTCTTGCGAAATACACCTGGAACCTATTTCTGACGAAGGCGAATGCCCAATGGTCAAAGCACAGTTAAAATGACAGGTTTAGCACCTTAAAGCTTCAAAAAAATCAGAACTATTGCAAGCAAACCTTCGATCTCCAGAATGTCTGCCCTAATTATCGATATGTTTGTCCTTACCGCTACGTCTTCTTCGTCGTCGCCATTGTCTCTCACTGCGGAAAGTAGGTCGTCGCGAATTGCGTTGAGCCAGACAGCAGCGTGGGTGGAAGGCAGGTCTCGGAACCGGAAGTGCGCGCCTCTCTTATAAGACATGGAAGCGGCGGCGGCCATCTTTGTTGTCACCTGCGTCGAGACCCGATGCTGATCATAAGAGGGAGCCGAAATTCGTGATGTGGTCGAAGACTGAAGAAATTTCACTTGCTGGGCAGTTCGTATTCCTTGCCATGGTGCCCATACGATATGCACGGAGTGACAGACAAGCGAAGTGGTTTTGAAACCGAGTTGTGCGGAACACAAATGCTCCATATGGGCTGCTTTCTTGCGTTTGGCTAGCTTCCACAAGACTCCATTTCCATTCCCTTATCCCCACAACCCAATTCCAGGCCTGTCCTCACTGTCTCAGGTCCCCACTGTCCCAGCTCCATCTACGGTAGTGGGCCAGACGTAGTGCCTGCCTCATTCAAGTCCAATTCAGAGTGTTCAGTTCCATTATCTTAGCTCGTTTCTCAGTTTCGCGAAGTCAGCGTAGACCCATCTGCAGCGCAGGCTTTGGCATCTCGCCAAGATGCTACTCGCCGCCTGCTTGTATAGTCAATCAAGGTTTAGTTGCGACGAGAACGCCGGCAGCGGCGACGGCTAGTCCTGTCAACCTGGCAGCACGCCATGCTGTTCCGTAACCATACGCTTGAAGTCTGGACCTATGCACAAAAAAGGATAAGGGGAAAATGGAAAACGTACAATGACAGGCTGAGTGTTTCATTTAAAAAATCATGGAAACTGATTCTCTGTCTGCCCTAATGAGAGCCAACAAATCAAAATATTGAAATAAAACGCAAAATTGCTCGCCTAATGCTTCTTCCTTCAAATGGGAGACCCTGCAGCAAAGTTCGGACCTTGAGCTATAGCGGAACATCGTCCATCTAGCGGAGAAGGCTGCCATGGGCCAAGGACTGCCAGCCAGCCTTTAACGCGGCGGCTGCCAGGCACGTAGGGCTGCCTCCAGCCCTACGTGCCTGGAGCGGCGGTGATCAGCTTCTTCTGGTGGAAAATAAAGGTTTTCAGTCAATCACTTCAAGAAAAGTTTGGCATTCCTTCATCCAATGTTACACCGCTAACAGCACAGAAAATTTGTCACCGACAGGCGGCTGCGTTTCGGTGGTCACCTTGGCATATAATTCTTTCTTGTCTATAATGTCATGTTTCAGTCTGAGCATTACATCCTGCGAGTTGAGCTTAGGTCTAAATCCCACCAACTGGTGCGGCCACATGTTTTCATCGTCCATGAATCTCGTTAACATCGTTTGCACTACGTGCTCCACGAGTTTCCCCACGCACGACGTCAGCGACATCGGTCTTAGGTTTTCCAATTTTGATTCCTTCCCCGGCTTGGGGATGAGAACCACCTCTGCCTGTTTTCACTCCTTCGACAATTTGCCTTCCTTCCGTACTTTGTTCATGTATCGAGCAATCGCCTCTATCGAGTTGTCGTCTAGGTTCCTGAGCATGACATTGGATATTTTATCCGGGCCAGGGGCCGAGCGAGTTCTTAGCCCAGCGATAGCTCCTCTGATCAGGTATTCATTTTCCGCTCCTCCATATTCTGCCTGTTGCACTTCCGTGGCGTCCCCTATGTAAATGTCCCTGAGCTTGTCCATGTCCCTGAGCTTGTCCGTCCCCTGGAATGCGTGTCTCGTTTTCACCTGGTTGACGCTCGCTGCCTGTTTGGATTTGCTCGAGTCGAGAAGATGCCTCAGTATATTCCACGTCTTTGCTAGACTAATGCTCTTTTCCATCTCGTTCGCACCTGCCGTACCAATTTTGTCGCTCAGTTTGATCGCACACCTTTCCATTTATTTGATTTGTCTGGCTACCGAGCACCATAAGTTTCTGTCCTATTTTTCATATTTCAGTCTCTTCTCGAGCTTTTCCTTCTTTCATATAACGAGATCACGGAACATTATAAGCTGAGAAAGAGGTTCTATCCGCCGCCCGACCGTTCCCTCGAAAACGAGGAGGCAATTGCGCGGAGTTTACAAGGGGGAAATCATACAAGCCCCTTCTGGGCATACATGACAATCTCGAAAGAGGAGTAAGACCAATATTGCATAGCGTGCGGGGAGGAGGGCACTCTCGACTACGCACTTTGGGAATGTGCTTGCCTGTCCGGGCGCCTAGCAAAATATAAAATATAGAGAAGCCTGGGAGATCTTGCTGCGGAGTGAGAACCCCGCTCAACAGCAACAAGCCATCCACTTGGCAGCTGAGGCTGTGAAGCGACAATGTATCTTCACCAGACCGTAGTTTGCGAGCTGCCTGAGTAGGGCTTTTAGGCCTGCGTGCCGGGGGTCCAAAAAGGAGCTTCATTTCGGTGGAAATAAAGTTTTATGATGACGTTTCGGTGGGGGCGAAACGGAGAGCCGTCTGTGTTTCATTCTCAGCAGCAGACAGACGAGCCAGTGGCAGCAACGCAAAAAGTATTTATTCTGAGAAAGCCGCACTCTTTTATAGGTAACGCTGCAAAGAGGGCCAAGCACAGGTAATCGGTGTGCAATCTTATCACAACCCGTGGCCGGTACGGATCATTTTTTCCTCCTTAAAACCACACGCGTTTCTTTCCGGGATTATAATTGGAGGCTTGATAGCGATCCGGTGAACGTCTTGTGCGATTACTTCATCGTAAAGGGGCCTCTTCGGGTTACACCATGGTTGTAGCTGTGGTGATGTTTGAGGGCTGCGCTGCTGTGTGTTCCGCCTCAAGCTGCAATGCCGGGTGCCCTCTTGAAGTGAGGTCACCTAAGCGTCCGTCCTCAAGCTGTTCCGCAGTAGGACCGCTAACCAAGGAGTCACCATAGGGTTCACTTTCTGGGGGTGTTGTTGGAACGTCCTGCTGTCTACGGGTAATTGGAGCAGGTACTGATTCTTTCGCGACGTCCGGGTGGATTGATGTACTTGGCACAGAAGTCCATCTGTGTCTCAAATGGTCGATATGCACAAAACGAAAATTATCTTCGACTTTGAATACAATTGTAGAGTTGCTTACGTGCTGTGCCAGGACAGCTTTCTCCCACGACAGGGTTTCCCCTCTCGTAGTCTTCACGAAAACTGGATCACCAACTTCCATCCGCGGGTCCCTTCCTCGGCCCTCGTTACGATGTGTGGGGTCTCGGTCTTGACAGCTCCTCATGTCCAACACAAAACTTGGTTTCAAGAGTGAAAGCTTTACTCGAGGTTGTCGCTTCAGGAATAGCTGCGTCGGCGTTCTTGCGGTTACGGAATTCGGGGTGTTCCTGTAAGCAAGCAATAAGTCATTAAGTCGCTGATGCAAAGTTTTGTGCTGGCCTGTTAAGTTATCGTGGAGCGCTTGCTTGAGCACAGAAGCTTTTGTCGTCTTAGTAAGCCTTTCTGCTGCCCCATTCGACAAAGCATGGTACGGTGGCGTACGGGTGTGTCGAATCCCGTGAGAAGTGGCGAAATCAGAGAACTCATGCGAAGTAAACTGAGGTCCTTTATCACTGACTAGTTCTTCCGGGTAGCCATAGGCTGCAAATATATCCTTGAGACAGTCTATTGTTTTTGACGTCGTTGTAGTGTGGAGGTATTCTGCTTCTATCTACTTTGAGTAAGAGTCTACTAGAAGGAATAAGTTGGAGCCATCCATGGCGAAGTCGGCATGGGCTCCCTGCGAAACACGAGTTGGATAAGTCCATGGATGAAGTGGTCCGGGTGCCTTTGCAGGCAAGGTAGTTTGACACACTTTGCACTGACGGACAATGGCTTTGATATCCTTTTCAATCAACGGCCACCAAACAAAAGACCTCACGAGCATCTTCATTCTTTGCATTCTGGGGTGCTCTTCTTGTAGCAATGCTAACACTGCGTTTCGAAGTTCATCTGAAATGATGACTCGCTGGTCCCACGACGCAGCCTTGCTCGTACGATAGTTCGTTTCGTAGAACGTAAAAGGGCTGCAGCTTATCGTAGGGCGCGGGCCAGCCAGATAAGGTGAACTGCACGACTTTGGAAAGAATGCGGTCCCTTTTAGTCGCTCCATCCACTTGGCTCAAGGTAAAAGGCGTTGAATCAAAGATTGCGAAACATTCTTTAGTGTCGTCTTCCTTCTGGACTGGAAGGGGCAGCCTTGAAAGTGCGTCGGCAACTTCCATGTTTTTGCCGTTTCGGTACCGCAGCCTGTACTGATAAGGTAATAGCCCAACGCTGAATTCTCGCTGCAGCCAGAGATGGAATTGCTTATCTGATGCCGAAATGCCCAACAGCGGTTGGTGGTCTGTACACAGCGTGAATTTGCGTCCATACAGGTATCTATGAAACCTGCCTAGACCGAATATTATAGCCAGGGCTTCCTTCTCGCCTTGTGCGTAGTTGCGCTCCGCTGCGTTCAATGTTCTGGAGGCAAAGGCGATGGGTCTCTCTGAACCATCGGGCATGACGCGAAAAATTATGGCCCCAGGACCGTAGGCGGTTGAGTCGCAGCTTAACCCGATTGGCTTTTTCACGTCGTAAAAGGTCAGAACTTCACTGTCGACGAGGCGCTGCTTAGATTTCAGAAAGGATCATGGGCATGCGTCCGTCCACAACCAATTCTTGTCCTTTTTTAGTAGGTTGTAAATTGGCGCAGCAACTGTAGCTGTCTTTGATGTTTTGCGTAGAAATTCAGTAGACCGAAGGAAGCTCGCAATTCAGTTATGTTGCTTGGCTGAGGTGCTTCCATGATTGCTTTTATATTTGTCGCAGTTGAAAGAATGCCATCTGCTGTCACTTTGTGTCCAAGATAAACAACCGACTGCTTGAAGAAATCATATTTCTGTTCTTTTACTTGATATTGTGCTTTGCTAGTTTTTGAAGCACCTTTTCCACGGTTTCTTGACAGTCGTCTATGTTGTCACCTACGACGATGACGTCGCCGATATAGCAGCCCACTTTTGGAATCCCTTTTAAAACTTCGTCCATTAATGACTGAAAGATAGCGAGGGCGCTAGAGATTCTATACGGAAGCTGCTGAAACTGAACTAATCCGAGATGCGTGTTCACAGTTAACGCTTTGCTTGCGATAGATCCAGGACGCAGAAGATCTTTCCTTCGGCAAGCATAGAATACAAATCTTCTGGTATTGGCAAAGGGTAATGGTCCGTTTTCAGAACAGAATTAACCGTGACTTTGTAGTCGCCGCATAATCTTAATCCTGCGCCGCCTTTCTTCGCAACCACCGCCAGAGGCGTCGCCCAATCGCTTTTCGCGACTCTCTTCAGTATTCCGGACTGCTCGAGCTTTTCCAATTATTTTGCCACTTCCTCTTTTATGGCAAACGGTACTGGCCGTGCTTTTGCGAAGACTGGTTGAGCCCCTTCTTTTAAAAAGATGCGAGCTTCGTAGTTTTTGACGATCTCTGGGGTGCTCTTGGAAACCTCGGGATACTTCTTCCGTAGGGTTTCTACCCTCTCGCTCCGTTCTCTTGCGCTATCACAACGGGCAAAGTGATTTCGCTTCCTTTCTGGTCTACCAAAACGTTTGCCTTTCCAAGTACTTTCAGCTTTTCCCCTGTGTAAGTGCGCAACGATACATTCGTTGGCAGGCATTTTACATGCGGAAAACATTGCGTGTACAAACTCTGGTACGATCGTGGCCGCTGCACCCGTGTAAATTATCAGGGAAACAGTCTTTCCTTCAATGTTGAGGTCTACGCTGTAGCCCCTTGGATGTTTGCCTAAGTAAAACACAGTATGACAGCTCAATTCTTCGGATTCGTCGTCCGTGGTGTCGACGTATCTGACAACCTTTGTTTTAACTCCTTTCTTGCAGACGGCATGCAAGTGCGTCTTTTTATTACAATTTCGGCAAGTGTGGTTCCGATACCAACATTTTTCTGCCGCATTACGCTTTCCGCAATGCCAGCAAGCACTACGCAGCTCTTCATCTTTCGACCGTTCAACTGCTTTCGATTTCTTTGCCTTATCACAGTCTCCTTCATCGCAAATGGCGTTCACGCTGGGCAGTTTTCCGTCAAGCTCAGGCATTTGCTTCGCCTGTTGCGCAGCTAGCTCTCTGTCTAGCGCCATTTTGCACGCCAGCTCGAATGCCAGATCTGCTTGTGCACGCAAACCAGCTACCAGTCTGTCCCTTAGAGCATCATTTTGAAACGTGCTGAAACTGCAATATCTTGCAAGGTGCTTCAGTTCAGTGATGAAACCTTTGACACTTTCATTTTCACGCTGCATTCGGCGATTAAATTCACAACGCTCTGCAATGAATGAGATGGGCTGAAATGAGCTTCTAAAAGCTGTTTAATTTCACCGAAGGTCTTCGAGATGGCAATTCAGGCATTACTATCTTCATTTAACTCTTCATATGCTTCCGCTCCGAGTACATTGAGAAACAACTTTAGTTTCTTGTCTTCAGGGACATCATTCATGTCGAAGTAGTTCTCAAGTCGTTCAAAATACGACCGTATGTTGCCAATTTTCGGGTTGAATTCTGTCATTTTGCTGAGCTTAGGGCCATGGCCTGGTTTTGCCTAATGAGCAAACTTCAATTCATTTATCTGTAGAGCTGCTTTCCTCGATGTGCCTTGTCCGTAGTGCCCGTTGCCGTTCGCTTGCTCCAACCCGCCGCATAAGTTCATGCAAGGGCTCCGTCCTCGCTTCCTCGTTCTTGCGCTGCTCCGGGCTGTCGACGAAATCCTGGCTGCAAGGGCTCCGTGTCGCCTTGCACCGGGGACGGTTCACCCTAGTGACTGCTGCTGGCCGGCAGCGCTTAACTGCACGCTGGATCCAATCCTCTTCGCCAGATGTTCTATTCTCAGCAGCAGACAGACGAGCCAGTGGAAGCAACGCAAAAAGCCTTTATTCCGAGAAAGCAGCGCTCTTTTATAGGTAACGCTGCAACGAGCGCCAGCACACGTCATCGGTGTGCAATCTTATCACAAGCTGTGGCCGGTACGGAACAGTCCCTGTGCTGTGCGATGTCAGTGCACGTTAACGATCACAAGTGGTAGAAATTACTCCGCAGCCCTCCACTATTGCACCTCTATCCGCTTTCTCTCCTACTTTCCCCCCTTTTCTTATGGCGTACGTGTCCACAGAACAAATGTGACAAATACTGTGCCTGTCCTTTCCTGTGAACCAATTATTACTCCTATTTTTAACACATCCATGCTTTAACACCATAATTCGCGCAAAACAATTTTATTCAAATTATCCCGCCGCGGTGGTACAGCGGAATATGCCCGGCTACTGTGCCGGAGTACCCGAGTTTCAGAAATCCCGACCGCCGGCGGCTGCGTTTTGATGGAGGCGAAAGGAAGAGGCGCCTGTGCGGTGTGCGTTGTCAGTGCACGTTAAAGATACTAAGGCGGTCGAAATTTCCAGTTCTCTACTACAGCGTCTCTCTTAAGCGTGAGCCTCTTTGAGACGTTAAACTCTACAAATCAGAGCAAATTTATTCAAATACTCATACTTTCGCGCGAAAGAAACGAATTCAATTTATTACCTAATTTCATTATAAAGTTTTAAAGAACGCAGAGCAGTGTACTGTAAAAAATGTAATGCATAATGAGCAATGTTTCTAAGTGACTTTTTGTTGGCTCCTTTGTGTGATTGGTTAAAACATTTTTTCCTATAAAAAGTTTCTGGCGCATTGAAAGTGTCTTGTTTTGTGCCCTTCCTGCTTTGACCACACGAGGTCCGCAGTATTATGTAAGTAAATAAATAAATAAACGCTAGCTGGACTCGCCGCGGTGTCTTAGTGGCTGTGGCGCTCGGATGTCGATCCCAAGTTCATGGATTCGATCCCGGCCATGGGGACAGTGTATCAATTGGGCGAAACGAGAAAATATCCTCGTGTTGCGCTGCGGCGGCGCACGTTAATGAAGCACGCACACGTGATGTAAATTAATCAGGACCTAAACACAAGCTAGGTGTTCGCCGCAGCCAATACGAGCCGATTCGGGGCATTCAAGGTGTCAGTTCAGAAACCTCAGCTGATATTTGCAAGTTTTCGTAGCGGAAGCCGTATACGAATGCACTTTTGATCAAGAAAGGAGAGTTGCAGGAAACGGTTCCTCGTTGGGTTGTTAAATAATTAATTTTGCCCTTCTCTTGTCATTCTGCAGTTCCACGGGCATTCGTTTGGTACGTGGCGGGGGTTGGAGGATAAGGTTGGCAGTTTGGTGAATAAAGGCTTCGGCACAAAGACCTACATACCAGGAAGTGCAGAACAACCGCACTTACACTGAAGAGTACTTTATAAAGAAAATTTATTTTACACATATCCTAAGGTGGCGGCAGAACAGTCAATACAGCATGACATCTGTGCTAGCGATGTTGGAAAGGTTTGCCATTTCATGCAAATAACCAGCCGCATTTGGTTACTATGGCCGTCCTATACGCTGGGAGCGAACGGCAAACTTTGAAAGTAAGGCTTCGCTTTCTATTGAAACATCAGATTCGTCGGATAAAAACTTAACAGCTCTGTCGAAGTATTATACAGTTGCCTTGGAATTAAATATCCTGTCAAAAACAAAGTTGCCTATTAGCGTGGATGGCAGATAGTTGTTCCTCTTGAGGCATTTCTGAAACAACTGGCCCATGGAGGGGCTGCTGCTCTAGTTGTGAAGGAGATGCAGTACTAGCAGGATGAAGTCCCTTTCATTGCGAGTCGAAGCTGCTGTTGTATGCACAAGGCGCAAGTGGTCACCGCGCCAATTACCTGTGTTGCCATCTTCAAAACAGACGGCTGATGAACGACTGACGTCCACAATACTCGCAGGTGCCGATGGTGCGCCTCAGTGGAAGTTCCGCACGTGTACCTCGTCTTCAGGTTGCAGGGATGAAGCCTGCCGGGACCATCTGTCTGCATACAACATCTGATTCAATTCCTGTATAAGCATCGATGCTTGCATGTTTAGCCTCAGGACATCCTAAGGAGCCTTGAAGGTTCTCCCTGTTAAGAACTCCCAATGTGGCCGACCATTTACTTCATGCGGTGTAATTCTGTAGGGGAATAAAATCCTAGAGCGCTGTGTTCGAAAGTCCCCGGAACAAGACTTGAGATTTTTCTTTACGGTCTGTGTCACTCGCTCTGTTGCACCATTTTAAGCAGGGTGATAGGGCGGTACCAGCATGCGGCGTATCTATTTCGAGTGAAGAACTGGAGGCACTGGGCAATGGTAAACGCAGGACCGTTGTCCGAAATGATTATGCCGGGCAGGCGATGCTGAGCGAAGGCGCTTCGCAAGGCAGAAGGGCAGCTTCTGCAGAAGTGGACGATACGAGGAAGACTTCAATCCATTTTGAGAAACTGTTAAAGTAACGAAGAACAATGTCCTAGAAATGGTCCCCAGAAATCAATGTGACGCCTTGACCAGGGTCGGTGCGGGAAGGGCCAGGGCGCCTGCTAGACTGGCTGCGCTGCTCGATCTTGGGCCTGACAAGTGGCGCAGTTCTTCACATTGTTGACAATGCCATTGTTTATGCCTGGCCATCAGACATAGCTACTGCAAATATTTTGCGCTTTTCAATATCAGTGTGGCTGCCATAAAGCAAACCAAGTACTTGAGCTTGCAGTGATCATGAAACCACCACTCTATATCCCCATAGCAGACAACCCTCATGGAGACTGAGCTCAGTGCTTCGGGTATTGAAGGCGTTCCACTCTGGTCCGCTGGAAGGTTTTTCCTCACAGAAAACGGAACAACATGACCCAGAGTTGAATTATTTCTTGAGGCTCGCGCCACAGCAGCAGGTGACAGGAGTCGGGGATGTGGCTCCTGAAGCTACATCTGAGCAGGGCGAGGTAGTGTAGTGCTGTCGCTGGGAAGCGGTAGTCTACTAAGAGCATTAGCATGACTGAGCTCTTTGCCAGACTTGTACATTAGTTTTTACTTGTAAGCGGAGAGCTTCAGAGCCCGCCTGACCACTCGAGGCGAAGTTTTCACTATAACAGGCTTGTTTGCACCCAACAGTCCAAGAAGTGGCTTATGGTGAGTGTGTACCTCAAACGATATGCCCCACAAGTACCAGTGGACCCGATCCATACCAAATATCAAGCCAGTGCCTTGTCAAGCTGATTAGCTTTCTGCTTTGGCAAGCTCCTTGAGGCAAAAGCAAAGGGATGTTCTTGGCCATCAGCGTGAGCCAGAACTGCACATCTGCCATACGACGACGCGTCACAGCTGAGACACACGTGCATATTACGGCAGAAATGCGCAAGACCTGGAGCTGACGTCACCAGGTGCTTGCATGCAGTGTATGCATCTTTTATTGCGAAAGCAATACTACTCCAATTTTCAGCGTAGCCACGGTCGGTAGGCACGTTTGAACGTTAAGGACCCCAGATGGGTGTGACGTCATACCAGCTGAGAGATGGGCTACCAAATGGAGTCGTCGGGTCGCGGCGGTGGACACGGCACGCCGTGGATGAGATGATGACGTCACTGTGACGTGATACCAGTTGCGAGAGATGGGCTACCAAGTCGAGTCTTCGGGCGGCGGCGGTCGGTAGGCATGACGCGCTGCAGCTGGAGCCGTGCTGCTACCAAGTGGAGGTACTGATGTCACCTCTTCTCTCGCAGTTGAGAGGAGGAGGAGGAAAACGATGGTTTTATAAATGCTCGCGCTTGATCAGCTGAGGCACTCGCTATGAATCCTGATAAACAGCAAGAAAAGTCATGCCGTCTCGATGAAGCCAGGATACGACAGCGGGCTACAGAGACAGATGAAGAACGGGAACAGCGCCTCGCTCGACGGCGCGCTTAAGGTGCAGCAAGACGAGCGCGTCGCGCGTCTCTTGAATCAACCTCAACCGATGACGATTCCGAATGAAATGTCATGGACGCTTTGAACAGTGAAGACTTTGTCGACACTCAGCAGTCAAGAACGTAGGAATACAACTAGGCGGCAATGACGCGTTCAGGAAACAGAATGCAACGACGGCTTGAACATGAGCGTGTTGGTCATGCTGCTCGACACGTAAAGTATAATGAAACCAGGGGAAAACGGCGTGCAGAAGAGACGTCACAAGAACGAGCTGTACGTTTGAAAAAGAGAAGGGGACATGTGTGGCCTGTGTTAATCGTATGGTCAACATGGTACTCCACAATTGGCTACACTACGAGCTGAACTATAGCGTAGCCATGCTGTTATTGCTTTCGCAACCAACCGGGTTTAACTAAAGCTAAGCCCCAGCTAATTTTTTGTTCCTGTACCCACTCCCACGTCCTTTCATTACGAAGAAGTATATTCAGCGGACAAAAGAGTGCAAAAGATTGGGTAACAAACGCCAGTAGAAATTGACGGGACCTATAGACCTCTGCAGTTTGTTGACGTTTTGTGGGACAGGAGCGTACGAAACGGCAGCCACCTTGGCAACATTTGGGAAGAGCCTTCCTTAGTGATGATGTGTCCTAGGTACTGAATTTGTGGCGCCGAAAAGTGGCGCTTTTCAAGCTTCAACTTCAGGCCGGATTGTTTTAGTTTGGAGAGTACCGTAGGAAGGTTGCGTATGTGGCTCGGCATCATTCACTCCGGTAACAAGAAGATCGTCAAAGTAGACAGCAACATAGGGCAGTCCCCTGGAAAAGTTCTCCATCTTGCCCTCAAATATTGCAAGAGCAGATCCCCACATGTGTCGAAATCATAACGTACTCTAGAAGCCTCATCAAGGACAACTTCCTGGTATGCGTGGCGTAAGTCTATCTTCGTGAACTTCTCACCACCATCAAGCTTGGTCTGCATATCCCTAATACTTGGAATGGGGTACTGCTTAACTGTTGTTATTGGGTTAATGGTGACAAAGAAGTTCCAACAGATTCTGGTGCGCCCATCCTTTTTGGTCCCAGAGACAATGGGTGCAGCCCACTTTGCTGTCTTCAGTGGAACAAGGAAGGAATCTCGTACTTCTCTGAATTTCTTGTGCGACCGCATGTGTCAAGGAATATGGCAGTGGGCGTGGCTTGAAAAACCGTGGTGGTATATATGAAGGAACGTAAAACGAATCTTTAGCACCTTTGAACAAATTCAGACATTTTTTAAACACTTCGGCATAGTCTTAGTCTAGGTGTTCGATGCCAGAAAGTGCCTGAATATTCATTTCAACGTCGGAGATGCCGATGCCCAGTTCATGCAACCAGGTGCGCCCTAGTGGAGTGGGTGATTCGTGTCCGGTCAGAAATGAAGAAAGTAGGGCCTCCTTGCCATGAAACTTGACAGGGACTTTAGCTTTGCCTTGAACCTTTCTCAGTTTTTCGGTACAGCTTCGCAGAAACACTTCTGACGGCTGCACTGGAACCGAAGGCAAAATCTATTGAAAACACGACTTTGCAAATGACAGAGACACTTGTACCAATGTCCACTTGCATGCGGAGCGCCCTGCCGCAAACGTCAACAGTAACGGTGAAAGGCGGCGGCGGAACGGCGTCACCAGCTTGCCTCATATCGAAAACTTTGGAAGACGAAGTTGTAGCGGCGTCTTCACCACGAACAGTATTCACACGGTGACGATTGGTCAACAAATTCGTGTTTCGTGATGAGAACAAACTTGAATTGGGAGGACTGTTGCTTCTGGCTTGGCTGTCCTTTCGCCTTGTATTGCAAACTTTTGCCACGTGACCTCAGTTACTGCAGACGGTCTTAATATGCTGGCATTCAGATGCAAGGTCTCCATCCCCAAAGCGGTAGCAGGTGATAGCCCCCCCCCCCCCCCAAGTTTCACAAGACACGGAGAGTCGAGAAAGTGATGCTCGTGGTAGCTTGAGCTTTCCCCCCAGCATCTTGTTTTGCTGCTTTCATTGCTATGGCGGTGTGCACGGTATTCTAGAAGGTGAGTTCCGCTTTCTCGAGCAGCATTGTCTGGATGTGCCCGTTGTTTATGCCACATACGATGCGATCGCGGACCATCAGCACGGAATTTGCAGTGCTCCGAAAGGATTTTCAGCACTGCAATGATATAACTGACGGATGCCCTTTCTGCGCGCA
The DNA here is from genome assembly GCF_055883805.1 of Amblyomma maculatum. NCBI lineage: Eukaryota > Metazoa > Arthropoda > Arachnida > Ixodida > Ixodidae > Amblyomma > Amblyomma maculatum. Next base: position 118,491,311 of record NC_139352.1, on the reverse strand, counting down.
TGCGCGAGTTGGAGCATGAACGCTGCACGACGGCAGACGGCTTCGAGCAGTAGTGGGTTTCAAGAGCCAAGAGAATCTCTTCTAGCAATTTGTCACTGGGCGAGTCGGGCTTGACCAAGATGCGGAGTAACGCATGCGCTTTCTGCCCGCAGCAGCTGACAAATACGGACGTTCGTTTTGCTTCGGCTACGTCATTCGTCAGGAAGAATGCTTTTTTAGCCCGTCCACATAACACGGCCAACCGTCGCCTCCCCTTCGAACGGCTCGAGGCTGCCGAAGTCCTCGTCGCCAGACGTTATGAGCGTGGATGGCCGGGTTTAGTTTGTGGCTACGCGTGAAGGTCATCATGCCCATAAAAGACGACACGACGCGCCAAGCCGAAAACCAAGAACGAAATGCTCGTTTATTTCCATGCACACCGCTTGCTCGGCAGCCAGGCGTGGCCAGCACAACCCAAAACTATTAGCGCAGCGTGGAAAGCCAACGTTCTGGCACTGCCTTTTGGGATTTTTTGGGCGAGTGAGTAGTGTACTGTTACCACACTGAAACTAAGCGAAATTATTGAGGACACTTAATCTGCTGTTTTCAGGGCATGATGCAGAATAGTAGACGACCCCCCGACGTATAAAGTCCCGCATTAACCAAGCTCTATCAACATGTCATGCGTTTGCTCTTCACTTTTTGCTTGGCCACATCACCAGGATGCATAGACTTCGCTTGACGGCTTTGCTTGCTGTTTAGCATCGAGGCACTGGCACAAAGTCTGGCAAAGTGTTCAACGTCTTCATTTGAAGACATAAAGCTTTATATAAAACGTCGCTGCGTCATAATTAGGGCACAAAAGAAGAGATATCTTGGGCCTCATGCACGTGCTCGACTTCGCATTCAAAAGCACTGGAAGGTTGATTCTTATTCCGTATTCCCAAATCAAATCAAAAGCCCAGTTGGCAGCTCTTACCAACCTTCTAAAATATCTGTTCCCCGTTAAGTCACTCGTGCCATCGACGAATCAATGCCCGGCCATGCCAACTGACACCTACTGCCTTCCAGCGCCATGCCCGCGAGTTTTCGCTTACAACGGCTAGTCCGGCACCGACGCTGACGCCAGATTTTCTGAGTAACGGAACCCCTGAAGTTAACGTGCTATGCCGATAAACTGTTTCGCTCTAGGGGAGTAGAATCAGTCTAGCATTTTGGCGGTTGTTTGATTAGGACGTAGAAGCGAAAGACAACAACCTGCACATCCATGGCGACAAGTGCAGCGGTGAGTTCCGGACCTAGTGCGCAGTCGCAAGACATGGCGCTGATGAAGCGGCGCACGCAGCGGGCCGTCGACTCGGGCGTCAGGTAACGCTCCCGATGCCGCTTCCAGCTTATCAGCGAAATGCTGTGGCCTACGCTGAGTAGGCTCCGATTGTCCGACCTGCCGGAGAGATATAACAGGCGTTGATAGTGCGCAGCCTTTTAAAGGAGTCAGTACTTCGGAGGAGGAACGTAAATTTGTTTAAAATCTCTTTTTGACAGAACAGCAACAACTATTGGCGTTATAGGGGCTGTATAGTGTGCACAAAATACGGGACCCTATGTTTCATAAAGGCAATTTGATTTGATAAACTTAGAAGGGTTTTTATGTTTTCGCACAAGTATCAAAAGCGGGCTTAAGTATTGGTGTAAACACTTCAGTCTAATGCTGAATTGTAAGTGAAAGAAAAACATCTAAAATGGGAACGGTGATTCTTTCTCAAAAATATGCGAAATAAAATAATGAAATATGCATCGAGAGATTAGCAATGAATTGAAATAAAACAGACCCTTTCTTATTTGCTCTCGACCTACAATTCTGTCAAGACACGTTACGAACGGCACGTCACTTTTACACTACCTACAGAAGTATTAAGAGCACCAGAGTTTTCTTCGCACCGCACATGTTTTTCGTGGTTGGGGCAAACTTGGGAAACCAACTTGAGAAGCGGGTGAACACAGGAGGTTTCTGGTGATGCCTGCTACATATTTGATGGCGACAGGAATTAGTACCCAGCCACGTCACCTGTCATGTGCTGGAGCCATGTCCTTGATTTTTTGACCACAACGCCGGATTTTGTGCAGGACGGGGCGTTTAATATATATGATGTCGCGTTAAGAGAACAGTGCAGCTAAATTTATGGACTTGAAGGCGTGAGTGAATATTAAGGCTCGTTTTAGAAAACTGAGACATACTTGCAAGGCAAAAATAGTATGCAGGTTTAAGGATGGTTGGTCGTGAAAAAGTGAGTCGACGTTCCAAGTAACAAAGCGTTTCCCTACCGAAAAAAATGTATGAGGCAACAACCTCACATTTTCTCACACAATCTCACTCAATTCACATAAGAAATCACATACAAGTCGCATATAATTGCATAAAGTCTCATAGCTTCCTGTACATTATTACAAATTATGTAGATATTTTATGATAATGATGTGAATCGTATGAGAGTCTATGCGAATAGATGAGATTTTATGAGATTATTGGCACGTAGAACTTCTGGTTTTTCAGTAGGGTTCATACGTGTTTCCTTACGGTAAGCATCCAGCCTCACAGCCCGTTCTGGTGCTTCTGCAGCCCGCTCATTTTATGTTCTGTCTCTCACGTTTCCTATTCACTTTTCGCTTTGCCACATCACCACGATGCATAGACTCCGCTTGCCGGCTTTGCTTGCTGTTTAGCATCGAGGCGCTGCAGCATAAAGTCTGGCAAAGTGTTAAACGTGTTCATTTGAAGACATGCAACTGAATATTCGTCGCTGTGTCATAATTTTGCCACAAAAGAGAGGGAACTGTGCGCCACATGCACGTCAGTTAGTGGTGCCGTACGAGGAGCTGGCGCGCAAGAAGCAGTCGGAGAGGCGGACCTTCGATGGAGGTATCTGTTGTGTATGCTGTAGCTCCAATCGCCGCTTCGGCGGCTCAGCAATGGCTGGCGTCATAGTTGCTATAGAAACTTGATGTGGAGGCATCAAACCAATAAACTACATGCCATGAAAAGGACATATATTCCTTAAAGGCTCCAGGAGAGGACCAGAAACGTCTTCTGGAAGGAATGTACTGTTTGAAAAGGTTCGCTAAATATCCAATGTCCCGTAAGACGCGAGTTTGGGAACTCGGTGGTTTTATTTTGAAGATGGTAGTTTAAGCCTACTACAGTCCTAGAAAGAAGGTATTCTCGTGATCATACCTAATGGCCATGTAAAGAAAGAGCCATCCAAGCAGTGCACGAGCATTTGTCCGTGTTAAAAGCATCCAAGTGAGGGTAAAAATGAAATTTATAGCTTTTTGTACAACCCTACAGTTGTCCTCACTAGCAAATGCTATTGTTGGTAGTTTAAGAAATTCTTTGGCGCTTTCATCTCGGCTAAAACTCCCAAACTGGAAATGCCTTTCAGCACAATTGTTAGCGAGAAGGTTTCTAGGCGGCACCACATGAGACGTTTTTTGTTGAGCAAAGTTAAGGATATTCCTGTGGATGACCCCTTTCTGGTTAAAAAATCGCCCGAAGTCATTGAGTTCGTACAGAGCAATGACCGGATAAGTTTCGCCTTTTCTATCGACACAGAAGCTCTTTTTATTCAGTGCCACATGCTGAATTGTTAGTTCCTGTGAGAGACTGCATTGAAGCTTCGGGGGCTGTGGCCTTCCTGAACTTAGATGGGGCTTCTCGTAATAACATTTGAACATTATTAGAACATTATTTACAAGTTACTTTTATCTCTGATAACAACCAGTTTTATGCGAAAGCATTACTATTCTAGGTTTCAAGCCTTCAGCGTAGCGCAGCCGGTAGCCACGCCTTACCCACGTGACGCTGTGACGTCACACCCCACGTGACACTAGGGCGTGGGCTGGCAGGAGCTGCCAACTTGGGTCTTTCGTTTCACATGGGATGGTTATGTCAGAATCAGCCTGCTAGGACCCCGGCATTCACGTTACCCCTAAGGCCACTAAGGCACGTTCATACGGCTTGGTTAAAACGGGGCTTTATATGTGGGCTAAGGAAGAAGAAAAAGAGAAGAAGAAGAAGAAGAACGCACGGTCACCCGCAGCTAATGCTTTCGCTCAATAATTGGTTCAGCAGCGTTGAACTCTTGTAATTTTTTTTCTGCAGCGTAAAGACATATATGTATTGGCTCCTACATGGCGCCCATTTTTATATGAACTTATTTTTATCTTCAATTGACCACCTGCTTGCACATTCAAGGCAGATCTGTTTTTAAAATTTTTAGATACGTTGGCGACTTCTTAATTTCTTTAAAAACTGGGACCTTTATATCCCCTGCTATGTTATTCATCAGGTTTTACCTTCTTTTAGTGAACTTGGACAATGATTCGTGTTCACCCACAAACTTCCCGACAATAATAACCTGTGTTTTTTAGACCTCAAGCTGATGTTCTGCGTAGATCACGTTTATTGAATATACTCCCCCCGAACCAGAAAAGATTTGTTAAGTTAAGATTTGGCTCATTTCAAAGTGGTCGAACTAGCCATAGCCTCACTTTGCTTGGAGCCTGCGCTTCAAACTTCGTGCCCTCACAAAATGCCAGAAAGTCTAAATGATACGGCTTTGAGGCTCGTAGCAGCAGGTTTCCCTAGACTGGTCATATCAGCTGTAGCTGAGGGCACGCTGCAAAAAGAGGAGGGCACCTGAAGAAGAGCTGAGCCCCTTTATTCAAAGCTGGTGGCGGTGCTTTATGTACACCGTTTATCCCACAAACTTAAAAATGTGGCGGGAAGGCACAACGTGCCCCTGGTGTTTACCGCACCTAACAAGCTTTAGAAGCTTTTCCCATGCATTACTGGGTGTGCCGGCGGGGGTTGCAACAAAAAGCACGGGTTACCGCATGTGAACTGCGCGGTAAGAGTGGTGTATTGCATTCCCCTCTCATGTGGGGCTGCATATGTTGGCCAAACTGGCCTCTGTGTTAATGGCCAGTTACGGGATCATGCTCGAAATGTTGAAATTAAAGACCAAAACGCCAACCTTGTGCGGCACCTTGCATCATGCAAGTGTGGGGCAGGATTTGAGAAGACGAAGATTTTGGGAACAGTTGAGTTTATAATGCAAGACTTCTATTAAAGCCATATCATATAGATAAGCTATCCGATGGTTGCGTTAGCGATACGTCGGTCCACATGTACTCAGCGGAATGTGCCATTCTGGGCGCGTGAACTGCTGCTGCTGCTTTATATGTCCCCTTCTGCGCATGCTCGGTTTTTCTTTATGTATCCTCTGTATACCTTGGTATGAATAAGCAGTTAGCCGTTAGCACTCGTCAATCGTCTTGTGTGTCCTTCTTTGTCCACTGTTCTTTATTTTTACGCTAGGTAGGTAGGTAGCAACTTTAATGATTAAAAAAAGAACCAAGTGAGGGGGGGGGGGTAAAGGGTAGTGAGGGAGCAGGACGACGATGGGCCCTCAGGCCACTCTAGATGGCCGGGCACTTTTGAGCTTCGGCGACCCCTCGGGCCCAGCTCACTGTCAGAAGCTGTACCTCCGGCAGCGAGCTGCGCAGAGCAGCCTCCCATCTCTCCTGATGTCTTGGCCCTTGCCACGGGGGCTTGGGTTTGTTCGGGCAGTTCAGGAAGACGTGAGTAAAGTCGGCTCTGGTGCTAGGACACAAGTGGCAGTGAGCAGAGGTTTCGCCACGGTTTATAATAGAGAGAAGGAAAGGGGTCATGACTGTGGCCGTCTGAAGTCTGCGCCAGAACGCCTGGTCGCTTTTGGGAAGAGATTTATGCGGAGGAGGGTAGAGCAGGCGGGAATTTCTATAAAATACGGTGACGTCGTGGTAGTTAAGAAGCCGATCTCAGGCACTGCGAGACGAAGGCACCAGGTCGTTCTCAGCCCGGTTGACGAGTGGTCGGGCTTGGGAGTGAGCGGCCGTGTTGCCTGGGTGTTCGCTGTGCGCAGGGACCCAGAGGAGGGTGATGAGGTGATTCGGTGGAGGGGATGATGCCAGAATGTTTGCGGCCGGGGAGTTGATTTTGCGATGGGCTAATTGCTGTTTTGGAGTCTGGGAAGATATACTCAGCCGAGGAGTGTGTGATTGCTAGGGCAATTGCTGCTTCTTCAGCTTGCAGGGAATCGTGCAAATTTGGAATGGACGCACTGACTATCGTGCTGTGGAATCCATCCACGACGGCTAATGCGAAAGCTGGTCGGTTTGAATATTCGGCCGCGTCTACGTAAACTGCCGGAGCGCCAGAAGGGTAGTGCTTGTGCAAAGCCTTGGCTCTAGCTTTTCGTCTCTCACGATTATGCTCCGGGTGGGTATTTTTGGGAAGAGGCGGAATGTAAAGATTGTTGCTAACAGCGGTGGGAGGATTGCGCGTGGCCGAGGTATGACCGGGTAGGTTTATCCCAATTCGGTGCAGAAGAATTTGGCCGGTTTCGGTATGTGAGAGTATGTGGTACTGACTAATCAGGTGAGCTTCTACCAGCTCTCCCAAGGTGTTGTGAACCCCTAGTTGAAGTAGTTTTTCAGTAGGCGTTGATCTAGGGAGGAGGAGAGCGCTTTTTTAAGCTGTGTGGATAAGTCTGTTGAGTTGTTCGGTCTCCGTGGGTGTGAGGTAGAGGTAAGAGATGGAGTAGGTGATCCTGCATAGGCAAAATGCTTGAATGAGGCGACGTCTGTCTGCTTCCCTCATGCCGCGATGGCGATTGACGATACGCTTAATTAGTGAGGCTGTATTCAAAATGGCAGCATGAATTAATTTTATGGTCTCGGCGTTGGAGCCGTTGTCAGAAATACTGATACCTAAAATTTTGATTCTATTGACCCTGCGGATGGGGGTGTCGTTTAATGTGACTTGAACATTAGGGAGGTTTCGTTTTTTTAGGTCTATGACTATGAGCTCAGATTTAGCTGCCGAGCAGCTTAGACCAATGCTGCTTGCATGCGTAGCCACAGTGTTAGCGGCCAGCTGAAGTTTGGATTCTATTTCGCCATGGTTGCCGGTATTGACCCAGATGGTGATGTCATCCGCATACAAGGAATGGTAGATGGAAGGAATTTTGTCAAGATCCCTCGCTAACGGGATAAGAGTAATGTTAAAAAGAAATGGGGACAAAACTGCTCCCTGGGGCGTTCCCTTACTGCCTAGCGTGAAAGGGCAAGTTTTTAGTGTGCCTAATTGTAGGCAGACGGATCGGTTGCTGAGAAAGGCAGCAACATAGTCATGCGTGCGGTAGCCCACGTTCAGGTCGCTCAGTGATTGTAAAATGGAGGAGTGGGCGACATTATCAAAGGCCTTCGTCAGGTCCAATGCAAGTATAGCGCTGGTGATGTGAGGGAAAACGGGATTGAGCACATCCTCCTTAAGTTGTAACATGACGTCTTGAGTTGACAGGCCTGCGCGGAAGCCAAGCATGGTGGTGGGGAAGAGCTGGTTTTGCTCCATGTATCAGTTAAGTCGATTTAGGAATACGTGCTCCATGACTTTACCTGTGCAGGAGGTGAGAGATTGGTCTCAGATTCTTAAGGTCTAAAGGTTTGTTAGGTTTTGGTATGAAAGTTACCTTGGCTGATTTCCATTCCGGGGGCAGCGTGCCCTGGTCCCAGTGTTGATTCATGTACCTAGTGAGAGAGGCTAATGATTTGGCGTCTAAATTTCGTAGCGCTTTGTTAGTTACTCCATCAAGACCTGGTGCGGACGTGGTGCGGAGCCTTCCCAGGGCAGCCCATACCTCCGCCTCTGTGATGGGAGTGTCCAAGTCTGAATTGGGGGTTCCTTTGTAAGCCGGTAATGGTTCCTGCTTTAGGTCGGGGAAGTATGTGGCTTTAAGAGCTGCTTCAACGTCTTGCCCCTGTTTCTCCGCCTCATGCAGTAGTTTGGTGATTTCTTTATTATTTTCTGGCCGTGAGGAACAATTCTTAACTTAAACTTGAGGAGAAACATGGCTGTATAAATGCTTTCATAACAAAGGCAAACCAGACAGACGGTTCCGCAATCCTCCTTAGGCGTCCCTAAGGATTTTTACCTCGCCTCCGGTGCTAAGACCAACTCAAAGAGCACGTCCAGGTCGTAGTCCATGGCGAACGAGATGAGAGTCGCGAGGACCTCGGCCGTGGCGTTCTCGCTTCCGGAAGCGGCGAGGAAGTGGCCCTGCTCGCCCTTTCCGATAAAGAGCGCGCTGTCGATGAGCCATGGCGCGTCGATGCCCCGGTAGACCACCTCGGCGCACGCCACATAGCTCAGGGCTGCTTTGTCGAAAGCGGTCAGCTTCCTACTCGGGTCCAGGTACATCGACTGGCGCTCCCGCAGCTTGTCGTTCGCCGCCCAGTACACCCTCGCCTGCAGGACGAGAAGGTGCAATGCAGCCAGAGTTATTTGGCTCTACCGCTGGCGCGAATGCGTGAGAACTGCTGCTCGCCATCAGTCATGTATACGTGCAAACCCACCATGAACACGGTGTTGAGTCCAACATTTGGAGATTTCATCTATCTGTTTATAAGCTATGCTTATAGAGCGGGGCACACCATACGGACGCACTATGCTGGTTCTTCGTTTGCTCGAAAATGGAGGACTGATTTATCTTTTGGGCAGACGAAAGAAGCTGCAGAGGAGCGCATGGTACGAAATGTAATATGTGAGGTGAAGAGGAATCCTTCCAGCGATGGATCGTGAAAAAGCACTGATGCATGCAGTGCTAGTGCCGTAGTAATTTAGAAGCCACGAGCAGACCAGAAAAGCACACAAAATTGAAGAGTCAGTCTCAAGAGCTGCATGTACGGGCTTCTAGAAAACATGTCAATTGAGATGAAACCATATAGCACAGTATAAGATATCGTTATGCCCATGTTGATGCGAATGGTCTAAGCTTCGATGCGGGGCCAAGCTTTCTTTAAAAAATGTTTGTTTGCAGGTATAGAGTAGGTAAATCTGCCACAGAACAAACAATAGGCTGCGTTTTTGATAAGAATGGCGAGGCAGAGGAGTGTCAAAATTTGGGGAACTAAAATATGCTTTGAACCTAGTGATAGAGCCAAAGCTGTGAGTGTTGCAATGATAGCGCTGTGAAAGGGCAGACAAAGAAAGAGGGTTCATAGTGGAGGGTTGCGGAGTTTTTTCAACCGAATGGCGATGTTTGACGTGTACTGACATCACACATCACACAGAAGCCTCTCTCTTTCGCCTCCACAGAAACGCAGCCGCCGGCGGTCGGGTTCAATTCCAGGTACTCCGGAAAAATAGTTGGACATCTTAACCACTCGGCCACCGTGTTGGGGCCTGCCGCTCCATATTAGTTAGGTTTTGGGTTAAGGAAAGCGCAGTATACATTTGAGTGGATACTCATACTTAATTAGCTCAATTTCACTAGAAGGCCAAACTATAGTGCAACACAAAAAACGGCTCATCGTAGTCAAGCTTCGCTCCCCAGTACTATTCCCCCCAGTACTATTCACAGCTTGCTTAGAGGAAGTGTTCCGAGACCTGGAATGGGAGCAGTTAGGGATAAGGGTAGATGGAAAATACCTCAGTAATCTGCAATTTGCTGATGACATTGCATTGCTAAGCAACTCGGGGGATGAACTTCAAATAATGATTGATGACCTAGATAGGAAAAGTAGAAAGGTAGGCTTGAAAATCAATATGCAGAAGACTAAGGTAATGTTCAAAACCCTCGGGAAGGAACAGCAGTTTACGTGAGGTAGCGAAGCACATGGAAGTAGTAGGCGAATATGTCTACTTAGGACAGGTAGTAACCGCCGATCCGGACCATGAAAAGGAGATAACAAGAAGAATAAGATTGGGATGGAGCGCATTTGGCAAGCACTCGCAGATTATGATTGGCAGCTTACCGGTATCGCTTAAGAGGAAAATGTATAACAGTTGCATCTTACCTGTGCTCACCTATGGGGCTGAAATGTGGAGGCTAACCAAGAGAGTTCTACTTAAGTATAGGACAACCCAGAGGGCCATTGAACGAAAAATGGTGGTGGTAACATTGATGTTGGGAAAGGTTGATGGTCGCCGGAGAAGGGGTAGGCAGCGAACGCGATGGTTAGATGGCATCCTCGAGGCACTGCAGATGAAGTTATGTGATGTTAGGAAGATAGTGAGAGACCGGAAAGCGTGGCGTGAAATGGTCCATAGGGTCACGAAGAGTCGGACACGACTGAACGACTGAACTGAACTGACTGAACATTAAGAGATAGGAAGCGTGCAGATTGGGTCAGAGAAATAACTCAGGTTAGTGACATTCTAGTGGAAATCAAGAAGAAATGGTCATGGGCAGGACATGTAGTGCGAAGAAAGGATAACCGATGGTCGCTTAGGGTAACAAACTGGATTCCAAGGGAAGGAAAGCGTAGCAGGGGGCGGCAGAAAGTTTGGTGGGCGGATGAGGTTAAGAAGCTCGCAGGGGTCAAGTGGATGCAGCTAGCCCAGAACCGGGTTAATTGGAGGAATATAGAAGAGGCCTTCGCCCTGCAGTGGGTATAGTCAGGCTGATGATGATGATGATACCTAGCGCCGTGAAGCTTCTGCTTCAAAGTCACCCCCACACTTCGATGTACACAGGGGCTCCACGGGAGGCACCTGTGTACACTGAAGTGCCAACTATGCGGCAAAGAGCACTACACCTGGGACAAGTGGTGCAAAATTATTTTTCGCATCCTTTACATCGTTAAGAAACGCCAATTTTTGGAAAACCAAACAACAAGAGCCTGAAGAAGCGAAGCAACAATGCCGAAGGAGCTGTCGCCCTAGGGATATATCAAGCAGCACAACGAGAGACCGATGAACGTCCTTCCCTCAGCTACAAACAGGACTGCAACAACAACGCACGGAGTCAGCTGCAAAGGTGAGCTTGTCAGCTATAGTTTCCCAGGGCTCCGACATAGTTAAAAAATTCAGAGAGCTCATGAAACAACAGGCAGAGCAGATTAAGTCTCAAGCTACTTGTATTCAGAAGTGAGCGGACAAAATGACGGCTAAGAAATCCGCGGAATTGACAAGCCAAACAGGCACAGGCAACGCAGTCTATGCAGTTGAAGCAGAATAAAGAAGCAGAGGTTATGAAGGTGGAACCCCCCCCCCCCCCCCCCCTTAAAAATAAATGAAGTGGACTCAGATCTCGAGACCGAATTCGAACAACTAAATGACAAACAGAAACAGGACATGACTACTGAATGGAGCACTAATGCAATTCATGAAAGAAGCGAGAGAAATAATCACAGTGGAATATGAAAAGTCAGACGCAGCTCTCAAGGCGGATTTTGAGAGAAGAGACTAATAGATATGCGCGGAATTCCCAGCAATCAAAATGCCTTGACCAAACAACAGTAAAACTATCTGGCAATGGAACTGTAGGGCTTCCTGCGTAAACGAGCCGCTTTACAATCATTCCTTGCAAACGGAGACAATCGCGAAATTATTGTTTTACAAGAGTGCGGGAAAAACGCTAAGCTATCCTGTTAGAAATCGTACCTGACCCGAGCGGACAAAAAGCAGGTTGCCACCCCCATCAAACGGAACATTGCCACACGATACAGGACTCTTACACTTAGATCACACTCTCATTGAAATGCTACCGCGAAAGCGGAAAGAGAACATCTTATATGTTTTAAATGTATACAACTCTCCGAAACAGAAATAACTGCAGCTTCTACAGGCTATTCTAAAAAATGAAACAGATTGCGGGCAAAAATTCAATCGCCCTTGTAGGGGACGTTAACGCGCGTAACCCCGTATAACTCACAATAACTCACATCAAGGGGAGGGAACTCTGGGACAGCATTTTTCAGAATGAGCTAATCTTAATCACTGACTCCATGAAACCAACAAGACAGAGAAATAGCGTGAGCAGGGTCACTGCCCCAGACTTAGCACTTAACACTTCATATTCATTATAATCAACATAATCATCATCAGCCCGACTATACCCACTGCAGGGCAAAGGCCTTTCCCATTTAACCCGATCCTGTGCAAGCTGCATCCACTTCACGCCTGCGAATTTCTTAATCTCATCCACCCACCTAATTTTCTGCTGCTGCCTGCTACGCTTACCTCTCTTAGAATCCAATTGGGTACTCTAAGAGACCATCGGTTATCTTCTCTTCGAACATGCCCTGCCCATGCCATTCTTAACGGAGGCCAAATCGCGGCCAGCTGGTGCAACACGAGGGTGGACCTAGGAAACTATAAAAAAATTATTGAGATCGTGGTAGAAGCCAAGCCACCTGTACCGAAACCCCAAAATGTCGAAGCGCGGTTAACTGGGACTTATTCAGGGAGAGCCTTCTACCGAAGACAAAATCGCAGACATAGAATCTTGGGGCAGAGACATTCTCGCGGCAGTTAAAGAAGCCACTGAAGAGGTGGAAGCAGCCGAAGCGCAAGAAGAGATGGACAAGCGCTTGATAGATCTGTGGCGCAAGAAAAGGGAGCTAGAAGCTAAGCTTGCCCAAAACAGGGGAAACAGGAATGTACGCAAACTCCTGGCAAATTAGAATAGAGATATTGAGGAGCATGCGCTCTACTTAAGAAGCTAAACGGGGGCAAAATCTTCCAGCAGATAGACCGCGGAATCAGCAAAGCTAACATGTGGAAAATGTTGACAATTTTTAGACCCCCATACGACAAAACATGAGGCACGCAAACCACTACAGAAAGCCGTATATAAATACGAAGGCACTATAGCGACCAGCTAATTCCTGTAGTGAGGGACAAGTACTCACGATGGATACCCCCATACCCCCTCCCCGAGTACAAGGGCGCAGGGAGTCCAATTTTGATGGGCCCATCACCATCGCAGAGGTTAGGACGGAATTAAACATACTTAGAACAAGAACAGCGGCAGGTCCAGACAGAATCAGCAATAACATGCTAAGGAACTGGGATGATGCTTCTTACTAAGCTAACAGCGAGCATGATGGAATGTTAGGAGAAGAGCCAAATTCCGCGTACGAGGAAAGAGGCCAACCGAGCATGATGGAATGTTAGGACAATTAAAGAGCCAAATTCCACGTACGAGGAAAGAGGCCAACCAAGTGTTTATTGCGAAACAAGGTAAGAAACAATATCTCGAAAACCTGAGGCCCATTTCGCTTTCCTCATGTGTAGGTAAGCTAACGGAGCACATAATTCAAATGAGATCAAGCCCCGACACGAAGATCGGATTTAGGACACATCTTTCCATGCTTCAATTCAAAGAGCAAGTGCTAGAGAATCAAACTTTAGACACGAGAGTAATAGACAGGTTTAGATGCGGCCAAAGCTTTGGACAGCGTTAGCCACTTAGCCATACTAGAATGTATAGAAAGTCTAATGTGGGTAAAAAGATATAAAACATCAAACTTACTATGAACTAAAACAGGTATTATCTGCCTAGGAGGGAAGGATGAGAAAGAAATAAGACTATACAACAAAGTTACTCCCCAAGGCTCGGGTCCTGTCACCAACACTCTTCAGCAATGCAATGATTGACCTACCGTAGAAATTGGCAGGTATAGAAGGACTCAAGCACACAATATACGCGGATCACCTCACCCTATGGGATACTAAAGGTACATCGAAAACACCCTTGAAACAGCGATCGACGAAACGGAGTCGTACCTAAACAAAAAAAACTGAAATGCTATGCGAAGAAATCGAAAGCGCTCTTCCTCGATCCACAGAATCGACAAAGAAAGCCCAAGGACACGGGGTGACGCTAACGGTAAACAGGGACAACATACCTTGGGTAGAAATCATTAGAGTGCTAGGTCTTTGGATAAAATCAAAAGCTGAGAACATTGAAACGACAAAAAACCTGGAATAGAGTGTAGGCCAGACATGTAGGAAACTCAAAACAGTAGCAAACAAACACGCGGAAATGAAACAGAGTAACCTATTGAGACTATTCCATTCATTCTAATCATTCAGATCACATACGTGGCCCCATACCTACGGCTAGCCAAAGCAGAAAAGAAGAAGATTGAAATCCTAATGATGAAATGTGTCCAAACCATCCTAGGTCTCCCTTCGTACACATCCACCCAGGCTATTCTCAACATGGGGATTTCAAGCACACTAGACGCGTTTATGGAGGTTAAAATAGTAGCACAACCGCAACGACTCCTAGCAGCCGATTGGGGCTGAAATAGTAGAAAAGCTAGGCTTCGAATCTAGAGCAAGGCAAAAATTCACTGAGGATATGCGAACAGACATAAGAACAGAATAAGAATCCCACCACTCTCAAGGAATACGCATCCGATACACCATGAGTATAGAAAAAAGGACAGAGCGAAAGCTTTGCACGAAAAACTACCAAACAAACAGGACATGGTTTACATGAACGCGGCAGAATAAAATGCAGGACGGGTTTCGTAGTCCTACAACCAGGGATGATTGGGAACGATTATCTTGGTGCAGCATTCGACAGAGAGGCACAACTGCTGCGGAGGAGGTTGCCATTGGGCTGGCCCTAGCTCAACAGAATGTAAGGATGATTGTATGCGATCGCCAATCGACTGTCCGAAACTACATCGTAGGCAGGGCATCTGCCAAACAGTTAACATTCTGACTGCCGGACCATCACCGGCGGAGCTAATTAACCTCGTCTAGACTCCGGCCTACGATTGCCTGCGAGGTAACGAGACAGCGCCCGTACAAGCCCGAGGGCTCTCCAATTGAGATACTAGTGTGGTCTCGTCGAGCAGAGATACCCTTCAGAGTGAGAAACTGAAAACATATCAGGATATTCTAAATCATTACAGATCATAAAGATAGACACTACCTCAACCAGGCAAAAATTTGAGCGGAAAGGAAGAGGTAACATGTAGAAAGTTTCAGCCGGGGTTTTTTCCCAACCCACTCGCACTAAGCAGATGGCATCCGGCGATACAGCACCCGCGATGTAAACATTGTAACGGAATTGCAGGCATGATACACATGATCTGGACATGCTCTAGCTACAACGAGCCGGGCCGGAATAGGAATCCCGGGAGGTTTTCAATGATGCTATTTTTGATGGACTTGACGACGTGGGAGTTGGTCGCTGGCTGTGCCTGGGGATTGTGAGCTATGTCAGTGGCCGCTCAGGTTACATGACTACGCCTGATAGAGATACTACCCGCTATCAGGTCGGTCGTGGAGTTAAAAATGAAGGAGTCCTCAGCAAAACTTTATTAACGTTGCGCTAATTGGCCAACTAACATCCACATCAGTGTATACGATGACATCTGCATATGGCCTTCTGGTTCGACGTGCCCATAACTGCACGCGAGCTGTGTCATCGACATCGATCTACTTACTGCGTCAAGGTTTGATTATAGCGGCAGAAAAGTGTGCAGCAATCACATTTATAGGAAAATGTGTCAGCCGCTACCTGATTACTCATCATGGAGTCGTAATACCGTACGAGTCCAGGCACACATTCTTGGGAGTAATTATTGACCAGCGACTATTTTGGTCGAAACATGTTAATATGGTGAAGAAAAGGCTAATCAATTTTTGCCTTGAACTTCGTTTCATAGCTGGCATCAAATGGGGTCCAACTGAGCGCTCTTTAATACGGCTTTACGAGACTGTTTGTTGGCCACATCCGGTACAGTCTTCCAGTACTATCTAATATGAGCATTTCCTGCTTGCGGACTTTAGAGAGTGTGCAAGCGCAGGCAGTGAAAATATGCCTTGGAAGATGCACCTCTAACAAAGGCACAGTTGAAGAGGCACATGCACGCCCAATATCCATATACTTGTCACACGAAGCACTTCATGTATATTTACTAGCACTTACAAGACACAGGTTTCACCCACTCAGTAAGATTCTGGATGAGCGGCCGGACTACAGTTTTACAAGTGCACTCCGCTGCCATCAGTCGCAAGTACCGACAGGATATGCCCTCCCATATCGTCCCGCCCAACCACCATGGGTGATGTATAAACCTTTGGTACACCTTCGTGTTCCCGGAATATCAAAGAAATCAATGGTGTCACTTAGTGGTCTCACACAACTTACTATGGCACACATCTGGCCAGAATATTCTAATTACATTCACGTATACACCGACGGGTCAGAGTTAGCATAAGCATCCGCTGCAGCTGTGGTGATACCAGCTCAGAAAACGACTCTACATTTTCTTATGGGACATACTTCTACATCAACCCCTGCTGAACTTGCAGCCATTCTGGAATCTATTCGCTACATATGTGGGGAATCATCTCAAAAATGGTGTTTATTCAAGGACTGAAAGACTGCAATGCAAATTTTGCAAAACATCTTACGCCGCACTGCCTACCAATTCCTGTCACTAAACATTATGGAGCTTCTCACATCTTCCCAACTGTAAGGCCACAGGATAATGTTTCAATAAATACCTGCCCACTGCGGGCTCCATGGAAATGAACAGGGCAGATATTGAAGCGAAAAGCGCACTCAGCAATGGCCTCCAAACAACTGTGCCTTTTTCAAAAGCGGAAACGACGTGCCTTCTTACGAACTGTATGAAGAATCTACGGCAGATTACAGGGCCAAGCCAGACGTCCAACACATTCGTCTAAAAAGGCTCGATGGAACATCGAAATTTAGTGTTCCGTGTGATATTCTGCGTCATTATGCATGCTTGGTACATAAATTTTGTTTAAACGTGACTGTCATGCGCAGATACTCATATTTATCTGGACAGGTCGACTCCCCGGAATGTTCAACTTGTGGCATCCCCGAGACTGTGGACCACATATTAGTGGTTTGCTCAGTATATGCGCGTGAAATAAATGTGCTAGCCGCTTCCTTGAAGCGTTTGGACAAAAGGCCTCTGTCAGAGGAACTGCTCCTGGGCGCTTGGCAGAGCAAGGGGAAGGATGTCTAGGCAGTGCGGGCTCTTTGCCGTTTTTTGTGTGCCACTGGACTTGATTCGCGCTTATAAAGCAAGTTGCTGTGCCTGTATATATTTCATATGCCTTCTCCCACATCGTCACCCATCAATGATCTTCTTTCTTCTCCCCTTCCCCTTTTCCAGTGCACAGTAACAGGCCAGATTTTAATCATTCCGGTCAACTTCTCTGCCTTTTCTTTCAATAAATCCATCTATTTATGTATCTGGGAGGTTAACAATCAGCCAGAACGAAGACGTCCAAAATAGTCAACTATCTGGCTCTGGATACCGCTGAATCCCAAGGGATTCCAGCCTGCTCAAGGGGAGAAAGATTTCTTGAGGGGCTATACTTAAGTTATTCATCTGAAGAAGATGGTCAAATTACTCCATAGCCCTCAAATACTGCTTCTCTTTCTTTCTTTCTTTCTTTCTTTCTTTCTTTCTTTCTTTCTTTCTTTCTTTCTTTCTTTCTTTCTTTCTTTCTTTCTTTCTTTCTTTCTTTCTTTCTTTCTTTCTTTCTTTCTTTCTTTCACTCCTCCCTTCCCTTTACGGCGGGGTTCAGGGGTGCCAGCAAAAGAGTTTGGCATATACTGCGCCTTCCTTTTCCTATAAACCAACTTAAGTATGTCCTGCGCTTATAACGAGCAAGACCGCCACACTGAAACCCAAGGAGCGCGTTGCTGAAAATAAGCATAAATCTATAAGCTTGTAGAATGAGGATGTGTGAATATAATAGTTGCTAAAGTGAATATATACATGGGCAAATATCACATTGAAGAAAGTGTTTTGTAGAATTTGATGAGAATTCCTAGGTGTGTGCTTGTGTAATATCGCAGCCACTTCTTGGTTTTGATTCTATCAACGCTAAATTTTCGAAAAACACTTCTACTTATAGTTCCATCATACTAACAAAGATTTTTCAATGACACATGTACATTACCTACGCAATGGAAGATTGGGAAGATGGTTCCTTTTCATAAGTCGGGAAGCAAAAACATTGCCAACAATTATCGCCCCCTGTCTCTAACAAGTACATGCTGTAAGTTACTAGAGCACATAATCTTTAAAGCACTGACAATTTCTAGAATCAAACTCGTTCTTTACAATGGCACAACATGGTTTCCGTAATTCGTACTCATGTGAGACTCAGCTCTTACCTTTCACGCATAAACTGCACCATATTATGGATAGATCCTCATTCGCTGATTGCATATTTTTAGACTTTTCTAAGGCTTTCAACAAGGTTTGTCATAAACTGCTGCTTCACAAACTTCATCATCCTAACGTTGAGCCGAACGTTTTAAAATGGATTGATTGCTTTCTTACTAACCGCTCACAATTCGTATCAGTTAACGGTCATAACTCTTAGCTTTCTGATGTAAACTCCGGTGTACCTCAAAAATTCCGTACTAGGGCCTTTACTCTTATTAATTTACGTCAACGACCTGCTCTTTGAGATAACTTCTAGCATGCACCTCAATGCCGATGATTGCGTTATTTTCTGCAAAATTAAAAACCCAGATGATATTAACTGTCTTAAAACTGATCTCACTGCGATTGCTACCTGGTGTGAAAAATGGTTAAGGCAACTTAGTATTAGTAAATGTAAATGCATGCGTGTAACAAGGATTTCGAATGACTCGCATGTTTACTATTTGAATCATATTCCTTTGGAATCAACAAACTCATATAAGTACCTGGACATAATTTTTTCATCTTACCTCACGTGGACAATCCATATTGAATATTTAATTAGCAAATCTAACCGTATGCTTGGTTACTTACGCCGTAAGTTTTCCAGAGCTCCATCCTCATTAAAGTTATTGCTATATAAAACACTAATCTGCCCTAAATTAGAGTATGCATCATCTGTATGGGATCCAGGTTATGAAAAACTAATCACCGCTATAGAACTTGTTCAAAATAACTCCGTCCGTTTCATTTATTCGAATTACAGCCGAACCGAAAGTATCACAGCCATCAAGTCCGACCTTGAACTTCCATCATAAAGATGACGTCTCAAAATATTTCGCTCAGTCCTGTTCCACAAGCTCTATCATCCTAGCCTGAGTGATGAATTCTTTCTTCAACCACACTACGTATCCCATCGCATTGACCATCATCATAAAATCGGCCTCGATAGATGTTATACACACGCTTTCTTACAGTCATTCATACCCCCAACATGGAATGAATGGAACCACCTTCCCGCAGGTATTGTTTCCCTCAATGATAACTCAAAGTTTCGTACTGCTTTAGCTAATATTGTATACTGACAGTATTTTTGCACTGCTTCTTATTGTATATAATGTTTGCATTTATTGTTGTATTTTAGATATTTTTGAAATTCATACCCTTGTAAACGTCTCGGTTATGCTTATTTTGTTTTGTTATTAACCCACTCCCCTCTTCAATGCCTTTAAGGGCCCTGAGAGTATAGTAAAAAAAAAATAAATAAATAATGTGTAGCGAGTAAGCTGGAATGCCCAGTTTGTACACAATGTGTACAGTTTTTCAAGCTGGCGCCGCAAAATAAGCAATAATTGGTTTACAGGAAAGGAATGGCGCAATAGCTGTCAGAATGTTTTTTGTGAACACCGGAACCGCGCCTTCACGTGTCCACACAAGAAGTGTGACAGATAACGCGCGTTTACTTTCCTGTGAACCAATTATTACCAAACCCGCGCCATAAGTGAAGGAAGTTAAGTAGGATTGAAGGTGCAAAGAGCTAAAGAGGAGCTGTTACGGACTAATTGCGACCAGCCGGGGATCTTTATTGTACACTGACATCGCACACCACATGGACGGCTCTGTTTCGCCGGAGGCTGCCGAAACAGCTTCGTTTTGTGAGGCTGTTTGCCCACTCATTCTTTTTAAACCGCACCAGTGATGCTGGAATATTCAGTGGCAACAGGATGCTGAGAGAAGAAAATATGCGAAAAACAGCGTCCGCTTGTGAAGGCTTCATGTAATGCTGAACCCTTAATTGTAGACTGTAGGGAGGCAGCTCGGGAAATTGCAATAAACAAAAACGCCAAAAATTGGCATTCGTGCCCTACCGCTTTTTTTATGACCGCAGCAAAAGGTGCAAAACAACCGGGTCTAAAATCAGGCTATCTGCATTTCAATAATTCGCTAAGGAACTACTTTTTCTTGGCCTTTCTCGTTTTAATTCCTTTTTGGTGTTTTCGCCGAGAGCTCACCTCCATGTATCGGAACTGGTCTTCGAAGCGCGGGTGCGCTTCGGGCCAGTGTCCGCACACGTATTGGTAGAAGTCGTCGCACGGCTCAGCACCCAGGTCCATGGACTGGTGCAGCTCGGCCTGCAGGTTGTAGCAGTCCAGGCTGCTGCAGCTCAAAAGCAGCGCTCCCGACTGCGGCCGCGGGCTCCAGTAGGCGTACGCGGCGACGCCGACGAGCGTGATCAGCTCGAATACGGCGAACACGTGGGGACGAGCCTGCAGGAGCACGTTGCGCGTTGGCGGAGGAAGACTGTCGTCGCCCTGGCTGTCGCCCTGGCTGTCGGCCTGCGTTGTTGCAGCACGGAGTTAGCCCTTAGAGATAAACGTATATGAAGATGATATACTTTAATCGCTCATGCTCGCGGGCACGATAGTGACCGTCCGTTCGTCTGTAAGGCTTTAATTTGCTGAAGTCATCAATCATGTAGAATGTCGTACTGTGAAACAAATGATGACGCCATCAGAGGTGTAGTATGTCGTGCCTTGAAATTAACGATGATGTCATCAGGGGTGTAGTATGTCGTACCTTAAAATTGATGACGTCATCAGTGCAGTATGTCGTACCTTGAAATAAATTATGACGTCATCTGTGATGTAGTTTATCGTACCTTAAAATGAGTGTGACATGATGTCTATATTGGCGACCGTGACTTCATCACGACGACATATCCGGCCATACATAATAATCAGAGGTAACGTCACAATGACAATACATCAGGTCATGACGTCACGACTAGCGATGATGAAACCAGGCGATTAATAGTCGAAAACTATAAACAAAGCAGAAACTGGTGCCACCTCCGGATAAGAGTCTGAGCAACAAAGAGGCGACCGCATGACGGCGTTTACAGGCAGGAAATTACATACATCCGGCCTGACCCTATCACGTCTAGAAAGATGAGAGACAGGACGATAAATTTAAACAATGTGGGGAGACAGGGACCCTCAACCAGGTAACTTTGGAAGGCGCTCGCTTCCCAGGGGCTAATACAAAATAGATAGTAGAGAAACCCGGAAAAAAGCTTTCTTTGCCTTAAAACAAGCAATAACGAGTAAACCTGTGCTGCAGGCGCCTGACTACTCGAAGCCATTCGTTGTGCCGTGTGATGCAAGTGACCGCGGCCTGAGCGTGGTATTATGCCAGGGAGGTGGCGCAGATGGAGAGAATCCGGTACTGAATGCTAGCCGTAAGCTAACTCTACGGAAGGAAGAGTATAGCGCTTCGGAAAAGGAGTGCGCATGCCAATTGTGTGGGCAGTGCAGAAACTTGCCTGCAACCTCGCAGGCTCGAGGTTCATCATCGAGACAGACCAATGCCCTCTAACTTGGTTGCAGACTGTCTTTCAAAAACGGCCGACTGCTTCGCTGGAGCGTCGCGCTGCAGCATTACTCTTTTGACGTTGGGTACAAAATAGGTAAACTAAATGGCAATGCCGATGGCTTAAGTCGATGCCTTTAGTGTTATTGATGGTATCGGAGAGTCTGGCTTGGGTATGTTTTTTTTTCCTGGCATAGGTTTGCATTATCACCATTTTTGTTTTAATCTTGAACATTTTGTTTGTGTGAACCAATAATGTTCATGTTGTCTCAAGTGCTGAAGTACTAGTAAAAGGATTAAAATAATATTGGTATGAAAGCCTGGTGGGTCTCGGGGAGAGAGTCCTGGTGCTTGCCGTCTTTGCGGCTTTGTGATTTTCATGATGTTCAAACTGATGCTGTCTTTCCTGTGAATAAGCTGGACTTCAGAAAGCAAGAATCCCTCAATAGTCTTGACAAGAAGCAACGTGGAGCTGCAGAGACCGCCGGGGGCAGCAGAGCATCAGCAACAGTGAACCCAACCAGAACGACATCGTGTATCCCTCCGGACAATGGGTGCTAACCTTCGTGCATCGGGATCTTCAACTGCCGCCGTAAGAGCTGTTATGTTTCGAACTTCCAGAGTAACGAGACTGTCCACGTGTCGAAATGAGCGTTTTTCTAATAAGACTGCACGCTACCACCTCGGAGATCGCGGACCAGTACCACCGAGGACGCAGCGACGTGGTGTCGCATGTCGGCAGCGGCGGCAGCAGTTGTCCCAGTTTGTGTCCGGAGGATAGTGCACGAAGGCGTTAACGAATTCGATGTGTTTGAAAACAGCGGCGCTGCACCTGCGTGTTAGCACGAGGATAAAGCGGGTCAGCTCCCCTCCCTTGTTGAGAAGAGCGGTCACTGCATTCCTCTCCCGCGGAGTGCTTCCGCGCGAGGGGCCGCGTGGGTGGCGCACGGTTCCCACCTTGGACAGCCAGCAATCTTCATTGGGACCTCCATGCCTGTCTTCCCCCGGCGGAGTTGCCATCGTACGCGAGTGGAAAGAGTGCGCTGGGAGGACGTTTCTGGTGGGCGGTTCCCGAAATGTGCGCATTTCAGAAAATGGAATATGATTGGACTTTTATCAAATAGGCTAACTAGATATTTGGGGTAAAAAAAAGTTGTAAAAAACGAGACCACGAGTGCTCTCATGCGTGTACCTTCTCATATGTTCACAATGTAAATAAACCTTCGTTCAGTTCTTTTTAACTCTCGGCCAGTCTCTGCTTGGGCGACCATGCCCAATGTTCAAGTGCTTGCAGCCCGACGTCTGATTCGGCGTTTCGCTACCCGTTGGTCCGCTACTGGAGCAGACGCAACGCAACAGCCCTTTGGCAGCGTCGGGATGGACTCCTCTGGATTCATGGTTGCAAGGTTCAGTTAGTGCTTGGTTTTTCTTCACTGAGGTTTTACAAGGCTTTGTAGTAAGTAAGTTTACAAAAGTTGTGGGAATTGTTTATCGTTGTAGGGGCTTGAAAGTACGTGACGATAAAAGATTTGTTAAAGGAAGAAATTGCAGTACTCTGGACAACCATGAATTTGAAAGCGCTGAAAAAGCCGCTTTTACTGCAGTTGGCCAAAAGTCTGGGTTTGGATCTTCAGGACCAAACGAGAAAGCCAGATATTATTGAGGCTATTGATGCGCTTGAGGCAGACGACGATGAGCTCTAGAAATGTCTGGAGCTGATTGCTGAGAGAGAGAAATCAAAGAGGGAAGCAGAAGAAAAAACTGATTTATCTATAAGAAGGGAAAGACGCGGTAACTGTCTCACTCGTTTTTTGTGGACACCGCAACCACGCCGTAAGAGAAGGGAGGAAGATTGGAGTGAAAGTAGAAAGGGAGAAAGAGGAGCCGTAGTGGAGGGCTACGGAGTAATTTCGACCACCTGGGGATCTTTAACGTGCGCTGACATCGCACAGCACACGGACGCCTCTTCGTTTCACCTCCATCGAAACGCAGCCGCCGAGGTCGGGTTCGAACCCGGGTACTCCGGCACAGTAGTAGGGCTTCTTACCACTGCACCACCCCGGCGGGGCAAGCAGAAGAAACAAATGAGAAACGCATGGCAGAAGAGAGTAAGCGCTTAGAGCAGGAACTGGAGCTGAAGCGTCTCAAACTGCAGGTGCTAAAAGCTCGAAATGAAAGTGACGAGAGCGTAGCATCGGGCACAGTAGAACGCAAGTCGTTCCTCATGAAAGACCTTATGCAACCTTATCGGGAAGGAGAGGACATAGGTCCGTTTATGGCAAACGTCGAGTGCACGTGCAAGAAGGCAGGGTTTAGCGAAGAAACTTGGCCACAGTGCTTGATGACACTGTTGCCTTGTGAGGCAGCCGACGTGATAGCCTGCCTGACTAAAGAAGATGCTGACGATTATGACAAGGTTAAGTCTAGTCTGCTTAAAAAGTATAGGATGTCAGCGGAAGGTTTCCGGCAAAAATTTCGCAAAGCTCAAAAGCAGAAAGATGAGTCTTTCCCGGAGTTCGCGTATAAGCTCATGGCTAATTTAGGGGAATGGCTCAAAGAAGCCAAAGCTTATGACGAAAAAAAAAAAAGCTGCAATGCTTCGGTGTCGAGCAGTATTACGCTGGCTTGCCTGATGATGTAAGGCACTGGGTACAAGACAGGCCGGAAGTTACGACTGATTCGAAGGCAGCAGAACTGGCGGAGGAGTTTGTGTGGGGCCGTGCGCTGGACAGAAAGGAAAGTTGGAAAGAACACCAGAATAGGAAAGCAGCTGGATGGAGAGGGCAACCTTTAAAAGAGAAAGAGCAAGCACGAGGAGTAGGCGTCTCAGAAAAAAAGGCGGTTGTAAGAGAAGAAACACCAGAAGCGGAAGACCACCAAAAGAAGGCTTTTGAAAAGAGACGGTCATTGGTATGCTTTAACTGTCAAAAGCCGGGACATGTGGCGGCGGCCTCAAAAGCCTAAAGATAGTTTGCTTGTCAGTGGGCAGCAACGATGAAAATATGCGGCTTCTAGAGTCATACATCCCAGATTTCGTCGTGAACGGAAAGCCGTGTCGCGTGCTTCGAGATTTGGCAGCCACAGGAAGTGTGACAAATACTGCGCCTTTCCCTCCCTGTGAACCAATTATTACTATTATTACAATGGATGTAGTTCATCCCTCGTATGTAGAGCCAGGAAATTTCACTGGAGAGTGCGCATGAATTAAACAAGCTGTGGAAGCTGGTAGCGTGTGCATTCCAATCGCTAACATCAGCGTTCAAGGTCCATTTGGCGCACTTCATACGGACGCTGCTGTGTCTGCCAGTTTGTCGAAACAGTACCTCTATCTTTTTTCGAACCGATCTGACGAACTCTTGCAGCAGAAGGGGCTGGTGTTTGGAGAAGGGGCTGTTCACGCGTTGACTCGCTGGAAAGCACGAAAGCGGGCGCTAAATCCATCACACTGGAAGCATCAGGTGACGTTGACGCGACATAAAGTGAGCCGTTAGACACGACAGATGCAGTCCACGCTCCGACTAGCGAGGAAGTGAACATCCCAGACATGCCAGAAAGTAGCGAGGATTGCATTGAGTATAAAGAGGCCTGCGGTGAGCTTCTTATAACGCCGGCATCTGACAGCTAGCAAAGATTGCTGGGGGTGGACCGATCGTCCCTGACAGCCGAGCAAATAGCCGTTTCCACATTGCAGAATCTTAAGCACATGAAGAGAGGAAGTATCGCGAAGAAAAACGTGATATTTCTAGAAAGGCATGGGGTACGTTAACGAAAGTATCTTGGTCGCAGAGGAGTGCAGTTCGACCGATTGAGCGTACTAAAACGCTACCGCGGTGATCTTTTGCACTTGGTTCTCGGGAACTCGTGGTTGGGTCATTTAGGGCACAAGAAAACAAATAATCGTTTGCTGCAGGAATATTGGTAGCCGGGATGTTTTCGGGAGGTGTTAAATTTTGTAAAGGCCTGCGACTCATGTCAACGGGTGGGCAAGGTGGGAGATAAGGCGAGAGCTCCAAAGTAGTTAATGCCTGTGATCACGGAGCCATTTCGACGACTCGTGATCGACACTGTTGGTCTCCTATCAAAAACTTAAGACTAGTTACAGCCACATTTTGACAGTAATCTGTCCTACCACTAAGTTTTCTGAGGCAGGGGTCCAGAAAGAGTTAAGCTCGTTGGAACTTGGCATTTGACTTCACAAGACGTTCTCTTTGCTTACCTCCTAGTTGCATCCGAAAACATGCCTGTGAGGTATTCATTACACCTAAATCTGAATTTGGCTGCACATTGTGGAGTCATCAGCATCACCTAATTGATTCACTTGAAAGCATCCAGAATCGGCCAGCTCGCTTCATTTGCTGAATATATGATACAACGGTTAGCGTTAGTATCATAAAATCGTTCATTGATCTCGACTCATTAGCTCATCGAAGAAAGTCATCATGGCTGGGCTTATTCCATAATATGTATTATAACCGCCCTGACCTTCGAGCCACCCTTTTATTACCACCCGCACCATCATCACGCCGGCGTTTTAATTCCCTTAGTCTGCAGCGCATAACTGGCTTCACGAATGCCTTCAATACATCATTCTTGTCATTGTCTATTGATGGATGGAATTCGATTTCTGAATCTATTGTCCGCAAACGGGAGAAATCGTTATGTAGAGAGTTAATATCGACACATTTTGGTATATTAAAATATAAAAACATTTGGTTTATCAGTTTTTCTTCACTACTTTGCTCCAGCCTAAAACTGAATTTCTGCTTTGTTAGCTCTTTTTCACTTCACTAACATACTACCTGTTATTTCCGTGTTTGCATACTCTTTTTTTGCATATTTGATAATCTATTTTAAATATTCTGCCAGCATTTACCGGCCTGAATGCATTGGTGCTCTTATGTGTTTTGCATTTTTGCGTTGCTGAGTTGCCTAGAAATGTCCAAAGTTACCATACCTTTTTTGCTAGTTTTTTCTCTGTATAAACATTTATGACCATGAACAATATTTTCTGCTTCTCCCTCTGTCCCCCTTCTAATATAATGGCCTGCCCGGGGCCCTTACGTGTCAATAAATGATGATCATCATATGAAAGAAGTACAAATAAAGAAGAAAAATACAACAGAGGAAATACAGAGCACAGAGACTTGTAAAACAGGGGAGTATGGCGTATATCATAGAAGAGCGGCTGCAGTCAAATAAAACTTTCAATGATAGAACTTCTGATAGCTTAGAGTGTAGAACGAAGAACGTCAATGGTCAGATCAATCAGCCTGTTTAAACGTAATCGTAGTGTATAGCTGAGCATTTGATGGCTGTAATTTGTGCGTGCAACGGGTAATGTCCAGTGTGGTTTGTGACGTCGGGGTTATGGACTATGAAATTGCTGCAGTGAGGCTAAGTGAAAAATTTTGTTCAAATACATTTTTGTGTACACATATTCAGTACGCCTACGCTACCGTATGCACAAAATGAGTGTTAGGTTGCGTGTCTGTATTGCAAGTTATGGGTTATTCTGAGCACCACTTCTCTAGTCAGGATGATTCTTGTAGGTTAGTCTCAGCTGTCGTAGGCCACACAAGTCTAGAATATTCTATGTGAGAGCAGAATAAAGTTCGGCAAAGAACTAATTTAGCTATGTGTGGCAGGGCGTTTTTATGGCAATAAATGAGACTGACACATCTTGATACTTTTATTACAACACCACGGATATGTTCGAACTACTGCATATTTTCTGAGAATACTACGCCTAATGATCTTAATGATTTTACAGAACGTATTTTCTCGGGGTTTTAGTGCAATCCATTGGAGACGTTGAATTGTTTATTCTCGGATTGGAAAATTACAATCTTTTTCTTTCGCCACTTAACGGAGAGTACACTGACATTTGAGCAGGATTCTAATTTCTTCGGCATAATTTGCACAGAGATAAATATGCTCGAATCGTGCACATAAATAATGGGTTTTCTAGTGAGTAACGTAATGTAATAATCAGCAAATGAGTTAGCAAATGCTTTGAACTGGGTTAAAATTTGCCTTACTAATTTCTGATCATTGCACCTGAACAGACGGCTGTTCCGTGCGAGATCAGGTTTCTGAAGGCGAAAGGCAGGGTGATATGAAATCATTTTTGGGAGCCTCAGTCGCGTATCACTGATATGCGACTGACAGATATTTGTGGTGATCAGGGATATCCCCCATATACCAATAGCGCCTAGTGAATGCTTTCACCTGAAGCGTCACTCAGGCACAGGGGTTGGGGACAGCACCGAGTGCAGTAAGACGCAAGACCACGGTATGAGAACATCATGATGGGGAAAGGTATTACCCGTTGCGCCAGCGCACGTTATAGTGAATCTGCTGGTCCAGGGATACCTCTGGCTCTTACTCTAGCCGCTCTAGGCGATTTGCATGAAAAGCGCAGACATAATTCGCCTCGGCCCACTATGAAAAGACGCTAGCAGAAGTTGCTTTCTCTCTCAAGTGCAGAATGTTGCCCTTACGTCTTCTTCTGGAATTTCTTCACCAAAGTCGCTGTCTTCAGTGCCCTCTTCCTCCTGCATTGTTAAAGACGCCTGCGCTTGCAGCGTCCGAGAACAGCCCCTGCGCAAGGCCGCCAGAGCAGTAAAGATTATTTCGCTTTGGATGCAGCATTGGCGACTTCGACACAATCACACACTGGAGCACAATCATTTTGAGAGTAAACATCTCAAGATGTGTGGAATTAGATGGTGTACAAGTAGAAATAGAAGCCAAGAGTCAGCGCAGCTAAAGAAAACCTACGGGATTGTGTTATAACGTAGATATCTGGACGAGTTAATAGGAATTCATAGCTGAGAGCATAAACACTTACGACAGATAAAATAAAAAGGGCCTGTCTTGTCCCCTATTGTCTCTAAGGTCTGCGCTTATGCGCTCTTGTTAGCGATGGATTCTGTTATTTTTAGTTTTTTGCTATTGACTTGAATCATTAAAATTGCCACACCGCTGTCATCTTCTGGTGCCACCAACTGGCCGAACTATATCTTGACACGTGGCCGAGCTTCGTCTTCTCTCTCTCTCGAGCTTCGCCTCATTAAAAAGGCCAGCTCGGTTGTTCTGCTGCTTGCCACGTTTGTCGGTGACATTCGGTGGCCGTGGTGCTGGGTGAAAAATCTAATGTACGTTGGCCCCGAAGACATCAGTGACGTTGTTTACCGATGCGTGGACGCCACTCCCGTCCATAAAGCGAGCCATTACCTCCGAGGCCTCCAACCCGAGTTCGAACCACTGACCACACCGGTGTGAGCCGTGAATTCACTACGGGCAGCCAGACAAGTCAGTATTCCAGCAACGCCGCACCGTTCGTCCTTCTCACATCTCGATCACCCCATCATTCCACGGTGACCGGTTCGAGGATGTAGAAGACTAACTGGCCAGGTTTGTCCGTGTAGTCGCGTTCAACCAATGAGACAATGAGCGGAAGCTGATGAATGTCTAGTTCGCGCAGCAAGACTAGGCCAAGACATGGTTTGAGAACTGAGGGGCGTCTTTTGACAACTTGGCAGCTCTCACCGTGAGTTGCTTGCAACATTCAGCTCAAGCGCGCGGAAGGAAACGCAGAGATAGCCATTCATTACAGGTCTCGCAATCCAATGAGATCGTGGCCGTGTTTGTCGCAGACATGACGCGACTTTTCAAACGGGCCGAGCCTACCATACCTGAGGTAACGAAGTTACGGCGCCTCATGCGTGGGGTGAAAGAACAGCGTTTCGCTGACCTCATTCGCTACCCTCCAAGAACTGTCGCAGATTTCGCGAGAGAAGCTGACAGTATGGAACGTCCAGTGCAGGACCGGAGTGCCCGATACTTCCGTCAGGCAAGCGTAGCGTCCACACACTACTGCGCGTCCGTGCCATCAGCCAGGGACAAGGCATTGCGAGTGCTTGTGAGGAGCATTGTCCACAAAGAGCTGCAGAACCTCTACTCGGATGCTCCACCTGGAATGAATTCTTGAACCGGGGACGTCATCCGTGATGAAATCCTGCGAGTGGTGCAGCCGCCATCCGCACCATTTACCGGAGCCATGCATTATGACTTATAATGATGTTCTACGTCGACCTGCTCCCGAGCCACACCCATTCATCCCCGTTGCCGGACCACCTCCTCGCTACCTGCACCCCGTCGAGCAGAAACAAGACTGTGCCTTGTCGAACCGCAGAAAGAACTGCATCTCGCTATCAGCAAAGCGCACTTGCGGCGCACGCCCAACAGACGGCGGCTATGTCATCCATATTCTTCGCAATTGCACAGTCCGCAGAATAGGTTTGAAGGGATTTCCACCGAATGCGCCTCGGCCCCATTATGACGAAAGACCACAGGAGATGAAGATTACCTGACCGCTCACGATGTGCAGCCGACATCGCCACAACAGCACTCGCGATCGTCATCCCCGAGGCGCTTTGCTTCACCAAGCCGATCCTTCTCCTCTGGGAAATTCAGAGGCATGTCCCCTCGCCGGGAAAACTAAACATGGAGACCTACTTATCCCACCCATCGATTTCACGCGACGACCCGAGCGGCGACAACCCGAGCCGACGAACTCACCGACGTGCTATGAAAGCATGGTTTGCGCTGAAATTTTTGTAACCACCGACAGTTGTGATGGGACGGCACTCGTGGATATTGGTGCCGATGTTTTTGAGATGAGTAGACAGCTAGCCACGGCACGATGATGCGCACCGCCGGTGGCCATGCGATGACGCTGATTGGCATGCGCACTTGCCGCATAGAGCTCCGCGGCTTTACTTTCACTGGCAGCTTTGCCGTATTACAACAGTACTCAAAAGGTTTGATTCTCGGCATGGATTTCCTTCAGTATG
This sequence comes from Amblyomma maculatum, assembly GCF_055883805.1. Taxonomy (NCBI): domain Eukaryota; kingdom Metazoa; phylum Arthropoda; class Arachnida; order Ixodida; family Ixodidae; genus Amblyomma; species Amblyomma maculatum. Next base: position 118,461,060 of record NC_139352.1, on the reverse strand, counting down.
GTGCGGTTGCAGACCTTCTGCAGCATCAAATGATAACGTTTTCAACCAACGAGCAGTTGATAGCGACACAGACTTCAGGAAAACAACGTTGCACGTCTGTGACGCCCACGTAACGATCCCTCTGCGCGCGAGCAAGTTCGTCCCTGTCGAAGGTCATCACAGCGCCGGCATGCGTGGCATTGCTGAAATGAACAATTCATTGCTTCTTAGTCGACAAGTTTGTGCAGCTCGGGCCTTTGCCGAATTTGTCCATGGGCGAACTGAAGTGCTGGTAACAAACTTCACGTGTGAATTCCAACATTTGCGGTGACCACGACAGTAACTAATTTTGAAGACTTGGAGAGTGTTCAGGGCAGTGCGCTTTATCCAACACGTAAGACCTGGACAATGCGACGTCTACACCCATTAAGACTGATGTGAACCCTCACCTGTTGACCAGTCAGAAAGGCTGTGTAGTGGATTTTGTCAATTATTCCGCGGTTGTTTTGCATCAACCTCCAATGTCCCAGAGACACCACTAACGAAGAACCGAATTATAGTTGCCGATGATCAACGTCCACTATGTCAACGTCCTTACTGGGTACGTGTCTTCAAATGAACGTTGTGCTATCCGCTGCCAAGTAACCAAAGTGCTCCAGGACAACGTCATCTAACCATCGACGATTTCCTGAGCTTCGCCTGTTGCCCTCGTTACGATAAAGGATGGAACCTTAAGGTTCTGTGTGGATTATGGAAGCCTCAACATCGTCACGAAAAAGATGTGTACCCACTGCTACGCATTGACGACGCCCCACAACTGCCTTCGACTTCCACTTACTTTTCGTCACTTGACTTCCGCAGTGGGTATTGGCAAATAGAGGTTGATGAGGAAGACCGAGAGACGACAAACTTTATTACGCCGGACGGATTGTATGAGTGTCTGTAGCTGAGACACCTCTGCTGCCTCGTGCGGATAGAGGAGATGCGGAGGTGGCTCAGCAAAACCTCAGCAAAAAGCCAGTAGCCGGCCCGTGCATTTACGTTTCCTTTTTCCTATAGTCGCAACAACAACGTTCCAATTTAATTAGGGACACTGCTTTTTGGGTGAAGGACTCCAACGTAGAGAACTCATCACTTCCAGACCTCTAACAGGTTTTAGGGCGTAACCTCCAATATACTCGGGATAAATGAAAATTAGCTTAAAGTAAAAGTGCAAAACCTTAGCGGTCACTGAAGAAACTGCACTGGGAGAATGCGAAATACCCGGCATGGTGGCGCAGTGGTTAAAATGTCCGACTACTGTACCGGAGTACCCGGGTATAAACCCAACAATAGGTTGCGGCGTTTCAATGGAATCTAGCAAGGTTCAAGGTCGTCTGCGTGTGAGTTGGTTGGCAAGCGTCGTCATCAATAATTGTCCGCATTCCTGAGCGGTGCGATGAGGCGAAAGGTTTTGTTTCAAATGCCGATGAGTCCCGCTTTACTGCGCCTGCTCCTGCATGCTTAGCGGTGCGGCGTTGGAGGAAACGCCAATGAAAGGCGCAGTTCGGTCGCCTGGATGAGACGCCTGGCGGGGTCACCTTCATATCTGTGAATCGCCTGGTGATGTCAGGTCATGATGACGTCACATCCGGCCATGACCGATGAAGGTGTCAGGTGATGACGTCTTGCGATATCCTGCAGAATCTCGCGAAGGGCGACACTTCTCGCGCACGCACACTCATAAGCCTATAAAGGTTTTCGCTTTAATACGTTTATCATGTGCCAGGTGATGACGTAACATCTCGCGATATCCTGCAGAATCTCGCGAATGCTGACACTTCTCGCAGACGGACACTCATGAGCCTTTAAAGAATTTCGCTTTATTACGTTTATCACGTGTCTGGCACGGCTGTCATGATGATTGGCAGCTATGACGTCTTTTCGATTTGCCTGCACTACCTGAACTAGTTCACTTTGTGCTGCACTTCGCCATTCGTTTCCCGAGTGCAGCCTAGCGCCCTCTGCACGACGGTATTATTTTCACGCAAGTGCAGATGTCGTGCAGGCCTAGTTCAGCAAAAATCTGCACTTTCTCGACAGCACGTGCTGAGTGCGTGCAGCAGTTCAGTAGCAGACAGCAGCATGGGAGCAGATGACGGCGGCATATATGCGATGCTGGATGGAGTGAGCACGTTAATGTTGCCAGTATCGCGCTACGCCTGCACGTCTGAACTCGCGCTGCATGAGTGTAGCATTTGCACGGCACTTGCTGTGCACTGCATGAACTAGTGTAGATCGTGCAGGGTGAATCGAACGGACCTATAGTGTGACAGGTTTTGCCAACGGACGGTCATCAATGAGCCATTAAAGGCTTTCGCCTTAAAACCTGCATGACAGCTTGGCTAGATACAATGATGCAAGCAGTGGGCTACTTTGCGCAAGCTTTGCAGCCACCACCCACGAGCTTCCTGCCAAAGGGTCTTTCAGGTTTTGGGACTTGCGACTCGAGTTCAACAGATGGCATACTTGCTGACCTAATGAGTCAATAGAGAAGCCAGTACCACTACTATTTAAATCGGCTGACTAAAAGGTGACCAACACAGCTATGTTTGAATTAGCGCCTATCAAATGCCTTGAGGAAGTCATGTGCCGACAAAATAGAAGCCAGCCGTAAAAGAGCACGGCTTGGCAGAGCGGGTTACCTCCTGCACTTGCTGGTATCCGTTTCCAAGCAGATGAAAAAGGCCTTGATGCAGGCTAAAAATAGCAGCAGGTTGAACAAAAAAAAAGGAAAAAGGCCTGTAGTGGCCATACCTTATATTAACAACGCTTTACATCGCTTAAAAAGAATTGGCCGAAAAATGAAAGATGGCGCAGCTCTGCTACGCCTTGATACACGTAACGAAAAGCAGTGAGTACCTCGAGATCTGAAGAAGCAATTTCTCCAGTCTTCTGCGCCGTTCGCCAGCCGCTAAATTCTCCTTGGCTTCCATATCGGGCGCGTCTAAGTTTACCGACGTTCTATAATTCGTTTACAGGAAAGGAAAGCCGCAGCATCTGTAACTCGATGGAATGGATGGATGGAATATAGGAGCGTCCTCTTTGAAACGGGGTGGTAGCAGTTGCTATGATGCTCATTCCCCCCCCCCCTTATATCTTAATTATAATTTTAGATTGGTCAACTCTACCATCATTCTATTTATTGAATATTTCTTTATACATTACTGCCATAATGTCACTTTACTGCTTTTAAGTCACCAATCTTTCAATCGTTTTTTGCTAGCTTCCCCCGCAGATTCATTCCGCCGGCCATTGGTATCTCGAAACCCCACAGCTTCAGGAAGAGTGACTGCGCCAGCATCGACTTTTGGATGGATACCATTACATTCGAGTATAATATGGTTAATTGTTTCTGTGGATTTACCACATACTGCAAGTGTGTCATCTTGCCTGTTAAATTTCTTGTTGTAGCGGCGTGTTGTAAGATACCCTGATTTAGCTTCAAAAAGTAGGGCACTGCCACTTGAGGTATCAAAGAAAACTTCCTTCCAGATCTGCCTTTTTCCTTTTCGGTATAGTTCCACCCCCTGTTTCTTTTCCATTGAATTTATCGAATTTTAACCTTCTGTGTTTTTCACCTGTTGCTTCATCATCATCATCATCAGTCTGACTATACCCACTGCAGGGCGAAGGCCTCTCCCATATTTCTCCACTTAACCCGGTTCTGTGCTAGCTGCATTCACTTGACCCCTGCGAACTTCTTAACCGCATCCGCCCACCTAACTTTCTGCCGCCCCCTGCTACGTTTTCCTTCCCTTGGAATCCAGTTTGTTACCCTAAGCGACCATCGGTTATCCTCTCTTCGCACTACATGTCCTGCCCATGTCCATTTCTTCTTCTTAATTTCAACTAGAATGTCGGTAACCTGAGTTATTTCTCTGATCCACTCGGCACGCTTCCTATCTCTTAATGTTACCCCTACCATTTTTCGTTCCATAGCCCTCTGGGTTGTCCTCAACTTAAGTAGAACTCTCTTGGTTAGCCTCCACGTTTCAGGCCCATAGGTGAGTACAAAGTAAGATGCAACTGTTGTATACTTTCCTCTTGAGCGATACCGGTAAGCTGCTAGTAATATTCTGCGAGTACTTGCCAAATGCGCTCCATCCCATACTTATTCTTCTTGTTATTTCCATTTCATAGTCCGAATCTGCGGTTACAACCTATCCTAAGCAGACATATTCGCCTACTACTTCCCGTACTTCACTACCTGATGTACCTAATGCTTAACGCTCTTTATTTCTTCGTTCGTGGGACCAGCATACTTACTGGTTAGTTTCCTGGTTCTTTTCCTCCATTGTGAGTCAACGCTTTTTACGTACAGGTATTAAATACTTTAGCTGCCCATCTGGTTCTCTCCAATTTCCTCAGGCGTTCCTCATATATTTTACTCTGAGCTTCCCGTACTCCGAAAGATGCCCAGCCCATATCTCCCTGTCGCCTCATTCGTGGTTTTGCCATGAGCACCCAGTGCTAATCGTCCAACGGCTCTCTGATTTATTTCTAATTCCAACGGCTATCTGATTTTAGGCCCAAAACCTGATTTCCGAAGTAAGCCCGGGCACAATAATTCCTTTCCAAATACCCCTCACTCGCGGAAGGCAAGAAACGCCGCTAGGCGGCTTTGGAGCGCACTCGTTCTCGCTTGGTCCTCATAGCTGACGGCAGACGGGTGACGTCACAGCCATGACGTCACCCTAATTGAGTGACTGAACTGTACTTTCAAATTGCGCGCCAATCGCAGTATCTGTCACCCACGTCTCGCCTGCTGGCGATGGGCGTCCACAATACTCTTTCAGAACTTGTGAGGCCCACCACGTGGCACAACTCGATCGTTTATCTCGCACCCCCCTGGCAGAGGCCTTATTACTTCCCTTCGCTTGACCCCTGTCTCCCCCGTCTGTGTCACCCATCCCTTGCTCAACTCCCTCTACTCCATGCTCACTGTCAAGCCCCTTCCTAAGAACATGCACCCTGAGCATCATGCCGCTCGCCATCTGCCCGCGCCTCCACCCTCTGGTGCCAGTACGGTACATGGTCTGACGCTGTGTATGTTGATGCGGCACCCTACCTCTCGCACCCCACCTATGCCCTGGCCACTGTTCCCAATACACGAACCCTCCTCTCCATTCCCACTATCCCTGCTCTCACTTCTACTGCCGCAGAGAAAGCAGCCATCACCCTCGCCATTGCCAACGCAACGTCCCTTTTCATATTTAGCGAATCTAAGACCGCAGTCCGCAACTTTGCAAAGGATAGAATCTCTTCCTCAGCGCTCAACATTCATAAGCACTCCCCCACCCCCCTTCTTATCCTATCCAACTCTTCTTGGTTCCGGCTCACGCACGGCACCCTGGAAATGAGGCGGCAAATTCCCGCTCGCGAGATGACCGACCGAGCTGGCCCCTCCACTCCAGGATGGATACGCGTGACTCCCTTCTCACGTTCCATGACATCACTCTCCACTACTGCAACTCCCGCTTATCTTCCCCTTACAAGTTCCTATCTAAAATCGAACAGAATACATGGCGCTATTTAGAGGCCCACACTTTCCTCTCCCCTGCACGCCTTGCTCTTATTCACCTCAGGGCCTTCTCGCCCAAATGCATGCTTTGCAGCTCTCCCCAAGCAGACTATGCTCACATTCTTTACTCTTGTCTGGCGCACTTTCCCCTCGTCTCCTGGCGAATAAAGAGCCCACAGCTGTGGAAGGCTGCTTTGGCCAGCTCGAAGTCGCATATACAACAGCGGCTTACGACCTGGGCAGCGGAGATCACCGCCAGGCCTGTCCCGGAGGCCACGCCCAGCAGCCGGAAGGCCATCCATGTAACGGCGGCAACATAATTTTATTTATTTTTTGGCCTTCAATTAATAAAAGTTTTACCACTACCACCCCTAACAAACTGAAAAGTCTTTCCAAACGAGTGAATGCTAACGCTGCAAAAAACAAAACAAAAGAAAGTGATGCACTATAAAACATTAGTCCTCATCTGTAGAATGTTCCAAAGGCCTTGTTTCTTCGTTGCCTGTGAAATGTGGGAAGAGTACGTTGGAAAGAAGAATAGGTGCACGAATTAAAGACTTCTAGAACACTAAAAGAGAATCTAGTAACCATCCAGAAACCTAGGGATTCATTGCAGAGACTGGCCCTCAAAAATTTGAGCACGTGAGTTCAGCAAATGCAAAGCCATTGTCAGACAGAGTGCTTGCTCTGAGAAATTATAGACGCAGCTTCGATAGCGAAGCTGAGCAACAGTTTTATCAGCAGAATAAATTTAGCGTGTTAAAATGTGATTCGCCTATTTTATTGTAAATCGTTGCTTGTCATTTCTTGAATGATATGGCTGTGGCGCATATGATTTTAAGTATGACGTAGATGTTATAAGTCATTTAATAATAATAGTTGGTTGAAAAAACAATAACAAGGGTTCAACGCTGCTGAACCAAATATTGAGCGAAAACATTAGCTGCAGGTGACCGAGTTCTTCTTCTCTTTTTCTTCTTTCTTAACCCACATATAAAGCCCCACTTTAACCAAGCCATATGAACGTGCCTTAGTGGCCTATAGGCTGATTCTGACATAACAGTCCCATGTGAAACGAGCGACCCAAGTTGGCAGTTCCTGCCGACCGCTTGTGTTGGTAGCCCAGCTCTCAACTTAGTGTAGCGTGGGGTGTGACGTCACAGCGTCACGTGGGTAAGACGTGGCTACCAGCCGCGCTACGCTGAAGGCTCGAAACCTATAGCAGTATTGCTTTCGCAATAAAAAAAAAGGAAGGGCGCAGTGTCTGTCGCTCTTGTTCTGTACCCCGCCGGGGTGGCGCAGTGGTTACGGCGCTCGACTACTGTTCCCAAGGACGCGGGATCGAATCCTGGCCTCGGCGGGAGCTTTTCGGTGGAGCCGAAAAGCAAGCCGCCGGTGTGCTGCGCGATGTCAGTACCCGTTAAAGAACCCCAGGTGATTGAAATTTCCGGAGTCGTTAAGCCCCACAAAACCAAAACTAAACACTTGTTCTGTGAACACTTGACCCGCGCTGCAAAGGAAGGGAGGAAGGTTGAGTGAAAGTGGAAAGAGAGAAAGAGCAGCCGTAGTGGAGGGCTACGGAGTAATTTCGAACACCCGGGGATCTTTAGACGTGCAATGATATCGCACAGCACATGGATGCTTCTTTGTTTCGCCTCCATCAAAACGCAGCAGCTGGAGGTCGGGAACGAACTCGGAACTTCTTCGGCTCTCTAGTCAGGCGTCTTAATCTCTGTACCACCGCGGCGGGGCAAATCGTTTTCTCGAAATATGAACTAAGTTGTAAGTCAGCGCTTGTGTGTTGTTACGGATGTAGAAAGAAGGAAAAGAAAATACATGAGCTTGCTACTGGCTCTGCAGCTAATTGATAATTTTAAGGGCAATATGCACCAACTTGCACATACTCTACGGGATCAGTATCTGTGTCAAGTTCAAGACACCCGTGGACAGGAATATCTCTAGGCAAGCAGAGATAATCTGGATTTGGATCGTCCGTTCCAGCTCCATGATCTGCGGGCAGCTCTTGCTAAAATGAAACGGGGTACCGCTCCCGGCAGGGACAAGGTTACAGTCAAACATTTGGCCAAGCATCCTGATCCGGCGTACTAGTCCCTGCTGAATTATATGAACGCAATCTGGAAAGAAGAAACACTCCTCCCCCTAGAACGGAAAACAGCGCTTCTCACCTTCATCCCTAAGCCGGGTAAGCCGATCAATACCGATCACCTCCGACGTCTTGCGATCACCCTAACGTCTTGCGAGCCAAGCTCATGAAGGCCATGGTTCGAGATGGCCTCTCTGAATATCTGGAGGCCCGCAATACTTTCCCAGACACGATTTTCGGATTCCGACCTCAGAAGTCAGCACAGGACATTCTGCTTCAACTCAGCGACGAGGTACTCATGCCTGTCGAGCACCCTCACAATGACAAGCTGGTTCTCTTCTTGGATTTCAAGGGTGCTTTCGACAACGTGAAACACTGTCATCCTCGCTCACCTCAGCGAGACACAATGCGGACACAACAAGTTTAATTACGTAAAACAGTTCTTAACGGACCGTGAAGCCTTTATCCGCATTCAGGACAGGGAGCACGGTCCTTGCACTATGGGTACGCGGGGCACGCCTCAAGGCGCAGTGCTGTCCCCACTGCTCTTTAATTTGGCAATGCTTCATCCCCCTGCCCAACTAGGTGAGGTTCAAGATTCACAGCATGCGCTGTATGCTGACGACGTAACCATCTGTGCTACAGAGAGCAACATTGGTCAACTGGAGGACTGCCTGCAAATAGCGGCGGGCATATTGGATCACTATGCTACGTACTGTGGTCTCCAGTGCTCTCCTCAGAAATCAGAATTCGTGCATCTACGCCCCTCGCCGAGAAGAAAGACACCAATACTTCTCTCTCTGGCTAGTGGACCCATACGCGAAGCCACAGAGATTAGAGTCCTCGGACTCTTTATTCACCAAAATCGTCACGCTCACACAACACTAGCCAAGCTTCGCAACGTTGGCGACCAAGTGGGCCGCATGGTCCGCCGCGTCTCCAACAAGCGTGGGGGTCTCAGAAGCAGGGATGCGATGCGTGACGAGTTGAATTCTTTATTCAACTCCATACCTGCACTTGCGCAAGCATGATGAAGAGATCCTGAAGGTCACTCTCCGCAAGATGATCAAGAGGGCGCTCGATCTCTCGATCTCTACCTCGAATGACAGGCTCCTTGCATTGGGGGTGGTGAACATCTATCGGGAGCTACGAGAGGCGCACCTCACTAATCAATACACGCGGCTTGCCCAGACCGTGTCCGGTCGTCGCCTTTTAGACCGGCTACATATACAATACAACAATCACACCGAGGAAAGGGTATGAGTGCCAGAGCTATAGAGAGGCGCCCTCCGTGTTCGACCCCTTCCTACCAAATTGGACAGAGAAGACCACAATGGACGGCGTCAGGCGCGGGCGAATGCCCTGCACCGCCATTATGGCTCTAAACACTATGTTTCTATATGGATGTTGCGGGCCCGCACCATTCCAGGGGAGGATGGTACACGGCTACAGTCGTTCACGAGGAAATACAGGTGGATGGTCTCAGTTTTAAGGCCCCTAGCGAAACCCACGCGGAGGAGGTAAAAATCGCCTTGGCTGCCTCCCACCCTAAATCTAAATTCATCCTATCCGACTCGCGAGGGGCCTTTCGAATTATGAGCTGGGCTGGATAACGCCTACAGCACAAAGAATACTTCGGAGAGCAGCTCGGGATCAGGATCCCCAGGCCCGATTTCTCATTTGGACAGGCCACCAGGGCCTACCAGGAAATGAGGCCGCCAACTCGGCCGCCCGCGCACTCACTAAACGGCCCACCAGCGATCTGGACCAGAACCTGTGATCTGGACCCTACCTATCTGGACCAGGACACTTATCCTCTCTTACCTTTTCAAGAAATCTGTGCCTATTACCGGAACTCGCGCCGTCAGTACCCGGCTCCTCTCAATGGACTAGGGAAAGCGGCCGAAATAATACTTCTTAGACTTTTTACTAATAATCTACAGCGCCCGGCAGTACTCAAGCATTTCGACCCTTCCTGTTCTGGCTTCTGCCCTTTCTGTGGAGAGGTGGCTGACATCTTTCACATGGTCTGGGCATGCCAACTAAATCCTTCTCTTTTACTCATAACCCCTTCCCCTACCCGAGAGGACTGGGAGGCGGCCCTGCTCGGCTGCCTGGATCTAGCGGCACAACAAGCGCTGGCCCACCGAGCTCGTGTGGCGGCCCAGACCAATGAAGTCCCGGAATAAGGGACTCCACCTAGAACCTCTCCTTTTGCAATAAATGCTTTCTACCACCACCACCACCATCACCGCTGCCTCACGCGGAAACAGCAGGAAATAGAGAAGAAAAAGGAAAAAGAAGAGAGAAAGAAATACACGCGTTGCAGTAGGCTTCATCCACCATCTAAGCAATGGCGGGTGCAATGACGGCCTACAACAGGTACAACCGCCGCTCGAAGGCGAGGCCCCGCCGAAAACGGCGGGGGCCTACCGTTTTCAGCCCCGTAGGGCCAAGAGTAGCCACCCCCCTTTCTCTTGTCTCACGTCCCGTTGTTTTCTTGTTTCGCGCTGTTTTGCTACAAATGAATAACCACCTTGCCCAAGCTGCTGTCCTGGTCACAGATTACCATGACGCGATCTTTTATTCCGAAAGCATTACTACTCTCATGAACGGCCTTTCGCGTAGCGGCGGCCGGTAGCCCACGTTTGACCCTTAGAATGACCTCTGACGTCATACCAGGGTGAGAGACGGGCTACCAAGTCGACATGTCGCGTAGCGGCGGCCGGTAGCCACGAGTGAAGACGCGGTGCATTGCGTTCCTCCCACGGAACAGCGGCAACATGTTTTTTTTTGTCTTCACTAAATTAAGTTTTTATCACCACCACGTATTGAGTTCCATCTGTTGGAGGCGCTGTGCTCGCTTTGACGTCACAATAGAGAGATAGGTGGCGGAGCCGGGGATATATATACTCGCGTTCACCATCTGTCAAGTCAATCGCCATGCCTCCGCACAAGAAGACGCGCCGCCTGGCTGCTTTCGCAACCTACCAGGCTAAGCCCCAGCCAATTTTTTCCCGAAGCCCATGATTATTACCAACATGCTGTGCAGACTACTGCTACTAATATACTACTACTACTATTACTACTATTACGACTACTACTACGACGCCGACAGCATTTCGACCGAACGAGCTCTGTAAAGTATCGCTTAAAAAGCAATTTGGAGGGGAGAAATTCTTACGCGATGCGGGCTTGCGCTGCAGAGTGCGGCCTCAGAAGAATTATGGAACGTGTGGTGGCTCAGGGCCTGTTTTCTTCTTCTGGTCCTCTTCTTCGTCGTCTTCGCTTTAGCCATCAAGTTCGTGACTACTTTTAGGAGAGAATTATTCGTGAGAAAATTCGAACGTAGGTAAAACTGCTATATTGCATGACGATGACAGACGGTCAGCAACTGAACCAAAGAATGAGAAACTATACAATTCAGTTTTAAATGTTGTGAACAAATATAGAAGATGCATATTATCTGTTCCTACCTGCGATATGTTTTAAGGTTGGCGCCAGGGTAGCGTGCTCTCAGCTGATGAAACCTCTGCTCACAAGGCGCATCTATCCGAAATTCATCTAGTGCATTAATTCTATTGCTAGTACATGGCGCGTTCGAGACTCCAGGTGACCATAGCGTCTAGTGCCAACTGTTGAATTCCACGAGATATTATAAAGGCACCTTGGTCAGTCAAACAACCTGTCTTCTACGGCATCAAACAAGCAGGGTTCACTTGATAGGTTGTGCTTTGATGCCAGTGAAACTCAAAGCCCAGAAATCCTTTTCTACTAACCGGAGAAGAATTAGCTGATTGAATTGAGCTGCCTAGGCCTATGAGGCAAAATGGTCATACTCAGATGTTCATGTAGGAATAGAAGACACTGAGGGTTCAAGGACATTTTATTGCTTTAACGCTAGCCAATGCTGAGCCGATGGCGAGCCGATTTTGAGCGTCGTGGAATGGAAGGTTGATGCTTCATCTTTGCTACCAAGAAGGTTGCATGATATTTGATGCGGCCTATTATGAAGCACTTCGACATGTAGATGCGACAAATTATTAGTCGATTGTGTTTATTTGCTTCAACTTAATAAGAAATGCCTAAAGTTCTGATGTGAAAAGACTACACATACTAATTTCGCTATTTCCAAAGCAGGAAAGCACCGAATGGAGCGATATGTTGAAGCGTACATACATTACATGCATTGAAAACGAAAAAAATAGCATTTGACTCAGTAGAAACATCGGCAGCCATGCAGGTAATGCGAAATCAGGGTGTTGTTGTTGTGGATGTAAGAAGAAGGAAAATAAAACGCTATGGCCCGCTACTGGTTCTGTAGCTGAGCCACCTCCGTTGCCTTATGCGGAACGAAAGTAGAGAAGAAAAAAATTTCCCACGATTACGTTACTTCCTAAGGCGAAATTTGAGTGCAGCTTATCAGCTATTTCGCCTTTTCGATAGATTGAGGAAAAGATTTTGAGCAAAACACGTATTTAAAATTACAGACAGCTTTTTAATTTTTCGCACGTGTTCCACGAGACCACTCCACTAATAGTTCATGGCTCATATGGGCATCTGGGCTCATCTGCAGCGCGGGGCTCATATGAACGTTTCGCGACGATAGCTGCGGCTAGCGAGTGAAGCGAGTGAGAACGGGATGCACGCACTGTGATCCGCTAACAGCGAGCCGGCGTTTCGGCAACCGGAGAGCACCCTCGCCGAAACGCAGAAAGAGGGGGACACCCTGCTCCTCTTTCTGCATGGCGGCGACAGCATGAGGCGAAACGAAGAGGCGTCGTGTGCTGTGCGATGTCAGCGCACGTTAAAGATCCCCAAGTGGTCGAAATTACTCCGTAGCCCTCCACTACGGCTCCTCTTTCTCTCTTTCCACGTTCACTCCCATCTTCCTCCCTTCCCTTACGGCGCGGTTGCGGTGTCCACAGAAAAACAAGTGAGACAGTTGCCGCGCCTTTCCCTTCCTATAAATAAATCAGTCTTTTTACGCAGTCCTATGCAGGCCTACGCAGTCAGCCCCCGCCGGGGTGGTGCAGTGGTAAGACGCCCGACTACTGTGCCAGAGTACCCGGGCGCGAACCCGACCTCAGCGGCTGCGTTTCGATGGAGGCGAAACGAAGAGGCGTCCGTGTGCTGTGCGATGTCAGCGTTGTTGTTGTGGCAGTATAGGAAGAAGGAAAAGAAAAATTTGGAGGACGCTTAAACTTCGCCTTCAAGAGTGGAACGCGATAGCGTTATTGCACCTCGTCGAGAAAACTTATTAAACGCAAGGGTATTGGGTCATCCTCGCGCCGGTACCCGCGCGGCCTGGAGGGGAGAAGCGGGTGAGCGAAGATAGTGATCCAAAGAAAGGAAAGACGCTTGAATCTACAACCCATGAGGGTGCACGGCGAAACGTCAGGGGCGAGTGGTGCGCCACGTGTCGGGGCAGCGCCGCACATTGCGAGGAGGGGTTCTTCTGTGTTTGCCGCAAGATGGCTCTGCATGTGCGCAGAGCGCAGAAGAAATGTAGCGGAAACGTACTTCGCTACTCGTGTAACTGCGACTTCTGTAAGTAACATGCTGATAATTACCGATATGCACCGCAGTATAACGTTCTACGGCACGTTTCTAAGGCAACACCGCATTCACTAGAAGCGCTTTTGTACCGCTTTCTAGCATAGAACTCGTGGCTGAGAGGTCAAAGCAGGTGGTCAACCGGTTTTTGTTTTTTCGGGATGCTTCGGACCCTTTCTTACGCACCGTCTGCCAAGTTAGGCTACGGCGCCTACTGCCGGAGTTTGTTGTCTCCACCGAAGAAGCTACGGGTGGGATTTTTGGTTATTACAGGGAGGTCGTCGCTAGTGTAAGATTTCTTTCAGTGCGTTTTTCTAATGAATATTTGTCCACTGTAAAACGAAAAAAGCTGTATCGCGATTTATGTGACATTGTTTTGCCACAACCCTTGTACAGAACCTTATACAGTGGAGGTCCGGGAAGAGATGTCTTGAAGAGAGTAAAGAAAATGCAGGTGTCGCCAGGAGCTAAGACATTTTTCTTTAAATTACACACCGGAACATTATCAGTAAAGAAGTTTTTGGAGGAAAGGAATTTTTTTTTACCGTGGGGGGCGCACTGTTTAATCTGCAAGCAGCCGGAAACAATAGACCATGTTTTTTTGCATTGTTGGGAAGGGGTTTATTTCTGGGATGTTTTGCAACGTACGATAAAGAAAGAATTTCCACTAGACTCCCACGGCATCCGGTATTTAAGCATTGATAATGAAGATGGCGTTCCGTATGATTTAATCATGCTCATGGGCCTCCACTCTATATGGCGCTCCAGAATGGCGGGCTATCACTGCGACAGGGATGCTCGACCCGCTAGAATATACTTTCGAGAAAGTGTGAATTGGTTTATTGCCATACAGAAAGTGGCTGCTGAACCTCCCGAATGGCTCTCAAGGGTAGAGCCTTTGCTGTCGTTGCGGGAGTTTTAATGTACTGAGACGAAGCCAGCCTGACATTGGCTGATGATGACCTTCCAATATGTACTTTGTTTTGTGTTATTCGTGTTGTGTTCTTGTGAAATGGTATGAACCAAAGCCAGGAAATAAAGAAAAAAAAAAAGAACTCGTGGCTGAGTGGTAGCGTCTCCGTCTCACATTCCGGAGACCCTGGTTCGATTCCCACCCAGCCCATCTTGGAAGTTGCTTTTTATTTATGAAGTGCATGCCGGGATTTATCGCTCACGGCCAACGCCGCTGACGACACCGGCTTTTCTGCGACACGAGCTCCTTAACGCTACCGCGTTAAAATGCTCGGGCCTGCTACTGGCTCTCTAGCTGAGCCACCTCCGCTGCCTCGTGCAGACAGGAGAAATCTGATTTATTTATAGGAAAGGAAAGGCACGGTAACTGTCTCACTTGTTTTGTGTAGACGCCACAACCGCACCGTAAGGGAAGGGAGGAAGGTGGGAGTGAAAGTGGAAAGAGAGAAAGAGGAGCCGTAGTGGAGGGCTACGGAGTAATTTCGACCACCTGGGGATCTTTAACGTGCGCTGACATCGCACAGCACACGGACGCCTCTTCGTTTCGCCTCCATTGAAACGCAGCCTTCGAGGTCGGGTTCGAACCCGGGTACTCCGGCACAGTGGTCGGGCGTCTTACCACTGCACCACCCCGTCGGGGAGACAGAAGAAGACAGAAGAAATAGAGAAGAAAGAAAAGGAAGAGGGAAAGACGCGCGCCGCCACAACAGCCGTCGTCCACCACCGAAGAGGTGGCGGGTGCAATGACGGCCTACAATAGGTAAAAATTCGGACAGGCTAGGCCCACCGCAAGCGGCAGTGACCTACCTGTCCCAGCCCCAACAGGGGATTTTCCTAAAGATCCCCAGGTGGTCGAACTTACTCCGTAGCGCTCCACTACGGCTCCTCTTTCTTTCCACTTTCACTCCCACCTTTCTCCCTTCCCTTACGGCACGGTTGAGGTGTAAACAGGAAACAAGCGAGACCATTACCATACCATTTCCCTTCCTATAAACCAATCAATCATTTTACGCAGTCTTGTTGTCTGGACTCGCTAGCGGCGGCAGCGGCATCAGTCAGTCGCTGCTAACGCTGTCTTCGGCGACTCCCTCCCCTTTCCTTTCCTCGTGCTCTACTGTTGCAGCACGCTCTCCTGCCCTTATCCTTCACCGCTGAGTGTACCCCACTCCCCTGTTCCTGTGAGACCACGGTTGCCGAAGCGCCGGCTCGATTTGGGGGGATGGAAAGGGGGCGGAGCTGGTTACGAGGCCGACGCGGTCGACGCCGACGCCGACGCGAAACCCAGGCACGGGCGCCAAAGAGTTGCGCTCTAAAAGAAGAGGGAGAGGAAGACGCGCGCCGCAACAGCCGTCGTCCACCACCTGCAGCTGGTAACGCATTCATTATCGCCCGCATTACCTATGTCATGCCATACCCTCCGCTTCGTAAGCAGGAGAACACTCTTGTCAGAAAAGCGGTAAAAACAGCCCTGGGGCTGCCCCAATGCACATCTACTGACCGCTTACTCCAACTTGGCGTTCATAACGCCATTGAAGAGTTACATGAAGCACATCGCCTGGCGCAACTTGTTCGCTTAGCGGCCTCGTCTACTGGAAGACATGTCCTTCAAACTCTCAATATTGCCCCGCCCTGTACCACCCAAACCACGAAGATCTGCCACAGTATATCCGCCGTCATTACCGTCAAACTTCTCCCCAAGCACATGCATGCAGAATATCACCAAGACCGCCGACAGGCAAGAGCCACTCACCTCTCTCGAATATGGGACAGCCAACCGAATACTCTGTACGTAGACGCTGCTGGCCCTGTTAACGGACATATGGCCATTACCGTGACATCTCCAGCGGGCAGTCTCCTCAACTATGCCTCTCTTCGCACCACCGAGCAGATTATTGCTGAAGAAGCAGCCATCGCTCTCGCCGCCGCCACTAATGCACAAGCTACCATCATGTCAGATTCTCGCACCGCCTGCCGTAACTATCTTCGCGGATGCATCGGGGCCGCCAGCCCCCGAATCCTCGTCGCTAATCCTCCGAAAAGGATCGGTGTGATCTGGATTCCGGGACACCAGGTGATGCCCGGCTATAATGCTGCCCATCGACACGCTCGCGCGCTCCTCCTCCGAGCCTCCCCTCTTCCGGATCACACGTATGCCTCCGCGATACTTAAGTACACAGAACTGCTTGAACACTACAGGCTGTCTCGCCATACATCACCTCCCCCTTCTCCCACCCTGTCTACTTAAGAAACAGCAACTTACCGCCGCCTGCAAACTAATACCTTTATTACACCATTTCTCCTAAACCTCCGGTACCCCTCCCTCTGTTCCCCTGACTGCCCACATTGCGGTGAGCAAGCAAAGCTCTACCACATGGTTTGGGCGTGCCAAGTTACCCCTTCTCTAAACCCTCTCCCACCCCCCTGCATGGAAGATTGGGAGGCCGCCCTGCAGGACCCCTGCCCGAAGCGCCAGCAATGGCTGGCTCGCCGCGCTGTTACTGCAGCCACGGCCAATGGGACCCTGGACTGAGGGTCCGCCCCCCCCCCCCCTCGCTGAATAAATAAATCAATATGTTTTGTCCTCCTCCTCCACCACCTAAGCGGTGGCGGGTGCAATGACGGCCCACAACAGATACAAATTTGGTGGCTAGCTAGCCCCCGCCACAAACGGCGTTGACCTACCGTCCCAGCCCCGTAGGGCCAGGAACTGCCACCCTTCACCAGCTCCCTTCAGGGGGTAGACGAGCCGTACGTGAAAGTGCTGGGAGATATCTGTAGTGGCTGCAACGGAACCATAGTTCTGCATAAGGTAACCAGTGTCATAAAGAAAGGTGTTAGGCCAGGACACAATCTCCCCTGTACTATTCACAGCTTGCTTAGAGGTATTATCCAGAGACTTTGAATGGGGGCAGTTAGTCTGGCCGTCTAGCGCATTTCAGTCGGTTATAGCAATAACAGTCAGACAAGCTTTTTCCAATTCCAAAACAGTCTTCACGAGAGTTGACTTGATTCAATATTGACTACAAGAAGAATTTGTGCTACATCTTTATATGCTGACAGCAAGGACTTGGTCATGAAGACATGCGCTCTATTTGCCGTTTCTGAAGAATTTGACGCCGTCCCAGCCAGTGATTCCCCTTTGAAATAAAAGAAATATAATAATCGGTTAACGGGAAAGGCAAGGCGCAGTATCTGTCACACTTGTTCTTTTTTTTATTTTTTTATTTATAGGAAGGGAAAGGCACAGTAACTGTCTCACTTGTTTTTCTGTGGACACCGCAACCGCGCCGTAAGGAAAGGAAGATGGGAGTGAAAGTGGAAAGAGAGAAAGAGGAGCCGTAGTGAAGGGCTACGGAGTAATTTCGACCACCTGGGGATCTTTAACGTGCGCTGACACCGCACAGCACACGACGACTCTTCGTTTCGCCTCCATCGAAACGCAGCCGCCGAGGTCGGGTTCGAACCCGGGTACTCCGGCACAGTAGTCGGGCGTCTTACCACTGCACCACCCCGGCAGGGCGCGGGGCAAGGGGACACCTGCAGCGCACCTTAAGGGAAGGGAGGAAGGTGGGAGTGAAAGCGACCAACTGGGAACCTTTAACGTGCACTGACATCGCACAGGAGAGAATGGGTGGCTGCTCCTGCGCGTACGGGGCTAGGACTGGTAGGTGATCGCCACTTAATTGCAGCGGGGGCTAGCCAGCCAGCGGATTTGTATCTGTTCCGCCACCACTTCGGTGATGGACAACGGCTGTTGTGACGCGCGTCTTTCTCCCCCTCTTCGTTGTCTTTCTTTCTTTCTCTACTTTTTCTTCTGTCCGCACGAGGCAGCGGAGGTGGCTCAGCTATAGAGCCAGTAGCAGGCCCGTGCATTTTCTTTTCCTTCATATCCTTCTTCGTGCAGTCGCAGCAACGTCGCACAGCCCACGGACGCCACTCCGTTTCGCCTCTATCGAAGCGCAGCCGCCGGTGGTCGGGATCGAACCCTGGCACTCCGGCACAGTAGTCGGGCGTCTTACCACTGCACCACCGCAGAAGTAAAAGTATTGCTGCAGATTAATTTCGTCGACCATCAATGTGACATATCTTAAAAACCCTTCATCGTTTGGATCCTTTGCAGGGCTGGCATTGTAATGACTACATACCCTCGTGAATGTTGATCAGTGTTGTAGCGAGATGTGCTTCCGTAAGCACGAACGCCAACCAGACACACCACCGCTCAGCAGGCCAAAGACCCCAGGCTTTATTGCACCCAAATATATATCCGGGGAAGCAGTGGTGCCACGCAGCGTCACTCGCACACACTACATCCCCCTTTGTCCAAGAAGGAAGTATTCACAGCAGAAGAACGGAAATCTGAGCTAGTTGGTGCATTGCAAGATCAAAAAACAGCGCGGCTACTTGGGACAAACAGCTTGTCCCAAGTAGCCGCGCTGTTTTTTGATCTTGAAGTATTCACAACACAGCACCGCGCGTCTAGTCCCTTCGGCACTCTCTCTCTCTCTCTCACACACACACACACACACACACACACACACACACACACACACACACACACACACACACACACACACACACACACACACACACACACACACACACACACACACACACACACACACACACACACACACACACACACACACACACACACACACACACACACACACACACACACACACACACACACACACACACACACACACACACACACACACACACACACACACACACACACGCACACACACACACACACACACACACACACACACACACACACACACACACACACACACACACACACACACACACACACACACACACAGTCATTTTAGCCTCCGGATTATTCTCCCAAACCGGAACACACGAACGGGTGAAGTAGCTTGTGAGTCGTGTGAAGCAGACGAAGTCGAGGTGGTGGGCCCTGCAGTAGTGGACTCGCTACCGGATGGCTCTGTTTCGGGCAGCTCCTTTCTGGCGACAGGTTCGGCAGGGCCGTCTCTTACCCTGAGGAGTTGGTCATTGGGACAAGGTGGAGGTGATTACGGTGGAGGAGACCCTTCGGGGTCTCCACGACGTACGACCGGATGTGCTGGGCTGGTCCCAGAACCATCGCAGAGCTATTTACACCCCGCCTCCAGACTTGCTCACCAGTCCGAAGTGGGCGCTTTACTTGGGCTGCATGCCTCCGGATAAAATCCCGTGCCTCCGTCCTCCAATCAAGTCCTCCAATTTCGCTGGTTAAAAGAATGCGACGAGAGCCAGCCTGGCTCGAGTTGCTGTGCTATCTTGGGAACTCTTGTCTGTAGGCATCTGCCCATGAGAAGTTGTGCAGGACTCACACCGTTGATGCCAGGATTGTCCCTGTAGGCCAGCAGAGGGCTTTGTGCAGTAGGTTTTTGACGGTTCGCACCATCCTCTCCACCTCCCCATTGGACTGCGGATAACGTGGGCTGCTGGTGACAGGCCTGAAGCCATAAGCCTACGCAAAGGCAGTCATTGCATGCAAACTGTGGACCGTTGTCGCTGCGGACGACGTTTGCATAGCCGTTGCGTCTAGACGCTCTTAATGGCTGCGATAATTGCCGGTGCTATTGTAGAATGCAGAGTGATGACTTCTGGGAAGTGGGACCTGTAGTCAACCAGTAGCACATAATCTTGACCATTCAGATGGAAAAGGTCTGTTCCTACCTCTTGCCAGTGCCAGGGAGAACTTGGAGTTTGTGAAGACAACATCGATTCTGCGCGTTGAACGCGTTTTTCAGCGCACTTGGCGCAGTTAGAAACGAGCGTTTTGATGTGGCTGTTTATTCCAGGCCACCATACTGACTCTCGAGCAATAGCTTTGCAACGGTTAATACCTTGATGCCCGTCATGAATGAGGTCAAGCATGGAACGCTGAAGAGCCAAAGGCACAACAATGCGGCCTCCCTTCAAAAGCCCTTCACAAACATTGAGGTCCCCCTGATGCTGCCAGTACTTCGTAATGTGAAGAGGCAGTCTTGACTACCTGGGCCAGCATTCAGTGCAGTATTCAAGCAGAAGGGTGCACTCACATCAATGGCTTGTGCCAGGCGAAGGTCTTCTTGATGTGTAGAGACGAAGTCTTGGAGTGAGCGAAGAATCGCTTCCACAAAGAGCTCAACTTGATCAGCTTGCCTTGACAGTGAATCATCCACTGGTGCCCGTGAGAGCATGTCAGCAGTAGCTAACAACTTGCCGGGTACCTAGATAACTTGGTACTGGAAGCGCGTAAGCTTCATTCGGAAACGCTGTATCCGTGAAGGCAGTTAGTCTATATCCATAGATCCCATGAGCGCCAGAAGTGGCTGGTGATCAGTCTCCACGAAAATGTTTAGTCCACGGACATATTCCTCAAAACAACGCACTCCCCAGCTTGCTGCCAAAGCCTCCTTCTCAGTCTGGCTGTAACGGCGTTTCGTTGAAGTGAGTGAACGCGACGCGAAGGCAACTGGACGACGCTAACCGGAAGGCTGCTCTTGTAGTATACGAAACCAAGACCGAAGGAGCTGGCATCAGCTGATACTGCCGTCTTTTACGCAGTGTTGTACCGAGCAACGCAAAGGTCCGAGCAGAGCAGTTCCTTGAGGTTGGTAAAGGCAGACTCTTGAACGTGGCCCCAAGTCCACTCAGACGCCTTCAGCAGCAAACGTCTACGGATACCTGTGACGTCTTGCGGCTCCGGCATCGTTTTTATTGCAGCGACCTCGTCCGGATCAGGAGAGATTCTCTCAGCGCTAACAATAACACACAGAAACTTGACACTGCTGTTTAAAGTGATCCCCGCTTTCGTTAGCCGATTTAGAACTTCCTACAACCGACGGTCGTGCTCTGCATGCGTCTTGTCAAAGACGAGAATATCGTCGATTATGTGCGCAACACCCCACTGGCCTTCCAGGATACGGGCGTCACGAAATCGGCCCACATTTTTATTAAGCTGGCGCGGCGCGAGGCCTACGCGGCGTCGCATGGAAAGTTCGAGAAAAAACCTCCTTCCCCGCGCGATATACCGTGTAGCTTTGTACGTGTCGCCGTCGCCCTCTTTCTCATCACCCGGCGATGACAGTGACTCATCACTCTGAAAGATGCCAGAGGTCTCCAGAAATTTCTACGGGACCTGGCCAATGACGACACGCAGCTCGACGGGAGGGAAAGGGAGCGCTCTAACCAGTGAAGCTAAGTGTGTGTGCGCTAGCCTTGGCACGTGTTAACAGACAGACGCGGTGTGCCCTATTTATTGAGGCCGCGCCGCTTGTATAGTCAGTCAGTCAGTCAGGGTTTGCGACGTGTTCGCTAGTGCTTCGGCTGGACTCCCGGGGATCACCCGCTGCTGGCATGCCCACGGACCTGCGAAGGAGCGGCGCTCGTCTTGTATGGCGGCCACATCTTGACTTTCGAGGCGTCGGACTGCAACAGTGCCCGGTGAACAATTTGGTGTTCGATTATGTGACTCTCTCGCGTTTGATCTGTGTTCTAAAGCCTCTGTGTTATTGAATACCTCTGTAGTTGCATGCTTAGCGTTTGTTTTCTGTGAGCCTCTCGTCTGTATATTTTTAAGTGCTCTTGTGTATTCCTCTGTATCGTCTCTTGCTGTGCATAAAGTGTGTTTTGTTTGTTACTTCTGCCTCCGACCCTTACTCTGGCTTGAAACGGCGACAGCTGGGCACCAAACGGCCACCCCCTTCTGTCACTACAAGGTTTCGGTTGAGCTTGCAACGCAGGTCGAGGGCATCTCCTTTGCGACCGGAACAGCTACCCCCACTCACTCTAAGGGTGTCGGAAGTGTGCGGGCCGTTAAGGGCGCATCGTTAATAATACCTTCATAATTATTAATGCGTGACAATTATTCTGGCGTCCGCGACAGGACGTTTTGGTGCACTCAAGCTCAGAGGACAGAAAATGATTGGGAAGAGTTTACGAAGAGGTCGTAAACAGTGTAACAGCAGAGCGGTAGCGAGTGGTACCGCACTGAAGCGGTTGTGAAGGTTCATTGAGAGTGCTATGTGTTAGCATTAGGCAGTTCAGACTGAAGATGAATCTCAAGGAGATTATTGCGTTGGGCATAGAGAAAGGTCTTTAAGGAGATGAACTGCTTGAATGGGTGGACCGAAAAGAAGGGGAGGTTCTAGAACAAGCTAAGAAGGAAAGTGAAGAGGCTGGGAAAGAGAGGCAAAAAGAAGAACGAGAGAGAGAGAATGGCAGAGGAAACAAGCAGAGGCAAAGAGACAAGAAGAAGAAAGAGAGATATAATGGCTCAGGAAGCAGGCAAAAAAAAAAGAATTATTAAAAGAGAGAGATATCCTTCTCAAGAAGCTGGCTGAGGTTCTGCGTTTGAAAGGTATTACCGAGCCTCCGGAGGTTATCTTTGCTTATATTAGGAGGTGCAGTGAAACGAGTGATTCGTTGACAGCCACAGGTGCTGTGGAAACCAGCTCCGGACGTCAGAGTAAGGTAGCAGAACAGCCCGTTCCTGCAACTGAAAGTTCAGAAAAAGAGGACATAACTGGAGCTAAGGTTTCTCAGGAAAGTGATAATGTGCCCTCCGAAATGACAGGTTGCGCCGAAGCTGCGAAGGCAGTTGTCGAGCCAGAAATCTCATTCATGTGCTCGTCGCCTGAAGAGGAAGGGCATGATTCTAGCTCCATGTCGGAGTGCATGAGTGACCCAGAGGAAGAGCTGTCGAATAACAGCCAACAGGAAAGCTCAGATGGAGCCGAAGCTCAAGACAGTACTCTTTCCTCCAAAAATTCAAGAGCCTTTTTCTAGCGCTGGCTCGAATACCGAGGAGGTTCTTCGCACTGAGAAAGATGAGAAACCCCTTCCCACCGAGGAAACAGAGCAAGCCTTTTTCTCAGAGGAGAACGGCAGCGCAGATCCAAGACTGATAGATTCAAAAATGGAGGAAATCGAGGACTGCACTGCATGAAAGATTTCAAGGAAAATTTTAGTGAAGAAGTAATACAAATTGAGGAGAATGAGTCTCCAGTGGAAAATGAGCCCTGCTGTAAAGAGGTACTAGCGAAGGTCGCAAAAAGAAGGAAGAAATTGGAAGGAATTCATAGTGTGATTTTAGAGAGGAAACATCCGATGACTGCGAAATCGGAGCAAACGGGTCGCGTCAAAAGGTTAGAAAGAAACCAAAGATGAAGAGAAAAGAAGCCAATTCTGCCAAGGCAAGTGGAGAAGAGCAGGAAAGCTCACGAAGAAAAGCAAGGAAGAAGTTCCTGAAGGACTGGAAGCGCAAGCGCAGTCACAGGTCTGTTTTCACCGCCATGCAAAATTTTTTACTAGAATCAAATCGTTTGCCGTCCTAGATATTTAAACATCACTTGTTCTACAATTGCAGTGTCAATCTCCCGTTTGTGTTACCACTTTTCATTTTATATTTAACTTATGTCCCGTTTTGTTTCCTTTCCTCTACCCCTCAAATTATTTTTTTTTATGCAAGAATATTTCAAAACTTTTCTTTGCTACGCAATTCTTGGCCGATCCCCCACTGTGGGTATGTACCGTAAGTTATTTGGACAACAACAACAACAGCAAGCGCAAGGAGAACAGCCCAGGCCCAGAAGAAGAGAAACGGTCGACAGGAAACCGTACTAAGCATATTAGCGCTACCACTCTCCGCAAGCGTCATACTGGTCGCACGAAAGACAAAGGCCTAATTTCCAATCGGGGAGCAGAACTCAGCAGTAGAGACAGGAGCGAGAACTCAAGATGGAAAAGTTTCTATAGTAAAAGGAAAAAGAGCCGAACTCGCGAGAGGAAGAAACGACAGTCTAGTAAAAAAAGAGTACCTCGAAGGTGGAGAGGAACTGATACGTTCCAAGGAGCAGGTGCATCCCGAGTGTGGAAATATAGGCGAAAGTATGCCTTAAGAGGGCTCCTCATTGAAAAAAAAAAAAAAAAACTGCGCTTCTGTGTTACAAATTTTTTTGGGTATCTTGACAACACCAAGTTGTGTTTGTGAACATCATGGTATTGATGTGTGCATTGTAATGTATTATTGCAGTTTGTGAAGTTGGTGCAATGTATTTGCGTGTATGTGTGCCGTTGCCCGATTTATGCTGTTACTTTGTGAGCGCTTGCATCTGCGCGCGATGTTCGTGGGTATTGTGAATATTGCAGGACAATATTCGTTAATGGAGGGGCAGTGTCACGAAATCGGCGCACATTTTTATTAAGCCGGCGCGGCGCGAGGCCTACGCGGCTTCGCATGGAAAGCTCGAGAAAAAACCTCCTTCTCCACGCGAGAGAGCGCGTAGCTTTGTACGCGTCGTCGTCGCCCTCTTTCTCATCAGCCGGCAATGACGGTGACTCATCAGTCTGTAAGATGCCAGAGGTCTCCAGGAATTTCTACGGGACCTTCGCAAGTGCTTCGGCTGGACTCCCGGGAATCACCCGCTGCTGGCAAGCCCACAGACCTGCGAGGGAGCGGCGCTCGTCTTACAAGGAGGCCACATCGTGACTCTCGAGGCGTCTGACTGCAACAGTGCCCGGTGAATAATTTGGCGTTTATGTGACTTTCTCGTGTTTGATCTGTGTTGTAAAGCCTCTGTTATTAAATACCTCTCTAGTTGCATGCTTAGCGTTTGTTTTCTGTGAGCCTCTCGTGTGTGCATTTTTAAGTGTTCGTGTGTTTCCTGTGTATCGTCTGTTGCTGTGTATAAAGTGTGTTTTGTTTGTTACTTCTGACTCCGACCCTTACTCTGGCTTTAACCCGCGACTACTGGGCACCAAACGGCCACCCCCTTCTGTCACTATAAGGTTCCGGTTGAGCTTGCAACGCAGGTCGAGGGCATCCCCTTTGCAACCGGAACAGCTACCCCCACTCTAAGGGTGTCTGGGAGTGTGCGCACCGTTAAGGGCGCATCGTTAATAATACCTCCATAATTATTAACGGGTGACAACGGGACATCTGTCGCTGGAAGTACTCCGGTACAGTCGCGATCCCAAACGGAAGCAGGAGAAAACATTAACGCCCGAATGGAGTTATGAACGTTGTGTACTCTTGCGACTCGGGAGACAGCTTGACCTGGTGGAAGCTCGACGTATCATCCAACTTTGAGAAAACAGTGGCATCCCCCAGCGGACCAAGTTACTGTTCGACCGTGGGCAACATATGGCGTTCCCGCGAAATGACTTTGTTGAGGCGGGTTAGATCAACACCTTCTCGACTTTTACAAGGCCTGCTCACATACTCCTCTCCCCAGCTGTCTACGTCACGCTAGAGGTCCTTTTCTCCCAACACCGTTGGCGTTTCGACGGTACACTCCCTACAGCCACCATAGGTACACCATCGCTCCTGTCGCGTGGCGTTCCTTGGCGCGCGTTGTGGGATTGCAGACGGCAGGAACGCTAAACAAAATGAGACTCCTGGTTGCTCGCTTCAATTTTGGTGGCTGGTGATGCCACTTCTCCGTCGACCAATCAGGTGCGCTGCTCGCTCGGACAGCTTTGTTCGACAACAGTATGAGCCAATAAAGGCTTTCTCCGAACGCTCCCGGAAACAGGTTCAAGCTAAATTGTTTGAGCAACTGAATATCAGCTTTTTAGTCGTCGCTGCCTACTCTCTTGGTTACGTTTGGTGCAGAGTAGGCGGGAGATGCACAAGGGCTTGCACATAAAACGTTTGCCCAAGAACATGCATCCAATACATCACGAGGACCGCAGGAAGGCAAGAGCCAAAGCTTTACATGCTAAGTACGGGAAGTACAACGGGGCAGTCTATGTAGATGTCGCCGAGTATAAGGACAAGAACGCATTTTCAATTGCGGTGGTGGACGGGCGGGGGCGCTTTATCGCCTCCGGATCAGTGAAAACCCGCTCCCCAGAAACTGCAGAGGAAGCGGCGATAGAACTAGCTATTACTAGTAGTAATGCTGACCTGATCTTCAGCGATTCAAAAACAGCCATCCAAAATTTGGCGAAGGGCAGAATATCTGTCACAGCGGCGAGATTGCTGAATTGGGCCGCGGGGCGAGGGACTACGGAGGCGGAAATTGTCTGGGTACCTGCATTCTGGGAACCTGGGAACGAGACGGCTCACATGAATGCTCGAGGTTTCGTCAGCCGAGTAGGTGAGCCGGACGTTCCGCGAAGGTCCACGAGAGATGGGCTGGTATCCTTTCATGAAATTACTAATCATTTCAAACTTGAGCGGAGAATTTACCCACCCCCGGATAAGCAATTGGTGAAGGCGCAGGAATGCGTCTGGCGGCGATTGCAGACTAGATGTTTCTTCAACCGATCCGTGTTGAGCAAACTCTACCCGGACATTCAGCCGGAGTGCAAATTATGTCACGAATTGGCAACCTGTGACCACATATTATGGAGCTGCAGCATAGCACCGCCACCGGCGGATATTATGCGTGATCCTTCCCTCGAGCAGTGGGAGGCCGTGTTGGCCAGCTCAGACCCGGTCGTCCAGACCAGGGTCGTGGAGTGGGCCACCCAGGTTGCCGTCAGCCATGGGTTGATGGCCATCTAACACGGAATCGTCCGCACATGCTCTCTGACGAAAATAAAGGTTTTCCATCCATCCATCCATGCACAGCTTCGCGTCGACGTTATTTTTGGGTTGCTTTCCCACGCTCAAGCGTGCTTTCAATCGTGTGCATGCATTTTTGCATGTATCAGTATGTGCAAAATATTGGTGGGGCCGCATCACCGGTGCTTGAAACGAGGATATGGCGTTGCGCAGAAGACTGCACTTGACGTGGCGTAACATGGGGCGGTGTTGTGTTTCTGGGTGTCGCGGGAACTATGACACTGGCCCCAAAGGCGTGTACTCGCGTTTCCAAAGGATTCCAGTAAGAATGAAGCGTTGTCCTTGTGTTTGTGTGTGCTTCTTATGTTGTGTGTTGTTACCTGCTTTGCTGCCTTCTTCCAAGAAACGAATCTTGGAAGTATTTCACACCCATGCAGCGTGCATTCAATGGTGAGAAACTGAAGTTTATGCCGTACTCTTTATGTCCCATGCGATCGAACAGAAGTTTAGATAGTGCTTACTGTTTGACGTGAAAAGACTGGCAGTCAGTGAATTTGACCAGGCCAGGGGTAATGAACAGAAGTATGCAGCACTGTGCTGGACTGCTTAATAACACGCAAATTATGTAATAGTGTGTCCATATGCCGTCAATAAGCGACTACATATTTTTCATAGATTGCGCAAGTTTGTGAACTTCACTTCCAAGAGAAAGACCTAATGAAGTAGCTATCGCACTTTGATACAGCAGCAGGAATGACTTTGACAGTTGACAGTGACAGGTTTCATGGTGTCCAATGCCGTACCACCTATTTACCCGAACTGCACAGCTTACTTGAACCAGTCCCAGTCCCGTATGGCCATGCCGTTGTCCACCACCGAAGCGGGGGCGGGTGCAATGACGGCCTACAAGATACAAATCCGGTGGCAGGCTAGCCCCGTAGGCATTTAATTTCTGCGAGATGGTCGCCTTGGAAACCTGTAGGAATGGTCACACACCAGAAACTCTAGTGCTCCATGTAGTGCGTGCCGCAACAAACGTTACTATGAACAACTTTTGTAAAATGAGAAACGGCCATATTCAAAGTGCAGCGCCAAAAAAAAATCTCCGGATAGAAAAATGAAGACGCTAAGCAAGAAATGAAATTGGCCGCTTCCAACCCTTTCTGTCAATAAAACCATTTGTACAAAATCATTTGCGACCAGACATGGGCATCCTCACGAGGGTGAATCCTCATGAGGGCGTCCTCACCCTCACCTCGTGAGGATCTGACTCGGTGAGGTGAGGGCGAGGGAGGATCGGCGCTGAAAAATTCGTGAGGACGAGGGTGAGGGAGGGCAGAGGCGGTGAGGGGAGGGTGAGGGAGGGGAAGATACAGAGTTTGAGGGGCGAGGGTAAATGTTCCACGAAAGGCGTAGTTTCTGCAGTAAGAAAAAACAGGCAGCAACCCGAAAGGCATGAGGGACAACACACTTCTCCTCCACTGGGCATGTGTTGTATAGAAAACAGATGTAATGGAACGGGGCACAGGCGCTGCAGCTATAGAAGATGCCGGAACGAAAGCCACAAAATTGCCCCGGCGCTCGTGGTGAAGAAAAGTCTAAAAACGACCCTAGGAAGCTCCAGGAAGTCACCGAGAACGATGTCGCCTTTTCCAGCCTCACAGAACACGACAGGACCGGCAAAATACACAGGACCCCCGTTTCTAACTGCTAACGTTTCTTTGCCATTTAGGAAAAAACACGCCCAGAAAAAAAAAAGAAAGCGCGTCTAAAGTAGAGGGGACGCGCAGAGAAACGTTGAACACAAAAGACCGAGGTGGGGTGATCTTATCTGCTGGGACCCTGCCACATGTTTTTTTTTCTCGTCCAGATAGCTTGCATGAGTAACCGACGCATGCGAAATGTTCCTTGACAGTGTTACTTGACTGTTTGGTTAGCAAGGTTTTACATGAAACTTTCATAAGTTGTGTAAATTACAATTCGCAACAAAACCAACCGAAATAAACAAACAGCACTGAATTTGTGCTGATAATAGCTGCAATAAAATAAACCGCAGTCCAATATCCGTTGCAATCTTTGTCATGTGTTTGCAGGAACAAGAAATATTTTCTTATTTATTTTATCGATTTTCTCCTTGTTGTGAATTATCAAAATTGTCAAATCGTTCATTAATATGTGCGGCTGGTAATTACAGCGCATTGTTTTTTCCGCAATTTCAATAGCATTAAGTTTTACTTTTTCTATTTTCTTAAGACAGTTTTCTTGAGATGGGTGTTAACATAGCATCGATTTGAAAGTAATAACTACAGCGTGTGAGCATTGAGCACAATTTCGCGAAAGAGTTGTTTCATTTCCAGTATCCAAAGTCTATTGAGTGGTCTCATTTCGTGCTAACCTGTTGAAGCCCTGCACCAGAGAAGGTTCTTTAATATTCTTTGATTTTAGCGTCTGTTCTGTATTCAGAATAAGTTTAATGCATCGGAATGCCCGACGATCGTAAGGCTGAATGCTGTCATAGACTCACGCATGAGGGGGATATGACAATACTGTACCAGGTTTAATTCTTTGCCGAATGCGCTTTCGGGTTGGGTGCGCAAGGGTGCTTGCAGTTCTTAGATACATGTGTTGCTGTTCGCAAAATCAAACCATGCTTGAGGTATCAGCCTCGCTATAAAAAAAGGAAGGTATTTTAAGCCAGCAGTTAGCTCATTCAAAGGTTTCTAAGAAGAGCATTGCTAAAACTACCTGTATGCCGCTCTTGACAAATCCTGCCTACGGGGAATGGCACATATAGCGTGGATGTCTGGCTGCAAACACTGAGCAGTGCAAGATTTGCCTCTGAGGTGGTCACCTTTGTTTTAGAGGACCTTGCCAGGGATGCTAGGGATGTAGAGCAGCACCGCTGTGCTGAAGAAGCGCAAGGTACAAGATCCGTTGTCATTCCATATAACTATCAAATTTCCCACCGCTTAAAAAACATGGCTCGGAAAGGTGACGTACTGGTAGTCATCACTGTACACGAAAAACTGGCTAGCTTGTGCAATATAGTGCAAGGAAAGAACAAGCAGCTAAGGATGCAGTATCAAACACTTAGGCAGGTTCGTGCCGAGGGAGAGTGCCGTCATTTACCATATACCAATCTCCCGTGTCAGAAGCTACACAAAACAAATTGGATGTTGCAGAAACGCCGCGCTTCAGAGCTCCACGCAGGATTAGACGCACTGGCGGGGTGGTGGGAAACTGGCCGTATGTCGTCAGTGTCGTTGTTCTGTTCCAAAAACGTGCACCTCCATTCTGCGAAATGACAATCTTAAAGAAGTTCGCGTCCGAAACAAGCAGAAAAGTATACGAAGCATACTACATTAAGATGGAATTAACCACTTGTGTTAGCAATTGAAGCCTCCGTCGCCTTATCCGATAACTTGAGTCGCACGTACGGCAACGTGCCAGTGTTCTTACTTTGCCATTACTTAATTTGCCAAGATCAGCTTCACTCTAGGGGTGGACCACGTTTATGCCGGCTTTCAACACCTTCTTATCCAAAGCATGATTTACTGTGCTTGGTACGTCACGATATAAAGCGAAAAAGTGATGTAGGCTCAATGCTGCAAAATAGGGCAACCGCTGAACTGGAATTTTTAAATGACGTAAAGCAGGGTTTTAGATTTCAGGAAAGCTACAAAACATCAATTCACATTTGGTTATAGAGGTCCGCACTGAGTGCTTTTGACCTATGCGATGAGAGGGTGACGTCGAATTCCAGCCCTCCAGGACGCTTAGACCTCGAGTAAGACCCACTGCCTCAAAGCCAAAGCTTCGGACTTTATGAGAACGTTTTAATAAGTGTCCCTACATTTTCTTAACATAAAGATGACCAGCTGAGATACATGCCGCTAAGGCTAAAGTCGCACCAGAGAGCACCTGTTTCGCATACTGTTAAAACGTCTACCAGGTCGGAAGAAGAGGAAGACTTTAGGGAAGAAGGCTTCGAGGGTTTGCGTGATACCTGCTCTCGAACGCTCAACACTACCTCTCATCTTCAGCGCCCCACATTCACTCTTAGACTGAGTCAATATTAATAAACAAGACAGCTGAGATAAAAGTAAGCCCAATTCCGCGTAGTCGTGGTATGTCCTAGGATCTCCAGCTGGCAGGTTGAAACTATGGCAGCCCTAACTTTTGTGCACCTTATTGTGCTTAGCCATTTCTGTGGAAGGAAAGAGGCCTCCTCTCTTCCGCGGATTTCCCATGTTGTTGTGCAAGCGGTTGATTGCTTCTCGTGTGAAGCAGTGAACGGGTTCAAGAATGGGTTCGAAGCAGTGTGAAGTGTGAATGAAGCAACGAACGCCACTGCTCGTACTAGGCCGCGGGAAGATGTTCCATTCGGCGGGGTATACAGTATTCCACAAGGCTGTAAGCCGGAACGTTGTTAGCCGGGGTGCACCTCAGCCTGCATGCCCGAGAGCTTTGGTTAGCGGCGCTTCGTTTGAAGTCCTCTTGGGAGGGCGACAGATAACGCACAAAACAATCAGTGTGCGCCTAGCTTTGCACCCTGTGGCAATGCGCCGACGACAGGCGCTTGACTCCCCCCCCCCCCCTGCCATAGCGAGGGCAGCTGTCATTATGAAAGCTATTAAAAAAAGAAAAAAAAATATCAGAGCGGTGGGCAGACCACGCACGCTGGTCCACGGCTGGGCTCAAAAGGCGGCTGTGGCTGGTCTTATCAGATCTCCCTGAGGCACCGGGTGGAGACATGGATGGACGTGGCAGCATTGCTCTCGGAAGGATACACACGCGTCCACTACAGCGCGGTCCTTTCCCGCTCTCTGTCCGAAGAAAGGGTCTTCCTTCAACTCAGTCCCCCTCTTCAAAAAAAAAAAAAAAGAAACAGCGAACGGCAGGAATGGCTGGGGAAGCCCTTCAGTTTGTGTTGCTGTGTCCTTTCGATCGGACCGCTCAAGTTGTTGACGCTTGTTGAAACAACACTTTGGTGTGCTGTTGTAAATTCTATATGCTCAAGGACGTCTGTGTACTATGTGCGCGAATAAGTTTCCATTGTGACAGTGTCCTCGGATATTATTGGGAAATGCGCGGTCCAAGTGAAAGGTGTGTAGGACGTCATGCAGGTTCCGGGTGAGTTTCATTTTTTTTTTGCCGCTCTTGCCTTCACAGTGCAGACAATCC
Source organism: Amblyomma maculatum (assembly GCF_055883805.1). Taxonomy (NCBI): domain Eukaryota; kingdom Metazoa; phylum Arthropoda; class Arachnida; order Ixodida; family Ixodidae; genus Amblyomma; species Amblyomma maculatum. The sequence continues at coordinate 118,429,191 of NC_139352.1, read as the reverse complement.
GTTTTCCGGCTTTTGCATATGCGGGTTTGTCCGGAATGAAGCAGATCAGCTATGGAGATGTGAACTTAGGCGAATTAATGCAGTGCTGATTTCGGCTAGTTGGCGCATATGTGTTGCTCTTCTGTTCCCGTTCTATAAGCACTGCTTTTTTCATAAGTGATCCTAGATTTAAGCACACTATTCAGGAAGCATAATCAAACCTTATGCATGAAATTCTGGCCTGTTCACTTTGCACATCGTACTGTTCTAGTTAGGCGCTGTCTGTTCCTATTCTCGTATAGCTTTAATAGAAATTGAAAAAAAAAAAAAGATTTTACGCAATACTGAGGCGGCGTTCGTGAAAACCAGAAGCGCAACAGAGGTACGTGTTTCACTTTGCGTTTTCGGTTTGTTCTTGGACGAAAGCGGGATGCGATACGGCGCCGTGTCCTAACAACCGCATTTTTACGCGGCGTTTCCCAAATGACACTACATGTACATGTCTGGAATTATCGCGCACGGCCCCGGGCTCGCATGCTATGTCCCCCCATCCCAACCCCCTCTGCGAAGCGATCGAGGGTCATGACCCCCTGACTACCTCGAAATTTACGCTCCTGTGTGATAGCGTTTTTCTGTTACTTGAATTAGATTACATTGTTCTGTTGTCTAATATGCCGTATATGCCTCATGCCTTCCGTCTGCGGCTGGTTAGAAGTTAGAACCTCCTCCGTCCTCATGCGCTGTGTAAATGTATTTGATCACTCTATCTCCTTCAAACACATGGCGTGTGAACCGATGGGCAGGTTTGCCCGGTAAACTATGGCAGTGGTTATTTTCCTTCCTCCTCGAAGTTTCGCCTTTGATTAGCATGCTTAGGGCACAGCAAGAATTGTTCTTTGCACTTTTCACAGCATCTGGGTTCTATGTGCAGTGCATATCTTAATTTCAGCAACTGTCGGAACAAGTACCAGATGGCTCTTGCCAGTGATACGCTACAGCATGAACGCAGCCCCGTCATTTATTTAAGTGCATTGTTAGCTTCGAAAAATTCGGATTGCTAAATGATCAACGCGGCTTGACACTGCCAAAAACAGACGCAGATAAGAATAGTTTGCGCCGACTTTGACTCGCTGTAACGTTGTCATAGATCGAAAATAATGGAAAATAACTAAAATATTCAAACTGCTGGGCATGAGGTTGAGGGTGAGGGAGGGCGAATGAGATGAGGGTGAGGGTGAGTGAGGACCAGCAATATTTTTTAAGTGAGGATGAGGGCGAGGGAGGGCGAATAATTTTTTTTTAAGTGAGGGTGAGGGTGAGGGAGGGCTGCCGATTGTAAATTGAGGGCGAGGGAGGAAAGGCCAAAATGAGGGCATTTGCCCACCTCTGTTTGCGACTATTCCAGAACGCTGTTTACAAGTCTAAAAGCTGCCTTAGATGTTGGTGGTGCATGCCTCAATGGTGTGAAAAAAATTATACTGGAGTGTTAGTCAAGCTCCCTTAATAATTACCGAACGGAAAAATCCCTGCAACAGACGCGCTTTGAGGTGTCATTATAACAAGCAGCCGCGACAGATTCAACGCGAACGCCATGCGGCCGAAGGCAGCGTGCGTGGTGCCGGGGGCAACTGGCGTGACGTCACGGCCTCCGTGGAAGGGCCTTAGAGAAGAAGGTGTTGGTTAGATCCGCGCAACGCCTGAGGCCGCCGGTAGCCTTCGGAACCACAACCAGTCCAGCGCATCAGTCCGTAGGTGTGTCGACGCGACGAATAACGCCATCCCCTTCCATCTTGTCCAGCCCCTGCTTGACTGCGTCCCGAAGAGGTAGCGGCAGGCGCTGGGAGCGCTTAGTGAGAACGGCGTAGCGTCTGGTTTCAGTCGAATAGTGTAGGCCTCTGGAAGCGTTCCAAGTCCTTCAAAAAGGCTAGCTTCCAGACGAAACTGCCCGGATGCTTCTGAAACGCGGTCTAGAAACTTGCAGACGCCCAAGGCTTGTATCGCTGGTAGCCCTAGCAGAGGAACTGTGTGCTGCCAAAACATAAAGACGCTGTTTGACAGACTTGCCGTGCCACGTCAAAGTAGCATTATCAGTTCCCAGAACTGGCAGCACATTGTTACCGGGCCCCTTCAACTCGCCCTTTGGGTCCTTAAGCTTGGCAGGAATGCCAGGAAACACGTTCGAAAATACTGACACTTCCGCGCCGGTGTCTACCTTGAATGACAGGGCACGTCCGTCGACAAGCACCTCAAGTGGTGGTACAAACTTTATTCAGTGAAAGCCAAAAAAACGTATGTTGCCGCCGTTCCGTGGGTGGCATTCCGGCTGCTGGTCGTGGCCTCCATGCCATGCCTGGCGACACTTCCGCTGCCCAGGTCGTCGTAAGCCGCTGTTGAATATGCGGCTCCGAGCTGGCCAAAGCAGCCTCCCACAGCTGCGGGCTGTTTATTTGCCAGGAGACGGGGGGAAAGTGCGCCGGACAAGAGTAAAGAATGTGAGCAATGTCTGCTTGGGGAGAGCTGCAAAGCGTGCATTGGGGCGGGAAGGCACCGGGGTGAATAAGGGGCCCAGGCATGCATGGGAGAGGAAAGTGTGGGCCTGTAGATGGCCCAACGTATTCTGTTCGATTTTAGATAGGGGCTTGTGAGGGGGATGGAGGGATAATCTGGAGTTGCGGTAGTGGAGGGTGATGTCATGGAAGGTGAGGAGGAAGTCTCGCGTGTCCATCCCGGGTTGGAGGGGGCCAGCTCGGTAGGTCATCTCGCGAGCGATAGAATTGCCGCCTCATTTCCAACGAACTTCGCGTTCTGGCGACAGCTTTCCGCAACTGCGTGAAGCTCCACCGAATTTTCCGCGTCTGCTATCCTTCTTTCTTTTTCTTCATGCAGACGACTTTCAAGTGACCACTCTTGCCGCAGAAATTGCAGGAAGCACGGCGAGCTGGGCAGTCTGAACGCGGCGTTGGACGCGCCGCGTTATTCTGTGGCACGCGAAGGATGGGTAGGCTTATCAACCGACGATAGCTTCCCTTTTCGCATGCTCGCTGCGTCCACAGCAAGCGAAGGCGATTCTACTGTCACGAATTCTGCGTTCGTTATGAGCGTTTTCGTACTGGCGTGCTTGAGTTAAAGCCTCTTGCATACTTCGGACTTCGAAAAAGTAGGTCTGAAAGCTTGCGGTCCAATAAACCGATGACGAAACTGTCGCGCACAGGCCTATATTCTGTAGCTGACGAAGAGTAGTTGCAGCGCTTCACCATGGTATGAAGCGCGGTGAAAAATGAATGATCTCACCCGGTTGCTGCGTTCGGCGATGAAAACAGGCAGACTCGTACAACTCGTTGAATGGGTGGACGAAATGGTCTGTGCACGCCTTCTTGACAGCTGCTACGTCATTGGCGTCGACCTCTGCCAGCATCGTTGATGCAAGAACCGTTCTTACTTGCGGCCCCATGCAGTATAGCATGGAACGCACCTGAACTTCCTGTGCAGCGGTAGACAGTCCTGTCGCAAAACAAAAGTCCTCGAACTGCAGCAGCCATGTCGGCTGGGTCCCTGGGCTGTCGAAGTCGAACGGCGGCGGTGGGCGAAGCACTGCCCCAAGTGAAGCGGCGGCGGAGTCGTTTATGGTGAAGTACCGAAGATCGCCGAGGCAGTGGCTTCGTGATCCCACTTCTGACATCGTGTACCGAGATGGCTTTCGTAAGCACGAGTAGAGGGAATTTATTGTCTTCCACACAAAGAGGTACTTGTATATACACACACACGCACTGTATTACATACATGGGAGGACAACGAAAGGTGCAATACTAGCAACAATCACATATTAGTTATTCCGTGTTCATCAATACCTACAGAACGCAAGCTCAAAAGGAATTACAATGAGAAACTTAATGATAGATGATTAAATCTTATATGTCAATACACTTCCTCATGATTCGAGGTACGTAACAAAGGTGGGGGGGGGGGGGTTAGTATGACAAAGCTGGCACAGCAAGCCTGCCGCCCCGAACGATGAAGAAACGGGTGTGCCAGCGCTGCAGAAACCGCGCCTCTCCATCTCTGTCCAGTTTATCAGATAGGTACTTCCACAATAGAAGACGCAGTCGCTGCAGCGCTGGGTAGACAACCAGCCCTGGCTGGTTGTCTACGGACTTAGGAAAGGCGACGCCTCTTCCACAGCACAAAATATACACAGGCGACTACTAGCCGCGCAAAACATCCGCGTGGTGGCCTGGCGCCAGGACCACCGTGCAGGGAGAACATCGTTCTCACTAAGCGCCACGTCAACTGGCCATGCAAAGAACGCGTGTCTCAGTTTGGGCATTGCTCATTCGGCACGACATGCCACATGGCGAGGCGTACTCGCGTTAATGATGGCTTAGCTCTGCTATGCCTGGATATAGGCAGCTAAAAGCAGTGACTACCTCGGGATCAGAAGTTAATTTCTCCAGTCTTCTGTACTGTTTGCCTGCAGCTAAACTCGTCTTGGCTTCCATGTCGAGCGCGTGTAAGTTCACCGGCGTTCTATAATTTCTTTACAGGAAAGGAAAGGCGCAGGATCTGTCACTTGGAACGATGGATGGATGGAATATAGGAGCGTCCCCTTTAAACGGGGTGATAGCAGCAGCTATCATGGTCATTGTTCTCCCTATATCTTAATTATTGTTTTAGATTGGTTAACTATACCATCATTGTATTTATTAAATTTTTGTTTCTACATTACTAACATTATGTCACTTTTCTGCTTTTACGCCACCAATCTTCCAGTCGTCTTTTGCTAGCTTCCACCGTCGGTGTATTTACCCGGCCACTGGCATCTCTAAACCCCAGTGCTTCAGGAACAGTGACTGCGCCTGCATCAACTTCCGGATGGATACCATTACATTCGAGTATAATATGGTCAATTGTTTCACTGAAGTTACCACATACAGCACATGCGTCATCTTCAACGTTAAATTTCTTTTTGTAGCTGCGTGTTCTAAGCACCCTGATCAAGCTTCAAAAAGTAGGGCGCTGCCTCGAGTTATCAAAGAAAGGTTCCTTTCTGATCTGCCTTTTCCTCTTTCGGTATAATTCCACACTCTGTTTCTTTTCCATCGAATTTATCTAATTCTTACCTTCGGTGTTTTTCACCTGTTGCTTAACGCTCTTTATTTCTCCGTACTTGTGACTAGCATACTTACTAGTTAGTGTCCTAGTCCTTTTCCTCCATTGTGAGTCAACACGTTTTAAGTAGAGGTATTTAAATACTTTAGCTGCCCATCTGTTACTGTCCAATTTCGTCCGGCGTTCCTCATATAATATTTTGCTCTGAGCTTCACGTACTTCGAAAGATGCCCAGCCCATATATCCCTGTACCGCCTGATTTGTGGTTCTGCCGTGGCCACCTAGTGCTAATTGTCGAACGGCTCTCTAATTTATTTCTAATGCCGACTGTACCTCTGATTTTAGGCACAAACCGCATTTCCAAAAGTAATAATAATAATAATAATAATAATAATAATTGGTTCACAGGAAGGGAAAGGCGCTGTATCTGTCACACTTTGTAGACACCTGACTTAACTGATTTATTTATAGGAAGGGAAAGGCGCGGTAACTGTCTCATTTGTTGTGTAGACACCTGAAAAAAAAACTGATTTATTTATAGGAAGGGAAAGGCGCGGCAACTGTCTCACTTGATTTCTGCGGACACCGCAACCGCGCCGTAAGGGAAGGGAGGAAGATGGGATTGAAAGTGGATAGAGAGAAAGAGGAGCCGTGGTGGAGGGCTACGGAGTAATTTCGACCACCTGGGGATCTTTAACGTGCGCTGACATCGCACAGCACACGACGCCTCTTCGTTTCGCCTCCATCGAAACGCAGCCGCCGAGGTCGGGTTCGAACCCGGGTACTCCGGCACAGTAGTCGGGCGTCTTACCACTGCACCACCCCGGCGGGGCAGTGTAGACACCTGAACCGCGTCGTAAAGGAAGGGATGAAGGTGGGAGTGAAAGCGGAAAGAGAGAAAGGGGAGCCGTAGTGGAGGGCTACGGAGTAATTTCGACCACCTGGGGATCTTTAAGCTGACGTCGCACAGCACACGGACGCCACTTCGTTTTGCCGCTATCGAAACGCAGCCGCCGAGGTCGGGTTCGAACCCGGGTACTCCGGCACAGTAGTCGGGCGTCTTACCACTGCACCACCCCGGCGGGGCAGTGTAGACACCTGAACCGCGCCGTAAAGGAAGGGATGAAGGTGGGAGTGAAAGCGGAAAGAGAGAAAGGGGAGCCGTAGTGGAGGGCTACGGAGTAATTTCGACCACCTGGGGATCTTCAACGTGCGCTGACATCGCACAACACACGACGCCTCTTCGTTTCGCCTCCATCGAAACGCAGCCGCCGAGGTCGGGTTCGAACCCGGGTACTCCGGCACAGTAGTCGGGCGTCTTACCACTGCACCACCCCGGCGGGGCAGTGTAGACACCTGAACCGCGCCGTAAAGGAAGGGATGAAGGTGGGAGTGAAAGCGGAAAGAGAGAAAGGGGAGCCGTAGTGGAGGGCTACGGAGTAATTTCGACCACCTGGGGATCTTCAACGTGCGCTGACATCGCACAACACACGACGCCTCTTTTCGCCTCCATCGAAACGCAGCCGCCGAGGTCGGGTTCGAACCCGGGTACTCCGGCACAGTAGTCGGGAGTCTTACCACTGCACCACCCCGGCGGGGCAGTGTAGACACCTGAACCGCGTCGTAAAGGAAGGGATGAAGGTGGGAGTGAAAGCGGAAAGAGAGAAAGGGGAGCCGTAGTGGAGGGCTACGGAGTAATTTCGACCACCTGGGGATCTTTAACGTGCGCTGACGTCGCACAGCACACGGACGCCACTTCGTTTTTCCGCTATCGAAACGCAGCCGCTGAGGCCGGTTTCGAACCCGGGAACTCCAGTACAGTAGTCGGGCGTCTTACCACTGCACCACCCCGGCGGGGCTCCAAAAGTAAGTCCGGGCATCATAATTGGTTTCCAAATAACCCTCAAAACCTCTTATTGTTGCATCCCCACAATGCCCTATGCTTCATTATCCCGGCCTTTCTTCGCCCTTTGGCCTTAAGTGATTGCTTTTGCTTTCCAATGTATACCAATCCTTCGTTTACCCATACCCCCAGATATGTATATTCTGCTACTCTGGGTATTTCATAGCCTTGTAATTAAGGACCCTGATCTCGCGGAAGGCAAGAAGCGCCGCCCGGCGGCGTTGGAGCGCACTCATTCCCGCTTGGTCCGCATGGCTGACGGGAGATGGGTGATGTCACATCCTTGACCTCACCATAATTGGAAAGGCGATTACACTGAGCCCTGCGGCATGCCTTTGCTTTCTAACTCTATCGTAGGAGATTCTAAATTTTGAAATATCATGCAGGCTTTTTTGCCCGATTAGAAGTCTTTTATGTTGTTGTACGTTCTCTCCCCTACTCCGAGCACTTCGAGCCCTTCGATGATAGCTTCGTGCCTAACATGTCGAAGGCCTTGGTGAGGTCTAGGCCCAGGATCACTTTGACGCCTTTCCTATTCAACGTGGCGATGAGAGGCCTCCCGGGTAAACTTAACCGATATCAACCTCTGGATTAACCATAGGAGCGATGCGAGTACGGAGGGTCGCCTGCAGGCAGCGACCGACATCATTGTCGATTACGCGGCTAAAAGGGGACTTTCGTGCTCCCCGCAAAAATCTGAGTTATTCGTATATACCCCAAAGTATCTCCACTGCAAGAATAGCGGGGAGTTTCATATTCAGGTAGAGGGCCAACCGGTTCCAAAAGTAGATCAGATCAGGATTTTGGGGATAGCCACCCAATCTCACGGCCATAAGGTAGAGGTCCTGAAAAAATTAGATAGTTACGCGATGCAAACCCTCGGGCTCTTGACGAGGGTCGCCACTAAAGGAAGAGGCCTCAAGGAGAGACGTTTACTAAAACTAATCCAGGCGTACGTAATAAGCAGAATCAGTTACGCAACGCCCTACCTGGATATCAAGGCCGGCGAAAAAGAGAAATTAGACTGCCTGATCCGAAGATGCGTTAAGGCGCTAGGACTACCCACGGGTACCTCGAGCGAACGACACCTCGAACTCTGGGTGCACAACACGTGGGCAGAATTGGCGCCGGCAGTGCGAGTCTCCCAATTACAAAGACTAAGCACGACCGAGACGGGCAGGGTAATCCTTGCAAAAGTAGGTCTCAACCCAGAGAGAGAAAAAAAGTCACAATTAGTAGTAGGGAAAGCAGGAACGCCTCAGTAGCCCCCCCCCCCCCCTCCCCTTGCCTAGAAAATGCATCCAGTATTTAATGTCGAAAGAAGGACCAAACGAGCCGAAGCTCTAGAGCGACGGTTCAAGAACATGGGAGCGAAGGAAGTAGTTCATGTTGATGCGGTAAGTCCATAGAAGAACAGGTGCGGTGGTAGCTTCGATAGTCGATGGCCGAGGGGCACCGGTATCCCCGGCAGCCATCAGAGGCTGCAACATAGAGACTGCGAAGGAAGTTGCGATAGTGCTGGCTTGCGTAAGAACGGAAGACGAGTTCGTAATTAGCGACTGCAAAACTGCCATTCAAAATTTTGGAAAGGGGAGGATACTGCAGAAGGCGGCCAGAATCCTCATCCAAAGAACGCTGAATACGAAAATTCAGTTAATGTGGACACCCGCTCGCGCTTCCGTCCCTGGTAACGAGGGGGCTCACGATCTAGCCCGAGCTCTCTACTTCCGGGTAGCCGTCGAGCCCTCCGAACACTGGGCATACGACGAGCGTCTGAAAATTACGGGGAAATCATCGACCATTATAAATTGGGACGTAGACTGGTACCCCCTCCAAATGTTAGCCTAAATAATACAGAAGCTGTCGCTTGAAGGCGGCTACAAACTAATACGTTCATGAACCCGGTCTGGGCGTTTCACGCGTTGCCAGACCTTAGGGACACTGTGGGGCGAGAGGGACCCTCGGCCACATAATTTGGGAGTGCCCTTAATATCCAGGAATAGGACAAAATATTACGAGTAGCCTGGGATACCCTGCTGCGAAGCGGTGGCCCTGCGATCCAGCACCGCACCGTCCATCTGGCGGAAGAAAATGCAACAAGCCAAGGGCTACCTGCCAGCCTCTAATCCGCAGGCGCACGACTCCCCGTCTTCCCCGGCACGCGTACTGGGGGTGGGGAAGAGGACGCCCATTTGCGATGAAAACAAAAGTTGTGCAACCAACCAATCACCATAATTGAGTGACTGAACTAGTTTAGTCTGTGGTAGTTTCTAATTGCGCGCCAATCGCAGTACTTGTAACCCATGGAATCCTGCTATCATCCTCACGGTAGACAAGCGGAATTGCGAAGAGCGTTTCACGACCCGGGACGTGGCTAAACTCTCCTTGGCTTCCATGTCGAGCGCGTCTATGTTCACCGACGTTAATTATTATGTTCACCGACGTTAATTATAATATTGGTTCACAGGAAGGGGAAGGCGCAGTATCTGTCACACTTGATTTCTGCGGACACCGCAACCGCGCCGTAAGGGAAGGGAGGAAGATGGGATTGAAAGTGGATAGAGAGAAAGAGGAGCCGTAGTGGAGGGGTTCGGAGTAATTTCGACCACCTGGGGATCTTTAACGTGCGCTGACATCGCACAGCGCACGGACGCCTCTTCGTTTCGCCTCCATCGAAACGCCGCCGCCGAGGTGGGGTTCGAGCCCGGGTATTCCGGACAATAGTCGGGCGTCTTACCACTGCACCACCCCGGCGGGGCGTTGACTGGCGTTCTATAATTCGTTTACAGGAAAGTCGCTCGGAATGGAATGAATATAGGAGCGTCAACTTTGAAACGGGGTGGTAGCAGTAGCTATCATACTGATGTTTCTCCCCATATCTTAAATATTGTTTTAGATTGGTTAACTATACCATCATTGTATCTATTAAATTTTTGTTTCTACAATACTAACATTATGTCACTTCTCTGGTTTTAAGCCACCAATCTTCCAGTCGTTTTTTGCTTGCTTCCACCATCGGTGTATTCACCCGGCCACTGGTATCTCTAAACCTCAGAGCTTCAGGAAGAGTGACTGCGCCTGCATCGACTTCCGGATGGATACCATTACATTACATTACATTACCATTACAAGTGCGGGCTTGGCAGCAGCGCATCGGAAACGATATTCAGGAGCCATTTTTGCTTCGTTCTTCAGGTACTGGTAGGACTGATGCAAGTACAGCCACCCCTCTTCTGCTTGCCTGGAATGCCTACCGTCATCGAGGATACCAACAACGAACTATCGGCACGTGCTGATGTGACAAGAGTCAGCAAAATCATCGAAACGGCAGTCAGGATTTCTGCGCATGCCCAGACGTCTGGGACGGCAGAGCACGTGGTCCACCTAGCCTTTAAAAGGAGCCCTGCATCTGCGTTCATCTTTAGTGGGCTTGGTAGCAGCGCATCGGAAACTATGTTCAGGAGCCATTTTTGCTTCGTTCTTCAGGTTTGTTCTTATATGCCTACTAAATGCTTCCGCAGCGATAACCGCTGCTTATTGCTGCTGCCTTGCCCACTATGTATTGCGTATTTTTTATCGGATGTCTGTTCATTCTCAAAGGATCTATTATTATGCGGTGACATTGAACCTAACCCCGGTCCAACGCAGGAAGAAATGTTGCTTCAGCTTGTTGCAGGCCAAACCAATATGACTGCCTCTATTAACATGTTACTGGAAAAACAGAATAGGCTCGAAAATAAAATCGGCGGTTTAACTGTTCGGATTACCAACCTGGAAGACAAACTATCCTGCCTGGCAACAATAAACAAAGTGGTCAGTGATCTAAAAGCAACGGTAGCTCAGCTTGAAGAAGATAATTCATACATGCTAAAAAAAATTGATGATTTAGAAAACAGAAGTAGGAGAAACAACTTGATTGTTTTTGGAGGAGGACGATGAAGAAAATCCTACCAGTCTTCAGAACGCAATCAAGAAAGAACTCTATGAAGAAAAATTGGAAGTTGAAATCAATAGCGTAGAGAGGTGTCACAGGCTGGAAAAAAAGAAGAAAGATCGAAGCCGTCACCCCGCCGGGGTGGCGCAGTGGTTACGGCGTTCGACTACTGTTCCCAAGGACGCGGGATCGAATCCCGGCCTCGGCGGCCGCTTTTTGGTGCAGGCGAAAAGCAAGGCGCCCGTGTGCTGTGCGATGTCAGTGCACGTTAAAGAACCCCACGTGGTCGAAATTTCCGGAGTCCTCCACTACGGCGTCTCTCATAGCCTGAGTTGCTTTGGGACGTTAAACCCCGGAAACCAACCAACCAACCATAATTATGAAGTTTCAGGACTACAGAGAAAAACTTGCGGTGTTACTGGCATGTTCGAAGCTGAAAGGAACCAAATTCTCTGTTGCTGAAGACTTCTCCAGCCGAGTTCGTGAAATTAGAAAAAAGGTGTGGCAAAGCTGCTCACTGGAGAAGGGTAACGGCGCTAAAGCCAAACTGATATTTGATAAGCTAGTTGTTGGCGGTTCTATGTTCGGATGGGACGAAGTGAAGAATGAGCGCTTTCGTATATCAAAAAAGAGGGAATGACGGAGACATATTACGAACAAAAAGTTCACACTGATAAACGTCAACTGTCGAAGTATTGTCAGCAAAGCTACGCAACTTGAGGGCCTGCTTTTCACACATGATGTAGAAATCGCTGCACTCACTGAAGCATGGTTGGGAAAACATCTTTTTGACAGAGAATTCGTGCCACAAAACTACGAAGTTTTTCAAAAAGACCGAGATGGAAGAGGCGGTGGAGTGGCCATACTGTTCAAATCTTCATTGCAAATCTTTAGAATGCCAGATATTGACGATGTAGAAGGCATCTTTTGTAAATTTTACAAGAATAATGTTCGTTACATTTTAGGAGCCGTGTACAGGCCACCTAATTCCTCTGTGGAACTCCTACTGAATCTAAAAAAATATATTGAGCGCCATATAAAACAGAATGATAGGCTAATCTTGACTGGCGATTTTAATTTACCAAACATAGACTGGACTGCCTTTTCGTATTCTAATAACATCATTGAGCAAACTATGCCTGATATTTCCATTGACTTTGGCCTGCTTCAGGTAGTTAAAAATTGTACTAGAGTTCACAATGGTTCACTTTCAATTCTTGATCTATTTTTTGTAAATGGTATTATCAAAGGAAACGTCGAATGCTATGTAATGACCGGTATTTCTGATCGCAAAGCTGTTGTACTAACATTGATGAATTCAAACTTTGATCGCCGAAATACTGTCAGTTTCTTTCCTAATTTTGCTCGTGCACATGATGAATCTATTCGTGATATGCTTGACTTTCATTATGACCGCTTTATAAATTTTAATGGAAATGTGAATGACTTGTGGCTATTTTTCAAAAGTGTCGTCTTTCATGCATTGAACGCTTCGTTCCAAAAATTGCCAAAAAGTTTCCAAAATGTAACCCGTGGATTACACGAGAGACATTACGCTCACAACGAAAACTAAAAAGAATAAAAAAAAGATTAAGAGTAGGAAACTGTTCCCAAACGATCATTGATGAACAAACAGAAAAACTAAAACAGCTGATTGCCCATGATAAGAAAAGGTACTTTTCTACTCAGCTACCTACCTTCATTAAAACATCCCCTCAGAAATTCTGGAGGCAGATAACTCCAGCTTCACGATCTCATGATACTTTTAAAATAAATGGTATGTGTGAACGTGATGATGCTTTGGTGTCCACGGCTTTCAATGATTACTTCAAATCGGTGTTTACACAGGATGACGGCTCTCTTCCTTGCTATTCCGTGAATTTGCCTTCAATTCCTGATGTTCTGATTTCCGAGGCAGGTGTTCTCAATTTATTATTGAAGCTTGATTTAAAAAAATCTCCCGGACCAGATGACATTCCCAACGCATTCCTGAAGCGTTATGCAGAATGGTGTGCCAAGTATTTATGCATCTTATTTACCAAATCATAAAATGAAGCCTCATTACCGGATGACTGGAGAACGGCAAGAATTAAACCAATCCATAAAACTGGAGACAAAACATCTATTCAGAATTACCGTCCGATATCATTAACATCTACAGCATGCAAGGTTTTAGAACACATCATTCATAAACATATAGCAGATTTTCTTGAACAAAACGAGTTTCTAACTAATGCACAGCATGGCTTCAGACGAGGATTTTCCACTGCCACTCAGCTAGTACAAACTATACATGATTTTGCGCAGGCAATAAATGAAGGAAAGCGCAGACTGACGCTATATTTATGGAATTTAAAAAAGCATTTGATAAAGTTTTGCATAATAAGCTTCTTCACAAATTAGGCAACGTAAAAAATGACAAATTACTCGCTTGGATTGCAGCCTACTTAAGAAACCGTTGTCAGTTTGTAATAGTAAAAAATGCCTCTTCCTCTCCAGTTCCTGTAGATTCCGGCGTTCCCCAAGGATCTGTTCTTGGGCCACTCCTCTTTTTGATTTTTATTAATGATTACTACTGCTGAGGACCAAGTCCGGTTAAATAACGATTTCACTAAGGTAATAGCGTGGTGTGACCAATGCCAAATGTGTGTTAATTATGATAAAACAGTGTTCATGCGTATAACTCAGAAAAAGAAGCCTCTCTTGTTTAACTATACTGCTAAAAACAATGTTCTCTCTCAAGTGTATACATACAAGTACCTTGGCCTGCGGATCTGCCATAACCTCTCCTGGACAGACCATGTTAACAACGTTGCAGCAAATGCCCTGCGCAAACTATTTTTCCTCCGACGTGCTCTGAAGCTCAGCCCCCCCCCCCCCCCCCCCCCGAGTGTACGTTCACTTTCATATAACACTATTATTCGCCCTATGCTAGAATATGCCGACATAATACGGATCCTTTCACTAAATCTAACATTTCTAAATTAGACAGTGTCCGAAAGAAAGCAGTACGGTTTATTTACAATTCATATAACCGCACATCTATCACTGCTCTTCTTAATCAAAGTGGTTTGCTTTCAGTCTCTCACAGAAACCGCATCTGTCGCCTAAAGTTCTTTTTTCAGTTAATCAAAGGCCAGTACAATATTGACAAATCCAATATTATATCGTTCTCCTCGGGGTACACCACTAGACAAACGGCATAATTTTACAGTAACACCATTACACGCACGAGTTAACACCTTTAAGTACTTCTTTTTCCCCAGAACCATTACAGATTGGAATAATCTAACTAATGATGCAGTAACGCAAACTTCACTAAAAAGGTTTGAAAACCACCTTTAATTTTTTTATATTGTTGTACCGCTACATTCCTGTGTTTCGTTCGTACTTTTGCAATTGTGTTGTTCATATTTAAGATCGTTGTGTTGTTTCCAGCACTGATGTACTTCCATATTGTGTGCCCACCCTGCGAAGGTCTTGTAAAAGATCGCAGTATCAATAAATAAACAGAAAATAAAACAAAAATTCGACTATAATATGGTCAATTGTTTCACTGGAGTGACCACATACAGCACATGCGTCATCTTCATTGTTAAATTTCTTTTTGTAGCTGAGTGTTCTAACGCACCCTGTTCTAGAATAAAAAGTAGGGTACTGCCTCTTGAGTTATCAAAGAAAGCTTCCTTCCTGATCTGCCTTTTCCACTTTCGGTATAATTCCACACTCTGTTTCTTTTCCATCGAATTTATCCAATTTTTACCTTCTGTGTTTCTCACCTGTTGCTTAACGCTCTTTATTTCTTCGTTCTTGTGACCAGCATACTTACTAGTTCGTTTCCTAGTTCTTTTCCTCCATTGTGATTCAACGCTTTTTAGATATAGGTATTTAAATACTTTAGCTGCACATCTGTTACTGTCCAGTTTCGTCAGGGTTCCTCCTATAATATTTTGCTCTGAGCTCCCCGTACTTCGAAAGATGCCCAGCCCATATCTCCCTGTACCGCTTCATTTGTGGTTTTGCCGTAGGCACCTAGTGCTAATCGTCCGACGGCTCTCTGATGTAATTCTAATGTCGACTGCACCTGTGATTTTTGGCACAAAACCGCATTTCCGAAAGTAAGCCAGGATACCATAATTCCTTTCCAAATACCCATCAAAACCTCAAACCTGTTGTATCCCCACAATGGCCAATGCTTCATTACCCCGCCATTACTTCGCCCTTTGGCCTTAAGTGATTGCTCATGCTTTCCAATGTATGCCAATCCTTCGTTTAACTATACCCCGATATATTTATATTCTGCTACTCTGGGTATTCATGGCCTTGTATTTTAAGACCCTGATCAGTTGAGCCGTTGAAAATCATCAGACCTGACTTAACTGCGCTGAAACTGAGCGTCCCCTTCGTCTCCGCAATACTTAACTAGAGTTTGCAATTCCTCCAGATTCTCAGCTAGCAGCACAATATCGTCTGCATACATCAAACCAAGAGGCGCTGCTCTACCGCCTTTTCACCTATCCATACGACAGGTTAAAACTTAGGTTACTTCCTAGTGCCCTCTGTCCCAAATTTATTATATAAAGCATGAACAGCAGCGGTGGTAGAAGACAACTTTGTCTCAATCCTTTGCATACCTTGACAGCTTCCGTACTTCTTATCCCTTCCCATATAACTTCTACTTTGTTATCCCGCTATATTTCCTGTAGAAACTCTATTATCTGATAACGGATACCTTCTTCTTTTATTATGTTCTACAGGAGTTCCCTGTTTACATTGTCGTACGCCCCATTTATGTCCAGGAAGGCCGAATACTAAGGTCTATTTTCCACTCTATATATTTCGATGTATTGGTAAGTAGATTGGTCATTTCTAAGCTGCTCTGTATTCAGCTATCTTGTGTTGCTTCCTGATTTGCGGAGATTACCCTATCGTCGCTCTTAAATGACTCGGCTATAACCGATGTAATGTAGTTCACTGCGTTGTCTCCTTTTAAACAATTTCCCTCGTTATCTTGAGTCTGATCCTGCTTTCTTTGATTCTTTTTTCCTAGCCAGCTTATGTGGTTCCAGAATTTTCTTGCTCCCCCTCTAGAGGCATCGTGTATGTCAGCCATCTAGGGATCGGTGGGCTGCTTTATTTTACTTTGGACGAGTGCCTGTACCACAAGCTTCTTTTGTCGATATATATGATTCCCATTTTTGGTCGATTTCCTCCTGAGGTACCTGTGCTTTTTTTGCCACTCGGTGTTCCCTTGAAGCAGCCCGTCGTTGTTCAATAGCTTCCCTGATTTCCTTATTCCACCAGCTCCGTGGCTTCCTCTTTCCATTCAAGCGGTTTGCTACTTTAACCTCCTTAATTTTCCTCCTTATGAGTAGTTCTACCTGTCCATAATCCCAGTCTTCCATGGGGCTTTTCTCTATTGCTTCCTGTATGTCTGCTGCTATCTGCGCTATTTGATCGTCGTCTAATTTTGCGTTTACTTTTTGTTTAACTTCTATTTCTCTTTTCATCAAGGGCCCCATCTGCAGACTAATACGTTTATGATCATTTCCCTGACTACACTCCCCTTCTTCGTCTATTTCAATTTTTGTGACCTTGCTATAAATTCCCTGCGACATCACACAGTTGTCAATGGTCGTCTGCCTGTTGCGGAATTCCCACGTGATTTGTCCTTCGCACTTTTGTTCTCTATTTACTATAACTAGGCCGTGTCGCTCACAGAAATCTAGCATTAGCTTCGCGTTACAATCCTTGTATCCATCCAGATCGTCGATGTGGCCGTTCATGTCACCCAGCAGAATAATATCGACCCCGTCTTTAAACTGACTTATATCGTCACTGAGACATTCAACAAGATCCTTGTTTTCTTGCCTGCATTGGTGTCCTGTTGTCACGAAATCGGCGCACATTTTCATCAAGCCGGTACGGCACGAGGCCCGCGCTAGCTTTGCGTGGAAAGCATGTAGAGAAAAGCCCCCTTCCCCGCGCGGGAGAGCGCGTAGCTTTGTACGCGTTGCCGTCACCCTCTTTCCCATTGTCCGGGGAGGACGGTGGTTCATCGGACTGGAATCAGCCAGAAAATTCCAGCATCTTCTATGGGACCTGGCGAATGGCGACGCGCGGCTCGACAGGAGGAAGAGAGAGCGCTATAACCAGCGAAGCGAAGTGTGTGTGCGCGCTAGCTTTGACGCGTGCTAACAAACAGACGCGGCGCGCCCTATTTAAAGAGACCGCGCCGCTTGATGGGTCAGTCAGTCAGTTCGTTAAGTGTTTTGCGACGTGCTCGCCTGTGTTTCGGCTGGACTCCCGGGGATCACCCGCTGCAGGCAAGCCCGCGGACTTTCAAGGGAGCGGCGCTCGTCTCGTATGGCGGCCACATCGTGACTCTTGAGGCGTCGGACTGCAACAGTGCCCGGTGAACAATTTGGTGTTTGTTTATGTTACTCTGTCGTGTTTGATTTGTTGTAAAGCCTGTGTTATTGATTCATTCTGTAGTTGCATGCTTAGCGTTTGTATTCTGTGAACCTCTCGTCTGTGTATTGCAAGCGATCTTGTGTATTCCTTTGTACCGTCTCTTGCTGTGCATAAATTGTGTTTTGTTTGTTACTTCTGACTCCGATCCTTACTCTGGTTTGAACCGGCGACCGCTGGGCACCAAACGACCACCCCCTTCTGTCACTACAAGGTAGTTGAATTCCGGCTGAGCTTGCCACGCAAGTCGAGGGCATCTCCTTTGCGACCGGAACAGCTACCCCCCCTCACTCAAAGGGTGTCTGGGAGTGTGCGCACCGTTAAGGGCGCATCGTTAATAATACCCCCATAATTATTAACGGGTGACACCTGTTCCTAAATAAATTACCCCTAGCCATGTCGTTATGCCGGCAATTGTTCCTGATACCCAGATATGTTCTTTACAAGATGATTGTATTGTTTGCCAATTCGCGCCCTGGTGTATCAACATACCTACCCCTCCACTCTTCTTTTCCGTTCTAGTTCTGTTGCACCCTTCCCAGACGAAGCCATCTATAAACGGCGGACCTTCTAGATCCCTGAGATGAGCCTCGCATAGAGCGTACACACCTATTTTGTCATCCTTCAACTGCTGTTATATCTCTAGCGGAAGGCAAGAAGCGCCTCCCGGCGGCGTTGGAGCGCACTCGTTCCCGCTTGGTCCTCATATGCTGACGGCAGATGGGTCTTTGAACTCACCCTAATTGAGTGACTTAACTATTTCAGTCTTTGGTACGTTCAAATTTCGCGCCAATCTCAGTATCTTTCACTCGCTTAATCCCGCTATCATCCTCATGGTAGACAAGCGGAATTATGAGTAGCGTTTCACAACCCGGGGCGTCGCAAGACTGTAAAGCGCTCGGCGGGGGATCCAAGGGATGGAAGTTTGATTCCCAGATGAAGATAAAGTTTTTTTTTTTTTTTAATGGGGAGGTTTCGCATACCTCTTAGCTTTTCCTAGTGACATCACTCAGCGGGTTCGCGCATGCGCAGCTGTGGCTAAAAGGGATTACATGCAAGCCAGACCCAGTGTTGACTAGCCTAGCGAAGCTTTTCGCTTCAGAACTACTTCAGCCTTTTCTCGCGGCAATAGTTCGTCACTCTCTAGGTATTCGAGGAGTGAGAAAAGCAAACCGAAGCAAGATTTCAATTGTTCTACTTGCTGGCCCACATTTGGTGCTTTAAATTTCTGCACTGTGTCTAAGGTAGACGGATAGTGCGCAAATCATCAGTTCTCAAGTGACGTCACTAGGCAAGTTCGCGCATGCGCAGCAGTGGCTAAAAGTGGTCACACGCACGCCAGACCCGGTGTTGACTAGCCTAGTGAAGCTTTTCGCTTCAAAACTACTTCAGCCTTTTCTTGCGGCAATAGTTCGTCACTCTCCAGGTCTTCGAGTAGTGAGAAAAGCAAACCAAACCATGATTTCAATTTTTCTTCTTGCTAGCACACATTTGGTGCTTTAAATTTCTACACTGTGTCTAAGGCACACGCATAGTGCGCAAATCATCAGTTCTCAATGGAACCGCGACTTTACCTCAGGAAAGCCGACTTTTGTTTTCCAAAAGGCTGCAATTTCTATGCGCTCGTTGATCACTACCGAGCGTTCAATCTCTTGTGGCCCAGCACTACAGTCAACAGGCACATTTAAGACACACTTATCGCCTTGTGGAAGCGTCCAATATTCAGAAAGTTTAATTTCTTGCAGCCTTGAGAGCAGATTTTCAAATGAGGGTAGCTTGTTTTTGCGCTCCTTTTCATCGTGCGCAGAAATTTAAAGCTGGATGGCTTCTTGCAACAGCGCTTGTTCACTGAGCTTTCTTTTTTCCTCCGGCTCTGGACTCACTGGTTTGCTGTCCGACAGGACGGTTTGGAAAAATTGTGGGTATTGCGTCTGGAGTCACTCTTGCAAGGCCCATGGGTACTAACCACTATTGTAGTGCCTGTGTCGTCTGTGTAGACAGACTTTTTTCTCAGAAACTCGGGTTTGAAATGCGGCTCGCATACCTGCAAAGCACCGGACGGAAAATGTTCGTGAGAAACCACTGTAATACATTAACACCAATGGTTGAATCATTCACTCGACAAACACTACACTTACTGTATTCTGTCTAAATGTTAGATCAAGGGGAAAGAACACAAAATGTACACATAGGCCTACGCAGTTTGAGAGTATGTATTGGCATTTTTGAATACATTTGCAGTCGCCAAAAGAGAAGTAACTGAAATACCAATTGCCGACGATTACGTTAACTTCTAATGCGAAATTTGAGCGCTGATCACCAGCTGTTTCAGCTGTTCGATAGACTGAAGCAAGGAATTGGAGCAAGACATGTGTGTACAATTAAAGATAACATTTTTTATTTTTCATACATATTCTTTCTTCAAAAACACTCTACTGACAGTTATTAACCGGAACGCATATGTGGCCTGCGCTAAACAAAAAAGGCGACGGTGGCAATAGACAGAGTAACTGTGCACGCAGCGGCAGAAGAACGACTTCCACTGGCTGCTTCGCGCATGACTTAGAAAGAACTGGCAGAAAATAAATTGTGAAGAGGAAGAAGTACACGAGGAACATTGTAGGCAGTGACATCGTGATCGCTGCGCGTGTTGGACCTGACTGTGTTCGCTGTCGCTGTGCCCGCCGCTGATCTGCCCAGTTCTCCTGATCGAGTCGCTGATCTGATCATTAAACCCCAATCTTACAAACCTTTATATAGGCCGACGATTCTCAGTGGCGAATGGCGGTGATTATACGTTTAAGCTCGGGCCGCGGTGAGGGCTACCGAGGGTTGCATCGAATCCAACGCATCTAACTTCCCCGGCGTTCTAGGCAGAATCCCCTCTCGGTTGCTTGGTTGGTTGTACAACTTGGGCTTCCTCTTCCCCGTGGGAAGACGGGGAGTCGTGCGCCCACGGATTAGAGGCTGGAAGGTAGCCCTTGGCTTGTTGCGGCCTCTTCCGCCAGATGGACGGTGCGGTGCTGGATCGAAGGGACTTAATGGATCGCAGGGTCCGCACTTCGCAGCAGAATATCCCAGGCTTCTCTACTTGTAATATTTTGTCCTATGCCTGGAGATTGTGGGCACTCCCAAATTATGTAGTCGAGGGTCCCTCTCGACCCACAGTGTTCGCACAGATCATTGTTCCTAAGGACTGGTAGCGCGTGAAACGCCCAGACCGAGTTCATGAACGTATTAGTTTGTAGCCGCCTCCACGCGACAGTTTCTCTATTATTGAGTCTAACATCTGGCGGAGGAACCAGTCTACGTCCGAATTTATAATGGTCGATGATTTCCCCGTAATTTTGCAGACGCTCATTGTATGCCCAGTGTTCGGGGAGATCGACGGCTAGCCGGCAGTAGAGAGCTCGGGCTAGCTCGTGAGCCGCATCGTTACCAGGGACGGCAGCGTGAGCGGGTGTCCAAATTAACTGAATTTTCCTATTCAGCGTTCTTTGGGTGAGAATTTTGGCCGCCTCCGGCGATATCCTCCCCTTGCCAAAATTTTGAATGGCAGTTTTGCTGTCGCTAATTATGAACTTTACTTCCGTTCCTACGCAAGCTAGCGCTATCATAATTTCCTCCGCAGTCTCTATGTTGCGGCCTCTTATGGCTGCCGCGGATACCGATGCCCCTCGGCCATCAACTACCGAAGCTACCGCCGCACCCGTTCTGCCACTTGCCTCATCAACAGACTACTTCCTTTGCTCCCATGTTCTTTAACCGTCGCTCTAGAGCTTCGGATCGTTTGGCCCTTCTTTCGACATTAAAGTCTGGATGCATATTTCCAGAGAAGGGGGGGGGGGGGGGGGGGCTTCAAGGCATTGCTGATTTCACTATTAATTGTGACTTTTGTTTGAACTCCTCTGTCTGGTTTGAGGCCTACTTTTGCAAGGATTACCCTGCCCGTCTCGGTCGTGCTTAGTCTCTCTAATTGGGAGACTCGCACTGCCTCCGCCAATTCTGCCCACGTGTTATGCACCCCGAGTTCGAGCAGTCGTTCGCTCGAGGTACCCATGGACCTTCTTAGCGCCTTCTTAACGCATCTTCGAATCAGCCAGTCTAAATTCTCTTTTTCGCCGGCCTTGATGTCCAGTTAGGGCGTTGCGTAACTGATTCTGCTTATTACGTACGCCTGGATTAGTTTTAGTAAATTTCTCTCCTTAAGGCCTGTTCCCTTGATGGCGACCCTCCTCAAGAGCCCGAGGGTTTGCATCGCGTAACTTTCTAATTTTTTCAGGACCCCTCCGTTATGGCCGTGGGATTGAATAACCATCCCCAAAATCCTGATCTGATCTACTTTTGGCATCGGTTTGCCCTTCACCTGAATATGAAACTCCCCGCTATTCTTGCAGCGAAGGTAGTTTGGGTTATAATCGAATAACTCAGATTTTTGCGGGGAGCACGAAAGTCCCCTTTTAGCCGCGTAATCGACAATAATGTTGGTCGCTGCCTGCAGGCGATCCTCCGTACTCGCATCGCTCCTATGGTTAATCCAGAGGTTGATATCGTCCGCATACATGCTATAAATTTAGCCCCTTGATTTGGTTAAGTTTACGCGGGAGGCCTCTCATTGCCACGTTGAATAGGAAAGGCGATGGCACTGAGCCTTGCGGTGTGCCTTTGCTTCCTAACTTTATCGTAGGATATTCTAAATTTTCAAATATCATGCAGGCTTTTCTGCCCGATAAGAAGTCTTTTATGTAGTTGTACGTTCTCTCCCCTACCCTGAGCACTTCGAGCCCTTCGAGGATAGCCTCGTTCCTGACATTGTCGAAGGCCTTGGTGAGGTCTAGGCCCAGTATCACTTTGGCGTCTCTCGACCACGAGTCTATGATATCATGCTTTAGTCGGAGCATTACGTCCTGCGTGCACACGTGTGGTCGGAATCCGACCACTTCCTTCGGCCACAGGTTGTTTTGCTCCATGAAGCACGTTAATCTCGTCTGTATTACGTGCTCCAGCAGCTACCCTTCGCATGAGGTTAAGGAAATTGGTCTCACATTTTCTATTTGCGGGAGTTTTCCCGGTTTGGGTATTAGTATATGTTTGCCGTTTTCCACTTATCTGGCAACTGGCTCGTTTCCCAAACTTTTCCAATGAATTCCGTTAGAAGACTAATAGAGTCATCCTCCAGATTCCTTAGCATTTTATTGGTGATCCATCGGGGCCCGGGACTGATTTAGTTTTTATTCTTACAATTTCCGCCCTTACCTCTGCCTCCGTCAAGCGCCTCGCTGGGCGTGTCACCGTAGCTCGGGAGTGGGGAACGCCGGTTGTCTAAATGTTAAATTGGTTCACAGGAAGGGAAAGGCGCAGTAACTGTCACACTTGCTCTATGGACACCCGAACCGCGCCGTAAGGGAAGGGAGGTAGGTGAGAGTTAAAGTGGAAAGAGAGAAAGAGGAGCCGTAGTGGAGGGCTACGGATAATTTCGACCACCTGGGGATCTTTAACGTGCGCTGACATCGCACAGCACACGGACGCCACTTCGTTTCGCCTCCATCGAAACGCAGCCGCCGCGGTCGGGTTCGAACCCGGGAACTCCGGCACAGTAGTCGGGCGTCTTACCACTGCACCACCCCGGCGGGGCGACCGGTTGTCTGCAACGTACGTTTTTACTAACTTATTCATAAACGCGCATCGTCTCCTTCAAAGGCGTGTCCAACTTTTGCCAATGTTATTCCCGATTTGGTTTTCGAATTTGTTGGGTCCAGCAGATGCCGGAGCATGCCCCACGTTTTGGAGAGATTCATGCCTCCCTCCATTTCGTCGCATCTGCTGAGCCAGTTTTGTTCGCACAATTTGATCGCGTAGCTTTCAATTTCCTTGTTATGCCTCGCGATTCGTCTTCTAAGATTCTTGTTCCACTTTTGCTTTTTCAGCCTGCGTTCCATGCTTTGTTTAGCGTCCCACAAGTGGAGCAGTCTGCTATATGCTATACCAGGAGCGTCGTCTCCTACCAGCGTCTTTGTCGCCTCCCCAACGTGGCGTTTGAGCGCCTCCGTCCATTCCTCAATGTTCTCAATCCGTTCTAATTTCGCGGTTGCCCTGATTTCTCTGAATTGATCCCATTCCGTAATGGCCGGTTGGCACGCCCTGTGCGTCTTGACGGCCTCTTTGAGGACCTACGCAACAATGAAAATGGTCACTGCCAAAAGTTTGGTCCGAATTTTGCCACTCTAAACCCTGTAAGTTTTTTGAAAATGTCAGGTCTGGGATGTGTGCGCACATACGCTGTTACCCGTCCTCGTTGGATCGTCAGGATCCGTATGGAGGGTGAGACCTAGCTCGTGCGTGTCCTCTCATAGCTGCCTACCTTTGGTGTTTTGTATAGTATAGCCCCATTCTTGATGTCTGGCGTTAAGGACACCAACGGATTATTCCCGGCCGCCTTGATGGCTTTGCGCATAAGGGCCCTAAATCTAATTTTCTTTTGCTTGGGTGAGCTATAAATGTTAAGAAGGAATAGACTGGGATCCTTCTTTCGTCCCGTTAATATCTCGAGAAATACGTTCTCGATATCTCTCGAATTCAAATCGTGTTCTCTCACCGCTACGTTGCGCTTGACAAAAGTCGCCACCGTCGATTTCGCGCCTCTATCACTGTTGAACACCTGGTATCCCATTAGTTTGGCTCCCTTCCCTGTTTCCTGAAGGGCGATTTGCGAGGGGGGTCTCAGTTATGAGTGGAAGGTATTGCTGCAGCAGCGCTCTCTTGCGCTGGAAGCCGCGACATTTCCACTGCCAAATTTGGTTTTCATTTACGCGCCTGGCCATTTTGCAGATGGGCTAGGGTTTGCTCGACATTCTGCTGCCACGTGTTGATGGCTATGAGCTCAGTTCGAACTCTTTGCACTTCCCATGCAAGTGCCTGTACCTGGCTCTGAATTTGGTTCATGAATTGGGTCATTTGGCTCATGAATGAATTCACTTTTTCGTCAAGCCTATTTTCGAGTGCTTGGAACGGGTCTGTTTCATTAATTTTGCGCTTCACCGGGGGCGGCCGAGACGCCTCAGTCACCATTTGCTCATCCCCTTTCACCGGTGGCGCCGCTTGTGGCGGGGCGACTGGCTGAGCAGGTGGCAGCTACTTCGCGGTAGTGGGAGGCCCTTGCTTTTCCGTATGCTGTTTCGAATTTTGATTTTGCGTTAGCTTTTTAATCACCCCCCTAAGCTCAATTTCTTTTTTAAGAATTTCGACTTCTTCGTCTTATCTTTCCTAGGTTTAGCCTGGGAGGCCCCGCTGTTGAAGCTTATATTTTTCCGGTCTCCGCTGGCGTTCCGCTTGGTCCATGGGCTGGCCGCGTTCTTCGAACTCGAGCGTCTCCTGGACCCAGACCTGGAGCGTCCCATGGTGCGAGAACTGGAACGTCCTCGCTACTGCGGTGGCGTCTCGTTGGCGGTAGATTCCAACCTTGGGAAGGAGTCTCCTCTACCGCAGAAGTCTCCTCTTCCTTCTTGCTTGACTTTCGGTCGCCCTCTGTTGTCGTCGTGTTCTGTCTTCTCCTTGACTTTTCGCTCCCATTACTGCTTCTTCACCTCGTACGGAGTCCTGTATATTTCCTTACATTTTTGGTCACCAAGCAGGTGGCCCTTGCCGCATATCTGGCATTTTGCCTCGCACTGGTGACCTTGCGGCGGCCTCTCCATTCCACAGCTCCTGCACCTGAGGTGGTTCGGGTCCGGACAGACATCCTCCCTGTGACCGAGTGTTCCGCAGGCATTGCATACTTCATATTTTTTCCGGTAAAGTTGACACCGCTGCGCCATCGGAGTCAGGCGAACCCACCGTGGTACTTCTCTCTCTTCAAAGAGAATTAGTACAGTTCTGGAAGTTTTGCCGAGTCTCCGCACACCGAAAACTGGCGGGTTGCCGTGGATTCTCAGCCTCTCCATGATGATCTCGTCGGTATAAGTAAGTGGCACGTCATGTACCACGCCCTTGCCGCAATCTTCTGGCGTCGCCACGTAGGCTGTCAATTCGATCTTCTCCCCCTTGAACACGAGATGGGTTAGGCTCGCGTAGCGTCTCTTCCTTTCGGCGCTTGTAGTTGCCACGAGGATCGAGTGCTGCTTAATATTTGTCGAGATGTCCTCCCCGGCCTCGCCCGGGCGGATACCAGCTGCCACGATTATTGAGTCAGCCAAGATTGCGTTGCCAAACTTGAGCAGACGAACGAGGCCGCCACGTGGCCTCAAAATGATCTTCTCGACGCCATCGGGTAGGCGAGCATGCTGTTTTTCCACCGATTTCGCAGCTATTTTTAGGGCCGGAGCCTCTTCATCCGTTGGAATAAATAAAAAGTTCTGCTCTCTCTCTCTTCCAAAATGCTTCTCAGCAGCTCGCTGCATCTCAACTTGTTGCACGGTTTTCTCGAACCTATCTCTTCTTCTTGGTGGTATACCACTGGCCAGGCACTTGAAATTCCTCCGTATCTACCGGCGTTCCTTCGACAATTTCCATTTTTTTAGCTTTAGTCGGCTTCGCGAGGCTAGGGGTGGGTACCCGACGGGGCCGCCGCGATCCCAGGCTTCCGCGAGACGCTAGGCCACGTTAGTCCTAGCTTCAGCACGTAGTTCACCGAACAAAAGTCCGAAAAAATCGGAAACTAGAGTCCCACCTTGGAAAAACTGGTATTCCTGTGGTCCTCTTGATGCGTTCCGTCGATTCGACACAAAATTCAAAAACGGCGAGCCGATGAATTGCCCAAAGTACCCGAAATTGGCGGCGCCCATGGAAGGCACGTCCGTTCGATTCCCTGGCCACAGCTGGCCTCCATCCCCTCTCAGGAGCATCTGATGACGACAGACGCTTTCCCGCTCCACTGGGTAACTGGGTAAAAGCGCGGCGGCGCGCGCATGGGCAGTGCAGGACGCCTGGTTACGAGGGACAACGCCAAAGGCAACGCCTTGAAACGCACGAACGGACGCAAAGAGCTGCGCCTTGAAAATGCGATATACCTATGAAAAACGCTGCCTCGCATATGATAAACAAATCTATTATTATTACCTGCAGGTTAGCAAATGTCGCGCCAACATGAATTTTAATACAACTCTGTATCAGAATATTAGTACAGCGGTTATGCATTATTACCCTTGAAAGATTGCTACGAGGCACAGCAACAACATACCTTATGGTATCGGAGTGCAGGTGTCAACGTCGTCGCGACGAATGGCACTCTCCCACGTGATCCTACGATCATCATTTGGGAATGAAAACACACGCACCTTCAGCCCGTTGTCATAGTTGCCTTTGCAGTTAGGAACACAGCAGCGACCAATCTTGCCTTGTCAGATGGAAGGAATGATTCACTATTGCTCACCGGACTCAGGCCGCGCACAAACTCACATTCTAAAATCACACGGAATTTTCCACTCACACGTCATGAACGCAGCACCGCATGCTGATGCATCCGGCTACACGAGGGCACGCACTGTGAACACGTGCAAGGAGGCGCCTCATCGCCTGTGGAATATGGAGGTCGCTCGCGCGTTTGACGTATCAAAGGACTTTTGCAGTCCGATTCTGAAGCTTCGCCAGTGTACGGCCTGCGCTATGGTGAGAGAAAGGGCTGGGGGTGTATATTCCCTTCGTTTCTCCCGGTAGGGACTTTGTTGTTTTTGTTGTTGTTGCTGTAGGAAGAAGGAAAAGAAAATGCATGTACTGGCTCTAGCTGAGCGAGGAGCGCCTGCTCTCCTTCCGTGATATTGCCCTGCACTACCGGGACAAACGAAGAGAATATACACCCCCAGTCTCCTCTCTCATCATAGCGCAGGCCGTACACTGGCGAAGCTTGCAGACTCGGACTGCTGCATACCCTACACTTCTACATGCCCGATAATCAGACTAGAAGTGCACGTTAAAGAACACCAGGTGGTTACTCCACTATGGCATTTCTCATAGCCAGAGTCGCTTTGGGACGTTAAACCCCAAAACCAAAACGAAACCAAACTTCTTACACATCCTTCTTACATGCCCCACCTTTACTCATCCCTCATTACCGAACGTAGCAGAGTCCTACTGGGATTGTCTCATGAAGGCACCTAAGTCGAGACCAACGGAAGATTATTTCCAGTGCAATGAGGAGGATTGCTATTCAGACTTTCTTTTGTCTCATAAGGGTGTCTCCCATGCAGTAGGGGAGCACACAAGTGCCATGAAGGGGGCTTCCCCCACTATTTGTTTCAACGCCGTAAGGGAAGGGAGGAAGGTGGGAGTGGAAGTGGAGAGAAAGAGGAGCCGTAGTGGAGGGCTGCAGAGTAATTTCGAACACCTGGGGATCTTTAACGTGCACTGACATCGCACAGCGCACGGACGCCTCTTCATTTCGCTTCCTTGGAAAAGCAGCCGCCGAAGTGCGGTTCGAACCCGGGTACTCCGGCACAGTACCCTGATTGATTCACAGGATTTATAGGAAGGGAAAGGCGCGCTAACTGTCTCACTTGTTTTCTGTGGATACCTCAACCGCGCCTTAAGGGAAGGGAGGAAGGTGGTAGTGAAAGTGGAAAAAGAGAAAGAGGAGCCGTAGTGGAGGACTATGGTGTAATTTCGACCACCTGGGGATCTTTAACGTGCGCTGACATCGCACAGCACACAAACGCCTCTTGGTGGCACAGTACCCTCGTGCGGACAGGAGACGAAGCCGAGAAGAAAGAAATAGAAGAGGGAGAGAAAGACCCGCGCCGAAATAGCCGTCGTCCACCACCGAAGCGGTGGCGGAGTTGTGGCTGTAGGAAGAAAGAAAAGAAAATGCACGGGCCTGCTACTGGCTCTGTAGCTGCGCCACCTCCGCTGCCTCGCGCGGACAGAAGAGAAAATAGACAAGAAAAAAAAAGAGGGAGAAAAGGACGCGCGCTGCAACAACGGCCGTCGTCGACTACCGAAGTGGTGGCGGGGGCAATGACGGCCTACAACAGATAAAATTCAGTGCCAGGCTAGCCCCCGCAGCAAGCGGCGTTGACCTATCTGCCCCAGGCCCATCAGGGCAAGAGGTGGTGAAGGGTGGCAGTTCCTGGCCCTACGGGGCTGGGACGGTAGGTCAATGCCGCTTGCGGTGGGGGCTAGCCAGCCATCGAATTTTATCTGTTGTAGGCCGTCATTACACCCGCCACTGCTTCGGTGTTGGAAGACGGCTGTTGCTGCGGCGCGCGTCTTTCACTCTCTCTTCTTTTTTCCTTTCTTCTCTATTTTTTCTTCTGTCCGCACGAGGCAGCGGAGGTGGCTCAGCTACAGAGCCAGTAGCAGGCCCGTTCATTTTCTTTTCTTTCTTCCTACAGCCACAACAACAACAAGCGGTGGCGGGTGCAATGACGGCCTACAACAGATAAAAAGTCTGTGGTAGGCTAGCCCCCGTCGTAAGCGGTGGTGACCTACCTATCCCATCCCCATCAGGGTCAGGAAAAGCCACCCTCCCCCACTTTAATTTGTTGTTGTTGTTGTGGCTGTAGGAAGAAGAAAACGAAAATGCACAGGCCTGCTGCTGGCTCTTTAGCGGAGCTACCTCCACTGTCTCGTGCGGACAGAAGATAAATAGACAAGAAAGAAAAGAAGAAGAGGGAGAGAAAGACGCGCGCCGCAACAACTGCCCTCGTCCACCACCACCACCACCGAAGCGGTGGCGGGTGGAATGACGGTC
Organism: Amblyomma maculatum; assembly: GCF_055883805.1. Lineage (NCBI taxonomy): Eukaryota > Metazoa > Arthropoda > Arachnida > Ixodida > Ixodidae > Amblyomma > Amblyomma maculatum. The sequence goes on along the minus strand of NC_139352.1, from coordinate 118,400,118 downwards.
TATAACAGATACAAATTCAGTGGCAGGCTAGTCCCCGCCGCAAGCGGCGCTGATTTACCTGTCGCAGCCCCATCAGGGCCAGTATCAGCCACCCCACCGCCTCAGCTGCCTCGTGCGGACAGAAAACTGATTTATTTATAGGAAGGGAAAGGCGCGGTAACTGTCTCACTTGTTTTCTGTGGACACCGCAACCGCGCCGTAAGGGAAGAGAGGAAGAGTGGAGCGAAAGTGGATAGAGAGAAAGAGGAGCCGTAGTGGAGGGCTACGGAGTAATTTCGATAACCTGGGGATATTTAACGTGCGCTGACATCACACAGCACACGACGCCTCTTCGTTTCGCCTCCATCGAAACGCAGCCGCCGAGGTCGGGTTCGAACCCGGGTACTCCGGCACAGTAATCGGGCGTCTTACCACTACACCACCCCGGCGCGGCTCGTGCGGACAGAAGAATAAAGTACAAAAGAAAGAAGACGGAGAGAAAGACGCGCGCTGCAACAGCCGTCGTCCACCACCTAAGCGGTACTTCAATAAAACTGCCTGTCCTTGTTTTGCCCGTCCTTGTGTTCCCTTCTTCTCTGTGGATTGTCTTGTTTTTTTGCGCTCTTCAGTTCTGTAGAAAACACTTAAGCGGTGGCGGCTGCAATGACGGCGTACAACAGATAAAAATTCGGCGACTGGCTAGCCCCCACCGCAAGCGGCGTTGACCTACCGTCCCAGGCTCGTAGGGCTAGGAACAACCACCCTTCACCACTTCCCCTCCCCCCCCCCCCCTTTAGTTTGACAGTCCGAGGGTCAAAGTTGTGTGATGTCGCAGAGGGAAAGGAGGAAAGCATGTGGCCTTGAAAATTATAGGTGGCACTGGCCCGCTCCACTTTGTGCCTAAAATCAGAGGTACAGTCGACATTGGAAATAAATCAGAAAGTCGTTGGACGATTAGCACTAGGTGCCCACAGCAAAACCACAAATGAGGCGGTACAGGGAGATATGGGCTGGGCATCTTTTTGGAAGTACGGGAAGCTCAGAGTAAAATATTATATGAGGAACGCATTAGGAAATTGGACAGTAATAGATGGGCAGCTGAAGTATTTAAATACCTGTACCGCCGGGGTGGTGCAGTGGTAAGACGCCCGACTACTGTGCCGGAGTTCCCGGGCTCGAACCCGACCACGGTGTAGAAATATTTCTTACACTGTGAACCCGACCGCGGCGGCTGCGTTTCGATGGAGGCGAAACGAAGTGGCGTCCGTGTGCTGTGCGATGAAAGCGCACGTTAAAGATCCCCAGGTGGTCGAAACTGCGTAGCCCTCCACTACGGCTCCTCTTTATCTCTTTCCACTTTCATTCCCACCCTCCTCCCTTCCCTTAGGGCGCGGTTAGGGTGTCCACAGAGCAAGTGTGACAGTTACTGCGCCTTTCCCTTCCTGTGAACCAATTATGTATTATTAAAAAGCGTTGACTCAAATGGAGGAAAAGAACTAGGAAGCTAACTAGTAAGTATGCTAGTCACAACGAAGGAGAAATAAAGAGCTTTAAGCAACAGGTAAAAAACACAAAGGTAAAAATTGGATAAATTCGATGGAAAAGAAACAGAGTGTGGAATTATACCGAAAGTGGAAAATGCAGATCAGGAAGGAAGCTTTCTTTGATAACTCAGCAGGCAGTGCCCTAATTTTTGAATCTAGATCAGGGTGCCTTAGAACACCCAGCTACAAAAAGAAATTTAACAATGAAGATGACGCATGTGCTGTATGTGGTAACTCCAGCGAACCTATTGACCATATTATACTCGAATGCAATGGCAATGCGCCGGCATCCGGAAGTTGATGCAGGCGCAGTCACTGTCCCTGAAGCTCTGGGGTTTAGAGATACCAGTGGCCGGGTGAATAAACCGGCGGTGGAAACTAGCAAAAAACGACTGGAAAACGACTTAAAAGCAGAGAAGCGACGTAATGTTAGTAATGTAGAAACAAAAATTTAATAAATAGAATGATGGTTTAGTTAACCAATCTAAATCAATAATTAAGATATAGGTAGAAAAATGAGCATGATGCTATTGCTACCACCCCGTTTCAAACGGGACGCTCCTATATTCCATCCATCCATCTTTCGGAGCCGCGGATCCTGGGGCTGTTTCTACAAGCAGATGGGTACAACGATACAACGGCAAAGAAGCTGAATGCCTTCACCACGCAAGTCACGGGTCTGGTCAGGAGAATCGCACTCAAGGGTCGGGGCCTGAAGGAACGAAGCCTCCTGAAGCTAATGCAGGCTTACATCAGTAGCCGCATATGTTACGCCACACCATTCCTAAACATCAGATCACATGATAAGCAGAGAATAGACGCACTCATCAGACGATGCGCGAAGTAGGCTCTGGGACTACCCAGTTGTTTTAGTTGTGTATTTGTTTATATTTTTCTGTCTTAGATTTTGTTTGTTCCCAGGGGAGGATGTGCGGGACTAGTGTAGAAATTGTATCAGCGCTGATGCGCATCAGTAATGCGCAGTATGGACAGCGCGCACGTTTGCGCATTTATAAGCTGTGCTTGCAATAAACGGGAGCGTTATTGCATTGACTGTCGTTCTGTACGCGTCGTCCATTCAAGTGGTTACTATAATGCCACCAGAAAAACCAAAGTGACGTCGCATTAGCCCATAAGCCAAAAGTAGCTTTATAAAGGCGTGCGTTAAAGACCAGCGTCACTGAAGCTTCCTTTGTAATTTCTTTCGCTCGTCTGTTTCAAACTGACACTTCAATATAGGCACTAAGCATCGTGTCATGCACTTTTTTAACCTAACTCTACACAACACCAAAAGCCCGCCGCGGTGTCAGAGTGGTTACGACGTTCGACTACTGTTCCCAAGGATGCGGGACTGAATCCCGGCCTCAGCGTCCGCTTTTTAATGGAGGCGAAAAACAAGGCGCGCGTGTGCTGTGCGATGCCAGTGCACGCTAACGAACCCCAGGTGGTCGAAATTTTCGGTGTCCTCCACTACGGCGTCTCTCATAGCCTCAGTAGCTTTGGGACGTTCAACCTAACAAACCAACTAGCCAACCTACCATCACAACTCCTAAACCTATCCCATCGTCTATGGTTTTCACTGTTCAAGCTTGACCAAGTGCTTAAAGTACGGTAGCCAGAGACTACGACAGGCCGCAGTTGCCAAAGCTTGTCGAATGAGGCATTCCTGGCAGCCTTTAGCATTAAACCATTTTAAGAACTCCGACAGTGTCATCGATGACTGATTCAATCGACCATTTGGACGCATGCAGTTTATGAGCTCTCGGCAACCTAGACGCAAGGAATGTCTTGCTTTGCTGTAATTAATTTCTCTCAACGGTATATGAGACATGAATGTAGGAACTAGAAGCACTATTCCATTTGATGAGAGATTCAAACGAGCACAGATTAAGAAGACCACCTTCGTGTTGCACGCAGACCCCTGGAAGCATATTCACGCAGTTTTGTCCTATGCGCCGTTGAAGGCACAAACTCCCCTTTTCTGTCGTACGTCACTCAGTCGAAGTCAGGACTTAGGCGAGGAGACGTCTGGAGCAGCCTGGACCTCAATGGCAGCGTCTCCTAAGGCACCAAACCGCGACTTGCTCTCTTCAGGCCGAGCTCGGTGCCTGAACCTTCCGTCGTCGTCGTCGTCGAAGCCGGAAGCGTTGAGACGTGTCTCCGAGCGAAGCGCGGCCTCTCTGGAGGCATTCGCATAAAGCCTGTTGGGCTGGTTGCGCGGAGACGTGGTGATGAGCCACACTATGAGCACTACCAGGACGATGATCACGGAGCCGATCGTCAGCACGGAGCCGATGATGACGCGCCGCTTGTCACGCGCCTGGCTTCGCTGCATCACCTCGAGAATGACGGAGAGCGAGGGTGAACGCGAGCTGTGAGCGCTGCTTCCAAGAAATACCTGTGCCGGCGTGCCAGCTTGGCTTCCAGCTCCAGATCCGGGGGTCACGACGCCCTTGCCTGGACTGCGACTTTGACTTGGTAGCCGCGACGAATTCGGCGAGCTTTGGCGCTGGTCCTGTGCCATTTTCACTAGGTGATCCTTTATAGCCCCTCTTCAACAGAGCTTACTTGCGGGTTCCCCTTCTGCTTTTTCAAAAGCCGACACGCGCTCACGAGTAGTCCTGGTCACCGCACGAGTGATTTCTTATTTTGTTGACTGGTAGCCTGCTTAATACGATGGAACTAATATGAATATTATTGCAGTATGAAGAGTAGATTTATATTTTTACTTCATTTGGTTTTGTTTAGCGTTCTTAGAATTTGATTTTCTTGAATAAACAATTTTAGCTGAGATCGAAGAATTACAGGGTGTTTTGGGCACGCGTGGAGAAAAAGAAAATTTATTTCTCACAAATACCTTGATCGGAGCTTTGGAGCACCTTCAGCAGTGCTATTCATTATTTGTATCTATTTATTAGTACCCTAAAGGGCAACAAGCGGAGCATTGCATGAGGTGTGGCTGAACGCTTAATACTCTTTTCTTAACGGTAGGCTCCACCAACTTCTTTGTCCCCACTGGTAGTCTCACAGCGAGTTAAAGGGCGATTGTCGCTGAGAGGTTTGAACGCAACCTAAAGGTAACAGAAACTCACTGAAGCCGAAAATCATTACTGTGAAGGTAACTGCATAGTGTAACCGTTTCCATGCCGTCTCCTCCTGGCTCTGTTCAAGGCTGGCTTTTCGGCTAATAAAGAATCAAGAGTATCACATAATGCAGCATAAAGGCGAACGTTCACACACCAGGAAAGATGTTACTAACTTATTTTAGTGTTGTGAAATAAAACAAACCCAGAAAACAATTGCACTACAGGATTTGAACAGAGGTTTTAGTGTCTTAACTGCTGAGATAATAAGTGTTAATCCGTTGCATGAAACAAACGTTTTTTCACTTTATTGCATGGAAGTACTTCAAGTCCCATTTAATAAGGTCGCATACCGCAACCTATCATACACAGTCACAGAAACGACGGGAACAGCGGGATTTCAATGCGCTCTTATTCATTTCGACAATATTTCCGCTATTTGTCACCAGGTGACGCTGCTCAGGGGGCCTTATAGTTGACAGGGGGAGCCGACAGTTGATAGCCATGTGGTGCGGACGCGTGTTCCATCCCTCCTCCGATTGCACGTGGCTACCGGAAACGGACGGACTGGCGACAGCGGGAGCTTCCAAAGCGTCAAATAGATGAGTTCTTTCTTTTATTACCTTTATTTCGTTTTCAGCTAGTTAGGTTAGGTGCAGCCTAAAGAATAGATTTTAGCGCTTGGTCCTAGCGGCCTGGTTTTTCGTGTCAGCAGCTAGGTTTTCTTGGCGTTCATTATTTAGCTATCTTGTTTAGATAAATATCTTTTTTTTCTGGGCTATTGGCATTCGCAGAATTGGTTTTTAACGCGTGTTGCTAGTCGTTTCTTGTGTCTTCTTTTGGCAATTTGTATATTCTGAGAATTCGTAATAGATATAGTTCAGTCGATGAGCGCTTAAGATGTGCAATCAAAAAAGGGTAAAGTGTACTCAGTGTGAGGCGCAGGTTAATCTCAAGGAAACGCGTTTTAGAGCGTAGCTCTTTGGCGTCCGTTCCTGGGTTTCGCGTCGGCGTCGTCGTCGGCCTCGTCACCAGCTCCGCCCCCCTTTCATCCCCCCAGCGCTGGCAGCGACCGACTGATACCGCTGGATGCCGCTGACGCCGCTAGAGAGTCAAGATAACGTGACTGCATAGAACACCGTCGCCGCCATGCAGAAAGAGGAGGGGAGGGTCCCCCCCCCCCCCCCCCCCTGTTCCTGTGTGGCGGATAGGGTGCTCTTCAGTTGCCGACCCGCCGGTTATTTCACGTAGGCCCCGGCACGTCGACGAATACGTGACCACCTTCCCACGGCTAGACCTGGTTCTTGGCGCTGCGGAAGCGAGGGTGTCATATTGTTTGCGTCGGCATCGGCGGCGTTGTCCCTGAAACCAACTCCGCAGCTGGGGTTGACTCACTATCGGCGTCAGCAGCATCAGTCAGTCGCTGCTATCTCTTCCCTCCTCCCTTTATCGCGTTGTCCGCTTGCTGCGCGCGCTTCTGCCCCCATCGTTTGCCGCTGGGTGTACACGCCGCCCCCCTCCCCCCTCTTCCTGCGAGTCTCCGGTTGTCAAAGCGCCGGCTCGAACTTAATTCCTTTCTTCGCTCCTCCTCCAATGCAACCCCTGTGCGGTGACAATCAGAGAGCCAGATCGGTGGCGGCGGATCTGTATGTGTGCACCGCCCGAGCCGAAATTGCCGCTGCCGTTCGCCACTGCGAAATTATCTGCCAGTTCTTTCTGAGCCATGAGCGAGATGAATGTTTACATAAAGACAAACAGGAATTTCTTCACACTTATGCGGGAGAACATCCCGTTTCTCTCGCTCGTAACGCGTCCCACGGCTGTGACAACCTCGCGAGGCACTTGTATAGATCTCGTCTTAGAGAATCAAGCATGGGTGTACCAAGTCGAACATATATCCGTCTATTTCTCCGACCACAAAGCTTCCTTCATGACTGTCAAGAACTGTTAGTGGAGTCTTTGTTAAAGGAATACGTGTGAAAAATAAAAAAAAAATTCTGTGATAGCGCATACATGTGTTGCTCGATTTCTTTGCCTCAATCTATCGAAAAGGTAAAACAGCTTATTTGCTGTGCTCAAATTTTGCATTAGGAAGTAACGTAATCACCGGTAATTTTTTACTCTGTAGGTGAAGCGGAAGGCAGCGACTTTTTGTGTCGGTGTTGCGTACTGAGTGCGCGTCTAGATAGATTTGATCAAGAAAGGGTCAGTTTAATGTCTCGTGTGGATGATTTAGAAAATGAAGTACGTTTGTCAAGAGCGGAAAATCAGAAACTGCTTGGACAGCTTACTCAAATTGAAAAAAAAAAGGGGGCCGAATTTATCCTTGGAACCAACGAGGACGAACATTCCAATGCGGGACACGTGGCTGGGGCCAGCACTGGCATGAAAGGCATAAGCAAAGAAGGTCAGGCGGATCCGAACCGTCAAATTTATTTAGAAGCAGCTAAGACGCCGGAAAAAAAGGAAGAAGTAAGGAAGAATGAAAATCCCAGAGATAAGGACACAGATAACCGAAAGCAGGAGCCAACAGTTCGGAGAGGGAGAGAGAAGGCACAGGTGCTTATCGCCGGAGATTCTAACATGAACAGGTGCAAGCGAGATATCTTGGAACGTGTAAGGGGTGGTAAGAGAGTGTTGGTTGGAGCATTCCCAGGGAGAGCAATGAGGGCAGTGCTAAAAGAGAGTAAAAATAGGCTATTGAAGAATTCCGCAGAGCGCAGTATGGCAATAGTAGCCGCGGGGCTAAACGATGTCCTAAATTGTGACGCTGCAGGAGTGGGGGAAAGTTTAGCTAAGGGAGTTGACGAGATCAGGGAGATAGCACAGCAGACGCAGATAGTTGTATGCACAGTACCAGGGATGCTAGGATTGAACCGAAAGCTGGAAAAGGACGTGGTGACAGTTAATCAGGACATAAGAAAGTTAAGCCTGGAGAAGCGTTTCGAAGTGGTTGAGGTAAACAGGGAGGTGCATAAAGCAGGTTTTGGTAGGGCTTTTCAGCGAGATGGCATTGATTTTAACAGAAGGGTGGGAGCAGAGATCGGCTGGCGCCTGGCAGGCAGGGCTGTAGCTATTTTAGGGGGTCCACGAGGGCTCCGTGCACAGCGGTAGTTAGAAGTGAAGTAGAAGAAAGTGTAATAACGGAGGCTGAGCCTCCGAAAATGGCAAGGAGGAGGTCGAGAAAGAAAAGTACAAAAAAGAAATTTAGCACTAGGAGCAGCTACATAAACAGCAGTTGAAGGATGACAAAATAGGTGTGTACGCTCTTTGCGAGACTCATCTCAGGGATCTAGAAGATCCGCCGTTTATAGAAGGCTACGTCTAGGAAGAGTGCAACAGAACGAGAACAGAAAACAAGGGTTGAGGGGTAGGTATGTTGATACACCAGGGAACAAATTGGCAAAGAATTAAATCATCTTGTAAAGAACATATCTGGGTTTCAGGAACAATTGCCGGCATAAGGAAATGGCTAGGGGTAGTTTATTTAGGAACAGGACATCAATGCAGGCAAGAAACTAAGGATCTTGTTCAATGTCTCAGTGACGATATAAGCCAGATTGGAAACGGGGCCAATATTATTCTACTGGGGGACATGAACGGCCACATCGACGATCTGGATGGATACACGGATTGTAACGGCAAGCTAATGCTAAGATTTCTGTGAGCGACACGATCTAGTTATAGTAAATAGAGAAACAAAATGGGAAGGCCAAATCACGTGGTAATTCCGCAACAGGCAGACGACCGTTGACTATTGTCTAATGTCGCAGGAAATTTACTGCAAGGTCATAAAAATGGAAATAGAAGAAGAAGGGGAGTGTAGTCTGGGAAGTGATCATAAACGTATTAGTCTGCAGATGGGGCCCTTGATGAAAAGAGAAATGGAACTTAGACAAAACGTAAACGCAAAATTAAACGACGATCAAATAGCGCAGATAGGAGCAGATATAGAGGAAGCAATAGAGAAAAGCCCCATGGAAGACTGGGACTATGAACAGGTAGAACTACTCATAAGGAGGAAAATTAAGGAGGTTAAAGTAGCAAACCGCTGGAATGGAAAGAGGAAGCCACGGAGCTGGTGGAATAAGGAAATCAGGGAAGCTATTGAACCACGACGGGCAGCTTCAAGAAAACACCGAGTGGCAAAGAAAGCACAGGTATCTCAGGAGGAAATCGACCAAAAATGGGAATCATATCGACAAACGAAACTTCAAGGGCAGGCCCTCGTCCAAAGTAAAGACAGTCCACCGATCGTTGGATGGCTGATATACACGATGCCTCTAGAGGCGGAGCAAGAAAATTCTGGAACCATATAAGCTGGCTAGGGAAGAAGAATCAAAGAAAGCAGGATCGGATTCAAGATAACGAGGGAAATTGTTTAAAGGGAGATAACGCAGTGAACTACATTACATCAGTTATAGCCGAGTCATTTAGGAGCGACGATAGGGTAATCTCCGCAAATCAGGAAGCAACACAAGGTAGCATAATACAAAGCAGCTTAGAACTGACCAATCTAAACTGGAAAAAGGCAGAAAAAAATATTCCTAAAAACACATCTACAGGAATAGATGGAATTCCGATCAAGTTGATTAATGAACTCGGTCCAAAAAGTAAGGAAACGTTGTTAAAAGCTCTGGAAACAGTCATAACGAATAAGCAAATTCCGGACAGCTGGCGGCAGAAGTAAAATGAATTTGATTTATAAAGGGAAAGGAGACAGGATGCACATAAAATCCTACAGGCCGATTACCATAACATCTGTTATGTACAGGTTAGCCATGCAGGCGGTGAAATTAAAGGTGCAAGCATGGGTTGAAAGTAACAAGATACTCGGAGAACATCAGAACGGCTTTAGAAATGGTAGGCGCTTAGATGATAGCCTGTTCGTGCTTACCCAATGCATCGAAATATCTAGAGTGGAAAATAGAACTTTGTATTTGGCCTTCCTGGACATGAAAACGGGGCGTACGACAACGTAAGCAGGGAACACCTGTGGAACATATTAAAAGAAGAGGGTATCGGTTATGAGATAATAGAGTTCCTACAGGAAATATACCGGGATAACAAAGTAGAAATTGCGTGGGAAGGGATAAGAAGTACGGAGGATGTCAAAGTATGCAAAGGATTAAGACAAGGTTGTCCTCTATCACCGGTGCTGTTCATGCTTTATATGATAAACCTGGAACGGAGGATACAAGACAGTAACCTAGGTTTTAACCTGTCATATAGATTAGGTGGAAAGGTGGTAGAGCAGCGCCTCCCCGGTTTGATGTATGCAGACAATATTGTGCTGTTAGCTGAGAGTCTGGAAGTATTGCAAACTCTAGTTAAGTATTGCGGAGACGAAGGGGACGCTCTAGGCTTCAGTTTCAGCGCAGTTAAGTCGGGTCTGATAATTTTCAACGGCTCAACTGATCAGGATCTTAAAATACAAGGCCTTTAAATACCTAGAGTAGCAGAATATAAATATCTGGGGGTATGGGTAAGCGAAGGATTGGCATACATTGAAAAGCATGAGCAGTCACTTAAGGCCAAAGGGCGAAGGAATGCCGGGATAATGAAGCGTAGGGCATTGTGGGGATACAACAGGCGTGAGGTTTTGAGGGGTACTTGGAAAGGAATTATAGTGCCCGGGCTTACTTTCGGAAATGCGGTTTTGTGTTTAAAATCAGAGGTACAGTCGACATTAGAAATAAATCAGAGAGCCGTCGGATGATTAGCACTAGGTGCCCACGGCAAAACCACAAATGAGGCGGTACAGGGAGATATGGGCTGGGCATCTTTCGAAGTACGGGAAGCTCAGAGTAAAATCTTATACGAGGAACGGCTGAGGAAATTGGACAGTAACAGATGGGCAGCTAAAGTAATTAAATATTTATATCTAAAAAGCGTTGACTCGCAATGGAGGAAACGAACTAGGAAACTAACTATTAAGTATGCTAGCCACAAGGACGCAGAAATAAAGAGGGTTAAGCAACAGGTGAAAAACACAGAAGGCAAAAATTGGAAAAATTCAACGGAAAAGAAACAGTGTGAAATTATACCGAAAGTTGAAAAGGCAGATCAGGAAGGAAGCTTTCTTCGATAACTGAAGGGGGAGTTCCCTACGTTTTGAATCTAGATCAGGGTGCCTTAGAACAGTTCAGTTCAGTCGTTCAGTCGTGTCCGACTCTTCGTGACCCTATGGACCATGTCACGCCACGCTTTCCGGTCTCTCACTATCTTCCTAACGTCACATAACTTCATCTGCAGTGCCTCGAGGATGCCATCTAACCATCGCGTTCGCTGCCTACCCCTCCTCCGGCGACCCTCAACCTTTCCCAACATCAAATCTTTCTCCAGCGACTCCTCTCTTCTCATCAGATGACCAAAGTAGCTGAGTTTTAACTTTAGAATTTGAACCCCAATGAGCAGTCAGGGTTTATGGTCGACAATATCGACTGATTTGATCTTCTGGCAGTCCAAGGAACTCTTAAGAGTCTTCGCCAGCACCACAATTCACACGCGTCAATTCTTCGGCGGTCAGCCTTTTTCACAGTCCAACTCTCTAATCCATACATCACAGCTGGAAAGACCATAGCACGAATTATACGGATCTTGGTTGGCAGACTAATGTCTCTGCTCTTTACTAGGCGGTCAAGGCTAACCAATGCTGTCTTTCCCAGAAGCAGGCGTCTCCTAATTTCATGGCTGCAGTCTCCTTCTGAGGTAATCTTGGAGCCCAAGAAGAGAAAATCTGTCAGCTTCCACTTCTTGTCCATTGATGCTCCAGGACTTGATAGGGCAAGGCGCCATGATCTTTGTCTTTTTAATGTTAAGTTTAAGCCCAAACTTCTCACTCTCTTCTTCTACGCGCATCAGAAGTCTCTTGAGTTCTACTTCACTTTCTGCCATTAAAGTGCTATCATCCGCATATCTAAGGTTGTTAAAACGTTTTCCAGCTTTGTTCTTAGCAAGGCTGGCTAAGGACCATTTAACTTCACTCTTCAGGATGCCCAGCTCGAGATCAGTAATCACAACCGTCTTATGTTGGGTTTGCACATTCGGGTCCTTCTTGTACAGTTCTTCTGTGTATTCCTGCCACCTCTTCTTTATCTCTAAGGCTTCAGTGAGGTCCTTGCCTCGTTTGTCCTTTATCACGCCCAGCTTAGCACACAAGCTTCCTTTGATATCTTTGATTGTCTTATACAGAGCTCTTGTGTTCCTTAATTGGCTGTTGTCCTCAACTGCTTGGCACTGTATGTTCAGGAAGGCATTCTTATCTCTCCTTGCTATTTTCTGAAAATCCGCATTGAGAATTTTGTATTTTCTCTTGCCCCCATAACTTTTGCCATCCTCCTTTCCTCAGCTGTTTGCAAAGCCTCTTCAGATAACCAGTTTGCTTTCTTACATTCCTTTTGCTTTGGAACTACCTTAGTAGCAACTTCTTGTATTAAATCACGAACATCAGTCCACATCTCTTCGGGCTCTCTGTCTTCTAGATCTAATTCTTGAAATCCATTCCTCACTTCCACAGCATATTCTAATGGAATTTGATCCAGATCATACCTGAAAGGCTTTCTAGTTTTCTGCGTTTTCCTCAATCGAAGCTTAATTTTTGCAACAAGAACTGATGATCGGTGCCACAATCGGCCCCAGGCCTTGTATTTACTGCTTGTACAGCGCTTCTCCATCTCTGCCGGCAAAGAATATAATCGATCTGATTCCTGTACAGACCGTCCGGTGAAGTCCATGTGTACAGGCGCCTCTTGTGCGGTTGAAAATGAGCATTCGCTACGGTCAGGCTGTTTTCTTGACAAAACTCTACTAGCCTCTGCCCAGCTTCATTTGGCTCACCAAGACCGAACTTGCCTGTAATTCCGGATATTTCTTCACTCCCGACCTTAGCATTCCAGTCTCCTATGAGAAAAACGACGTCTGATGATGGGGTGCGGTGTAAAAGGCATTGTAGGTCCGCATAAAATATCACAACGTCAGCTTCTTCAGCAGTAGTGGTCGGTGCATAGACTTGGATAACTGTTATGTTGATAGGGTGACCTTGGATGCGAAGTGAAATCATTCGGTCGTTTTTGGGGTTGTACCCTAGCACTGCTTTGTCCATTCTTCTGTTTACTATGAGAGCGACCCCATTCCTTCTCTTGGATTCGTGCCCACAATTAAAGACATAATGTTCTCCGGAGTTAAATTCTCCCATTCCGGTCCACTTGAGCTCGCTGATACCCAAGATATCAATGTTTAATCTGTCCATTTCTCGCTTGACGACATCCAGTTTACCTTGCGTCATAGATCTTACATTCCATGTTGCTATCTGATATATCTCCTTGCAACATCGGACTTTCCGGTCGCTTCCCGACACATCCACAACTGAGCGTCCTTTTGAGCCCAGCCGCTTCATTCGCCCTGGAGCTACTAGGAATCGCCCTTTGTTCATCCCCAATAACATGTGGGACGCCTTCCAACCTGGAGGGCTCATCTTTCGGAGCCATATTTTTAATGGTATTGTGACTGGCCATAGGGTTTTCTTGGAAGGAAATACTGGAGTGGGTTGCCATTACCTTCTCCAGTGAATCACTTTTTGTCAGAACTCTCTGCCGTGACCTGTCTATCTTGGGTGGCCCTACACAGCAGAGCTCACGACTTCATCGAGTTTCGCAAGCCCCTCCGCCACGACAAGGCAGTGATCCACGCCTTGTCGTGGATCAGCTACAAAAAGAAATTTAACAATGAAGATGACGCATGTGCTGTATGTGGTAACTCCAGTGAAACAATTGGCCATATTATACTCGAATGTAATGATGTTCATCGGTAGTCGATGCAGGCGCAGTCACTCTTCCTGAAGCTCTGGGGTTTAAAGATACCTGCGGCCCGGTGAATAAATCGGCGGTGGAATCTAGCACAAAACGACTAGAAGATTGGTGGCTTAAATGCAGAAAAGTGACATAATGTTAGTAATGTAGAAACAATAATTCAATAAATAGAATTATGGTATAGTTAACCAATTTAAAAGGATAATTAAGAAATAGGGAGGAAAATGAGCATGATAGCTACTGCTACCACCCCGTTTCAAAGGGAACGCTCCTATATTTCATCCATCCATCCATCCATACCGTTGAGAGAACAGAATCACGTCGGCTGAACTGAAGAAACACATACATACGACCGTGATCCTGGCAGGCGTATTGCTATTCCCCTAAAACGCAGCAACCGAAGGGCAGTATGCGTCACTAAAACACAACAAAAAGCAAGTCAATAAGGCTATATGCTTTGTTGAATACAATATGCACTACATAAATTAAAGTGCGTACGCAATAAAATAGTTTACTGGATTCAAATTCTTGCAGTAATCCGCTGATCATGCCAGTTGCATCCGTATTTAGTACGTTGAATATGTTGGATGTGCGATCTAACGCCCGCATTTCACGCCGTTTCCGATGCACAATGGATTAACACTATTTATCTCAGCACTAAAACATATGCTCGAACCCTGTGAGTGCAATTTTATTTTTTTATTTTAAAATTCAAACAAATTACTAATCTGTTTCCTGAGGTGTGTTCCCTTTTAGGCTGCATAATGTGATGTTATTGATTCCTAATAGCCGCAAAACCAGCCGTCAAGACAGCCAGGAGGTGACGGCATGACAACGGTTGCACTATGTGCTTACCTTCACTATAATCAATTCTAGCCTTTACTGAGTGTATGTTACCTTTATGCAGCGTTTAGAACCACCTTTGAGCTACACTCGCCGCTTAACTCGCTGAGAGACAACCAGTGAGGAGAAGTGGCGGTACCCTACCCTTGAGAAAACGGAATTACGCGGCGCAGATATTCAAGTTATTCAAGGCAGCAAAGACGGCGCGACGGAACCAATCGGTGCATTAAGCTCTCTACTGTGAGGAATGTTAATCCACAAAACTAATTTATTAATAGTGCTTTTCAATTGGCGTACTGCGCTGTATGCTCCAACAAAGCGTAAGGCTTTATTGACTTGCTTTTTGTTGTGTTTTATTTTAGTGAAGTACCCGGCACTTTTGTTGCTGCAGTTTTCGGGGAACGGCATTACGCTCATGGCAGTGCATCGCTCTTTGAGGCTCGCGCTGGTGCGCTCCCAACTTAGGAGTATGGCCACCACTCTGACGCAACACCGGATGTGAAGAAAGCACGATGCCGTGCGTGTGGTGATGCGGAGGAGACGTTCATTATCTTCAGATGTTGTTCCAGGAACTCCGTCCGCAGCCGTCGATGACATCACTTTTCCACGTGCGCTCGATTTCCATGACACTGAAATGAGTGGCAAGGATGGGAGCCATCAGAACAAGAACAGTGCAGTGAATGTAGTAAACATCAACTGGCTGAAGGGTGGGGGGGGGGGGGGGGGTTGCTTTTTGTTTGTGCACATTGGCCCGGGCACCCAACGCTATCAGCGCGTTACAAAGGGCATGGCTTGATATATCTAGTATCTATCTACCTAGCTGACAACAGGTATTCTTCTCAATAAATCATTTTCGGCGCGTACAGCCGTACTGAATCTCTGCTGGAAAACTGTTCCAGTTGTTCGCTGTTTGTACAAAGAAAGACTTCCAGTGGGTAGATATCGTCTGGATGTAGTTTACATACTTGAATCGTACTTAGTGACCGTACGCAAGGGTCATAGCGGGCTGATTCAGGCGTGAATGGTTAAATTTGTGAAAAAAGACATAGAGTGATCCTTTTCCTGCAATATTCTAGGCTGGGAAGGTCAGAGAGATAGACAGAGAGCAAACTTTATATAGACCAAAAAGTAATGTAGAGCTCCCGTGGTTGGGTCCTCATTACAGAATTCCCACGGCCTTTGCTGGCCGGCTGGCCCGTTCAACCAGCCAAAGCTGGTCTTTCGATTCCGAACTGGACAGCGCAGCCTCCCACTGCTCCGGCGTGGCGTTGCGGATTATAGGCATTACATCTATTGTCTTGCAGGCTCATATAGTGTGATAAAGTTTCGTTTCTGTCCACACCAGGAACGTGTGCCAGTACACTGGGAAGGTCAGGTTTACTTATTTATTTTATTTATATATACATACTTATATACATACATACATGGGGCTATTGCTGGAGTGGGTTACGCAAATCTATTACCAACGTCGTACAAAATAAGTAAACGATAAAATTAAGACAATTACGGGAAACAAGGCACAGGACAAAAATATAATTCAGAATAATATACTACCAAAACGAGGATGTTGCAATACAGTGCAACAACAACAAAATACGCAAACTCAGATGGAATCAAATTTTAATAGAAGCTCGTATAATGACAACGATCTCATTGTTTCAGAGCTTAAGTTCCAGAATTCAATAGTGCGTGGAAAAAAACTGTTTTGAAAATAATCAGATCGAGGATAGTAAGATTTATTAGGAAGGCTATGATGACTCCTACTTGACCGGGCAATATCTGAAGAAATATATATGAGATATGAGACACGATAAGAAAAATTGACAACGCCATGCTGAAACTTCAATGACTCAATGTGACAGCGTACAGATAAAGCGGTTAGGTTCATAGAAGACAAGGCACGAGAGTGTTAAAAATGTTGATCAGAGTGATGATATATGAACGTAATAAATTTTCATTGCATGCTCTCATTGAGGCTTATGTTTCAATCCTTATGAGAGTTCCAGACAGGAGAAGCGTAATCTAGGATTGGATGAAAAGAAGATTTATACATTAGTAACTTTGTCTCCTTTGGAGAATCGTTGAAATTGCACCTCAAATATGCAAATTTACTGATTTCTTTAGTGCAAACAAAACTGATATACTTTGACAAGGACATGTTAGTGGTAAATATGACATCAAGATACTAATATTTCGAAACCCTCTGTAAGGATAAGTCATTGAAAGTGTAATTGAAAAATGAAGGAAACGTACTGTTAGAAAATAACAATATAAAAGTATTGGTAAAATGTATTTTGATTTGCCAAATGTTACACAAGGTAGAGAAACTGAAAAATGAGGAATTGAGTTCAAGGTGATCTTCTGGTGTGTTAATCATGAGATACAAAACACAGTCGTCTGCATAAAGGCGTATGTGTTAAGTGATGCTTTAAGGTAAGTCATTAATGCATAGTAAAAATAATAAAGAACCAAGAACCAGTCCTTGTGGCACACCAGATGGCACGTCAATAGAAGAAGAATTAGTTGAATTTTAACATATCAATTGTGACCAATGCGAAGGAAACTGGCAACCCAGCTAACCAAGTGAAGGTTTTCTCAAAATCATATTGAGCTTTATGAACAGGTTAGAATGCAGAAACGTATCTAAAGCCTTTGAAAAATCTATAAATATAGCGTCGATCTGAGTGCCGAAATCAAGGACGACGAGAATGTCGTTGAAAATTCGACTAGTTCTGTTAAGTGGCTGTAACATTTTCTAAAACCGTGCTGAAAGATGAAAGCATGTTATTAGATTCTAGAAATTCGATTATAAGTTTGTGAATTATGTGCTCCAGCATCTTACATAAATATAATGTTAATGAAATAGGTCAGGAACGCAGCGGTGGCGTTGCAAAACGGTAGAGCATCCGCCTCACATGCAAGAGGACCGGTGTTCAAATCCCGGTGCCGCGCAATTCTCCACCGGATCAAAAAAAGAAATCCGCGTGTCGATGGAATTGCATAAAAAGGTTTGGGGTGTGACCTAGCTGATGCCGGTGAACACCTCCGGCAACGCACTCCCTCACCAGAACAGGAGTTGGCCACCCTGGTACAGTAATTGGCCATAAGCTCCATAAAACCCCGGCCCTCAGTCACCAGCGGCTGCGGAACAACGGACCACGGCGGCGGTCAGACCTGTGACGCAGCAGGGGGTGTTAAGAATTCCTGGCTCCGCTGGACAGGCCGACATAGGAAACTGACCCTGGCAACGCTTAACGCTAGAACCCTAGCTAGTGAAGCTAGTTTAGCAGTGCTGTTAGAGGAACTAGAGGGTGTGAAATGGGATGTCATAGGGCTTAGTGAGGCTAGGAGGCCGAATGAGGCATATACTGTACTGAAGGATGGGCATGTATTGTGTTATCGAAGTTTACCAGAGAGGCGACAACTAGGAGTAGGTTTCCTTGTCGATAAGTATATAGCGGGTAATATAGATGGATTCTATAGTATTCATGAGAGGGTGGCAGGTATCGTAATTAGGCTTAATAAGCGGTATAAACTGAAGGTTGTACAGGCCTATGCACCTACATGTAGTTATGATGACCAGGCAGTTGAAAGCTACTACGAAGATGTAGAATCGGCAATGCGAAACGTAAAAACGCAATACACGGTATAAATGGGCACCTTCAATGCCAAGGTAGGGAAAAAGCAGGCAGGAGACCAGACAGTAGGTGGCTATGGCATTGGTTCTAGGAATAGCAGGGGGGATTTACTAGTTGAGTTTGCAGAGCACAACAACTTAACAATCCTGAATACCTTCTTCGGCAAATGGAAGAACCGGAAATTGACATGGAAAAGTCCTAACGGGGAGACTAAAAATGAAATTGACTTCATAATGTATTCAAGCCCCGCCATTATGCAAGATGTAAAGGTAATCGGGAAAGTGCGATGCAGTGACCACAGGAGGGTGAGGTCCCGAATTAGCCTAAATCTGAAGAAGGAACGCAACAGATTAGTAAGAAAGGAACCCATCAACGAACTAGCGGTGAGGGGGAGGATAGAAGAGTTCAGGATCTCGCTACAGAATAGATATTCAGCTCTAACCGAGGATGGCGACATTACCCTAGAAGCAATGAGCAATAATTTCAGAGATATCATTACTGAGTGCGCGGTAGAAGTAGGCGGTAGGATAGTTAGAGAGGATACCGGTAAGCTGTCTAAGGAGACGAAAGATTTGATTAAGAAACGCCAGAGTATGAAAGCTTCCAATCCAACAGACCAGATCGAATTGGTCGAGATATCAAAGCTAATCAATAAGCGCAAGGTGGCCGATAGAAGGAAGTATAACATGGAGAAAATTGAGCATGCTGTAACGAACGGGGGAAGCCTTAAAGCGGTAAAGAAGAAATTGGGCATAGGCAAAAACCAGATGTATGCGATAAGGGCAAGGTGGGCAACGTCATCACGAATATGGACAAGATAGTCAAAGTAGCCGAGGAGTTCTATACAGATCTCTACAGTAGCCAAAGTAGTCAGGACCGTAATGAGATTGGCGATAGGGAAAAACAGTCAGACGTTCCACCAGTGACGAAGGACGAGGTCAAGAAAGCACTAGAAACTATGAAAAGGGGGAAATCAGCTGGAGAGGATCAGATAACTACAGATTTGTTGAAGGACGGGGGGGGGGGGGGGGTGTCATCGGCGGTACCGGAACCATGGAAGAATGCAAACATTATCCTCATTCATAAGAAAGGGGACTCTAAGGACCTTAAAAATCACAGACCAATCAGCTTACTGTCTGTTACGTATATGGTATTTACTAAGGTAATCGCTAATAAAATCAGGACAACCTTAGACTGCAATCAAGCAAAAGATCAAGCAGGTTTCCGGAAACGGTACTCTACTATTGATCACATCCATACCATCAATCAGGTGATAGAAAAATGCTCGGAATACAACCAGCCCTTATACATAGCATCCATTGATTACGAAAAAGCATATTGCAAAATCAGGGGGTAGACGAGCCGTACGTGAAAGTGCTGGGAGACATATATTGTGGCTGCACAGCAACCATAGTTCTGCATAAAGAAAGTAACCAAATTCCCATAAAGAAAGGTGTTAGGCAAGGAGACACAATATCCCCAGTACTATTCACAGCTTGCTTAGAGGAAGTATTCGGAGGCTTGGAAAGAGAGCAGTTAGGGATAAGGGTAGATGGAGAATACCTCAGTAATCTTCGATTTGCTGATGACATTGCCTTGCTAAGCAACTCGAGGGATGAACTGCAAATAATGATTGATGACCTAGACAGGAAAAGTAGAAAGGTAGGCTTGAAAATCAATATGCAGAAGACTAAGGTAATGTTCAACAGCCTCGGAAAGGAACAGCAGTTTACGATTGGTAGCGAAGCACTGGAAGTAGTAGGCGAATATGTCTACCGCAGATCCGGACCATGAAAAGAAATAAGAAGAATAAGATTGGGATGGAGCGCATTGGGCAAGCACTCACAGATTATGACTAGCAGCTTACCGGTATCACTCAAGAGAAAAGTATACACCAGTTGCATCTTACCTGTACTCACCTATGGGGCTGAAACGTGCAGGCTAACCAAGAGGGTTCTACTTAAGTTGAGGACAACTCAGAGGGCTATGGAACGAAAAATGGTAGGGGTAACATTAAGAGATAGGAATCGTGCAGAGTGGGTCAGAGAAATAACTCGTTACCGATATTCTAGTGGAAATTAAGAAGAAAAAATGGGCATGGACAGGACATGTAGTGCGAAGAGAGGATAACCGATGGTCGCTTAGGGTAACGAGCTGGATTCCAAGGGAAGGAAAGCGTAGCAGAGGGCGGCAGAAAGTTAGGTGGGCGGATGAGGTTAAGAAGTTCGCAGGGGTCACGTGGATGCAGCTAGCACAGAACCGGGTTAAGTGGAGAAATATGGGAGAGGCCTTCGCCCTGCAGTGGGTATAGTCCGGCTGATGATGATGAAATAGGTCTGGCACGACGAATAAATGAGCGTGAGGCGAGTATAATTTCTTGTGATCGGATAAAAAATTGCAGACAATATCGTTGAAAAGAACGCTGGTTGCTTACCATAATTAGTACGGATTTTTCGAACAATAAATATTTATGTTTGTGTTCGACAGGGGAAGATAGTCAAAGTAATTTAGTTTAAGTTCCGAACTACCGGATTCAAATATAAGTAGCGCTAAAGTAAGCTTATGTTGAAGGTCAACAGGAAGAATATTTAAGTTAGAGTATACATTTAAGGTAGCCGATCTGAATCTGGCAGAAGTGATTATCCAGATTGCTTGATATTGCTAATGACGAAGGCATGAAAGATGTGTGTTGTATTGCCCCTCGACGATAAGCAATAAATTAGATATCTATGTAGAAAGAATAATAAAGAGAGAGAATATTCAGCTGAAAATAATGATATATATTAAATTACCGCGGATTCCAAAGGGCAATTTTATATCTTAGAGATCTAATATGTGCGTCGAACGTTAAGTTCGATCCAAGGACAATCCCATGAAAAGTGACGGTATACCTGATGCATAAATATTTATATAAATATATTATATTTTTATTTACTTATTTGCAATACTGCCAGTGTCTAGTTGAGACCATAGCAGTTGGGCATTCATAATATCGACAAAATTATGGTGACAAGAATTAAAGCAGCCTACAAAAATACAGTATTAGGCAATTCTTAAAGCACAAAGAACTGAAAATGTGTTATCAAATTCGCGCAAACAGCTCACAAATAAAGAACACATACAAGTTCAGAAACGAAACATTGGGATAACAGGCTGTTGACTGCGTTAAACACGCGAGCGAAAAAAAGAAAGCGAAATTTGTAACCGAATAAATTCAACTGACACCGTGGCTTAAGTACGAGCCTTGACCGTCCAAATAGGCGCACATGCCAATGACTGAAGAAACGGAACCGGCAGTACGCTGTCGAGGTGATAAGAACGCGGAAAATGTGGTCGACGCAGATTATGACGCAGTGTTTTCTCACGAAGCTTTTTTTATTTTAGTACGTACGAGAACGATAAGCAAATTATAAGAGTGTGGGGAATTTTAAGAATGTCAGCATTTTTTTGGAAACCCAGTACTGAACAGATGCGGTGTGCCAAGCAGACGTGAGTACTGCAGACATCAAGGGTCTGGAAGACAAAATCAAAGACAAGCATCTGAGGACATCTTTGCGTTCAGCAATCTTTACTGAAGAAGCTTTGCAAGGTTACGATGACAGATTGGTCCTCTACACTTAGCTGCCAACATTTCTAATGCTGCTTTCCCTGTTTAGGTTTAGTTAATGACCACATTTCTTACCTTCAAGTCCGCCCGATCAAATTTTTGGTTGATAATATTGCTATTCTCCTTACCCATATTTTCAATATTTGTCTGACAAGCGGAATATTTCCAACAAAGCTTCAATGCGCGAAAGTATGCGTTCTGCACAAAAAAGGGGACAAAAACAATTTAGCAAATGACCGACCAATTTCATAATAACTATTGTTTCTACAATTCTCGAAAACGCCGTTCATTCCCGTCTAGTGTCATTTACAGATAAAGACAACAATATGACTGAATCTCAATATGGTTTCAGGAAAAACCGTTCCACTGAGCTTGCCCTGCTTCATCAAAAAGAGTTTATTCTAGAAAAACTTGAAGAAAAACGGTATGTACTGGCTGTTTTCGTAGATTTCACAAAGGCATTTGATTCCCTTAACCAGGGTATTTTACTGAAGAAATGAGAATTTTATGGTTTACGCGGTGTTGCCTTGAAACTGATTGAATTGTATCTTGTAAATTGTATGCAGTCTGTTAGTATAGATAATAGCTTCTCCTCACTTAAACCTACGTTTTTCGGTGTCCCTCAGGGTAGCACTTTGGGACAGTATTTATTTAATATTTATATAAATTATCTTGTTAACATTGATGATGACCCAAAATTTATAATTTACGCCGATGACTCCAGCCTGTTTTTTGGGGGTAATGATTACGAAATGCTTGTCAATCGCGCTAACAGTACTTTAAGCAAACTTCATTCTTGGTGTGCTTGCATTGGATTGATTGTTAATGCACAAAAAAACTAAGGCTATTGTCTTGCGAGCTAAAAGCAAAATAATCGTATCAAACAGTTATCTACATATAAACCAGCAGCCTATTGAAATCGTCAGCGAATTTAGAACTCTTGGAGTATTTTTCTCAGAGTGCATGCTGTGGGATGCTCACACAAATCACGTCATAACGAGCTTAGCTCGCATTATAGCATTATTCTATTGAAATCTGGATTTATTTCCGCTTAGCGCAAGACTGCTCATCTATCATACATTGTTTTTACCACACGTAAACTACTGTTTTTTATTATGAGGCAAGACATCATCATCATCATCATCAGCCTGATTATACCCACTGCAGGGCGAAGGCCTCTCCCATATTTCTCCACTTAACCCGGTTCTGTGCTAGCTGCATCCACTTGACCCCTGCGAACTTAATCTCATCCGCCCACCTAACTTTCTGCCGCCCCCTGCTACGCTTTCCTTCCCTTGGAATCCAGTTTGTTACCCTCAGCGACCATCGGTTATCCTCTCTTCGCACTACATGTCCTGCCCATGTCCATTTCTTCTTCTTAATTTCCACTAGAATGTCGGTAACTTGAGTTATTTCTCTGACCCACTCTGCACGCTTTCTATCTCTTAATGTTACCCCTACCATTTTTCGTTCCATAGCCCTCTGGGTTGTCCTCAACTTAAGTAGAACTCTCTGGGTTAGCCTCCACACTTCAGCCCCATAGGTGAGTACAGGCAAGATGCAACTGTTGTATACTTTCCTCTTGAGTGATACCGGTAAGCTGCTAGTCATAATCTGCGAGTGCTTGCCAAATGCGCTCCATCCCAATCGCATTCTTTTTGTTATTTCTTTTTCGTGGTCCGGATCTGCGGTTACTACCTATCCTAAGTAGAGATATTCGCCTACTACTTCCAGTATTTCGCTACCTAATGTAAACTGCTGTTCCTTCCCGAGGCTGTTGAACATTACCTTACAGACAACAGACAGACAACATTACAGACAACATTACAGACAACATTACAGACAACATCAACAAACGTTATAAAACTTTCGGTAATGAAAAATAAGGTAACCCGGATTATTACAAATTCCAAACCAAACTGTTCCGCAGATAGGTTGTTAAAAAAATTGAGACTAATTAACATGGAGAACCTCTATAACTATCGCGTTTGTAAAGTGCTAAGAGATGAAAACAAACTGAACATTAAACCTTTCACTAATCTAGCAAACGTACGAAGAAACAGGCATTTTTATACAACTAGGCATCCTGAGCTCTGGGTAAAGCAGCGCAACCAAACTAACTATGGCGACAAAATGCTACGACAAACAGTACCAAGTATATTAAACGATTTATATCAAAAAGATGTGACTTGATGAATGTTCCAAAATCAGTGTTCAGAGATTTATTCCTTCAGTAAACATTTAATTCTGCTTTGTTCGTTGCACTATACTTCATAAGCTTTGTTTTTTTTTTTTCTTTTTTTCCTTTCCTTTTCTGCTCTGATTTTTGTACTGAAAGAAAGTGAATTTATTGTACTTAGATATCGTTTGCCTTTTTAATTTTGTATTATGCTTTCAAATGACAGGGTCATGTTGAGCGTGAATGTATGGTGTTTGGGTGTGGGTTTCATGGAGGTTATAGTTAATTCTCAGTGATTTAGTACTGAATGGATTTATCACTGTATTATTTTTGTACGGATGATCTGTAAGGACACGTCTTTTGTGCGCTCTGCTGCTGTCTGTGTGAATACGGGGGTTGAAAGCTTGTCAAGCTGCTGCCTAGCAGCTTTTTCTTTCATCTTCCCATGTTTTGGATAAACATGAAATAAACAGTATCTTATTCAGGGAAGTATTCCCCGACGCTGTTTCCGAAAATGATTCTTTTTAATGAGACTGAGGCTAGGATGACCGTATCAGGATTTGGTATACCATTTTTGAGTATAGTTCTCATCACCATCGAGAGTATGCAACAATTGGTTGAACGTGCTCTTTTATCGCATCGCATCTCTTGTGCACTGGTCTGGTAAAGAAAACAGGGTCAAGAAAACAATGAAGAGTCATGAAGTCTATAGTATTAATGAGAGTGTGGCAGGCATCGTAATTAGGCTTAATAAGCGGTATAAAGTGAAGGTTGTACAGGCCCATGCACCTACAGGTAGTTCTGATGACCAGGCAGTCGAAAGCTTCAACGGTGATGTAGAATCGATAATGCGAAAAGTAAAGACGCAGTATACTGTACTAATGGGCGACTTCAATGCCAAGATAGGGAAAAAGCAGGCAGGAGATCAGGCAGTAGGGGACTATGGCATTGGTTCTAGGAATAGCAGGGGGGAGTTACTAGTTGAGTTTGCAAGCGCAATAATTTGAGAATCATGAATACCTTCTTCAGCAAACGGAAGAACCGGAAATGGACATGGAAAAGTCCTAAAAATGCTAAAAATGAAATTGACTTCATAATTTGCTCAACCCCCGCCATTGTGCAAGATGTAGAGGTAATAGGAAAGTGCGACGCAGTGACCACAGGATGGTGAGGTCCCGAATTAGCCTAAATCTGAAGAAAGGACGCAACAGATTAGTAAGAAAGAAACCCATCAACGAATTAGTGGTGAGGGGGAGCGCAGAAGAATTCAGGATCTCGCTAGAGAATAGATATTCAGCTCCAACCGAGAATGGCGACATTACCCAAGAAGCAATGAACAATAATTTCAGAGATATCATTACTGAGTGCGCGGTAAAGGTAGGCGGTAGGATAGTTAGAGAGGATACTGGTAAGCTGTCTAAGGAGACGAAAGATTTGGTTAAGAAACGCCAGAGTATGAAAGCTTCCAATCCAACAGACCAGATCGAACTGGCCGAGATATCAAAGCTAATCAATAAGCGCAAGGTGGCCGATATAAGGAAGTATAACATGGAGAAAATTGAGCTTGCTGTAAAGAACGGGGGAAGCCTTAAAGCGGTAAAGAAGAAATTGGGCATAGGCAAAAACCAGATGTATGCGATAAAGGACAAGGCGGGCAACGTCATCACTAATATGGACAAGATAGTCAAAGTAGCCGAGGAGTTCTATACAGATCTCTACAGTAGCCAAAGTAGTCAGGACCGTAATGAGATTGGCGGTAGGGAAAAACAGTCAGACGTTCCACCAGTGACGAAGGACGAGGTCAAGAAAGCACTAGAAACTATGAAAAGGGGGAAATCAGCTGGAGAGGAGCAGTTAACTACAGATTTGCTGAAGGACGGGGGGGATATCGTGCTAGAAAAACTGGCCACCCTGTATACGCAGTGCCTGGTGTCGTCGACGGTATCGGAACCATGGAAGAATGCAAACATTATCCTCATTCGCAAGAAAGGGGAATCTAAGGACCTTAAAAATTACAGACCAATCAGCTTACTGTCTGTTACGCATAAGGTATTGACTCAGGTAATCTCTAATAGAATCAGGACAACCTTAGACTGCAATCAAGCAAAGGATCAAGCAGGTTTTCGGAAACGGTACTCAACTATCGATCATATCCCTACCATCAATCAGGTGATAGAAAAATGCTCGGAATATAACCAGCCCTTATACATAGCATTCATTGATTACGAAAAAGCATTTGACTCAGCTGAAACCTCGGCAGTGATGCAGGCACTGCGAAATCAGGGGGTAGACGAGCCGTACGTGAGAGTGCTGGAAGATATATATAGTGGCTGCACAGCAACCACAGTTCTGCATAAAGAAAGTAACAAAATTCCCATAAAGAAAGGTGTTAGGCAAGGAGACACAGTCTCCCCAATACTATTCGCAGCTTGTTTAGAGGAAGTATTCAGAGACTTGGAATGGGAGCAGTTAGGGATAAAGGTAGATGGAGAATACCTCAGTAATCTGCGATTTGCTGATGACATTGCCTTGCTAAGCAACTCGGGGGACGAACTGCAAATAATGATTGATGACCTAGGCAGGAAAAGTAGAAAGATTGGCTTGAAAATCAATGTGCAGAAGACTAAGGTAATGTTCAACAGCCTCGGGAAGGAACAGCAGTTTACATTAGGTAGTGAAATACTGGAAGCAGTAGGCGAATATGTCTACTTAGGACAGGTAGTAACCGCAGATCCGGATCAAGAAAAGTAAATAACAAGAAGAATAAGATTGGGATGGAGCGCATTTGGCAAGCACTCGCAGATTATGACTAGAAGCTTACCGGTATCGCTCAAGAGGAAAATATACAACAGTTGCATCTTGCCTGTGCTCACCTATGGGGCTGAAATGTGGAAGCTAACCAAGAGAGTTATACTTAATTTGAGGACAACCAAGAGGGCTATGGAACGAAAAATGGTAGGGGTAGCATTAACAGATAGAAAGCGTGCAGAGTGGGTCAGAGAAATAACTCAAGTTACCGACATTCTAGTGGAAATTAAGAAGAAGAAATGGATATGGGCAGGACATGTAGTGCGAGGAGAGGATAACCGATGGTCGCTGAGGGTAACAAATTGGATTCCAAGGGAAGGAAAGCGTAGGGGGCGGCAGAAAGTTAGGTGGGCGGATGAGATTAAGAAGTTCGCAGGGGTCAAGTGGATGCAGCTAGCACAGAACCGGGTTAAGTGGAGAAATATGGGAGAAGCCTTCGCCCTGGAGTGGGTATAATCAGGCTGCTGCTGCTGCTGATGATGATGATGATGAATGAACAGTAATTTCAGAGATATCATTACTGAGTGTGCGGTAGAAGTAGGCAGTAGGATAGTTAGAAATGATACCGGTAAGCTGTCTAAAGAGACGAAAGATTTGATTAAGAAACGCCAGAGTATGAAAGCTTCCAATCCAGCAGGCCAGATCGAATTGGCCGAGATATCAAAGCTAATCAATAAGCGCAAGGTGGCCGATATAAGGAAGTATAACATGGAGAAAATTGAGCATGCTGTAAACAACGTGGGAAGTCTTAAAGCGGTAAAGAAGAAATTGGGCATTGGCAAAAACCAGATGTATGCGATAAGGGACAAGCGGGCAACGTCATCACGAATATGGACAAGATAGTCAAAGTAGCCGAGGAGTTCTATACAGATATCTGCAGCAGCCAAAGTAGTCAGGACCGTAATGAGATTGGCGGTAGGGAAAAACAGTCAGACGTTCCACCAGTGACGAAGGACGAGGTCAAGAAAGCACTAGAAACTATGAAAAGGGGGAAATCAGCTGGAGAGGAGCAGTTAACTACATATTTGCTGAAGGACGGGGGGGGATATCGTGCTAGAAAAACTGGCCACCCTGTATACGCTGTGCCTGGTGTCATCGACGGAATCGGAACCATGAATAATGCAAACATTATCCTCATTCGCAAGAAAGGGGAATCTAAGGACCTTAAGAATTACTGGCCAATCAGCTTACTGTCTGTTACGTATAAGGTATTTACTAAGATAATCGCTAATAGAAGCAGGAAAAACCTTAGACTGCAATCAAGCAAAGGATCAAGCAGGTGTTCGGAAACGGTACTCTAATATCGATCATATCCATACCATCAATCAGGTGATAGAAAAATGCTCGGAATATTATCAACCCTTATACATTGCATTCATTGATTACGAAAAAGCATTTGATTCAGTTGAAACATCGGCGGTGATGCAGGCATTGCGAAATCAGGGGGTAGACAAGCCGTACGTGAAGGTGCTGGAAGATATATATAGTGGATGCACAGCAACCATAGTTCTGAATAAAGAAAGTAATAAAATTCCCATAAAGAAAGGTGTTAGGCAAGGAGACACAATCTCCCCAGTACTAGTCACAGTTTGCTTATAGGAAGTATTCAGAGACTTGGAATGGGAGCAGTTAGGGATAAGGGTAGATGGAGAATACCTCAGTAATCTGCGATTTGCTGATGACATTGCCTTGCTAAGCAATTCGGGGGATGAACTGCAAAACATGATTGATGACCTAGACAGGACAAGTAGAAAGGTAGGCTTGAAAATCAATATGCAGAAGACTAAAGTAATGTTGAACAGCCTCGGGAAGGAACAGCAGTTTACATTAGGTAGCGAAGTACTGGAATTAGTATAGGCGATTATGTCTACTTAGGACAGGTAGCAACCACAGATCCGGACCATGAAAAGGAAATAACGAGAAGAATAAGATTGGGATGGAGCGCATTTGGCAAGCACTCGCAGATTATTACTAGCAGCTTATCGGTATCGCTCAAGAGGAAAGTGTACAACAGTTTCATCTTACCTATACTCACCTATGGGGCTGAAACGTGGAGGCTAACCAAGAGAGTTATACTTAATTTGAGGACAACCAAGAGGGCTATGGAACGAAAAATGGTAGGGGTAGCATTAGGAGATAGGAAGCGTGCAGAGTGGGTCAGAAAAATAACTCAAGTTACCGACATTCTAGTGGAAATTAAGAAGAAATGGGCATGAGCAGGACATGCATTGCGAAGAAAGGATGATCGATGGTCGCTTAGGGTAACAAACTGGATTCCAAGAGAAGGAAAGCGTAGTAGGGGGCGGCAGAAAGTTAGGTGGGCGGATGAGGTTAAGAAGTTCGCGTAGGTCAAGTGGATGCAGCTAGACCAGAACCGGGTTAAGTGGAGAAATATGGGAGAGGCTTTCGCCCTGCAGTGGGTATAGTCAGGCTGATGATAATGAAGATGATGAAAACAATGACGATGGTCTTCATCGGTCCATTGGACTTTGGTCTCGAACTTAATCCTATTTTTCGCTTGTTTCGAAGTTTTCATTCACAGGCCAAGCTCATACCCCTCTCGGGCAAAGGCGTTTTCATGTGACCAGTGCCATAACAAGCGCCATAACGCCTGCCCCCGAGCACAAGATAAGGGGATGGTGCCAACACACAGCTTTCATTATATCCTGGCAGCACTCAGTTCTCCTTTTTCTCTCATTTTCCAGCAGTCACTCGACACAGCATGCGTGCCAGAAGATTGGAAATTTGCCTGCGTAATTCCAATATTTAAATCTAGATCCTCTCCAAACAACAATATGCCTATATCGCTGACTCAGTATGTTGAAAGATATTGCAACGTATTTTCAACACTCAAAATATGGGTCATTCTAATCCTTCATATTAACAAGGATGGCTTTCGTAAACGTCTATTAAGTAAGACACATCTATTTCCGTTAATAACAGACCTCCATCAGGATTTGGACTCGTGCTTATAAGTTGACTCTGTAGTCATTGATTTCTATAAAGCTTTTGATTGCGTGCCGCATATCAACCTAATTATAAAGTACATAACATGAAACTAGACAAACCTTTCTATACAGTGAATCGATGCGTTTCAAAACAAACCGCTTTCAGTTAGTCAAAGTACAAATCCTTTTATAAACCCTAGCTCTCCTGCGTTTCTTCCGGAGTCCCGCAGAGATAGGCGCCGGGTTTCCTGCTTTTCACAATTTATATTAATGACCGTATGGTTAACAATTTTATCGACAATACAATTATTTGAAGACGTTGGGTAATTTACCGCCCCATAACTATCTTGCTGACATCATTGCTCTACAGATTGACCTTTGTCCTTAGTTAGCTGAATCTTTTGTGAGGAAAGTGGCAAAAGTTAATTAATGCCGGTGCAGCCAAACACGATAAATTTACTTCCGCTACTAGCAAGACTCCAAACGACTATTTAGTACAGAACACGTTTATTAATACAGTGACTTCGCTGAAGTACATTGGCGTTAAATTTATTACACTGGAACACTAATTATTAGTTCATCGCTTCCAGAACCTTAAACAAACTTGGTCTTCTTAAGCGCCGTCTGTATCTACCCACCAGAACCAGAACACAAGATTACATTCATTCAACTCGCTCATTAGGACCGCGTTGAATATACATCAGTGATTTGGAATCGAATCCTCATCATGCCCATTAACATGTTGGAATCTGTCCGAAACAAGGCTGCTGTCATCCTTTCGCTGTACAATCGACATCTAAGCGTACCCTCAATGAAAATATCACTTATTCTCCCCCACTAGCCATGCGCGGGAAATTCAGCCCTTTATCCTTTTTGTGCACTCTACCACAGCAGCACACCGTATGCACTTTCCAGCCTTGCACCAGTGCCCCCATCACTGCTCGTGTGAATCACGGTCGATGACATTAAACATCTTTGCACGCACAGAACGATACCAGTGTTCTCCTTTGGTCCTGTCAATTCATGAATGAAACTTGTTTTCATCTAGCACTGCATTACATGCAACACATCATTTAAGCAGCACATCTATTGCACCTATAATTCTGTAACGTCCAGTGATGTGTGTTTATCTTTTCAGAAAAGTTCACTATCTTGGGTATGTTATGTATGTGTAGCTTGGGTCGACTGTTATATGGTTTGCGACATCACGCTGTTTTATGTGTGCGCAATTCCTATCTATGGTATTTTTTATATCGAAACTGCTGTATTTGACGGTCTTTCTGGATGAGTATTTCCTTATTGGTCCAGGAACCTGTTTTCTGCCATCTGCATTATTATTTCTGCTTGAAGTCTTTTTGCTCTATCATGCACAACGTATTTTCCATTATGAAAACCCCCACCTATTTAATTTCTCAGGAACCCCAAATATATAATGTCGGAAAGGAGCTGTGACACTTTTGTCCGATACATATGGGGCCGCTAAGTGCCATCATGGATAAATGTGGACTACTTCAGCATCTGACTGTGGCCTCTTGCCCTTCATACAGGTTCCTGAGGAGACAGATGAGGTGAATTGGAACTCCCATCTCTTGGCGTGACATGGTCCATAGGGTCACGAAGCGTCGGACACGACTGAACTGAACTGAATTGAATTTCAGCTTCTATACAAATTCTAGGGGGAACATTGAACTATTTTTATTACTTAAGGAATGGAAATGCGCAAACAAAAACGGACAAAAAGAGCGCAAGAACGGGCACACACTAACTACTGACTTTACTCAGAAAAAAGTACACATTTGGAATTTCATGCCATTGCCTACAGCACACGTGCCAGCAACTTTATTCCATATTTATACAACTTAATAGAGACATCACTTAAGCACTTATCAGCTGAAATGTCCATGAAAACAGCCTCTGCAAGCTCACGTGCCATCTGGTCACGACTGCACCTCAATATTTTAGTTCTCTCCAGCAAAGGCCAACACGGATTATCAGGCGTAGCTGAAGAGCATGCGCCGCACTGTGAGGGCTAACTGGACCCTTTCCCGTCATTCATTGAAAGCTGAGGCGTCCCCAGTCGCTCACTTATACAATGGTCCGTTAGGTCTATGTATACTTTTCTGCATGCTAGGGGGATTCCATATTCGAC
Organism: Amblyomma maculatum; assembly: GCF_055883805.1. Taxonomy (NCBI): domain Eukaryota; kingdom Metazoa; phylum Arthropoda; class Arachnida; order Ixodida; family Ixodidae; genus Amblyomma; species Amblyomma maculatum. The sequence goes on along the minus strand of NC_139352.1, from coordinate 118,368,530 downwards.
CCCAACTGAACACCTGCGTGACATTTCGTGCATTCTCGCACGCACCTTTCCCTCGAGATGATCCGGGAGCACAAGGAAGCTGACCTGCGCGGTGCAGAGACAACCACCGGCACATCGTAGCGATTGACTACATTCTTGAAGTTGTGAGACGCCCTGTAAATATAGGATACAAGCGCCGGTCTGAACTTTGGTTGATCGCCACCTTCGGGGGGTGTTCCTATTTCGAATATTTGCAGAAGCTTCTCTGCCACAGCGACTGTTAGTGACATAGGGAAGCCAGCTTTCTGTAATTTGCCAAGCTGATGTCTGAGGCTGTCGCTGACCAGGTGAACGCATGACTTTTGTAAGGCCTCCTTCATAGATAACACAGTAATGGCGCGTTTTACTGTCTTAGAATGCGCAGATTCAAACAGCAACAGGTCTTTTCGGGTATATTCAACAAGTGTGATCTAGTGTTGTAGCTACTATCCAAGAACTGCACTCTATTATCGCCAGTTAATTCGTAGGTGAACGTTATACCCGTGTCATGTCGTTTAAAAGCAGTTAAAGTTTCTTGCATGGAGTCCGTGTGTGTAATACCGGGTTGCATTTAAAAAAAATCTAATAGTCTTCCATGTACCTAAAAAGTTCAAGCACTACATTGTTGTCTAACAGCTCACCAGATCATGGTCAATGTCGGCCAATCAAAGTTGTCAGAAAATTTCTGTTGTAAGTGTAAGAGCCTAGAACGGTTTTTGCTTGAAAGAGGCACAAAAATTATAACCCGTTTCGTTGCATCGTGAGGGGTTCTTCGCAACGGGAAATTAGCACTTTTGTACAGAAGTGCTTAAAGTCTTTGCTTTTTCACGACCCTTTCGTACTAATGAAGTCAGGTGATGCGGTCTCATTCCTACAGAGATCTTCAGCTGTGTTTACACCTTCTTGTTTGACATCGAAAACCTATTATTTTCCGTTCCGCATAATGTGTTATTTCCGGTCATAACATCTTGCATAGAGAATAACGATGTCATGGATTTTCAGAACACTAGCGAGTGTAAGGGACCGACGGGCACCAGATTAGCGCGGGCCCCGATGGAACGCTGTGGCGAACGCACTCGTGACGACAGGCGGGCGGGTCGTGACAAGAACGCTCTGTTCTTTTCTTTCCTTTTTTTGGGGGGGCACGCCGGGTTGAACGCGCTGTCTCGACTGCGCGGAGGCAGGTGAGACGCTCATTCATGAAGTGCCCAATGGAAGGACGCGACCCGAGGAGTTTTGCCTTTTATTTATTTATTTATTTGAAATACCCTAAAGGCCCAATAGGGCATTACATAGGGGGGGATGTGGAAGCAAATCAGGGTAGAACAAAAACAGATTAACAGATGATGTTATGGTGGTATGTGAGGGAAGTATATAACTAGTCATAGTAATCTTTATACAAAACTAAAAAAAAAAAATAGTCGGGCAAGCAATATTTCAACATAATAAGAGAACTGTAAAAATATGAAAATGTGCAGCGATTTCAGCAAAAGGGAAAAACTTGCACATCGCGCATGACAGACACTACAAAGCTGAAACTAAAACCAGAAGAAGATAACAAATGAAACATATGAGATCTCACTGGCTCAGACACACAGATTACACCGAAAGAATCAAGGAAAGGAAGCTCTATACAGGGAACGACAAAACCGCGCAAATTGACTACGATGCGTCTGAAGAAGCTAGCAATGCTGCTTGAAACTCTGATAAATCAGTCAAAAGAGCGATATTTGACGCCAACTCATTCCATTCATTTATTGCTAAAGAGAGTGGTGAATATTGGTATTTTTTTGTTCGTGCGAACAGTGAGAGGATTTTGTTCGCATGGTCAAGCCGGGATGAGACGTGAGGAGCAGGAAGAAGATGGGAGCGAGCAAATTTAGAATTGCTATAGTATAATGTGTGAAGAAATGATAATCTCGCAAACTTCCTTCTGAAAGCGAGCGATGGTAGGTTTAAAACTTCTTTAATTGGTGATACGCTCTGAAATCTTGAGTAGGAAGATGTAATGAATCTTGCTGCTTTATTCTGGACGGATTCAAGAAGATTCGAAAGGGAGTACTGGTGAGGATGCCATATAACGGAAGCATATTCTAAGGTGGGCCTTATTAGTGTAGTGTAAGCTTGATGTCTTGTGGTAGAATTTGCGAGGTGTAAACGGCGCCTTAGCATGCCAAGTTTTCTGAAAGCTTTGCCGGTGATGAAGTCTATATGAGTATTCCAAGAGAGATTAAAATGCAAATGAACACCCAGATATTTTATAGAAGAAACAGATTCAACAGCTTTACCGTTGATTGTGTACACGCTAAGTAACGGCCCTGGAACAGAAGAAAATCTTATATGTTTAGTTTTTTCTTCATTAATTTCCATTTGCCAAGTACGGCACCATTCAGTTAGCCTGTTTAGATCGGACTGGAGCGTATGTGCATCTTCCGCGTTAGATATTGTTTTATAGATTACGCAGTCGTCTGCAAAAAGGCGAATTGATGAGTTGATGTTACTTGCTATGTCATTTCTGTAAATTAAAAAGAGCAAAGGCTCGAGAACTGTCCCTTGTGGGACACCTGATTTTACACGTGCAGGGTTAGAGATGCAATCATTTATCTTAACTGATTGGAAACGATAAGTCAAGAATTCAGCGATCCATCTGGCCGTGTTATCATCAAGCTGCAGATTTTTAGTTTTTAACAGTAAACATTTGTGAGGAACACGATCAAAGGCTTTTGAAAAATCGACAAAGATTGCGTCTGTGTCAAGGGACATATGTAGCGCATGATGTAGGTCAGTAACTAATTCAAATAACTGCGTTTGACATGATCTTTTGTACCGGAAACCATGCTGGTTTTCTAGAAGCAGATTATTTAAGTTTAAATGGTTCATAATGTGAGAGAACAAGATGTGTTCTAATAGTTTGAAGCATATTGATGTCAGGGAAATGGGTCTGTAGTTAGTAGGATCAGAACGAGCTCCCGCCTTATGTATAGGAATGATGTGAGCGATCTTCCAGTCGTCCGGGACGCATCCTGAGTCAAGTGACTGCTGAAATAGCAGCGACAAAAGAAATGCAGATTTATGGCACGTTAGTTTGAGAAGTTTGGAGGTGATGCCGTCGGGGCCAGGTCTGGTGGAAAGGGGAAGTCGGTCAATCGCCTTCGCTACACCGTTTTCAGATATTACAATTGGGGGGAACTTAAACTGTGTACACGAAGGAGTGAGTACATGGGAAATGGTAAGTGGCATCTCGTCTGTGAACACTTGACGAAAGAGTTCACTAAACGTTTCAACAATAAATGGAGAGGAATAGGCACAACCATTCTCGTCCGTTAGGATAGGCGCAGTCTGGTCGGGTTTGGGATTAACTGAGCGCCAGAATTTTTTAGGGTTGGTTTTAAGCATATTGGGAAGAGTCCGGCTAAAATAGTTTTCCTTAGCTTCCAGGATTGCAGCTGTAGTTAAATTCGAAAGGTTATGGTATCTTTCCCAGTCAAGCGGTGAATTGGTTCTACTAGCTTTCTTATAAGCCCTCTTTTTTTTTGTTCAGGCTTCTCTTCACATGGGCTGTGAACCAGGGGTCATTGGATCTTGCTCTGATTGTGAATTGTGGAATACAAGTAGATTCAATTTCTTTGAGCTTATCACGCAATAGGCTCCAATTCTCGTTCGCGGATCGCATTTCAAGGGTGTCTGCAAACCAGGGGGAAAAGCTAGAAAATATATGATTAATTTTCTGCATATCGGCATGAGCGTAGTCACGCAATCTTTTCTTTTCTTTTCTTTTCTTAGTCCGAGGCATCATTAAGGAGCAGTGAACCAGCCTATGGTCGCTAAACTCCTCCAGGACACGCGTTGTAGCTTGTTCGGGATGATTAGTTAAGAGTAAGTCTAAGATATGACTGCCGCGCGTGGGTTGCTGTACCAGCTGTGAAAGGTGATGCAGCTGAAGCAAGTGGAAAAAGCGAACGCATTCAGAGCGATTATTCTGAGAACATATAGAAGAAGACAACCAATCGATATATGGATAATTGAAATCGCCACCTAAGACAATAATACACTTTGGAAACTTTGTTGTAATGTGTTCGAGAGCGTCGTTCAGGAGTTCAGAAAAATCAGATCTGCTATCAGGGGGACGATAGCAAGCCCCAGAAATGCATTTGATGTGCTGAAAGCAAGCAGATACCCAAATCAACTCGAGAGGAGTGTCAATCTGCACAAGAGAAGGTTGGTAATCATCTTTAACTGGGATCATAACTCCGCCACCTCGGTGGTTATCTCTGTTTTTGCGGAAGAGCACCAAAGAACTCGGAAGCGCAAGCTCGCTGTTGGAAACTTCGTCAGATAACCACGTTTCTGTGCCGATAATTATGTCAGCGGAGCATGTGTGCAAAAATGATTTTAAAACATCAACCTTTGGAAGAATGCTGCGAAAGTTAGCTAGAAGAATCGAAATTGCTGATACATGAGTGGCTTGAGGTTGACGCGAAGAAGGCAGTCAGTGCTCGGAGGGATTCGTACGTGTGATCAGCTCTACTCTGCCTGTGGATGAATTGTACTCGTAGATACAGCCGCGTAGGTGAAGCTTGTTGAATCGAACACTGAAGCGCTCCTTCTCGTAACGGTTCGCTTTAGCGTAGTCACGCAGCATCTGTCGGGCATATTGTACCCTGGGGGAGAAATCGTCCTCCAGCCAAACCTTAGGAGTATCGAGGTCTTTAAGTTTGTAAGCGTTACGTAGTGCCTCAGCCTTTGATTTAAAGTTTAGAAATTTGACAATCAAGGGGCGGTGAACGTTGTCTCGGCGCTGCCCTACTCGATGGGCGCGCTCAATGTCGCCAGCATTTATCTGAAGATGATCGGAGAATTCCCTCACAATTTTTTCTGATTCCTCATAGTCCTCGTTTTCTTTTTCTGGGAGACCTTTGATTAGGAGATTGTTTCTTCGCATTCGGTTGTTGATATCGTCCACAACATCTACGATTTCTTCATTCGTTTTTGATATACCGGACTTCACCTGTTGTAGCGATTCATTGACTGCACCGACATTGCTTTTCACATCAGACATGCTACCAATGCTTTGTTCCAAGGAACTAAGTCTTAACTTAATGTCCCCGATATCCTTTTTAATGTCAGCTAGGGCAGAAGTAGTCTTTTCATGGCATTCCTTCACTAGCGCGAGAACGTCACCAATCTTAGGGCCAGGATTTGATTCACTATCACCTGAGCATAGCAGAAGGAGAGCAAAGCATGACGACAAACATATAAGAGATAGTCTAGGGCAAGGAACACGGATGAATCCCGGAATTGGGCAAAAACTATCGGCATTGCTATTTCCCGTCCCTCGGCACGCAAAAAATGTGCCAATTCGCAACCGGTATGTGCAGACGTCGATACCTATCTTGTTCACGAAAAACGCATAAAACACTCAGAATGGGGATAAGCAGCCACAGGTGAATGAAGTAAAAAATAATAAAAAAAAATAAAATACTACCTAGAACAGCAATGGCACAACTTAGCGTCGGCAATTCGTGGCCGCAAATCCCAAGAACACAGTGGCAGGTGATCCTTTAAGTAGTGCACGGTGGCGCTGTTTCCCAGAGTGATGACACGGGCTGCGTCGCAGTGTTTGTCAGCACGCTGTAGATGCCTGATAAGATGCAGGCCGCGATTTACTCCCTGCGATGAATTGCAGATGGTGGTCGGTCCAGCAGGAAGGGCAGGGGGCACGAACGATCTTGGAGCGCTAGAACAGGAATGGCACAACTTAGCGTCGGCAATTCGTGGCCGCGAATCAGAGAGAGGGTTTAGTCATCTTAAAGTTGAAGGGGGCGTTGGACATCAGAACCAATCAATACGTTCGACGTTGTGTGGTGATTGGTGGTGACGGAATTTAGGGCTTGACCTAAGGGGGTTAAAACCAAGCCCGAGGGCACGGTCCGGCGTTCCGGGAGAGGTTTTGATGCTCTGCATCGTCGGCTATGCCGAGGTGGGAATATTTCCATTTTTGCCGGTTCCACCTTACATCTCTGTCGTAAATGTTGCAAATATGGGCTGTGTGTATAAATATTCCGTTTCTTTTTCTTCTCGTCAACCCCTGCCTTCAAGTCTTCACTCATACCGGCTGTGACAGGACGCCTCTGGCAAAAAAAACATCCGCTGAACCACATTACCGTCTCTGACGGCGCACCACTGGTGCACAGAGAAGAAGAACCACCATCGGAACTTTACTGGCGCAGCCGACAGGATGTCTCTACGGGCCAAGTAAAGACAAAGTAAGGCAGCGGAGAAGACGGAGGAGGTGCAGGCGGCGAGAAGCGGCAGCAAAGGAGACCAGAAGAGAGGTCGCAGCAGAGACTACAAGACGGACCAGGAACGCTGCATTGAAGCTGGTCAGGAAGAAGCAGCGGGACGAGTCCATAACTCGCTGATCACCAACGGGTGGAAGCAAGGCGTCGCCTCCCGCAGAAAAGGAGCTGGTGCCAGACGTCGGACGGCTAGCAGCAACTTATCGGGAGTAGCTACCTACAAGCGACAGCGGTGCTACACTGCAGTGGTGAGTCCTCTCCTCTCTTCGAACCGGCGCGAGTGCTACTGTCCGATTAAGGCTTTAGAAGGCGCATGGAAACACGCTTCGCTAACTGAACCCAGACATGCGAAAACAGCAAGCAATGAGCGACGAGGAGAACAATGGGGCGCGAGACGCCGATCCAGGGGCGCAGCACCCAACCAGAACGGAGCCGGGCGCGCTGGGAAGCCAGATAGAGACAGATTGTGCTCGCCAGAGAGAAGCGGCTTGCCGCAGAACGACAAATTGAGCTCGAAAAAATTCAGGCCATGCAGCGGAGAGGCGCTGGAGAGGGCTTGTATTCTACGGGCGCGTGGGACGCACACGGCGAGGTGAGACGCTTTTCAAAGCTACTCGCAGGAGCACTTCCAAAATTTCAGACGGACGCCGAGGTTCCGGTGTGGTTTGAGTCCGCTGAGAACACGCTTCAGGCGTACGACGTCCCAAGAGGCCGATGGGGTCAAATAATTTTCCCATTGATAGCAGAAAAAGTACAGTTTCTTTCTACGCGGCTGACACCCTCTCAGCATAAAGATTTGATGCGCTCAAAAGGACGGTTCTTGAAGAGCTAAAGCTTTCGGCAGGCGAATAACTCAACCGATTTCGATGGTCACAAAAGAGGGCAAATGAGGGATGGAGACCTTTCGTCACATGCCTACAAGGTTACTTACATTTGTACCTAGAGTCGAGAGGAGTCAAAACCCTAGAAGGGCTAACCGAATTGCTGGTGGCAGACCAGGTAAAATGTCATCTTTCAGAAGAGGTGCTTAAGTACGTAATCCTTCAAGAAGGAAAGGGTTGGGTGAGGGCACCCGAGATGGCTTCACTCCTTCAAACGTTTGAAGAGGCTGAGGGCAAAAACAGTGCCGGGAAGAAATCGGAGCTGAGTTGAGGCGAGGGCGCTAGCGGAAGAGCAGTCACGCAATTGAGAGAACCAAGACGCTCTAAACCACAGGCGCTAAACGCTAGATCCCGGTCCAAAGGCTGTTTTAGGTGCGGCTCTACAGAACATCTAAAGGTTAACTGCCCACATAACCAAAACCAAACCCACCAGAAGGCGCCCACACGAACGGGGACAGCCTTTCTGCACGGGCACAATGGCAGATGCATCAAGCGTGCGTATTGAGCTCACACATTTGACCCTTTATTGTAGGGACGAGAAAATCAGTGCTATTCTCGACACGGGGGCCGAGATTACAGTCGTAAGGGAGAGTGTTGTGCCAACCGGGTTGACGCAGCCCCACGGGTCGATAAACCTGGTTTCTGCCTTCGGTGAACAGGTAAAAGCTAAGCTCGCGCAGGTACCGCTAACTATGCGTAGCGACAAAGGGGTTTTCGCTGAGGTGGCGGAAGCCGTGCCGGTGCTCTGCGCCCTCACTGTCAAGCTGGTGGCGCAAACAGATTGTCTGTTCTCCCAAGAGGCGTGGGAATCCCTGAAGGAGGCAGGCGGATTCAAAGGAGTCGTAGCTCCCGGGGGCAAGGAAGCCACGACCGACACAGACGAAGCCGCGACCGATACAGACGAAGCCGCGACCGGCATAGCGGCGGAGGAGGCAGAGCGCACCACGGAGCAGACCGAAAGGGCCGTAATCGCGGTAACTTCGGTACAACAGACAGAAGCAGACTCACAAGAGGTGGCACAGGCCGAGGTCACTGCGTGCGACACGGGGAAAAGCAAAGCGGAAATGTTTCGGGAGCAACAGCGAGCAGACGCAACTTTGGAAAGGGCATGGAAGGACGCGCATGCAGGCAAGGGAGGTATGTCAGTGGTAGACGGGTTTCTTTATCACGCGGACAGGTTGATGGGACAACCAGTATCGCAACTTGTTCTACCTAAATCTAAGTGGGAGGAAGTCCTACAGATGGCCCACGAATAGAGTTGGGGAGGTCACTTAGGATTTCGTAAGACTAAGGCTAGAATAAAATAGTTTCTTTTGGCCAGGGATTGAGCAGGACGTGAGACGCCACTCCCATAGTTGCTGGGGTTGCCAGATGAGATCGGACTTACGCAGGGCGCACAACATACCCATTCAACCATTGGTGAGACCCCGCTATCCGTTTGAACAGGTGAACGTCGACGTAATCCAGCCGCTTGAGCCTCCGTCGGGGAGGGGTCACAGGTATGCGTCGTCCATCATCGATCTGTGCACTCGCTGGCCTGAGGTGGTATGCCTACGCTCACTCAGCGCAAAATCTACCTGCGATGCCATCCTGATGGTGTTCAGCCGGACTGGTGTGCCGGAAATAGTCGCGTCTGACTGCGGCACAAACTTCACCGCCGAGCTCATCAAAGTTTTAACTCGGTAGCGTTAAGGAGCTCGTGTCGCAGAAAAGCCGGTGTCGGCGGCGTTGGCCGTGAGCGATAAATCCCGGCATGCACTTCATAAATAAAAAGCAACTTCCAAGATGGGCCGGGTGGGAATCGAACCAGGGTCTCCGGAGTGTGAGACGGAGACGCTACCACTCAGCCACGAGTTTTTTTTTATTGCCTGCTTAGACATACATCGCTACACAACAAAAGTGAAAGAACACATGAGAAGAACGTACATAGCGTCGGTATGGGCTAAAACTTCCAGCCAAACCTTGACTGATGCAAAGGGGCTAAAACCTCTTCATGTGCATAAGGGGCTCAATTCTCGATACCCATTCGGGCACCGGGTACACATTCTTGTGGGTTGCCACGAACGCCGCAACGGATTCGCAGAAGTACTGGCCTTGCATCAATGTCGGCGTGTCGCGCTGCCATGCAGGCTTTCCACATACAGTGCAATCCCATCAGCATTACTGCGTCGAAAGGGACGCCTTCATCATTTTCCACAGCTAGGAAACGAATTCCTCGGGGGTCTAGAGGCAGGTCTTTTTTCAGTGTTCTTTGCAGTATGTCCCAAAAGAACACGCCACCCAAACACTTCAAGAACCCGACCGCGGCGGCTGCGTTTCGATGGAGGCGAAACGGAGAGGCGTCGTGTGCTGTGCGATGTCAGCGCACGTTAAAGATCCCCAGGTGGTCGAAATTACTCCGTAGCCCTCCACTACGGCTCCTCTTTCTCTCTTTCCACTTTCATTCCCACCTTCCTCCCTTCCCTTACGGCGCGGTTCGGGTGTCCACAGAGCAAGTGTGACAGTTACTGCGCCTTTCCCTTCCTGTGAACCAATTTAATTTAATTTAGACGTGCTCGACGGTTTCGGGCTTTCTGCATAAAAAACAATGCACACCCCTGGGAACGTACAGTCCCTTTTCCTCCATCAAGGTTTTTACCTCTAAGGTTCCGGTGTGGAGCCTAAAGAAAAAGGACTTTGCGCCTGGGCCACATGTATTCTCTTTACGCGCTTTAAAACGTCGCTACCGGGATTGGCACTGTACATGGTGCGATACAGTGGTACAGGAAAAACTACGTATGCAAGGTCCTTGTACAACTTTTTGCGCTTTACTACAGCTAAATAATCGCGTGAGAATCGCGCACTTAAGAAATTACAGGCCGCTACGACCTCCTTGAGAAAACCAACAACACGTGCTGTTACGTATTCGGTAGAAACAACAAAATCGGGTAGGAGTTTGCTTAATCTGATCTGTAACACAGTGCGTAAAAAAGGGTCCTTCACGTCTCGAAGGAAGCAGAAACGATTAATTACCTGCCCCAGGTATAAATGCGACAAGCCAAGGCCTCCATTACCAACACTACGGAAGAGGTTTGTACGGCTTGTCCTCTCCCATACCGACCCCAACACAAAGACAGCGAATATGCGGTGAAACTTTTGCACATTAGCGCGCGAGCAGTGCAGAACACTTAGCACATACCACAATTTACTAACAAAAAACACATTGCACACAGTGCTGCGTGCGAACATGGACAAGTCCCAACCTTTCACCCTCTCCGTCCTATCACGCATTTCCCCAACTTGATTCCGCCAGTAGGGCTCACTGTCGCGGTAAAACTCTAACGGAGCGCCTAGGTACTTCGCGGGTGTACTAAGCCATTGCATGTTGGCGAAAGTACCAGGGGTCTCTGGCCAAGTACCATGCCAAAATCCAAGGCACTTAGCCCAATTGACAGCACTTCCGCTGGCAGCACAGAAACGCTTCACAATATCCACAGTTTTCAAAATGCTCTCATAGTCAACGCAGAAAACCGCAATGTCGTCGGCATATGCAAGGAGTTTGACCTCGGCTTGCTGTAGTTTGAAGCCTTTGATATAGCAAGTCCCGATGATATTGAGGCAAAGGGGTTCTATGTACATCTTCTTCTTCTCCTTCTTCCTTGATATTTGGCACATACCCACGAAGGGGGATTGGCCAGGGTTCAGTGTGGACTGCCAAATGTCCTACACAAACTGAATTAATGTAATAAAGTAATTGACAACTAAACAAAAACAAAAGGTTTTAGATCACAAAAGTTATTGAATGAAAAAATATGATGCAAAAATTTGTAGTTTTGTAAATTTGGAATGCAATTAGCAGGGGAATCTGTCCGTAGCTGTTATGTAGTTATGTAAGTACTGACAAATTTGAGGCAACGCAAATCCTTTCTCACTCGCACCGAAGGAGAGTAGAAGCGGGACCGATAACGTAAATCCCAAGCGTGCAATTGGACTTTCTAAATGCACCCTCCTCTGATGTGAAAACCTTCGGCAAGCGAGAAGGAAGTGATCGATATTTTCAATTTCACCGCAAGCCTCACAAAGGTTTGTGGGGATGATCCCGCATCTACATAAATAAAGATTTAAGCGAGGAGTCCTGCATCTCAGAAGAGTCATCGTAACCTCACACTGCCGTGATTTACATGCTCGAACTTTCCATGAGTATATGAGATGCTGGTATTCGGCTGTAGATAGCAAAGAATCATTGCATGTAGCGGCTAGGTATTGATATCGCTGGAAACGGGACATTCCAAAAATGGTGATATTAGGAATGGTACAAGAAACAGATGCATCAAGAGCTGATTTAGCCAGGAAATCTGCAGTTTCGTTATGAAAAATACCGCTGTGTCCGGGGACCCAGATGAAGCGTATTTCTTTCACCCACCCCGGTATGAAATACTTTAGTGAGCGGATCAACTGAGCATCCCGTGCTGACTCCAGTGACAACAAAACAGAAAGAGAGTCTGATAGAAAAATTATTTTTGATTGACTGCAGGGAACTTTTAGTAGCGCTAGCCCAATTGCCATAAACTCTGCTAGAAATATCGGTGTGTAATCCGGGACACGCACCGAAAAACTCCAGGAAAGAGACTCCGAAAAAATTCCAATCGCAGCTTTGTGCGCAATCACAGACGCATCAGTGGCAATTACAGCGTGATCAGGGAACTTTTCAAGGTGTTCACATAGGAGACTGGATATTAAATTTGAGGGCAAGTGCTTCACATTAGATGGAAATATAGAATCATAATTTATATCCACAAAGGACGTTGAGCAACCAATAGGACATATAGAAGCAAGGTCCACACCAATGTTTGTTAAAATGCTTTGCGTATAAACAACCTGGGGCTTGCAGACCCTTGGCCACTGGTGAGTGAGAAAGAGGGCGGGGTTTGACACAAAAATAGGTATAGCCACACCGGGAGTAGTCTCAAATGATCGCAAGAATGATCTGACAGTTAGAAGGTGGAAACGGGAGTTAAGGTCAGGAATGCGGGCCTCCAAGTACAGAACGGTGGTAGAGACTGACTGTGGAAGCCCTAGGCAGAGGCGCAGCGCCCGTCTTTCTAAAAGCAGCAAAGGATGTAGCTTATATTTTGGACACCCAGAAAAAAGAATGCAGCCGAATTCCAGAATCGGTCTCACATAGGCTTTGTACAAAAGTAGAAGGGTATCTCGACGCATACCAAATTTCCTGTTACTTATCCGTGTCAGCCTACCAAGGGCACGTTCACCTTTCCGAACATTAGACTTAATGTGAAGCCTCCAATCCATACTAGCATCATACGTAATGCCTAAATACCGCACAGATTCCACTTGAGGTATTACATCTGAGCGGTAGTTTAACGAAACATATAAAAGGATTACGGTTTTAAAAACTAGCACACTACTTTTGGACACATTTAAAACCAATTTAATTTTGTCAAACCAGACCTCAAGTGCATTTAGGTAAGCCTGCAGTGAACGATATAGGTCATGAATATCTTTTGCCGAGGCGAAGAATGCTATGTCATCTGCATATACATATACAGTGACATCAGGATGAACCGGAATATCGCACATTAATATATTAAAAAGGAGTGGGGAGAGCACAGAACCCTGAGGCACCCCTCTTGTCTGTGCATAGGTGTCTGAGGTTAATGTGCCATCAGTGCAAAAAAATTCTCGTCCTTTCAAAAATTCCCTGATCCACGCATAAATGTAGAACTGAGGACGTAATAATGACAACTTGTTTAGTAGAATGGAATGTTCAATGCTGTCATAGGCCTTAGCAATATCGAGCGTCACTAACGCTGATACCTCCTTGTTGTACATTGCAAGGCGAATCCTACTTTCTAAATCTACATGTGCAGACCATATTGAGCATCCATTGCGGAAGCCTATTTGGGAAGAACTCAAAGCATTAACCTCTGAGATATGCTTTGAGAGGCGGCCATGCACAATTCTTTCTATTAATTTTACTAGATTCGAAGTCAAAGCTATCGGCCGAATGTTTTCAACATGAAATCCTTTACCAGGGTCTTTCAAGAGCAATATAATTTTCGCCACTTTCCAGACGTGAGGCAGCCATGCAGATTCTAATGATTCATTAACCAGATCCAGGAGATCCTGAGTGAAATCATTTGCTAAAATTTTGACCATACCTACCGTAACCCCGTCCCAACCTGGAGCCGAGTTTCTCATGGAAGAAATCACAGATAGTAATTCTGACCTATCAACCTCAACATACTCTGAGCAGGAAATGGGAGCGTGCAAGGGAACTCTGCACTGCTCCTGGAAACGTAATGCTAGTCCTTGCGCAATTTGTTCTAACTCATCCTTTGCCTCCTGTGGGGATAACACTACTGAACTTAATGACTGTGAAAGGTGCGAGTTTCTATTTCGTTCTATGAAACGATACAAAGCCTTCCTGTGCTTAGGGTTTGACAAATAAGTATTTAAATTTTCGTTGTACTCGTCCTTTGCCTGCGCTATGGCTCTTTTGAATGACGCCGAACAAAATTTGTAGTTTATCCAGTTTACTGGGCTCTGGTTATAAGAGAGGCTTTTCCATGCTGCTTTTCTACGGCGGAAGGCTTTCTCACACGCGTCATTCCACCATGGGGATGGCGACTTATTGTTTACTGTAGACCGCACAGTGAACTGGGAATCTACAGTAGCATTCGCGATTGAGGAAAATACCTTTTGTGCTTTGTCGGTCCTACATGAACAAAGGTTTGATTTGAGGGAGGAGCGTAGCGAAGCTGCATATTTGGCGTTGTTTACTAGTTTACGGTCCAAAGTTCTATCTCGTGTTGTGCTCATCATGATGGTAAATGTTATTGGAAAGTGGTCGCTAGACGTACCACTATCTACTGTGGACCATCCTCCTATACCTATCCCACCTGCTGCCAGGGATAAATCGACGACAGATTGTGAATTTCCGCGCATGAAGGTTATAGCCCGAGAATTGCAGCAGCGCACAGCATTTGACGACATCCACGTCCATAACAGCTGTCCACATGCGTCGGAGTAGTTATCCCAAAGAGTATGATGCGAGTTAAAACATTGTACATATTGTGAGCCCTCCACGGATCTTCTTTCATTTGTACATACCATGATCTTCGTCTTCCTCTTGTACATACCATCATCATCGTCCCGCGGCGCCGGCTCCGGCGCGCGCTTGGGTTTTTCTCCATCAGATTAAACGCTGACACGGCATACCTTGCCTTGCCTTCACGACCTTGCCGCCTGGACCTGGCCTTCTTTCACAATATCAAAGAGTAGAGGCGAGAGGGGGCAACCCTGGCGCACAGATTGTTGCACCTCGATGCGTGCTCCCACCGACTTGTTGATTATTAGCCGCGTCGTGCAACCACTGTACGCCATTTTGACACCCTCTGTGATGACTGTTCCGACGTTTACATGTTGCAAAATGGTAAACAGAATTTCATGTGGCACTCGGTCGAACGCTTTCTCCAAATCGAGCTGGAGCATTGCGACGCGCATGTGTAGAGCATCGCAGCAATCCAGCACGCATCTCGCCGTGTGGATGTTTGTGAATATTGATCTGTCTCTGATACCGCACGTCTGATGTGGTCCAACTATATCCTTCATAACCGTTTGAAGTCTTTTAGCGAGTACTTTCATGTATATCTTATAATCAACATTGGTTAAGCTAATAGGACGATAGGCAGTTACTTGCCTTAATGCGGCTCGATCATCTGTTTTGGGGATCAGAAGTGTATGAGTGGACAGGAATGAAGGCGGTAGACGCTTTCGTTCGTAAGCATCATCTAAAACTCGAACCAATATAGGCGCTAGTTCCTGCTTAAAAGCTTTCTAAAAATCGGCGCTTAATCCATCTGGCCCCGGGGGTTTCCCTCGTGCTAAGTCGTCAATTGCCAACTCTATTTCATCGGCTGTAATCGGGCGCTCTAACCTCTCTTTTGAGTTGTCATCAATTCTGGGCATCAAATTCAGGAATTCTGCCTTGAAGCTGTTTGAGTCGACCCTCTACGCATGAATAAGGCTGTATAGAAAAGTGTGAAAGCGTGCTCGATGTCGTTTTTTCCTTTTACGATAACTCCGTCCTGCTCAATTTCAGAAATCATGTTCTTGCTGGCCCATTTGCGTTCCATTGCCAGGGTCCTTTTAGTTGGGGCCTCACCGGTTGTCACTTTATCTGGTCTTGCTCGAACAAGCGCCCCGTGATAACGTTCGATATCTATCTGCTCCAGCTTTTGCTTGAGTTCACAGATGTCGGCTTGAATGTGCCGGGGGCTATATTTTCTTCATTTATTAGCATTTGCAAGGTTTTCGGCAATTCTGCCTCATACTTATTCTTCGCATGCTTTATGACACTGGCTCGTTCCAATGCCTTCATTTTTGTTATTTGTTTGAATGTTTCCCATTGCTCGCTTATCGCTGTGGCCGTGTCGTTCTCAATTTTTTCAAGCATAACTGACACCTGTTCTCTGAAAGCATCGTCATCCAAAATTTTCGCGTTCAATTTCCACAGATCCCATGGTTGGTTGGTTTCCTTTTTTGCCTTATGTCTAATGTTAACCCTTACCAGGCAATGGTCACTGAATGAAACAGCACCTTTTCTTTGAAAGCATCGTCATCCAAAATTTTCGCGTTCAATTTCCACAGATCCCATGTGAAGATTTCCTTTTTTGCCTTATGTCTAATGTCAACCCTTACCAGGCAATGGTCACTGAATGAAACAGCACCTTTTCTTTGAAAGCATCGTCATCCAAAATTTTCGCGTTCAATTTCCACAGATCCCATGTGAAGATTTCCTTTTTTTGCCTTATGTCTAATGTCAACCCTTACCAGGCAATGGCCACTGAATGAAACAGCACCTTTTCTTTGAAAGCATCGTCATCCAAAATTTTCGCGTTCATTTTCCACAGATCCCATGTGAAGATTTCCTTTTTTGCCTTATATCTAATGTCAACCATTACCAGGCAATGGTCACTGAATGAAACAGACTTCACTTGGTACTCACGACAAAGCGCAATAAGTTCGGCCGACACGTACACCCTATCTAGTCTGGCATGACTTGCTGCTTGAAAATACGTGAAGCGAACGCACAGCTCGTTTTCTAGGGATTCCGCCACGTCTTCGAGCCCAAATTCGTCAGTTATTTTGCTCAATACTGCCGTGCTGGCGTCTCTGTGCGGTGTAACACTCGCTTTATCACGCGCCGATAGCTCGCAATTAAAGTCGCCCATCAGTACAAGTTTACGGTCAACACTCATAAAATTTCTGAGACACTCAAAAAACTGTCGTCTTTCCTCGAGCACATTAGGAGCATACAAACATGTCACCCGCCACTCTACTGAGCCAAAAGCAAAATAGCATACAACCGTGCGCCCCGACATGTCCGTCCTCACTGCTTGGACATCCAGCCCCAAATGTTGCCGAACAAAGAGTGCACACCCCGCCGATCTCCCGACAGCATGACTAACACATGCGTAGTACATTGACGTGAAAGAGAGCACCATACTCTCGGTCTCATCGTCGCCTTCGATTTTAGTTTCCTGTACAGCAAGGATGTCTATATCTTGTTCCACTGCCAACCTATGTAACTGCCGTTGTCTCCTCCTCGCTTTAAGCCCTCGAACATTGATTGTGGCGAGTCGCAAGGAACTATCTGGTAGCGCCATTATAGCATGAAAATAGACCGAGAGTACGGTGCTTACCTTGGACATCAGGTCCCGAGGTGCAGGATCCAGCGCATGGCATGTGCCTGCGCTTACAACTACGAAGTAGGTGGCGGCGGAGGTGGAGCCGGCGGCGTTGTTGCCGTCAACATCCGCTTGGAAGCGTTGTTCGGCCGTAGGCGTAACGACGGCCGACACATGGGACCTGCCTTTGAAGGTGGTTCACCGGTGGCGTTCAGTCCAGGAGACGCTCCCTCTGGCTCGGCGCCTTAGTGCGAGCGCTTAGTTGCCGAGACGGCGGCGCCTTCCTTGGAAGTGTCCATGGCCTCCTGCACCTCACTCACGCTTTCCACCGACAGCACGGTGTTGTCTTTTTCTTGCACCACGGCTGGCGTACTCGGATCCTCTGTTGACGCAAGTGCGTCTTCTTCAAGGTTTCGCGTTTCTTCCGCGACTGGGTTCCCTGATGTATGCTCGGCAGACGCCTTTTCGTCCTTAGCAATACTAGCCTCTACCCTTGCTGTTGCTTCAGCATCAGCCTCGTCCATTAGGAGGTCCGAGTTATCGTCACTTCCCATGGGCCCTGCGAAGCTGGCGTAGGTGCGCACGCACTCCGTCTCGTCGTGGCCAAAACGACGACGCAGCACGCAGCGCGGTACCTTGCAGTCTCGACGGATATGACCGGTGCTCTGGCAGCGCAGGCAGAGTGGTGCCCTACCCGGCACCACCACAAGGGCCAGCTCACCGGCAATTCTCAGCTGATGTGGTGTGTCCTCCGGCGTCACCCCCCCTTGAGTTTCAGCGTCACGGTTCGTGTCGTCGAACCCTTGTCCGAAACACCGTTGACCCTCCAGCGTTCCTTCACCACTTCAGCCGTTCTTCCGTATGCGAGCAAAGCTGCCCGTACGTCGTCATCAGGTACGGTGGGAAGCAACCAGTGCAACTTCAACCAGATGTCTTGATTCGACGGGTCGATGAGTACGCAGCGATGACTCTTCACTTGTACTTCGGCATTCTCGAGCAACCTCTTTGCACCTTCAGCACACTTGAACGTGACTGCCCAAACGTGATTCATTTGATACGCCCCCAAGGCCGAAACCTCGGGGAGCAGTTTCAAACGGGCCAGCGTATCCCTGAAGTCTTCCACACGGTAGGGCCGGGCTCTCACATCAGCATGCACAAACACGGTATTCAAAACCACACGCCCTGAAGGCAGACTAGGTAGAACAACACGGTACTCATCATTCGATGAAGCAGAAACCCTGTTACCGCGGCCAGAAACGGCCGCTGACACCGCTCTGTTGGAGCACATGATAAGCAGGTCCGCTCGCTAGCTCGGCCGGAACTCAGCCACGAGTTCGATGCTTGAAAGCGGTACAAAAGCGCTTCTAGTGAATGCGGTGTTGCCTTAGAAACGTGCCGTAGAACGTTATACTGCGGTGTATATCGGTAATTATGAGCATGTTACTTACAGAAGTCGCAGTTACACGAGTAGCGAAGTACTTTCCCGCTACATTTCTTCTGCGCTCTGCGCAAATGCAGAGCCATCTTGCGGCAAACACAGAAGAACCCCTCCTCGCAATGTGCGGCGCTGCCCCGACACGTGGCGCGCCACTCGACCCTGACGTTTCGCCGTGCACCCTCACGGGTTGTAGAATCAAGCGTCTTTTCTTTCTTTAGATCACTATCTTCGCTCACCCGCTTCTCCCCTTCGGGCCGCGCGGGTACCGGTGCGAGGATGCCCCAATACCCTTGCGTTTAATAAGTTTTCTCGCTCTCTCCCCTTCCAACATCCAGCGTGCGTCACTCGAACAGTGGTGTTTAGGCGACGCGGCTCCTCTTTCCGCTCAGAGCGCGATTGCTAGGTGCAGCGTCTGATGCCGGACGCCTCTGACGTGATCGCTGCGCCGTAGCGCTTCTGCTGGGAAAGCGTCCCCTGCGATGTGTGCAGAGCTGCTTCCGAGGAATCATGCTTCTGCGTGGTGCTCCCAAGCGAGATAGAGGACGATCCCATCAAGGCGTCAGCCCCATGATCGCGTCCGCCTTCATGGCGCATCGCTGCCCGGCTTTCTCCCTCCGAGACACCGAGTTCTTTGGTTCGTTCCGCTTGCTCAGGCGCACGTTTCGTTGCCGCGCCGAACGCTGCGTTGCTCGACGCTCACCGTTGCGATAATGTAGATTGTGAGAAGCACTTGTTTGAACAAATAATTAGAAAAACGTTGTACAGTGCACTTAGAAGTGTTGAGTATGAAAACTATGTCTTTGTGTGACTCAAGAGCATACCGAGCGAATGAGTGGGCGGTGCGAACGAGGTGCAATAACGCTATCGCGTTCCACTCTTGAAGGCGAAGCTTTAGCGTCCTCCAAATTTTTCTTTGACAAGGCTAGGCTGTTCGCCAAGGTTTTCAACCCCAGGCCACCCGGAGAGCAATGGGGCAGTTGAACGGTTCAACAAAACTTTTAAGAACATGCTGTATCATGTGATACAAACGGGAGGTAGGAATTGGGACAGGTATGTTTTTTTCTTCTGTGGGCCTACAGGGAAGTGCCCAACGACACTAAGGGGTTGGCTCCCTTCCAGCTGCTTTACGGTCGACAACCGACAGGCCCGTTAGCTATTATGAAGCGGGCGTGGATAGGCGAAGCAAACGTGACCCCGACCCTAGCGACATCCCCCTCGGAGTACCTTAAGCAGCTGCAAACGCATTTAAGGCAAGCGGCGGAGACAGCTGAGTTGATTAGCGAGAAACAACAGAACGCGTATGCCTGCTATTTTAATAAGCGGACTTTCAAAAAAGTTTCGAGGTGGGAGAAGCGGTGTTGGTCTTCGACGACCAACGCAAGGGGAAAATGCTCCCAAAATGGAAGGGGCCGGGAACGGTTACGGGCCGGTATAGGGACCACTCATATTTTGTCCAAATGCCCGAAGGTAGCCGAAAGCTAGTTCATGCCAGTAAGCTCCGGGCCTACCATAGTAGGGCAATGGCGTTGAGCGTCATGTTCGAGGAGGACGGTTCTTTCGGGGAGGTAGAATGCATACCTCGGCTGCCGGTTCGCCCAACAGATCCCGAACTATTACCCGTGGACATGACTGCCCACCTGCAGGGCAAACTGCGAGAGCAGATCATGATGATATTCGGAGACTATAAAGACTTGTTTGACGGCAAGCCTGAGTAGCCAATGTAAAGCAGCATGACATCATCCTGGAAAGGGGCTTCACGCCAAAAGCATTGCGCTTGTACCGGGTGCCAGCGAGCTTAGAGGGGAAGTGGGCAAACAGGTAGATGAACTGCTGAGCCTTGGCTTAATCTTCCCGTGCGAAAGCCCACATGCTCATCCCGTCGTCTGCGTATCCAAACGAGATGGCAGCATACGGTTATGCGTGGACTTTCGCGTGTTGAACGCGGGTACGGTGGCGGACGCCTACCCGATGAGTCTGCCCCGAAGAACTGATAATGCAAGTAGGCAGGGCACGATTTATCACGTTGCTCGACCTACGAACGGGGTACTGGAAAGTGCCATTGGCCCCCTCCGCCCAGCTCTTAACAGCGTTCGTGTGTCACCGAGGACACTTTGCGTGAAAAGTGATGCCCTTCGGGCTAAAGAACGCAGCGCAAACGTTTCAGAGGGCGATGGACAACCTCTTGCGCCCACATTCATAGTTCGCGTGCGCATACCTCGATGACATTGCGGTGTTTAGCGGAACGCTAGAGGAGCACCTGCAACATCTACGCCAGGTTTTTGAGGCTCTAAGACAGGCCAACCTCAGGGTAAAGGTAGAAAAATGTCAGGTGGCGCGGGGGTCGATACGCTACCTGGGACACATTGTCGGATCAGGGCGGCACGCGCCAGATCCCGATAAATTGGCTGCAATCAAAGGGCTGGAAGCCCCGACGCCTAAAAGAGAGCTGCGGAGTGTCCTCGAATTGTGCGGCTACTATCGGGAGTATGTGCGCAACTATGTTGAGATGGCGAGGCCGTTGACAGAGCTCACGAGAAAAAAGGGGCCGAACAAAATTCCGTGGCCTGCGGAAGCCGAACGGGCGTTTCAGTGTCTCAAGAATGCGCTGTGTCAGGCCGCTTCTCTTGGGACGCCGGACCCGAGCAAGCCATTTTGGCTTTACACCCACGCCTCAGCGTTCGCCACAGGGGTTTTCTTATCTCAGCGGGATGAAAACGGCGCAGAAGTCACGATCGCGTTTGCGAGTCACAAGTTTTCTCCGACGCAAACCAGATGGCCTACGATCGAGAGAGAGGCATTTGCGGTCATTTGGGGATTAAAGAAGTTTGACGTCTGGCTCTTCGGCGCCCCGGTTACCGTGTTTCTGACCATAATCCCCTTTCGTTTCTCACGCTCAGCACTCCGCCAGGAGCTAAGCTAACATGCTGGGCACTAGCGTTACAGAGGTACAATGTAGTGGTGCAGCACCGGAAAGGGAGCTCGCATGGTAACGCTGACGCATTGTCTCGGCTGCGTGATAGTTGCTGGAATTCGGACAGTGGCGCGCGGGCCGGGCGGAGGCGGGGGAGGACTCCTTCTCACGGCAAAAGTGAAGTGATCAAGAAACTCGAGGGTGCGAAACAAGTGAACAATGCATGTGGAAGTGGACACAGTGTGGTTTCGTAGACTGTCCACATATTCGTAGCTGCAATTGGGGCAGAGTTGTCCACAGATGTTGGTGTGAAGGGACCACTGTAGCCTTTTAGTTCTGTTTTTTGTTTTATGATTGTGAGCATGATACTTTGTTTTTTTTTTTTTTGTTGTGGTGCTCCCACAATATGTGAGTATTGTTTGTCCGTATCTAGTGTTGGAGTTGTGGTCGCATTTGGGCATTGGCGCTAGGCTTCATCGATCCTTTGAAGGAATTAATTCTAAACGGCGCCATCGGGCACCGCGTAGAATCTTCGAAGGGGCGTGTAAGAGCGCGGGCCCCGATGGAACGCTGTGGCGAACGCTCTCGTGACGACAGGCGGGTCGTGACAAGAACGCTCTGTTCTTTTCTTTCCTTTTTTTTTTTGGGTACACCGGGTTGAAGGTGGTGTTGGTTGAACGCGCTGTCTCGACCGCGCGGGGGCAGGTAAGACGCTCATTCATGAAGCGCCCAATGGAAGGACGCGACCTGAGGAGTTTTGCTTTTCCTTTTTTGTTTACGAGAGAGAGGGTTTAGTCATCTTAAAGTTGAAGGGGGCGCTGGACATCAGAACCAACCAATACGGTCGATGTTTTGTGGTGATTGGTTGTGACGGAATTTAGGGCTGGACCTAAGGGGTTTAAAACCAAGTCCGAGGGCACGGTCCGGCGTTCCGGGAGTAGTTTTGATGCTCTGCATCGTCGGCTATGCCGAGGTGGGAATATTTCCCTTTTTGCCGGTTCCACCTTACATCTCTGTCGTAAATGTTGTAAATATCGGCTGTGTGTATAAATATTCAGTTTGTTTTTTTCTTCTCGTCAACCCCTGCCTTCAAGTCTTCACTCATACCGTCTCTGACGGGACGCCTCTGGCAAAAAAAAAAGCATCCGCCGAACCACATTACCGTCTCTGACGGCGCACTACTGGTGCACAGAAGAAAAACCACCATCGGAACTTTCCTAGCGAGTTAAGCCTGGACAGTTTCATGACGCTCCTAGAATTTTGTTTCGAGCCTACCTTTGTATCTTTTGACAACCAGGTTCATGTCCAACGCCAGGGAATTTCTATCGGGTCATGTGCCGCACCTACTCCGACGGAAATTTTCATGGGCAACAGTGCCCGTAATCTGGTGAGAACTAAAATCTTGAGACGCAGTCGTGACCAGACGGCACGTGAGCTGGGAGAGGCTTTTTTCATTGAAAGCGCAGGGGATAAACGCGTAAGTGACGTCTGCATCAAGTTGTATAAAAATGAAATAAAGTTACGGTCAAGTGCGATATAGGCAATGGCATGGAACTATAAATGTGTATTTTTTTCTTAATAAAGTCAGTCGCGAGTATGCGCCCGTACTTGTGCTTGTCTTGTCCGTGTTTTTTTGTCGCATTTCATTCCTTAAAGAAGTAGAGATACCAACGTTTAGAGTTCAGGTTGTATGGTTTTGCTTGATGCCTTGGAACCCAGTGATAATAGAATGTGGCAAAAAAGTTCCACCTTGCCACGAATAATTAATTACACAGTGATTTACCACAGTCAGTTTCGGTTTCCAATATCAGCAGCACGAACTGCGACATGACGCAGATGACGTGCGCGCGCAACGAGTTAGTGATAACGTGACCTCAAAAACGTCTGACGTCGAGGCGTAAGCATTCGTCTGCTTTGAAAAACAAGTGCGCGACACATCATATGCATGCGTCCGCGCTGACGATGACATCACCGTCGTCATCGTTTCCATCTTGGCCGTCCTCGCCGTCATCAAGCGACATTGATTATATATGGGAGGACTATTTTGCCGCCAATGTGGGCCCACAGAACCACTGTCGGTTTTACCCGCTGGCGAGCTCGTTACCAAGCCCGCCCCCTGATGGTCCGGGCAACACTTCTGAGAGTGAGGAAGCAGGCGACCACGATGGTCCCCCGAGTCAACAACTGGTAAGTAAGTGGTCGATGCACCGCATGATATTGTACCGCTGTGTTATGCAACAGCTACATGTATCATTTGGCATTCGTTCCTAATTTCACGAGAACGTTCCGTGTGGTTTTCGGCCAGCGCCATACGCGAATGATTAAAAAAACTCCTAATTGTACATGAGCGTAGAGAGTACGCGTGTAAGTCACGCACACGTTTTCGGCCAGAGCCATGCCAGTGATGTTAGAAAACGCTGCGAAATGCATGACTAAAATAAGTATATGTCTTAGGCGCGCGAACTTTTTTTTTACCGATGCAATAACTTCATGCCTATGCGTCTGTTTATTCGCTGATCATCGTGCGCGCTATGCGTGAAGCAAGGGCGGAAGTGAAAGTTGCCGAACATTCTCTTAGGTGCCGGTGCAGCGGGTGCCGCCTTATGAACACCGAGCGGGAAAGCCTCTGCTGCCGCGAGGTGCGGCGTGTGAATGCCCTGGTGCAAGACGATGCAGAATGCACCACCGAGCACGCTGTTTTTAATGCAGCAGTGCTAAGCATCTACGCTTTAGAGGTCGCCTATTACACACTAATGAATAACCGGCCGGCCGCTGTGGAGAACCAGCGGGAGATAAAATCGTATGTGTTGTGTTGGGTTTAATGGTGCATAAGCAGCTCAGGCTATCATGCGCCAAGCACAAGATTGTAAGTGGCATACAATATTTATTCTACAGTTTCCGTGAAACATTTGCTTCCTTTAAAAAGCTGAAAACACATGATTGATCGACAAGTCCGCTTTCACCTAAAATCAAAGCTGGATGGAAAGGAACGTGTTCATCGTAAAATCGAGTAAAATACTTTTTCCTTAGCATTTCAAATCTTGTGCATGATAGTAAAATGTGGTTTATGATGAGTTCCTGTCCTCATTCTTCACACAGAGGTTTGTTTTCTTTTCTCAACTAAACGTTGTGTGTCATGTGTGTGTGGCCAAAGCGGAGACGGCATAAAATCACTTCTATAAAACGTTCTTGATGGCGACATGATTTACATTCCCCTAAAGTGGACTCCATCAACTGCAGCTTATTATTTACCTCCCTACTCTATGATGACTGCCATTCGTCCTTTAGTTTGTTGTGCACTAGCACCATACAGTCTCTGTATGGCATATCTATGTTCTTTATTCGTTTTTCATGGGCTTGGGCAGCTTAAAAGTCTGCTCTCTCATTGCCTCCAATGCCGA
The DNA here is from genome assembly GCF_055883805.1 of Amblyomma maculatum. Lineage (NCBI taxonomy): Eukaryota > Metazoa > Arthropoda > Arachnida > Ixodida > Ixodidae > Amblyomma > Amblyomma maculatum. The sequence goes on along the minus strand of NC_139352.1, from coordinate 118,343,893 downwards.
CATGACTCAGGACCCAACAAAACGTTATTTTAAGCCCTCGAGCAGAAGGTATTGATATGTTCTGTATAATTCCCCCGAGTAGTGGTGCAACTGCATTTTTGTGGTGAAGGGCTATGAGAACACTTAAGGAGTCTGTGTATAAAATACTGTTTGTAATGTTCTCGTTGACTATTTTGCTTACAGCCACTGCCAGAGCATAACATTCAGCTGTGAAATACTTGTACACTGAGGTAATCTCAGTTTTTTTTTCCTTTTCCATGCACTATTGCACTTCCAACGTGTTTTGCTGTCTTGGATCCATCCGTATAAAATTGTGTGTAATTGACATGCTTTTCTTTAAGATCTAGAAATTCTTGCAGGATGTGTTCAGGTGGTGTTTTATGTTTAGAAAACTGAGTGTGAAATAGCACACAACAGGAAGGCTGTACCATGGTGGCAGTGAAATTTGTCTTGATGCAATATTGGAGTGGGCGTTTAGTATTCCTAATTCTTCGCATTTATTCTCAAATCTAAGTAACAAGGGTTTGACTGCGGCCTATTTTTGGACAATAGTCGGGAGGCACATTTAGTGGCAATGGGGTAGCATATATATTTTGGCAGGAAGCGTATTTTCAGGATATATGAAAATGTGAGCACGGTCCTTCTAAGTTATAGGGATGGTTTGTTTGTGTCTACATAAAGACTTGCGATAGGGGATGTCTTATAAGCTTCAATAGAAAGACGCAAACCTGAACTATGTACAGGGTCCAAAGGCTTCAAGTATTCAGGTCTTGCTGACTCGTATGCAATGCAGCCATAGTCTAGCAAAAGCGAATGACTGAGCGGTAGATGTGCAAAAGGCACGTCCGGTCAGACCCCCCAGTGTTTGCGTGAGAGGACTTTGAGTATATTGAGAGATTTGGAAGCTCTCTTTTTCAGGACGGTCATGTGAGGAAGGAAAGAGAGCTTCCTATCAAAAGGTAGACTTAGAAATTTGTGTTCGTGTTTTAGTGGTAGTGTGATTTCATTTAGGTAGATGGTGGGGTCGGTGTGCAGTCCTCGTCTAAGAGAAAAGAGAACAGCCACAGACTTTTGCGTGGGAAATCTGAAACCATTTTTATCTTCCCGTGATGCCAGCTTATTTACAGTCAGCTGAATCTGCCTCTCACATGTTGCTACGTTTGATAATGTGCACGCAATTTGCAAGTCGTCTATGTAAACTGAGTACATAATGGACTTCTGTATTATTTTCGCTATAGAGTTCATTTTTACTATGAAAAGCGTGGTATTTAAAATACACCCTTGGGGCACACCAGTTTCTCGTGTGAAGTTTTTAAAAAGGATGGAACCAAGACGTACTTGAAAGGATCGGTTATGTAAAAAGTCAGCTTGACATTTTAGCATCCTGCCGCGAATTCCAAGCTCTCCCAAATCCCGTAGGATCCCAAACCTCTATGTGGAGTCGTAGGCTTTTTCAAGGTCAGAAAGATGGCAAGGCAGTATTGCTTATGTAGAAACGCTTCTCGAAATGTATTTTCGAGGCGGACAAGGTGGTCAGTAGTGGAACATGTTTTCCTGAAGCTGCACTGGTGAATGCCAAGCAATTTTTGGGATTCGAGGACAAACATCAATCTTATATTTAGGATACTTTCAAAGCACTTTGCAAGACAGCTCGTCAGGGCAATTGGCCTATAACTACCTGGAGAATTTGGCGACTTTCCAGGCTTCAAAAGTGGCACTATGATGGCCTTCTTCCAGGTCTCAGGAATTTTCCCAGATACCCAGATTTTGTTAAACAGTTTTGACAATGCTTCTACAGAGGTTTCTGATAAATGGGCTAACATTTCGTAGTGAACATCATCGGGTCCTGGTGCAGTGTGTTTGCCAGCTGACAGTACTCTATGCATTTATTCTAGTGTAATTAAAGCATTAAAAGGTTCATTTACGCTACCAGTCATTGGGAGATTTTGTTTTTCAGCTGTTGATTTGCACTTTAAAAATTATTGTGTATAGTGTGTAGAACTTGCAACTGCAGCAAAATATTCCCCCAATATGTCTGCTTGTTCCTCTATGCTGGTTTGTGTCCCAGAGGTTGTGAAAAGTAGAACTATAAAGGTGAAGTATTTTCCATCCCGTTTATGAACGTTTTCTCACATGGTTTTGGATGCAACCGAGGTGTTGATGGAAGATACATACCTCTGCCATGATTGTTTTTCAGCTGTGCGACGGATATACCGAGCTTTAGAGTTTGCCCTTTTGACATTTATCAGCTTTTCATATGTTGGGTAGCGGCGTAAAATTCCCCATGCTTTGTTTTGTTCCTTTTTTGCCTTTCTACATTCTTGCGTATACCATGCTTTACGATTTTGTCTCACCACACCGGACGTCCGAGGAATGGCTAGGTGAGCGGCGGCAATAATACATGCTGTGAAGGTTTCATTTAATTTGTCCACATCAGAACTGTCCGAATAGATTTCTTGTAGTGCAGCTTCTTCGCGGAAGAGCACCCAGTCAGCCAAATTTGGCTTCCAGTACCGTGGTTTTGTTAGAGTGATTGATGGGTATGATGCTAGGCTGATAATGACTGGATGATGATCGCTCCCTTAGGGGTTGTCAAGAACGTCCCATTTGAAATCGGTAAAAACACTTGGAAAACAAAAAGACAAACCTAGGCAGCTGAATTTGCCAGTGCTTGGAGAGCAGTATGTGTATTTCCCCGTATTTAACAAACAGACATTGTTGCACAGAATAAAATCTTCTAAAACCTGACCTCTGGCGTCAGTTTGTATTCTTCCCCAAAAAGAGGAGGAATCATTAAAATCCCCAACAAAAAGATATGGCTCTGGTAGTTGCATTAAAAGAGCTTCTCAGTCGTGAAGTGTGACGGTTAGATGAGGTTTAATATATATAGAACAAATTGTTTTGGTTTTAAAATGGAGCACTGTGACTGCAACTGCTTCGTATGAGGTTTTAGGGTCGATATTTCGGGTTGGAATACCACCTTGGACCATAATAGCAGTGCCTCCAGAGAGTCGGATTGGGTTCTGCCGATCGCAACGAAATACTTGATTCTTTTTAATGATGTTTTTATTCTGCGGTCCAATGTTTGTTTCCTGGAGACACAATGCGACTGGGGAAAATGAACCTAATATATCTTTTATGTCAGTGCAGTTGTTTAAAAGTCCACGACAGTTCCAATAAACTAAAAATGCCATGGTAAAATATTAGTTAGGGATAGTTTAAAAACCTAGGTAGTTGGGTCCTTTGGACCTGTTATTGGGACTTTGTCCCTTCTTTTGCGCTCGAGAGAGCTTTGCCACCACTGATGCGGTGGCGAAGGCGGAGATGTTTCCATCACATCCTCAGATGTGCTGGCCGTTCTTACAGAAGGCACGAGTGCGCTTGTTTTAGACCTCGCTCCTTGGGACAAGGCCTTCGGAACCGCTGACCTGGGGGTCAGAGCAGTTTGTTTTGGGGGTAGTGGAGCAGCACCAGCTACTTCCACCAGGGGCACGGATGGCACCACCCCAGACTCATTTTGTGTGGCCTGTGTAGGTGCTGAAGACTCATGTGGTGCCGCGCCCTGCTGCGCCACAGCGGAATAGGAAGGGTGTTGGATTGAAAATCATTTGCGTGCTTCGGTGAACGTGATGTTTTTTTTTTTACCTTTAGAGTGTTTATGTCGTTTTCGGTCTTCCACACCGGACAGCTACGCGAATAGGCAGGATGGCTGCCCTGACAGTTTGCACAGGAATAGGGTTGAGTTTGGTAGTCATCGGTTTGGTGCTCATGTGCAGCACACTTTGCACAAGTGAGTCGGCCTCTGCAGCTCTGTGCACCGTGATCGTATATTTGGCAGTTAAAGCAATGTCGTCGATTCGGAATGTAGGGTCTCTGGTTGAGTTTTGTGTGCCCCACCGCCACAGACTCGGGGAGTACGCTCAGTGCAAAGGTAAGGCCAAAGTGTTTAGTCTCGATTTCTTTGTTTTCACGTCTTATTTGTATTCGGTACACATTTGTCACGTGTTGCTCCTTCAGCCCATCCAGCAGTTCCTCCTCTGTCATGTAATTCAAGTCATTGTCAGAAAGAACACCGCGAACGGTATTCAAAGAATGATGTGGGCTAATCACAACTGGAATGTCATCAAAAGCATTGACTCCTGAGAGTTTCTCATACTGATGATATAAAAGTTTCAAAAGCAGGTCTCCATTTGCAAACTTCTTGATCTTGTAACCGTCGCCTAGAGCTTCAGTCAGTGTCTTTGCAACAATGAATGGTGAGACTTGTCTTGCTGTCTTTTCTGAGTGCTCACTATGAACTACATGAAAGTGTGGGACGGTGCGTTTTCTTTTCAAAAAGAACTGGGCAGTTTGGTCGATGCGCCCTTGTTTCGAAGGAGCGCGATCAGTTGAAGAAGAAGAGGAAGCCATAAAAATGTATATTGTTCGGCTGTGGTGTCAGCCACCCACCATGGAGCCCAACGAGGGAACGGGACAGGAATTAGGAATTTAGTCCTGCCCACGCCAGCTGTGGCGTAACTGGCGTATATATGGCGTAACTCAGGGTGGTTAGCCACAAAAGGTTAACCTTCGCCGCCTGGAAGTAGGAAGAAACGAAGAAGGTAAGAGAAGACAGGATAGTTGTAAAAAAGAGGATAGGAAAGTGAAAGATGGAGGGGAGGACAGGAAAAGGCGACTGCCGATTTCCGCCGGGTGGGTCAGCGCGGAGGTGCCGTCTGTGGGAAGCGTGGGCCAAAGTGGTGTGCTGCCTTCGCCGAGGGGCCTTTAAGGTCCAAACACTCGGCATCGGCTCAACCACCAGGATACCCTTTTCCCCAGACAAGGCGATGCCACGCACGGCTAAGCGTGGGTGCTCGGGGTCTTTGGTGTCGCACAATACACGCAAACACCTGCTTTAACAATGCCCCCTGCGGCGAGATACAATAGTATGTGACCAGAGCATAATATCACTCATTAGGTGCTCCGAGTAAACCAAATCTCGAATCATAAGGCGCCTCTCCACGATTTTGTATGACTAACTTTGTATTTTCGTGATGCTTGCTTTGGCTCCTCAAAAACCTAATTCACAGTTTCAAGGTGACACACTGTTAAAAAAAAAGGCGTCTGTACACAGTACAATGTCAGTGCATGCTGAAGAAACCTAGGTGATCTAAACATCCTCAGACCTCCACCATGGTGTTCATCATAGCCAGAGTCACTTTGGTACTTAAATCCTACAAATCAAAGCAAACATTTCTCAAAACGGCATATGTGTATAAGCCATATTACATCTGCGCTAAAACCACACAAATGTAATGCGGCGTACAGCTGCAGCGCAGTCATAAATTCCAAAACGCAGTGAATGCATATCTTTGGAACTGCAGTCATGTGTTCTCACATCTGTTAAATCATGCTTTCCTTTTTCAGCAGTTGCAGATTTGCTGCTTGCCGGCAGTATGTATGACGATTTTGTATGACTAACTTTGTATTTTCGTGATGCTTGCTTTGGCTCCTGAAAATATAATTCTAAAGTTTCAAGGTGACACACTGTTAAAAAACAAAACCAAAAACAAGGCGTCTGTACACAGTACAATGTCAGTGCATGCTGAAGAAACCTCGGTGATCTAAACATCTTCAGACCTCCACCATGGTGTTCATCATAGCCAGAGTCGCTTTGGTACTTAAATCCTACAAATCAAAGCAAACATTTCCCAAAACGGCATATGTGTATAAGCCATATTACATCTGCGCTAAAACCACACAAATGTAATGCGACGTACAGCTGCAGCGCAGTCATAAATTGCAAAACGCAGTGAATGCATATCTTGGGAACTGCAGTCATGTGTTCTCACATCTGTTAAATCACGCTTTCCTTTTTCAGCAGTTACAGATTTGCTGCTTGCAGGCAGTATGTGCGGTGGGTCTACCACCGACTCGGTAAGTACAACAGAGTGCTGCCAAGCGGTGGGGTAAATGCATTAAGGGACAGATTTCCTTCAGATGAATACATAGGATTTAGTTGTTTCCGGTTTTAATAAACACATCTTGCACAAAACAAAAAGGTATCTTTATTTCAAGTTGCTATTTTTCATGAAGATATAATAGGATGAAAAACATGAGTAGTATCAACAAAGGTACAGAACAAACTATTATGAGACATGCACAAAAAGCATGCTCCACAAAGCACATCATGTACAGAAGCCATATGGATTCACGAAGTACCAATGTAATCAGGCCAATATGTTTCAAATGTGACCAAATCAGCTCATCAAATGCAATAAAAAGATTAACACTGAACGCATTCTTCCCTACCCTGCACATGTCAAGGTGAGGAAAAAGCATGCTCATATAGCAAGCACCATCTGCAGCCAGTCAATGCATGCAGTCTCATAACTTCAGGTGTCTGCAGCAGGTGCAGATCTAGTAAGCAACCCATGCAGCCATCCAACTTGTTTAGGTGAGGATTGAAAGGATGGAGTCTTTTTGAGAGAACCATTCACGTAATGTAGCAAAATTACGTCAAGAAAAACAATATAACAGCTATGCGAGAAGTAGGCTGCCCTCGTTCTGCCACTTTACAGGAACAAACATCTGCTTAAATTATACAGGGCAGTCATTAAGCATTAGTGGTTGCAAGTACTAGCCTCGGTAATTACTTTCTGTGGCAAGGAAATCACTGCACAAGCAGACCGGCACGTTAAGTGTTAACCTGCCTGAAATAAGTGGGTGCTGGATAATCTCATTCTCTACAGTTTGTATTAGATTAAGTGCAGTTACTGTAGAGGTCAATGTTCCACTGAAGCAGACATCCTACATTGCAGTGAGGGCAGTAAAGGGTAGTAATAAACCTCGCTCGCAACATCTTGGTGCAGATGAGTCCATGTTCTGGGTGTTCAAATAAAATTGCTGCAATGCAAACTGTTTTTGGCACTGCTGCAAGGCCATCAATAACTTGAACTTTTGAATACTTCAGTTATATTCCTTGAAGGTAAAGTTAACGAGATTTTACTTTATTCCCAATGTGCCCACCACGTTTTCCTTTTGCTTGATCTCGTTATTGTTTGTTTCTGAAAAATTGCATTGTCCTCTTTACGCAATACTACCACTAGTGCAGAGACTACTTATGTGGCACATTTACAGTTTCAGAACGTTTTATTTTTCACTATGGTGTGGTACGTGTTACTGAACATCCCGTGTTTGGGTAAGACCAACATAAACCTCAGTTTCTTTTGCGAGGCATTGATGTGTAAACAAAGCAAATACATGATTTGGTACACTGCAATGAGCTGGAGATGGGTCCACAAAAAAAAGCTGTGTAGCCATCTGGGCTGTCTTTTTAGATGCCTGGTGTGTAGTTATTCGATTGAATCTCCCCCCCCCCCCCCCCACTTCCTGTTTTAAAATGTCCACCTCTCAAAATTCTCTGCAGAGAACCCTGGGTATAATAGCTTAAAAAGTCAAGATATTAAGCAAAGTATGCATTTATTTCCCCAGTAATGTTGTTAGTGACTTTCAAACAAGTAGCTTAGAGGCGACCAGGCAAAAATGTGCCATGTTATAAGTCGTTCTTATCGCTTGCAAGACTACTGTTGAACGCCAACAGCAGCAAATTATCCTTGTTCTAGGTCACCTAGCTGAGGAACAAATTTTTTGTTCTAAAAGCCGTTATATGATTGTCCACAAGCATGCCCTAAATTTATGCGCATTACTCTGAAGAAACATGCTGCCTGCTTCAAGCTGAAGCATAATTCAATTTAACTCAGTACTTATGTAGTACTGCAAAAACAGTAGTAGTTGGAATAATATTCAAAGGCTACTTACGAGGAATAACTGTTCAGTGAGAGTTGGTATCAAACATCACAAGGGTAATCCTGATAACAAGTCTCCATGGACTGCAGCGTACCCCTGTCATGAGGTATGCCTTGCAGCAGTACGCTGGTGGACAGCTCACCAGTTTGGCATTCTGAAAATTCAGTCACACTATCAGTTTAGACGAGACGCATCACAAGACTTGTGAAAAACGTTTTATAGACTTCAGCAGTTATGTTGCTTGGTGAGTTGGTTGTTTGTTAATGCGATTTAGATGTTTTAATCACAAAATTATTATCGAAAGCTGTGGCACAGCTTGGCGCACAATCTAGCAAAAAATTAACTACTCTTTTAGTTCAAAAACATGGGATCTGTGCAACCATGCTTTAGCAGAAATGTAACAATGCTTTAAAATGAGCCCCTTTAAAGTAAAATGCTGTCTTGCGTACCAGAATCTTTCCCCACATTCTCTGTCTGCGATGAAATTGTCCTCGTTCTTGGCTTCAGAGCAGCTCGTGTTGGTGTGTTTCACTGATCACTGTGTCTGAGCATCTGACATCCTCGCCTCACTGTTGTCTGACATAGCAGGGGTTCGCCGGCAAGTGCATACCTTTCTGGTGGTGAGCCTAGGCAAAAAGTACATCATAAGAACTTCAAGAAAATCAATACATGCTCACAATTCATGCTTCGGAAGAACGAATAGTGCTTTAGGCAGTCGTGTACAAAAGGATGTGCAGATAATTTTGCGCCGCTACACTGTTTTCTGACCGCAATTTTCTTTTTTTTTCACATAGTTCAGGGACGAACCATCCCACCGAAACTGCCTATCAACAATTACTTATTTCGGTGTCGCTTTCATTTTTTTTTTTGTATAGAGCCACTAGCCATAGGAAAAAGAAAAAAAGATCGTTGCTCTTTTTTTTTCCTGGTTTTCGCCTAAGACTTACTCTTGTTTTTCGTTGTTAATAACTCTGCTTTTGCTATGATGGTAACTCGGAACTGCTGGCTCTGTAATCTTTGCCATTTTACTTTTATTTCCCCTTAGGCACATAAGCCTGTTGACTGCCTCTGACTTTCCTGGGTTGATGCATGTTGAACTGGCAATGATTGTAATTATGCTTCGTGTTTTCCTGATTAATGGTGCGTAATTTGGAGTATAAAATATGGTCTGTATTTCAGTAAAAAAAAACAGTTGGTAGTCTGCGCCCGTCCTGCCTTTTCATGTTTCCTTTGCGCTGCTCCTCTCCATGTTTCCTGATTTATTTGACTAGCCTTCGTATTATCCCAGAGAAATGTCTGATGCCACCCGATTCGACTCAATGCCGCATCATAAGCTGTTTACCAAAAATTGTAGAATGCGTAACAAACAGGTTCCACGGGCCTTTGAGAAAAGTTAGTAAAGTAAACGGTCCGTTGCTGGCCGAGTGGCAGATCCATACGCCGAGCCGTACACCTGCAGCGAACAGCGCTTCAAACGCGCAGCGCTCATAGAGTGCAATCCAACGCAGAGCACTCAACCTAGGCTATCTCCTAGCGAGAACGTTGGAGAATAAGGTACGCAAACCTGGTGTGGTAGACATTGGTGCAACCAACTCCCGCTCGAAGCAATGGGCGGACGAAGCAAGAGATGTATGCGCATCGGCACATGCCTGCAGAATGTAATGGAAAACAAACGCTCAAGGCGCGATGCTTAGTCGGAGCATAGCCACATACATACTAAAAAAAACAGCAACAAAAAACAACCACAAACCGGAACCCTGCGTAGCTAGCATCAAGAGCGGAGACATGCTCTGCGTGACTTCAAGACTTGGACTGGCACGTCGGGCTCCGAATGTAACAGTCGTCCGCAATGTGAAGCGAACACATAAAACTTCAATTCCCCGGCAGCCAGTCAGTCTATCCGGAGAGCACGGCGTACGAAGTCAGTTGATGCCTATACCGCTGATGAGCATTACTGGGGGAGCGGTGAAGCGCTACACCGCTGGTACTGCCTGCTCAGCCTCCTTCGGTGCTTTGGCAAAAGTGCACTTCACGCTAATGCGGCATTGCACAAGTAGCAAAGAAATCAAACGACGATCTGCGTCCGCAGGACAAGAGGGTGACCAACACGCTACATCGACGCTAGGCTTAGAAGGCAACGCAACACGACAACGCCCTCGCCGCGCGCTTCTCTGCTACCCTTGCGGCCCAGTCAGGACCCAGTGAGCGTACTACGTCATAGACGCACGGTGATGTCACAACTTATATCGCTTTCAGAACGCGCAGTCTGCGTCGTGATCATGTCAATGCCGATGGATCGGCATACTGATGATAATGATAAGCTCTTTATTTACTCCCAAAATAGGGGAACCAACCGAAAGTCTGGTTGCATTGCTTAGAGAAGGTCAGCAGGGATCCCTTGGGACTCTGCGGCCTCCAATGCTCGCATATTGAGCTGGCGCTGTTAGGCGAGGTCGGTGGTACGCAGGAGGGACTTCCACGCATACACTGTAGCTCAATTGTCTGCGTTGTGTCGTGTACATGCCCACATCATGTGAATGAATGTGGCCGGTTGTGAACAATGTTTGCAAGTAGGTGCAATTAGATTTGGGAATGTTGTTGCTGTTATGAACTTTATTTTTCCACCGATGTAGGAGGCCCCCTACTCCCCGCCCCCGGCACGCAGGCCTATGGGACGGAGGCCGGGGCCTCCGCGACTAAAGACAGGCGAAGCGGCAGTGTTTGTTCGCGGCTTCAGCCGCCAGGCGGATAGCTTGCTGCTGGTTGGTGGGGGACTCGCTCCGCAGTAGCAGTTACCAGGCTTCTCTACTATTTATGTTTTCCTTGGCGCCAGGGGAATCAAGGCATAGCCAGATTATGTGATCCAGAGTACCCCTTTCTCCGCAGGTTTCGCATTTATCGTCCGCCTTTTCCTCCACTTGCGTGTGGAAAAGCCAGACGGGACTTGAGAAACTCCCAGCTTGCAGGCGCTGCCAAGCGACGGCCTCCTTGTTAGTTAGCGTTCGGTCCGGTGGTGGCAGGGACCTTCTGCTAAGTCTGTAGTGTTCTAAAATTTCCTTATAAGTTCACAGCCTCTCGTCCATCCCATCGCAATCAGGCGGCTCTACTACGGCTGCCCGGAAGTAGAGAGCTCGGGCTAGCTCGTGCGCCGCCTCGTTGCCGGGGACGGACTCGTGCGCGGGGGTCCAAATAATTCGAATTTTATTTCAAGTATTCCTTTCTCTAAAATTTTGGCTGCCTCCGTCGAGACCCTCCCTTTTCCAAAATTCCAGACAGCTCTTTTACTGTCACTAATAACTATGCTGGCTTCCGTTCCAACGCAAGCGAGCGCTATTGCAACTTCTTCAGCCGTGTCTACATTTCGGCTTCTAACGGGCGCGGCGCGGCCGTTGACGACCATAGCCACCGCCGCCCCCGACTCCCCCTAGCCGCGTCCACGTAGGCGACCTCCCCCGGCTTCATTTTCCCCGCTTTCTTTGCGAGATTCTCGGCCCTCTTTTGTCTCCTCTCCTTGTTGTACGTAGGGTGCATGTTTTTAGGTAGGGGGGGCACTATTATATATTCGCGACACTTTCGTGGAATGTCTACTTGTGGCTTGTTCCTCTATCTGACTGCAGTCCCACCCAGTCGAGGATGATTCTGCCCGTGGTGGTCCTGCTCAATCTTTCTAGTTGCGCCATGCGCACAGCCTCCGCTAGTTCCGTCCAATTGTTTGCACCTCCATTTCGAGGAGGTGTTTTGGGAAAAGTTTGCTATATATCCATGGGTTTGGAAAGGTTCTTGTTTGTATTTCGCGCCAATGAACGGTCTTGCGCCGAGATAATTCCCGGTGTGCAGGGGGGCATAGACACCGTTCGAGCCGATAATGCTGGATGATGTCCGTGTACGTAACAAGGCGTAAATGAGTGCCTTGGGGAGTGTCAGAGGAAGCGGCAGGCTGAGAAGGGTGCTCCGCCCGGTAGCTGAGTTCTCGGGCTAGAGCATGCGCCTGTGCGTTCCCGCTGAGCGCCTCATGGGCTGGGGCCGATATGAGAAGACGAGGCATAGACGGTAAGGGGAGAGATTGGAGGATGAGGGTTGGGAAGCCCACAGCTTCGGCATTTGGTAACTGTGCTCACGCATACGTCGGATCGGTGGCTGAACTCGGCGCAACGGTAGCGTATACCTCATATATATTTTTGAAGATGATAAAGCAGTGTCTGCTGTTACCAAATTAGGTCCATGCAGTGATCTGAGATTGGGCGAAGGTGATCAGCACGGCAGAGGTGTTGCCGAGTCTTCTGAATTTCTTGATAGGAGGGTGTCGGTTGTCTTGGAGTTTTGCTTGAATAGTTGCATGATCGAGACGGATATCAACCCCTCTGATCATTCCTCTTCCTGAACAGTCGTCTGGTGCAAAGTACACTGATATTCCGTACGATCATTGGCCGATGAAGAGCTCTTTAAGATGTATGGTGCGCTCAGCCGGTTCGACGTTTGGTGTGCAGTAAGCGAAAGTGTTTTGTAGTAGTTGGCTTGCATAAGGTCCTCATGCCGGATGGAATCGCGGGTGAAGTTTGCTGCCGCACAGATCGCTTCGAGCAGTTGAAATGTAGTTGTCTTGGAGAGTAGTAATCCTCCTCTGGGGCGAATGATGAGCTTGAGCGTGTTGCAAGGCAGGCGGGGCTGCTTGGAAGCTACCGAGCGTCTAGCGAGTTGGCGTCCACGTTGGCGAGGCGTAAGCGCGTCGGGACTTCGGGTGCGGGTTTCCCCTTCACTGTTCTAGCTTCCTGGAGCTTATTCACTTTAGTCAGCCATTCACTAGCTGCAAATTCATCGGGCGTTAGCCGGCCGCCGCCACGGACGGACGCACGCTCCCGAGCTCCGCCAGCTAACCGCCAACCTGAGTGAGTCTCGGTCTCACGGCCACACATTTTGCTCAATATCTTTTGAAGTTCTTTGCGTAGCTCGGTCAAAGTTACACCATTGTGTGCATATTTGTTTCCCGCAAAGTGTCATACAATTTTTATTTTTATCCGACCACTAATAATTAATTTACAGCCAAAACACTGAAAATCCCGCCAAAAAATTCTTTAAAGTTTTCCAACTTATTCTTAACCTTCCGCTCCTTACACCTAATACTTCGAGCTCAACTAGACACACTTACATAACCACTAAGGTCCCTCCTCCAACTCTTCCGCGACTCTAAACCATAAAAACAACCCTAACACAGGTAAATAATTCAATTATTGAAACACCTAATTGGAAAAACAAATTCGAATAATTCCCTTTCAGTCAACTACACCCGTTAAATAATAACGTCAATAGCTTCCCCTCCGCAACCCCATTCCAGCGACACCCCCATTAACCTACTCACTTTAATATTTAACAAGATAATAATTAAAATCTCAAATTCCTTTGTCTTTTTCCCCCGCGTAAAAACTAACTTTTAAACCAAGAAACATACAGCGTCCATAATCACATACCCTTAAAGCTCAACGATTCCCTAACAAAACAACACTTAATCCGCACAAATACACCCACACAATCCAAATCTACACTATTTTTTCCAAAATTTTCAGATTCGGACTTAGTCACATACCACCACGTGTTTAGCTAACTTCCAATCTAACAACCGCACAACCTCAATAACTGCATATTCTTAACACTCAACTTCTTCCGAACAAAACAACACTTAATTCGCACGAATCCATCGACACAATCCAATTCTACACTATTTTTCCTAAAATTTTCAGATTCGGACTTAGCCTCAAAACAACATTAACCACCCCACCTTTTTTTTTTTTTTTTTTTTCTTGTCGTTGTTGGCTTACGTTACAGTACAACTTAACCTCCGAACCCAATTCCCCATCTGTTCCCATTTCCCTACCACTACCTCAATCATTATTATTATTATTATTTTTTTTTGTCATTGTTTTTTTTTTTTTGCTTCTTTTGTTGTTGTTGTTCTCTCCACCATTGTCCCTTTTGAGTGTCCGACTGTCCCAGTGAACCAAACTTGCCTATCAAAACTCCATAGCCTCATCCGTTTGAACTCCAATCCGTTCAAAAGTAATGCAGAAGGACACTTCCCACTACACAATTCTCACAAAAAAGAGCTCCAGACAAAAAAACCCAACATCAGAGATGTCTCACACACCGGCACGAACCTCTAGCCAGACACTAAGTAAAAAGAAAACCCTAGAGAACCCCCTGAGCACGTCGGACAGCTCTTCTTCGAGCTCGGACCAATCGGAGGACGAGAGAGAGGCTCCTCAAAATCCTCCCACACGGGAAAAATCCACATCAAGGGCACCAGGCCCAGAGGAGGGGGTAACCCCAGTAGAGGGGAATGAGGAGGCAGCCTCCATCCTTCAGAAGAATGACATTGAATTTATGCAGGCAATAGCAGCAGGACGGGGTAATGGCCTCTCAATGGCAGTAACAAACAAGCTCCTCGAAGCTTACAACAACCTTAAAACCGCGTACATCACATCTGCTCTCAAAAACGCAGAACTCACAGGCTCCATCAAGGCCCTCAGGGAGATCAAAGCTGCTTCCCCCCCACCACCCAGACCTGCAGACAAAGCCGAAACAAAAGACAATCCACCTCAGTCCAAAACCATCATCATACAGGCTAAATCCCCCAGTGGCGCAAAGCCAACTGCCATCGCCACATTCCTACAAAAAAACTACGATCCGGCAGAATATGGACTGACAGATGTGGAGGTGCGAGTCACTGGGGACAGAGTGTCTGTCAGCTCCACCAGCCAGGAGGGGCTCAAAAAGCTTCAGACCGCCCTGGAGAATAATCCAAGAGCTCATGAGCTGACAACACATCAACTAGCACTGAGGGGGCCGACTTTTAAGATAGTTGGCCTCCCCAGGGACTTGGAGAGTGGGGACATTGTCCCTGAGCTAAAACGACATAACTCCCTCCTCACAAACGAGGAGGGACTCCAGATCACTGCGGATTATGTCAACCCAAGCGGCAGGAGGGTTATTATCCTAGCCACCAGCACAAACACATTCCGACGCCTCAGGGAAACTCACCTAGTTCGGATGGGATGGACTTCATATCCCATCTACATCAACCACAACACACCACTCTGCACGCAGTGTGCCACCTACGGGCACGTGGCAAAACATTGCCGCAACAGAGAACGCGCGTGCACCATATGTGCGCAGGGCCACCACAAAGATGAATGCCGCAGTGACACGCCTAGGTGCAGGGCATGCGCTGCCTCTGGCTGCCACAATGCCGAACACACCATGGGCAGCAGAGCCTGCCCCTCCCTCCGACGAATTCAGACAAAGCAAGAAGCTCTCTGGCAGTAAGACAAAATCAACCCTCTGAAACATGGCTACTAATCTGGACTCGTCCCCCCAACCCAACGCACACACACTGCACTCCACCACACCCATAGACCAAAGCACACACTCTCAACACAAAACACAACCCCTTAAAATAATACAAGCAAATCTGGCACACGCATCAAAAGCCAACGAACTTCTACACGTATATCAAAAACAACACTTTCACGACATCTCACTCATCCAGGAGCCATATCACTACAACAACAAGATTACCTCATTTCCTTTGAAAGACAAAATTATTGCATTTGACCAAACACCAAAAACTGCAATCATAGTACATAACAAAAGTATTCAGGTCTTCCCAATTAAAATCACAAAAACACTAATAGCTGCAAGAATCACATGGCACAAACAACAACTCCTACTTATAAACATCTACGCGCCACCAAAAGATGATATTGAAACACACATCTCACTAATTGAACAACTCATCACACACAACGAGCACACAATCATAGCAGGTGACTTTAACTCAAAAAATCCAGCATGGGGCGGCCCAACAAGCGATGCAAGAGGTGAGGCTTTAATTGAATTTTTTAACACAATTAACTACACAGTCCTTAATCATCCCAACAGCCCCCCCACATTTGAAACAACCAATGGACGCAGCTGGATTGACATAACTGCAACAACACCAAACACACTAACCCACATAAACAACTGGGAAGTCTTGAATTACGAAAACTCTAGTGATCACAAATACATACTATTCGAACTATTTAAGGGCAAACAATCACCTCAAAAAAGACTCACACAAAATGGCACACACAAAATACTCCAAACCCTTAAAGACGACACATGGCTTAGGGAGACTGCCAACACACCAATCACATCAATTACACGACTCGAACACATTATCAACCACCTATACAGAAAAATAGGAAAATTGACAAAAAAATTCGAAAAAACAGTGAACAACGAACATACCCCAAATCCCTGGTGGACAACCGAACTCGAAATCGAAAGGAAAAAAGTAAGGGCTATGCGGAGAAGACATCAAAAGGCTCCAGAAACACTTAGAGAAGAATTCAAGACAAAATACACAACAGCGCTTAAAACATACCAGCAAAACATCGCCAACACCAGAAACAAATCCTGGAAAGAATACTGCAGTAAAGTAGCAAAAGCCCATTCACACTCCCCTACAAAATAGCGGCCAATAAAATTAAAAAACAAGTCATCATTCCATCAATCAGGAAAACCGACGGCACCGAAACAAAAACACTAGAAGAATCAGTAAACCTTATCCTCGAAGCACTCTTCTCAACACCACAGGCAACAATAACAGGTACAACAAAACAATCACTGTTACCTCCAGAAAACGCAACAAACACTCACGCTACCACTCAAAATGACATACCATTCACAGAACTAGAAGTAGACACAACCATTAAGGCACTTAAGAAACATATAGCACCAGGTCCAGACAATTTAACAACACCATTTATCCAATCGCTATATGACAACCACAAACTACTCTTCATTAACATCTTCAACGCATGTCTCGCATTAGGACACTTCCCATCCCACTGGAAAGAATCCAAGATCATACTCATCCCCAAAAAAGAATTCTCACATAAAAACCCAACACCAAACCAATTTAGACCAATAGCCCTTAACTCCATATTCGGAAAAATTCTTGAAACCCTTCTTAAAAACCGCATCTATCACTTCCTCTACACAAAAAACCTCTTCCCGTCCAACCAATTTGGCTTTACACACAACATTTCCGCAACACTTGCACTTCAGTCTCTCCTTAACAACATCAAAGAAAACAAAGCCAAAAATCACACCACTATCATTATCTCCCTGGACATTAAAAACGCCTTCAATCTCATCCAAAAATCTCACATAACTAAATTTCTCCACCAAAATAACTGCCCACCTAATCTCAACAAAATTGTAGCTGAAACCCTCACAGATAGATCGATTTCCTTTTCCACAGGCAACACAATCATCACACACAAAATTCCACAAGGTTCCCCACAAGGATCCCCCCTCAGCCCACTACTATGGAACATAACAATCACAGATCTACTCAATACTACCACACCACAACACACACAAATACAAGCATTTGCAGATGACATAACAATCGCAATACACGGACATTCAAGAACAGTACTGGAACAACGAGCTGCACACGTTTTAGACATTATTCAATGCTGGGCAGAAACAAAACAGATCCAGTTCAGCCCTCACAAAAGCAAATTCCTAATAATTGGCAATAAATACCAAACCAGACCACCAAAAATTAAATTCGATGGACAAACACTAACACACAAAACAACTCTTAAAATACTAGGCGTTACATTCGACTCCAAACTCTCATTTCTACCACACCTTAACGACATCCAACAAAAAGTCTCCACTATCACTACAAACATCGCTAGATTCACAGGACACACATGGGGCATGACATCATCACACCTCCGAGACATCTACATCCGCGCCACAGAAAGACTAATAATTTACTCCGCGCCAATTTGGTACACACCTAGCTCAACAATTCTCAGGAAACTACAAACAATTCAAAGAATTCCACTCACCAAAATAACTAAAGCATTCAGAACAGTACCAAATTCGGCCCTCCCAATCCTCTCAAACATACCCCCCATACACCTGACCATCGAACGGGAGAACACACTCTACAGCATTCTACACAACAACAAGCCACACCAACATGAAGATCTCCTCATCACCTCTGACAACATAGCCCACAAAGCAGACATCTGGCTTACACATCCTGCAAAATTAACCACAATCAACTACACCACACAAATTCCAACTTCCGCCGATCTTTACATATACACCGACGGCTCACAGTCTGAAAACGGAACCGGATCAGCAATAGCAATTCTAAATTCTAAACACCAACTAATAGAAACGAAACAATTCAAGCTACCAAATTACTCTTCTAACTTTGAAGCCGAAGCCAACGCCATCATACAAGCAATACACTATGCAAACAACACCCATTACATAACAATAGCCATCCTCACAGACAGCTTATCAACACTCAAAGGCCTCAAAAATCCAACTAACACCAACCCACTCATCCACAACATCAAATCAACACTCCAGCAATCATCTCAAAAACACAATATCACATTACACTACGTCAAAGCACACACCGGAATAATTGGCAACGAAATAGCAGATGAAGCAGCAAAAGAGGCAACCAAACAAGGCACACAACTCCACACCCCAATCACAAAGCAATATGTTAAAACAATCCTCCGTACACAAATGCACAAAAAATGGGTAACTCACTGGCACACAACAGGCAGACACACAAGCACATACAACTGGATCAAAAATCCAAAACACATCCCACCACACTTCCCCACCAACTACTACACCACCCAAGCACTCACAGAACACGGACGCTTACCACATTACCTACAACGATTCAAAATCACCAACAACAACAACTGTAAATGTGGGGCACCTTCAAACAGCATAGACCACTACCTCCTAGACTGCCCCATCACAGCAACAGAAAGACAACCAATCATACATAAATACCCAAACCCACTTCAACACAAACCAGAAATTCTAAAACACAAAGAAACTTACATAGCATTGGAACAAATAATGGAAAAAATTAATCAAGAAATTCCACAGACATAAACTCACCACAGGAGGACGAAACCAATTAGCAAATTCACTACCCAAAGTCAAACCGAATCATCCCAATCCTGACCAATTAGCGCCGAATGGGGCCCAGAAGCCAGTAATTCCAGATCTACTCAAGAATCATCTCATCTCCATCCTTACCCCTTTCTATTTATATACATCTATCTATATAGATATTCCTTTTTTTTTTCTTTTTTTTTCTTTTTTTTTTCCCTTCTCTGTCCTCCCCCATACTCATTTTTTCTTCCTCTTGCTTTACTCTTCTTTTTCTGCCGTCCTTGGTATGGGGAGGGATGGAAAAGAACTCGGTTTTTTTTTTTTTTTTTTTTTTTTTTTGTTCCTATATATACAGTTTTGTGTATATATTTATATATACCACTTTTTCTCCGTATTACAATTACTCTCTCTCCCCGGCCCTCTCCATCTAACCAATCAACCAAATTCACTCAACCCACCCCCCCCCCAAAAAAAAAAAAAAAAGGGGAAAGGGAAGGGGAAGAAGGGAAAATGGGAAAAAAAGGGGAAAGGGATGGAAGCGGAAAAGGGAAAAGGAGGGGAAAAAAGGGAAAACAACTCACGCAATTCCTCCTCCCCCTTCTCCTGAAGGGTAAACGAAGAAGAGGGGAAGGGAGGGAAAAAGAAAAGGGAACCTCCCCTAGTTGGGAGAGAAGAATCACCCCCAGGCCCAACAAAACCATAAGGCACGACAAGGCTAAGGCCAAAGTCATGCACTCAATGAGGCTCCGGCCCAACATAATCAGGCATCATGCCTCATCCAACACCCAACCACCAGAGCGGGTTACCCTTGATGGGCCCCGCAAGTGGCACAGAGTCACTGACATCTGTGCTGCGCACTCACTTAGCGCCTACAATCAGCGCGAGTGGCAGGGGCTAACCCATTCTGCTGCGCAGTGCTGCTATCTGCCGGCCTTTAATACAACATCAGGCTCGGCAAGGGCAATGGCCATTTCACTGTACTCTGTACACTGACTATCCCACTACAGGATAGCAGACGGGTGAGCTCGCACAAGCAACATCCGGTAAGACGAGGGTGGTCAGTCGCTCACTGAAGCGGCTCCCGGGCGGAGGCTCGTAACCACGCCCGGGACCTACGAGAACTTCAAACCAACCAGAACATCAAGGCTGGGGGTCCATCAAATCACTCACCTCAAAATGGAAATACAATAGGGGGAGGGGGAAGCACAATTGGCAACAATACCAACGGGTCATTGAGGCTGAGGTCAGCTTCCACACTTGACTCACTTCACTTGACAAAATATCCTCCCAACTAATTCAAAGGAAGGACGGGGGAGGGGGGAGAGAGAGGGGAAAACAAACGAAAACAGAAGGGGGGGACGGGAGAGTGGGGGATGGCACTGACTTTCACAACCTTGGGGGACTATTAATGTAACTGACTACATAAACTGTAAATGCCATACTCACATAAAGAGGAGGGAGGGGGAAGGGGGGGGGGGGGAGGGGGGGGGGGGGAAAAAGGGGAAAAATTCCAAATCAACCCCCCTTTCAAAAACAACTTAGCAATTATAAATCTCTCTAGGTACGTGTTGTACATCTATGTAAGTCTATGTACATGTATATATGTGTATGTATATACTTTAATATATATATATATACCTTTTCTTTTCTTTTTTTTTTCTTTCTTTTTTTTTCAGTATTTTCAAACACACTTTCAATTATACTATATTCCCTTTCTTTTTTTTTTATTTATTTATTTTTTTTCTCCCTCTCTCTCTTTCCTTCCCCTCCTCCTTCCCTCATATCGCCCCCCAACTCTATTCCCCACCTCCCCACACCTTCATCATATCCAACAGGAAACCCAACCAAGGGGCCTTCCTTCATCCCCCCTCGCCATAATTACTGCAACAAAAGTTTCCTCCATACTACAAAATGGGTGGGGGTCTTTTGACGAGGGCGGGGGAGGGGAAAACACCTAGGAACAATATTAAGGGTGGGGGGCCTCTGATCTGATCTTTTTTAAGATTTTACAGTGTCCCACCCATCCACCAAACATCATCGTAAGAAACACCCAGGCAACGCAAGCCTGGCCCCACCTGACACCTCCACATAACGAAACCTTGGCTCCACGACGATCCGGAGAAGACCTCGAAGACTACAGTAAATATCAATTGTTAGCAGCAAGAAGCATGTAAATAGCTATACAATTTCACTGAAGCATCTAATCTAGTAATTACAAATGTTACCAGCAAGAATCATGTAAAACCCATGTAACTGCACTGAAACATTTAATCAAATAAATCCGCTATGACTTGCCCGTTCCCGTGGCGGCGGCTGGGCTGGATAGTAGATATTTTTTTTTTTTTTAATTCTTTTATTGGAGCAATCCCTATTCATTTTTCTTACTATTGGTTTAAGCCCGTTATACCTAGTGGCACGGGCAGAGGCAAAATATTTTATGTTTTTTTTTTTTTTTTTGGGAAGCCTCACCATAGTATATATATATATGTACGCCTTCCAGAGTCAACTTCATGGCGGCAGGCGGCGCGTGGGCTCGCTCGGCGCCCGATGCAGCTGGCGGCGCAGCCGCGGCGAGGAGCGGTAGGCCTAACAGAGCATAGATACGGAGTGGTCGCGGCAAAAATCGACCGTAAATGGTCAGACATCGTTGTGCGTACTTGGCAATGGTGTCCGTAGGATCCTGACGACGTTAGAAATCCAGTAGCATTGATGATTGTATGCTGGAGTCGCACTGTCCGGGGTTACGGTAAGAAAATTACGGAACCCACGTGTAGTGCGTCCGTCGCCGCTGGTTGTCCGGCCGCGGCATACTGAACATTTCGCCAGGCATGACAATAAAACCAAATTAAAATATGTTCCACGCAGAGCCCGCGGATGAAACTCGCTGCAAGGTACCTCGGTTCATTCAGAAGTCGAGTCGCATCGCCATCTCAGCCTCAAAATTAGGTGTCTCTATCCCTTTAAGCATGTACGACCAGCTCGCCCAACAACGTGCACTCTTAACATTGGGCCACTAAACTGCGATGAGGCGTCAAGTTTTATCGTGCTGGGGTCCGAAGCCCGCCATTACACCTCTTTCTCTCTCTTTTCACTCCCAATATAACTCGGCCCTATATAACTATCCGGCTAAATAAAGGTTTCTTCTCTCTCTCTCTCTTTTTGCTAGGACACGGTGCTCTCTTTTTTTTCTATTTTCTCTACTTTCTCTCTTCTGTATGCACGAGGCAGCGCAGGTGGCTCATGTACAGAGCCAGTAACAGGCCCGTGCAATTTCGTTTCCTTTTATCTAATACTAATAATAATAATAACTGGTTCATAGGAAGGGAAAGGCGCAGTATCTGTCACGCTTGTTTCTGTGGACACCTGAGCCGCGCTGTAAGGGAAGTGAGGAAGGTTGGAGTTAAAGTGGAAAGAGAGAAATAGGAGCCGTAGTGGAGGGCTACGGAGTAATTTCGACCACCTGGAGATCTTTAACGCGCGCTGACATCGCACAGCACACGGACGCCTCTTCGTTTTCCTCCGTTGAAACGCAGCCGCCGAGATCGGGTTAGAACCCGGGTACTCCGGCATAGTAGTCGCGCGTCTCACCACTGCACCACCCCGGCGGGGCTTCTATCTACACTACAACAACAACGACATGGTTAATGTGTCCTCTAAGAATTGTGATATATACTGTGCCTTTCCTTTCCTGTACACTTATTTGAAACGCCACTGATGCCTTTTGTACTGAACAGTGATCCTTTCCAGCCTCCAAGAATTTGGGGTCGGAAAGAAGACGTACGACTATGTAAAATACTTGCTGTCGGGTAGAACGATAAAGATAAGATTTCAAGATATTGAATCCTCAAGTGTCAAACTAGGAAGCAGGGGCACGCCGTAGGGTTCGGTGCTGTACCCGTTCCTGTTTAATGTGGACATGCGAAACCTCCCGGAAGAATAATAATAGTTACGGACTTGTTCTCAAGAAGAACACAGATGAGGAAAGAAGGAAGAAGTGTGCGCGCCCTTTTGACCTTTGTCTTGTGCATCTGTGTTGCTACCCGCTGGCCGTGTGTACCTGGCGTACTGAACTGGCTAGAACGTCTCGGTCGTGACGCTAAGGGTGTAACATTGTGGTGGAGAAGCCGGGTAACGATCCCTGGCGCTACACACAGCACCGATACAACTGGAGCCTCGCCGTAGTCGTCGCCTTGCGGGCCTCGAACCGCAAACCAGCGCCATGCAATCGGCCAATGACCCGCAAGAAGCCCGTGGTGACGCGGTAATCCAGGCTGAAGACCGGCCTGCGGGCGCAGCGAACAATTCCTCGCATCACTATCGGGAGCCTCGGACTTTCGCGGGAGCGGCAGGCGAGGACGTCGACGAGGGGTTGACCTACTACCAACGGGTGACATGATACAATCGATGGGACGCCGCCGCTTAGCTTGCAAGCGTGGTTTTATTCCTAACACATACTGCAATTGTTTGGTTCGAAAACTACGAAGAGTCGCTTACCACCTGGGACCGTTTCGTTATCGAATTGCGTCAGTGCTTTGGCGACTGCCTTGCACGAAGGAAGCGGGCTGAACACACGGTTGCGCACAGAGCTCAGCTACCTGGGGAAACGTGTACTACTTACATAGAGGAGGTCCTGAAGCTATGTACAACAGCAAGCGTTAATATGACCGAGGAAGATAAAGTAGGATATATTCTGAAGGGCATCGCAGATGATGCTTATAATTTTCTAATTGCCAAAGGTGACCTGAAAGCCATCTGATGTAATTCGGCATGTTTGCACATTCGAGACATTGAAGACGCGTCGCATAACGGCAAAATTTGGGTGGCTCGGCAACATTCCATCTGTGGCAAGCATTGAAGACAGCTTCATTGTCGTCGACGATCCGGCAAATAGTTTGCGAGGAACTGCAGCGGTTGGAGCCCCCTGCACAGTGTCCATCATTAGTGCCTCTGACGTTGTCGGCTTTCGAGGGCCTACCTCCTTGCTCCCCTCAATACGGCACACGCCAACGCTTGATCCAACAGCCCGACGCCGAGGTTCGATAGCCCTGGTCATCCGCCTCGCTACGACTCACGCCCGGCTAACCTCTTGTCGCACTAGAATCCGCACTATGAGTACCATCCTCAACCACTACCTGCTCGCTATTTCCGGCGTCCAGCCGAAAGGCCTGAAGATGAATTTCGTTACCAATGCGCCCTGCCTCCTCGGAACCCTCCAGGGAACAAGATTTTCGTCGCACAACCACCGCGTGCCACTGCTGCGGCATTGAGGAGCACATAGCTCGGTACTGCCGCAGCCGCCCACTCACCCGTTACTATCGGCCCGTTCAACATGCTCCGCCAGGTAACCATTTCTACGACTCTCCTTGACAATGGTCCCCATCTTCGTATGAATATCCTTAGACCGATGGATCGCGCAGTCGCTCTCTTGCTTCCGACCGAAGTTTCTCACCACCACCTGCCTCTTCTGCGCGCCGCTCTCCGTCACCACGGCCACGGCGGCGGTCGCCATCGTCTTTGCCGGAAAGCTAGTCAGCGCGACCGCTGGAGGTCAGGACGCTGGAGACTGTGCGCTGCTTGTAGAAATTCCTCCATCTGTTGTTATGTTAAAGAACATGGTGTATGTGCTTGTGGATGGTGTGGCGACAATGACTTTAGTGGATTCCAGGGCAGCGCAGACCTCGCTGCTGCGCTTTGATGGAGGCGAAACGAAGAGGCGTCCGTGTGCTGTGCGATGTCAGCGCATGTTGAAGATCCCCAGGTGGTCGAAATTACTCCGTAGCCCTCCACTACGGCTCCTCTTTCTCTCTTTCCACTTTAACTCCCACCTTCCTCCCTTCCCTTACGGCGCGGTTAAGGTGTCCACGTGACAAATACTGCGCCTTTCCATTCCTGTGAACCAATAAATATTATTATGTCGCTTCGGTGAGCGTCAGATTTTGATACTAGGACACCTAGTCGATCGTGAAGGCGTCAGACCTGACCCTCTAAAGACCGCGGCCGTTGCATCGTTTCCAACACCTTAGAACCTGAATCAGCTTCGAAGTTTCCTAGGACTGTGCTCATATTTTCGCCGCCTCATTCCCCGTTTTGCTGACAACGCTAACCCACTCACGTGCCTTCTCGACAAAGACGCTCCCTTCGAGTGGACATCAGAGTGTGACACTTCGCCAGCTCAAGTTTTTATTATCACACCCGATTCTCCGTCATTTCAACCCTTCTGCTCCAATGGAACTGCACACAGACGCCAGTGGTGTTGGCATTGGTGCTATGCTGATGCAACGTTTCAGCGACAAGGATCGTGTCATTACTTACGCCAGTCGTTCCTTAAGCAAACCTGAATGCAATTATACAATCACTGTGCAGGAATGCCTCGCTGTAGTTTTCGCCGTTCAGCGTTTTCGCTGTTATCTATACGGGCGGCCCTTCACAGTGGTCACTGATCATCATTCCCTGTGCTGGCTGATAAACCTCCGTGACCCATCTGGCCGTCTTGCACGGTGTGGCAATCCGTTTACAAGATTGATTATACAGTTTCGTACTAGAGTGGACGCCGGCACGCTGACGCGGACTTTCTCAATTTTACCACTTCCCACGACGGAATGTGACGCCGACAATTTGGTCATTACATCGCTGCGGTTTTACCTTCATTCCCCAATACCCGTACGTTCCACACTGAGCAGAGGAAGGACGAGAATCTCCAACCATTCTTTACCACTGCAGGGGACCCTACAGCTTTCAGTTTCTGTTGAATGCAGGGTGGTCTTTTCTACAAAAAGGACTATTCTGCCACTGGTCTCCGCTACCTTCTGGTGGTGCCCGTCAGCCTACACTCCTCTGTTTTGCGCGTTATGCATGACGACCCCACTTCGGTGCACCTGGGATCTGCGCGGACGCTCTATCGCATCCAAGAACGCTTCTACTAGCCACGGTTGCGTGAAACCAGTGAGAAGTATGTGGCTAGTTGTGCTCAGTATGCGAGTCACAAACGCCCCACCGGCACTCTTCCTAGTCTCCTTCATCCTGTGACGCCTCCATGATCCCCTTTTGAGAAGGTCGGGGTAGACCTCTTGGGACCCTTTCCCAAGTCTCATTCTTGCAACCGCTGCATCTTCATCTGCACTGATTACCACACTCGTTACTGTGAGACGGCAGCTCTCCATCGGCTACTCCACACCAAGTCTCCCTCTTTCTGCTGCACTCTGTTATACTGCGCCATGGGCCTCCCCGAGTGTTTATCGGCGACCGAGGTCGTCAGTTCACCGCTGATGTTGTCGAAGAACTCCTTTGTTTGTGCGAAACGCATTTCCGACATTCTACCCCTCATCATCCGCAAACAAATGGGTTGACCGAGCGAACCAACCGGACACTCACCAACATGCTTTCGATGTACGTCACCGCCGACAACAAGGACTAGGACTCTGTGCTACCATTTTAAAACATACGCATACAGTACCGCCCAATAGGAAGCAACACGTTACAGTCCATTCTTTCTCCTCTATGCTCGATCGCCTCGACACACCCTCGACACCATCCTCCCGTTCTACACAGACGACAATTTTGGAATTGCTGAGATCCTCTGCCGGGCTGAAGAAGCCCGCCTGAGAACTCGCGCCTCACAAAAGCGCTCGAAATCCCGCTATGACGACCACCATCGCCACGTCACCTACCTCCCTGGCGAGACGGTCTGGCTTTGGCGTCCATTAAGGAAGCGTGGCATAAGTGAGAAAATGCTCGCGCACTATACCGGCCTCTATGTTATCCTCGAGAAAATTAGTGACCTCACCTATCGGATTGCGCGTCTTACCAAAAGTGGCCGACATTCTTCACGAACTGAGCTTGTTCACGTCGCGCGTAACCCTGTCATCTTTGTGCTGATGATTGACTCGCCCGAAGGGCTTCGCCTGCGACGGGGGAAGTGTTACGGACTTGTTAAGCAGAACACGGAGGAGCAAAGCAGGAAGAGGAAGAAGTGTGCTCGCCCGTTCGACCTTTGTTTCGTGGCATCTGTGTTGCTCCCCGCTGGCCGTGTGTATTTGGCAAACTGAACCGGCTAGAACGTCTTGGTCGCGATGCTAAGGGCGTAACAATATAATTGGTTCACAGGAAGGGAAAGGCGGAGTAGCTGTCACACTTGCTCTGTGGACACTTGAAGCGCGCCGTAAGAGAAGGGATGAAGGTGGGAGTGAAAGTGGAAAGAAAAAAAAGGGGAGCCGTAGTGGAGGGCTACGAAGTGATTTTAGACCTCCTGGGGATCTTTAACGTGCGTTGACATCACGCAGCACACGGACGCCATTTCGTTTTGCCTCCATCGAAACGCAGCCGCCGTGGCCGGGTTCGAACCCGGGAACTCCGGCACAGTAGTCGGGCGTCTTACCACTGCACCACACCGACGGGGCCCACGAAAGAACTGAGGAAGGTGAAAAACTTGAAATTCAGCATGTACACGGACGACGTTAATCTGTGGATCACCCAGGAAAGTGACGCGAGCATCGAGGCGCGCTTACAGGCGTGAACGGACACTGTGGTGTCATACGCGGCCGAAAGGGACCGCTCGTGCTCTCCACAAAAATCGGAACTATTTATATACAACCCGGAGACACTGAGGTGCAAAGGTGAGATGACCAGCACGTAACAGCAGACGGAAGTTGAGCAAATAAGAATCCTGGGGCTGTTTCCACAAGCAGATTGGTACAGCAATACAAGGTAAGGAAAAGTCAGGGCAAGTTGGTGATACATTATCAAAAAAAAAACAAAAACAGCGCGAACAAATGGGGACGAAAATAAGCTTCGAGCAGCGCTTCCGGGGCTGGCGCTAGCCTAGCTCGCGCCCCTATTCGATCGGCTCGCAGCCTAACTCCGGGCTGCGAGGCTTATCTTTTTTCAGGCCAGCCTGCTGTATACCTGCCTACGGTGCTTCTGGGGCTGTCCTGCTGCGGTCGCGGACGGCACCGCGACTTCCGCTTGCGGGCCTGGCCTGCAGACCCGCGGGCGGTATTTTTGGCCGCAATTTTGCGGTTGCGGACTTAGTCGGGGCCGCTGACCTGCCGCGGCTGCTGTTGCTGCTCGCTGCTGGCGGCCGCCCGGTTCGCAGGTTGGTCCCGCCCTGCCGATTCTACCGCGCGGTCCTGCGCCACGCCCGCGGCTACCGCCAGGGAGTGGCGGCTTTTTCGGCCGCTTTTTTGTGGCGGCTGGACTTTGTCCCGCCTGGCCTCGCTGCCTTAGCGAGGCTTAGGCCTAGGCCTAGCCCTGTCCCGCCGGTGGCCTGGCAGGCGGTCTCCCGTGGCCGCGCCCATGGTGACCTCGGGCCCTTCGGCGTCGCCACCTTCTCCAGGAGCGTCGCGCGCATCACCTGCGTCCCCGTAGCCAACGACATCGGCTGCGGATGACTTCAACCGAGCGGCGACCCACTCGGTGTCGCCGGACGCTGCATCGGTGCCATCGCCTTCAGGTGAGGGTATTCTTCCCTCGATGTCGCCTTTCTCGGATTCCGGCGACGCCGCTATCGCGGCAATTCCTGATGCGGGCACTGTTCCGGCGGAGCCTTTGTCCCCCGCGGACTCTGCCGCTGATGCGGCTGCACTTGGCGGTGGCCAGCACGACGGCCCGCTTGCTGGGCCCGGTGCTTCCCCGGCCGGGGGTTCGCGGGCGTCGGACTCCGGCGCGAACGTGCCCGGGCTCGTGCCGGCGGGCGAGACCAACGGCCAGGAGGGCTCGCCTCCTACGGAGGGTCCCTCCGGCCACACCGATTCGTTCGAGGCCCTCCCGCGGCTCGACCGCATCGTCATTTCAGGAGCGCCTCATAAACTTTATGAGCGCTCCTGAAAACAAGGTCGGTGTCCAGGCCCGCAAATACATCACACAGGTCTTCGCGGACGTGATGATTGGCTGCGCCGATTATCATGCGTTGGCGTCCTATGCCCGAGGCCGCTGCGAGGTTCTCCACGGCATGTGGGTGGCGGAGCGGCGAGAGAACGCCGAGCTGCGCGAGCGGGCGACGACGGCGGAGGTCCGGTTTCGGGACTTTGTACCATCTGCGGTTTTGGCGACGCCAGCGGCTCGACCGACCTTCGCACAAATCGTCGGGACTTCGCCGCGGTCGACGCAGGCACCACCCTCTGCGATGACGCCCACATCAACGTATGGGCAAGTGGCGGGCCATTTGGCATCTATTACCGCGACGTCGCCAGAGGCGACAACACAATCACAGGTCGTCCAGACCATTAAATCTAGCATCAACCCCGAAGACGCGGGAATCGGTCAAGTCACTATCAAAACCACGCAGAGTGGAGTAACTATAGTCGCTAAGGACCGCGCAACAATGGAGAACCTCCGCACCGCGATTAGAAATAACTCGGTTACAAACAATGTTATGAGCGTTCGCATCCCGGAAAGACGTCGCCCGCACGTGCGCATCTAGGGAGTCGATCCCGACGGGGCGGACGATGATTTAGTTAATAATATAATCTCAAAGAACTCAGATCTCCAGCTCGACCCTGCGACATGCACGCGCCGGTACACGTTTCGTGCCAGGGACGGCACGAAAACACATATTATTTCGGTGCCACCCGACGCCTTCCGCAGACTATAGCAAAGGGGCGTGTTACCATCGGGTGGTCCTGGACCTACACGTCCCTATGTGTACGTACTGCGTCCAGTACGGACACTCGAGGCGGAATTGTCGGGCGGCGTCGGATCCATCTTGTGCTACTTGCACGCGATGTGCCGGTAATCATTTAACGATTGCGTGCACGAACACCGTGCCGGACGCGGAGGTTGCCTGCGCGGTCTGCACGCGTGCGGGTCGCCAGGGTCCCCCGCACAGGGCGGGTGATAAGGTGTGCCCGATTTTGCTGGAGAGGGTGCTCCGCATGCGAAATCGGACACACTATGACACGTAGCCATCGGGTCGACTCCAAGGGGGGCGGGAGAGAGACTAAACTTTTCAACCAATTCAAAGGGCGTCATCGCAATCCTTTGCGATATCCCACGCGTTGTTCACCTCAGGAATCTCCACAGCGTGTTCGGTCTCCTCTCCCGTCCCCCTTCAAAATTAACCGCGCACAAATATGGCGTCCTAAAACTAAATTACTAACTTCTCTAATTAGGCCTCGCAGTTTTCTGCACTCCCGACCAAATTATATTATCAACGTTAACTTGGGATCACGTCGTCACAAAGATATGACGACGTCTAATTCGAAACCATCATCTTTTCGAATGATCCCATTTATACCATATTCACTTTCTGATTTGGTCAGGCTAATTCCTGAAACCTGTGTTTCATAACACAGGTTTCAGATTCACACCACATCGTTCCCACTCGTATCTTCTTCGCTTAGAATACTGTTTCATGATGCGGTTTTAGAGCCTCTCACTAATTTTCGAATTCGGCTTCTCAAATCTAAAATGAATTCGCTTGTATCTTTTTGGACCACTGTAAAAACGCTAAGCCAATTCTCATAGAAAGGCTACGAGAGGCTAACATAGACTTTGCATTAGTATCCGACCCATATACGAAGGGAAACGACATTCCGGAAATACCCCATAATTGGCAAATTTTTAGGCGCCATCAAATTCAAGAACGTGTATCATTGCACGCACCACTCGCTTTGACATTTTTTCATTGTTCGCATCATCCAAGGTAACATCAGTCACTTGCTCCACAACAACGGCATCATTTCTACCCCGCCGGGGTGGCGCAGTGGTTACGGCGCTCGACTACTGTTCCCAAAGACGCGGGATCGAATCCCGGCCTCGGCGGCAGCTTTTCGATGGAGGCGAAAGGCAAGGCGCCCGTGTACTGTGCGATGTCAGTGCACGTTAAAGAACCCCAGGTGGTCGAAATTACCGGAGTCCTCCACTACGGCGTCTCTCATAGCCTGAGTTGCTTTGGGACGTTAAACCCCACAAACCAACCAACCAACCATTCATCATTTCTGCATACGCTCCACCACACTACCCTATGACACCTACGCTTTACGACATACGTCAAACACTCATCACCACGTAGGGGATACCGGCGGTACTGGCTGGCGATTTTAATGCCAAGCATACCGCTTGGGGTCCGGAACTCTGCGATGCGAGAGGGAAGTTCCTCCGCTTCGCTATGGGTTCCGGTTTAGTCATCCTCAATAACCCACAATCCCCTCCGACATACACAACAAGTTACACAGATGGTTGGATAGACGTTTCTTTAGCTTCCCCATCACTCGTTAGGACAGGTTACTCATGCACAAAACACTTTCCGGACACAAACACATAGAGATTCGATTCGGTCCTATCACGCATCCAAGAGAGCGTAGGCTTACATACAGAGGAACAACACGTCTCCTCAACTCATTATCTTCATCTGGTTTCATGGATGCCGTTGTAGGCGCAAATTTGGCTTCACCGGCGGCATTAGATTTAATTCTTACTAAATTTCATAGTTTATTCGACTATTTTAGGAAACGAAATTTAACAACGACCCGTCCGAATTCTCGACCTAATTCAAACGATTCGAACCAATGGTGGACACCCGACATGACCATTGAGCGCTCCAGAGTCAGAGCACTCAGGAGACGTTATCAAAGATCTACGAAATTAGAAATACGAAAACATTTATGGTGACATTTATTACACCACATTGGCATCTTACCGCATCAAAATATCGGAAGCCTGCAATTCGTTAAATCAGGAGTCTTCGGGCGACCATACAAAATTGCGTTCAAAAAACTTCCGGCACCGATTACGCTTCCTCCTGTGGAACGGCACAATGACGGCGCCTCTGCTGGAAACAGCACAGACGTTGCTGGATGGTCAAGTTGCTTCGGATTCCGACGAAAACGGTAGCGACGCACACAGGGAGATACGTCTACTTGCGACAAGCCAGTCCCTGGGAGGACCGGACGACCCACTGTTTACGTCAGGCCGAAGTGGGCATGGCGGTGTCCCGCGTCAGACAGGGAACGGCGGCCGGATTGGACGGCATTAAGCCGCGCGTAGCACGCGAACTCTGGGAGCGTCATCCGAATTTTTACTTATTTATATTCAATGCGTCCCTTACACTGTGCCATTTTCCGATGGCCTGGCGTAAGGGACGCATCATTTTCTTGCCTAAACCGGGTCGGCCTCCGGAGATGACTTCATATCGGCCGATAGTCATGAATTCTACACTCGGTAAGGTGCTCGAGCGACTCTTGTACGGACGCCTGTACCATTTTTTATCGCGAAGTCAGTTATTACATCAGCAACAATTCGGTTTCACGAGACAGCGACGGGCCGTCCAGGCCTTGCATTCGCTTGGCACTCAATTAAGAGATATGCGCAATAACGGCCTGTACGCACTGCTCATTTCCATAGACTTTCGCGGCGCTTTTGACAGCGTTTGGCATCCTCTGGTACTGAGCTCGCTCGGAAACTGGGGTTGTCCGAGGAACCTGTTCGCGCTGCTCCGGTCTTTTCTATCTGACCGAGAGGTGGTATTCCGCTGCCAGGCGGGACGCGGTTGCGCGTCCCACCTTAGGCAGCCCGCAGGGATCTCCGCTGTCGCCGCTGCTGTGGAATATAGTGGTGCGCGGTTTGCTAGAGCTCCCGATGCCAGATGGTGTGTCGGTGGAGGCTTATGCGGATCACGTCATCCTTGTGCCTGCATCCGGCAGGAAGGCGCTGACGGAATTGGCAGAGAATGCTCTCGGCAGAGTAGCAACATGGGTGGAGAACGCGAGGGTTAACATCTCAAGGGAAAAGACAGTGTGCGTCCTTATTGCTCCCCCCAGGGGTGGAATGGGGCGCACACTTCCCACCGTACGACTTGGCGGAGTGCGCCTGCAGTTCAAGCCCTCCGTCAGGATTCTTGGTGTGGTCTTTGACCGTACCCTGTCGTTCATACCCCATGGTGACATGCTCAAGGAGAAAGCCGAGATCCTTGCCTCGCGCCTCAGCTCTTTCATGCGGCTTAGCGGCACACCGGCACCGGAGCAGCGGAGACAGCTTTACCAACAGGTCGTTCTTCCATCTCTTGCATATGCGTCACCCGTTTGGTGGACAGATTCGCCCCATTCGGGTTTACGTGCTCGACTGATTTCAGTCCAGCGCTCTCCGTTATTGGCACTTACGGGAGCGTATTCCACTACGAGCACGAGGGCGCTCCAAATTTTGCTGCACGCGCCTCCACTCGCGTTCGACCTTGACAGGTTCAACGCAGAGTTTGCGCTGTTTACGCAGCGCTTAGACACCACGTTTGGTCTTAAGTCATACCGTGCATCGGAGGTGGCCACACAGTTCGATGACTCGCTCGAGCACCCGTCAGAGGTCTTTTCAATCGCGTACGTCCGTTTGGACAGGGATGACGCGGAGGCAATGGTGTCGTCACCCGTCTTCCATGTCTACACGGATGGCGCGTACACCTCTGTCTCTGACGGGGCGGCCTACGTCGTTATGTCGCCAGCAGGCCGTATAACATCTGTCGGTCGCTTCAGAGTAGAGGGAGCATCTGGCGCATACGGCGTAGAACAAATAGCGTTTGATGAATATCTCCGCTGTGTACAGGGTTTGCAGGGGTCGACGCCTGTGCACATATTGTCACGATATTGGCGACTAGGGCTAGGCTATCAGAGCCGGTGCAGGTGGAATTATAAGGTCCAAGCTTTAGGTACGTCCTTCTAGTCCGGAGCCGACTCACTTCGTCCTTTTTCTCCGAGCGCCACTTCAACGTCTTTCGCTGCGAGCGCCCCCTGGCATTCCTCACTCCTTAAGCGTGACGCACACGGCACACGTGCACACAGGTGGACAAAAGCAAACGAAAAAAAAAGTTTGCAGATGCCGTCTTTCAGTTACCGCGTAAAATACGGCTTCATGCGTAGGACATGAACTGTCTCTGGACGAGGTAGCCGACGGCCTCTCTGCTCTGGGCCATCTGGGAGGACCTCATAGTTAACGTCGCTGAGGCGCCGCAAGACTTTATATGGTCCGAAGTAACGGCAAATCAGCTTTTCTGATAGGCCACGGCGTCGAACAGGAGTCCACACCCACACCTGGTCCCCGGTGTTGTAGGAAGCTTGTTTGTGGCGGAGGTTGTACCGGCGTGAATCCTTGTCCTGTTGCTGGGCGATGTGGACGCGTGCTAGTTGGCGTGCTTGCTCAGCATGTTGGGCAAAGTGTTCGGCGTCAGTAGAAAGCTCGGTATCTGTTTCGCAAGGGAGCATTGCGTCCAGCATCGTCCGAACCTCTCTGCCGTAAACTAGGCGAAACGGCGTGAAGCGTGTCGTCTCTTGGACTGCCGTATTGTACGCGAATGTCACATATGGTAGGATAGCATCCCAAGTCTTGTGCTGGGCGTCGACATACATCGCCAGCATGTCCGCAATGGTTTTATTAAGCCTTTCAGTCAGCCCATTGGTCTGCGGATGGTAAGCAGTAGCTTTTCGATGTGCCGTACCGCTGAGATGAAAAACTTCGGCCATCATTTGTGAAGTAAAGGCAGTCCCTCTGTCAGTAATAATACAGGTCGGAGCACCGTGCCGCAGCATGATCTGGTGGACAAAGAAATGGGCAACCTCCGATGCTGTACCACTAGGTAACGCTTTGGTCTCGGCATATCGAGTCAGGTAGTCTGTGGCGATGATTATCCAGTGGTTGCCCCCGTAGGATCGAGGGAAAGGACCGAGAAGGTCCATGCCGACTTGATCAAACGGTGCGCGTGGTGGTATTATGGGCACGAGAAGGCCTGCAGGCTTTGATTGCGGAACCTTCCGACGCTGACATTGCCGACAGCTCTTAACATAGCGCTTAACGACAGTTGCAAGGTTAGGCCAGTAGAATGTTTTTCGTATTCTAGCAAGTGTGCGAGTATAGCCCAAGTGACCAGAAGTTGGTTCATCGTGGCACGCGGAAAGGATTTCCTCTCGCAGAGCTGCGGGTACCACGAGGAGGTAGGTTCTCGAATTGGATCTAGAGCTGTGCTTATAGAGTACACCACTTCTCAGGCAGAAAGTTGAGAGGCTCCGAGAAAAGCACTTAGGTATTGTGGCTGGCTGACCTTCTAAATAATCGATCAGGGCTCGTAACTCTGGATCAGCACGCTGCTGATGAGACATATCTGAAGCATCAACAGCTCCGAGAAAACTGCCTGAGTCACCCGTATGTGGTGAAGCGAGCTCGACGGGCGCACGAGAGAGCGTGTTAGCATCTTCATGTTTATGTCCGGACTTGTAGACTATAGTAAGGTCAAACTCCTGTAGGCGAAGGCTCCATCGCGCCAGGCGGCCGCATGGGTCACGCAGGTTGGCCAGCCAACACAAGGAATGGTGGTCAGTGACCACTTTAAATGGGCGACCATAAAGGTAGGGGCGAAATTTTGCAGCCGCCCAAATTATGGCGAGGCATTCCTTCTCAGTAGTTGAATAGTTCATCTCGGCGCGGGATAAAGCACGGCTGGCATAGGCGACGACTCGTTCCACACCCTCTTGACGTTGCACGAGAACCGCCCCAAGGCCAATGTTACTGGCGTCAGTGTGGATTTCTGTTTCACCGTGCTCATCGAAATGGGCTAGAATAGGCGGCGATTGGAGACGGAGACGCAACTCGGTAAAAGCAGCTTCTTGCTCGTGACCCCAAACAAAAGGGGTGTCTCCCCGGGTGAGCCGAGTCAGCGGTTCAGCAAGATCAGCGAAGTTATCGATAAAACGGCGGTAATAACTGCACAAGCCGAGAAATCTGCGAACAGCTTTCTTGTCAAGTGGAATCGGAAATTCCGCAACAGCAGTAAGCTTGTCAGGGTCGGGCTTCACGCCGGCAGCGCTTACGACATGACCGAGGAATTTAAGCTCTTGGTAGCCAAAGTGACATTTCTGTGGCTTAAGCGTCAAGTTAGCGGATCGAAGGGCTTCGAGTACTGACCGCAGGCGTTTAAGATGTTGTGAAAACGATTCTGCGAAGACCACCACGTCATCTAGGTAGACTAGGCAACACTGCCATTTAAGCCCGGCGAGGACAGTGTCCATCATCCGCTGAAATGTGGCCGGCGCGGAACAAAGTCCGAAAGGTAGAACTTTAAATTCGTAAAGTCCGTCGGGTGTGACAAAGGCCGTTTTTTCACGATCTCGCTCATCTACCTCAATCTGCCAATAGCCACTTTTTAGATCGATTGACGAAAAGTACTTCGCACGCCGAAGGCGGTCGAGAGTCGTCAATCCGCGGCAAGGGGTATACATCCTTCTTGGTTACGGCGTTCAGCTTGCGGTAATCGACGCAAAAACGTAACGTGCCGTCTTTCTTTTTTAACTAGAACGACTGGGGAGGACCATGGGCTATTTGAAGGCTGGATAACATCATCTTCGAGCATTTGTTTAACTTGTGACTTAATAACTTCGCGCTCGGTCGAAGAGACGCGGTAGGGGTGCTGGTGAATTGGGCGGACATCATCGAACGTCACGATCTGGTGCTTGGCAATGGGAGTCTGATGCACTTTTGACGATGATGCAAAACACTCTCTGAATTCAAGTAACAATGAAAACAGCTGTTCACGCTGGCTCACCGATAGCTCTGAGCTAATATCGAGGTTGTCGAGGGATGTGGGCGGTGGCACGGTTTCTGTGGACAAGCACTCGGAGACTTCAGATATGCGTTCCGCGAAAGCTACGGAAGTATTCCGAAAAAGGTGTCGATACTCGTGCGAAAAATTGGTAACAAGTACCTTGGACTGGCCACAGTTAAGATGGATCAAACTGCGAGCCACGCAGACTCCCTGCGTCAACAGTAACGAGAGGTTAGTTTCGGCTATTGCATCACCATTGTGAAGTGCATTGCATTTGACATTAACGAAGGTGCTGGTTCGGGGTGGCAGCGTGACACTGTCCGCATAAACTCGAAGCACATTGAGTGGTCGCTGTGTACTGTTGAGGGCCACTGCTTTCTCAGTTGAAAACGAGACCTTAAAATCCCGGAGGTCAATAATTGCGCCATATTCACGAAGAAAATCTACGCCCAGAATTAGGTCACGTGAGCAGCTTTTCAGAACGAGGCAGCTTACCACAAATGTCGACTCTTGAATTTGAACCCTGGCCGTGCACATGCCTAGAGGAGTAACCAGATGACCACCCGCAGTGCGAACGTGTGTGCCAGCCCACGGAGTCAAAACCTTCTTGAGAATCGCGGCAAACTGGCTGCTCAAAATAGAATAATCAGCGCCAGTATCCAACAAAGCTCGAACATGGCGACCATCCAGTATTACTGGTATGTCCAACGACAGCTTCTCGCGAATATCAGGCTTCTGAGTGTTTGAGTGCTCTGCATCGGTGTACGCGGTATGCTTCACCTGCAATTCGTCGTTGTTGCAGGCGCGTTGTTGCGGTGTCCGTTCCACCGGCAATTCTTCGTCGTTGCGGGTGCGTTGTCGTGTCATCTGTTCCACCGGCAATGCGTCGTTGTTGCGGGTGCGTTGTTGCGTCGTCTGTTTCACCGGCAATTCGTCGTTGTTGCGGGTGCATTGTTGCGTTGTCTGTTTCACCGGCAATTCGTCGTTGTTGCGGGTGCGTTGGTGCGTCGTCCGTTCCACCGGCAATTCGTCGTCGTTGCGGGTGCGTCGTGGTGGCGTCGAGGTAGCGTTATAATCGGCAACCGCGGACTTTTCCAGTGTCGATTCGTAGAGTTTCCGTGTCCGCGTCGATGGGGGGTCTCCCGCGCAGCGATGTCCAGCGAGCCTACCCCCGAAGGTCGCTGGTTTCAGTTTTCCCGCTGGGGGCTGGGCAATCGGCCCTGCGCTGCCCATGAGGACCTCGCAGCAGATGGCGAAGGGCGAGCCCTGGGCGACGGTGATCGAGATTGCCGCAGACGAGACGGAACACCACGGCGCTGGTCATTGAGGAAATCTTCAACGGCTCGGGGCCGTTCGCCGTAGCGAGGCCGCGGAGAATCGGCGGAAAAACCTTCGAGGCCCAGTCGACGGTAGGGACAGCGCCGATAGACATGTCCTGGTTCGCCGCAGTGAAAACATAAAGGCCGTCGGTCGGGGGTACGCCACTCGTCTGCTTTCCGTCTAGACTGTCGGGAATCCGTTACGTACTGGATCACGGGGGCCGGTGTTGTTGGTGCAGCTACGTTAGCAGGAATTAGGGTCGGCGACTGGGGTGGCGAGTATTGTAGCACCTCGGCGTATGTGGGACGCTGGCACTCAGGTGGCGTAAGGGGAGGAGCAGGGTGAGGTTCACCGCTTGGAAACGGAGGCCGGAGCGCTTGCTGCACTTCGTCGCGGACAACGCTCGCAATGGAGGTAGAAGCTGCAGGTTGATGTGCGCCATACAGCAGTCTGAGTTCGTCGCGCACAATCGAACGTACGAGCTCACGTAGCGCCGATGCGTCCATGCCATGCGATGGTAACTCGGCAGAGACGGAGGTGGCGTGGACGGTACGATTCTGTGCCGAAGCTCGCTGCTGAAGCACTCTTTCTATTGTGGATGTTTCCGCAAGGAATTCTGCGACAGTTTTCGGTGGGCTGCGCACTAGGCCAGCAAAAAGCTGCTCTTTAACGCCAAGCATAAGGTAGCGCAGCTTTTTGTCCTCGGACATTGTAGGGTCTGCCCGCTTGAAGAGGCGTGTCATGTCTTCGATATATGCCACGACCGTCTCGTTGGGCATTTGAACCCGAGATTGGAGAGCGCGTTCGGCCCGTTCGCGGCGATCTGAGCTACCGTAAGCAGCCGCAAGATGACGCTTGAACTCACTCCAGGATGACAGCTGGTCTTCATGGTTCTCGAACCATGTCCGAGCGCCATCTTCAAGGCTGAAGTATACGTTGCGAAGCCGGGCGGCGTCATCCCAGAGGTTGAAGGTAGCTACCCTTTCGTAGTGCTGCAACCAGTCGTCGACGTCTTCATAGGTGTCCCCGTGAAAGGTCTTTGGGACGCGGGGGTTCTGAATCGTCACGTAAGTAGGGGCCGCTCCAGGCATTGCGACGACGTCGTGGCTGCCGGTAGTCATAGCCGATGGGGAAAACTCAGGTGGTAGGCCTCGTTGCCTGCGGCTGGTGCGGTGAACAGGCGTTTCTTCGAATATATGACCAGCACTCCTGCTTAGCGGAGGGGTACGGGACATCAGACCTGACCTCCACCAGATTTGTCACGATATTGGCGACTAGGGCTAGGCTATCAGAGCCGGTGCAGGTGGAATTATAAGGTCCAAGCTTTAGGTACGTCCTTCTAGTCCGGAGCCGACTCACTTCGTCCTTTTTCTCCGAGCGCCACTTCAACGTCTTTCGCTGCGAGCGCCCCCTGGCAATATACACAGACTCCCTTTAGACTCTTGCAGCCCTATCCGCACCAAAAATTACAAACTCTAAAATTCATGCAATTAAGCAATTATTAAAGCAGATAATCATACGAAGGCCGACTAGACTATTTCATGTCCCTGCACATGCAGGAGTGTTAGGTAATGAGCTCGCTGACATAGCTGCGTCGCGAGCTCATACGTCGAGCCGGGCCAGATTGGCTTTAGCTTCAAAAGCTGTGGTCCGCGCCGAATTCCGTCTGGTAGTTGCAATGAGATGGGCTGTTTGGTGGCGTGAAAACAGCGAGGACACGGGAATATTTGATTTTGTTCCCGATGCCAATAACATACCCATCTCATTTCCACCCGTGAAGCCAATTATTCATCTCATAACTGGTCACGGCCGATTCCCCCACTACTTGCACCGTTTCGGCCTTTCACCATCACCGGAACGCCCCTGCGGAGCATCACAGGGTGACGTCACTCATTGCATCACCTCATGTCCATTAACCATGACCCATCGTCACCATTTAAATTCTCCCTCACCTACACTACATGACTGAACAATTTGGAGACATTGGCTAGACAATAAATTCAACTGTGCGTGGTTAATTCGACTAGTAAATTTTGTTAGTTCTTTGCTCCCAGGTTATAAAAGACAAAATTACACACAATAAAATTTCATACACAACTTACACTATCATTTTACATTATTCTGTCATCGGCTGGGGGCTAATCAAGCCAAATGAGGTGGCCACTGCCAGTGCTCGCCCTCATGCCGCTTTCAGATAATGTAACTTCTTTATTTTTCTTTTTCTTCTGTTTTAATCTTTATTTTCGATTTATATTTATCATTTTTTTTAATTGTACAAAGTGTAAATAGTGTACATACTGTACATATTGATTCTTGAAAATTTTTGTATTCACCTGCACCTTCCTCTACTCCATTTTCTATTTTCTCTTTTACATCCATTTTCTTCTTTGGTTTTTCCTTGCTTTGCTATGCTCTTTTCTTTTCTATGCTTTACAGGTTTATGGTTCCCTCCTCCGCCGCCTCACCACCAACATCGATTCCCCCTCACACCTTTTCTCATTAAAGTCTCATTGGTTTTTTCCCCCTTTTTTTCCTTGTTTGTTGTGTGTGTGTGTTCTCTTGTAAGTGTTATTTTGCAATGTCTATGTATGTGTCCCTGGGTACATTTATTGAATATTATCCCTATAACATAACTAAAACCAGCTCTGCGAAGATAGCCCACCCTCTATGCTCGTTGAGCCCTTAGGACACAGATGTGTTACCGTGCCCACTATTTATTTTTCCAATTGCCTTTTTCTACCAAATTAAACACTTTGGCCGACTGGGTCCTTTTCATTTATTTTTGATTGGTGTAAGCCTGTTATAGCTTAGCTGGTGCAGGCTCATTCTCACTCCGCTTTATTTTTGAATTTACTTTCCAACATTGTGAGGAGTGAGACTTTGGATTGGGGCGGTACAGCGCTTGTTCCTGTGGTTTCTTCCTTTCGTGTCCGTTTGTTCGCGCTGTTTTTTTGGATAAGGTAAAAAGCTGAACGCGTACGCCATGCAAGTCATGAGTCTGCTGTGGAGAATCGCACTCAAGGGTTGGGACATTAAGGAACAAAGTCTCCTGAAACAAATGCAGGCTTACATCACTAGCCGCATACGCTACGGCACGCCATTCCATACATCAGATCTGACAAAAAGTAGAGAACAGACGTACTCATCAGATGACGCGCGAAGAGGCCTCTAGGACTATGTCACGAAATCGGCGCACGGTTTTATAAAGTCAGCGCGCCACGAAGGAAGCCCGCGCGGCGCTGAATAGAAGATTCCGGCACATTTGAGAAAGTTCTTCTTCCCCGCGCGAGGAGAGCGCGTGGCCATGTACGAATGGGCTTCACCCTCTTTCTCATCATCCGGTAGCAGAGGTAGTCAACCTCACGTGGTTTCTACCTCATGAAGTCGACTTTGACCTCAAAATGACCTCAACCTCACGGAGTGAGGTGAGATTGAGGAGGTCGGCAACAGCTCGAAATGTGTTGAGTGAGGTCACATTATTGGACCTCAGCCTCACGCATGAGTTTGAAGTCAAGTAAGGTCGTCGATGTGCGAGGAGCAACGCCATACCTACTATTACGACTTCGACGCAGTCTGCCTCTATCAACGTCCTGGACGAACCGTAGACCGCACCGTCCCGATCAAGCGTCGTAATCTGCGTGTGTAACGAAGACCTTGAAACCGCCGAATGCGTCGTCGGAGGAAACACCCAGTTGCTCTTGGAACAAGGTCTCGACATCGCAAGAAGCATAGCATAGTTCCGGGGAGCACAAGCTAAGGTGCTGGTGACGGTTCAGCGAAGAATACCGGCACCATAACAGGGGCACGACGATCGCTTTCCTCGACGCACTACCAGACAGCCGAGATGTCTTCGCCCTACCCGACTGGCCCGCAGAGGATTTACCCAACCGAGGAAATCTCCCGACGTTCGACGTCACCCAGCATTACCCCATTGCAGACAAGAGCAGATTCGCAGTCTTCATAAAAGTTACAGCGAGTGCTTTTCATCAGAGTCGAAGATGCGAAAATGTGCATTGGCAAAACAGCGCATTATCGCTGACGAACACGCCCGAAATCTTCGTCAAAGCCCCTATCTTAGAGAAAGTAGGTGCAGGTACTGGGTCTAGGTCCGTCCCTGCCTTGAGTACTAAGTAAAACCGATACATTGAAGCCGAAAGTTGTTGCGTATGATCTCGAGGAGAACTAGTCGCAAATATCACCGCCATTTGAAGACAAATCGCTCAGAAAATTTCAACAAACAGCTTTTAAAAATTAGATATAAATCGCTTGCTCCATCCCCAGGAGATAAACTTTGGGCGAATGCTCAATATCATTTGCTTTACACGATGGATATATTTACCAGTAGCCTTTGCACCCATTTTATAGTTCCTTTAGGAATACCGGCCTAGTTTTTCTCCCCCTGGGGTCTCGCCACGAATGATCAAAAAGCTGCGTGTGGAGGCGGGGGTATGTTCGATCGCTTACCCCTGTATATTTTAAATGGGCATACCGAAATCTGCTCGTGTATTCTCATCGTAATATTATTTTGTTCATGTTCAGCCGAAGTGTACGTCGTTATATTTGTCTCTGCGAGATCCTATAGCATGACTGGAAGATGCAAACTGCCCGAGTTGCAGTAATACATGGCCATTAAAATAAATCGTGTGTCGCAAATTACGAGCGCTGCGACGGAGAACAACAACGAGAGAGTAATGACAAGGACAGGCGCTACTGAACGTTTATTCGAAGAACACAGATTAAATACTCGCAGAAGACAACCAACGGCACATGCGCTTCACAGATTTTTCCTAGCTATCCAGATATACAATCTCACATTCTTGGATGCTTACAGATGGTGAGCTCACGCACGTGTCACTGTTCTTATGGATGTCAGAGTCAGAGTCATATCACATCCATAAAAACAGTGACACGTGCGTGAGCTCACCATCTGTAAGCATCCAAGAATGTGAGATTGTATATCTGGATAGCTAGGAAAATTCTGTGAAGCGCATGTGTTGTCTTCTGCGAGTATTTAATCTGTGTTCTTCGAATAAACGTTCAGTAGCGCCTGTCCTTGTCATTACTCTCTCGTTGTTGTTCTCCGTCGCAGCGCTCACAATTGGCAATCATGTACCAACTAGCTCAACTTTCCGTATTACTGAAATCGTGTGTCAAGTAGCAAAACTTTACCTCCGACCCCAGAGCCAAGATTCAAAGAGGCTACCCTCAGGCCAGCTAGGGAGGTTCTGTTCGACTATTGAAAAGCGAATGTTAACGGGCCCATTAAAAGCTACTTACGAAAACTAGTAAGGGAGATCTAGCAATACATATCCCATCAATCGTCACTGCAATGCAAACTGCCCTGGCTAGCACTTGGTTAGCACTAGTATGAGCGATCAAAAATAATGCTCCTTCTCTTCCTCAAGTCATCAAA
The DNA here is from genome assembly GCF_055883805.1 of Amblyomma maculatum. Taxonomy (NCBI): domain Eukaryota; kingdom Metazoa; phylum Arthropoda; class Arachnida; order Ixodida; family Ixodidae; genus Amblyomma; species Amblyomma maculatum. Next base: position 118,300,868 of record NC_139352.1, on the reverse strand, counting down.
CGCTGGCGCGCAAGAAAAAAAGTACTGGACAAGTCGCGACGGAGCCCCATCGCGGCCTGTCCCGCCCGTGTAAGTTGGGGGCGTTGAATGAGCGGGCGCACCCGGCAGGCGCGTTTGACGTCACGTGGGAGGTTTGCGCGGCAATGTGCCGGCCCAGTTGGTCGCGAGTGGTCGCCAGGAGTATTTTTAAAAAGTAATTGTAAATTATACGCTCCACTAAAAGCTTTAAAATTTCACAAGAATGCTCATAAGGACTACATCTATGAATTTTAGGAGTATTTTTAAAAAGTAATTGTAAATTATACGCTCCACTCAAAGCTTTAAAATTTCACAAGAATGGTCATAAGGACTACACCTATGAATTTTAGGAGTATTTTTAAAAAGTAATTGTAAATTATACGCTCCACTCAAAGCTTTAAAATTTCACAAGAATGCTCATAAGGACTACACCTATGAATTTTAGGAGTATTTTTAAAAAGTAATTGTAAATTATACGCTCCACTCAAAGCTTTAAAATTTCATAAGAATGCTCATAAGGACTACATCTATGAATTTTTTTTTAGAAAAGGGCCGTTAGTAGCATTTCGGGGGCCCTCGGTGTCTGCGCAAGCTATTACATCATGCGAGTAAATTGAACTTGTCTTCCCTAAGTTTTTAAGCGCAGGTGTTTCCGCAGGCAAACGCTTCGCCTGCTAAACAAAACAGTCCGCCTCTCACCCTTTGGACTAGACGTCGTCGTCCTGATCGACTGTGGAAACACATGTGGAAATGTAGCCCACGTTGGGCCGTCACTGCTCCCTATCCCTCTTCTCGGAGCTGTCCTCCTCTCGCCGGCGCCCTCTGCGGCGAAAAACGTGGAGACGGCGCCCAACCCGTGGTGCCCAATAGCAAGGTGCCGTTCCCCCTCACGGCTCTCCCTCTATCTTCTTCGGCGCGACGCAAGCGACATGGCAGCGCGGACCGGACGGGCGTGTCCACGAAGCCAGACGGACTGATCAGGTGAAACCCTGCCATTGCCTGATCGCGTGCGCGGCCGAGGAAGACCAATAAACGGTTAACTCTTTGGACCTCGGTGTTCGCGTTGTTCATTGGGGCCACCAGTGTGGTCTGAGCTAGCCGAGCGGCATTTGGCTCTGAGAGCGGAGCCGCAGCCTCACACGCAAAAAACCCAAAGCGTTTTCCCGGTGTTATGTCTCTGTGACAATAGGTGAGCTGGTAATTCCTTGAACACAAAATGTTAGGCCACCAAACTTCCTCCGAATTGAAGGGAAGGTTGTGCTTAGATATGCGTTGGATGTAACCGAAATTCACCAGGCAATGCTGTTGAAGCATCTTCCACCATGTATGGCTGGTGAGGGGGTGTTTATAGGGAGCGGCTATGGTATCGAGCTGTCACATATAATAATCGATAAGCATCTCTAATTGGAGGTAACTTTGCTGGTATGTGAATGCGATAAAAAATATTCAAATGTAGTCACACTTTCGTGCAATATGGTAAATTAGACATCGGATTATTGAGACCGCAATATAATTTTTGCTTTCAGCAAAACGTTAATGACACTGCGATACGGTTACCGCTACCGGGTTGGAGCCCAGTTCCTCCAGATCAGAAGGCGAGCGATCATCAGTAAATTCCATGCATACAGAGACAAGCAATAAAGAAAGGAACGCGGTAGTGCAGGGTGCTTGATCACATTCGAGCACCTCAAAATTGTTAACATTCACTGAAAGCATTTACTTTTTTTTTCTGAGACTAAAGATGCAGTAACTGCCTAACAAATCAGTGAAACCGTTAACTGCTCCGCGATGAAGGTACCGAGGCAGGTGCGAAAGAACATAATTATATGTGGAGTAGTTAGAAACGTCGAGTTGATTTCACTCATCTGGAGTTTAACGCGCACTCACGTCGAACCGGACACGAAAATGTTTTGTGCATTGCCTCCATTAGAACGCAGCCTCTGTGGTCATCACTCGGCGCAGCCTTTGCGACCTGAAATCACGTAGGTGGTAAGTAGACTCTCGTTATATGTTTTATGATACGATGATATTGTTACAGACTAGATGTATGAAGAGGAGGAGTTTAGTGTAGGAGGACGAAGAAGTGGGTGGGCGTTCGGGTGCCGTCTGGCTCGGGTGCACTTGTTTTGTGTGAGTAACGCTGGTTTACGTAGAAAAATCAATAGTGTTACGTTTGGTGGAAGTTTGTACTACGCGGACTGAAATGGGAGGTTTTTATGTGCTATCTGGACGACGTAGTTATCTTTGGCCGGACATTGAAAGAGCACAACGACCACGTAGTGCTCGTGCTGAACTGCTTGCGCCATGCTGGCTTCGTGCTGAATTCAAAGAAGTGCCATTTTGGTGAGCGACAGGCGTTGGTGCTTGGTCATCTCGTCGATAGTGATGGCGTCCGTCCTGATCCTCAGAATACCGTAGCTGTTGCCGCTTTTCAGCAACCTCGAAATGGGAAGGAGCTCTGCCGTTTTTTTTGAGCTTTGCTCCTATTTCCTTCATCCCTCGTTTTGCAGACGTCGCCTACCCGCTCATGCGCCTACTACATAAAGACGCTCCATTCGAGTGGACATCTGAGTGTGTCACGTCTTTCCGGCAACTGAAGTTCCTCTTAACATAGCATCCTATTTTACGGCATTTCAACCCTTCTGCTGCAACGGAAGTGCATACTGATTCAAGTGATATAAGCATCGGTGCTGTCCTCGTTCAGTGCTGAGACGACCGCGAACATGTCATTGCTTATGCCAATCGGACTCTAAGAAAGCCTGAGCACAACTACACCATCATCGAGCAGGAGTGTCTCGCGATAGTTTCCGCCGCGCAGCGGTTTTGCTGCTACCTGTACGGACGGCCTTTCGTAGTAGTAACAGATCACCATTCCCTATGTTGGTTACTCAATCTCCGTGATCCGTCTGGTCGCCTGGCCCACTTGGCTCTTCGATTACAAGAACACGACTATACTATTTCATAAAAGAGTGGCCGACGGCACGCAGATGCGGACTGCCTCCCGCGGTTGCCACTTGTCACAACAGAACGTGATGCGGAAAACTTCGAGCATTACATCGCTGCTTTATCTACGAGCTTTCCCGATATTCGAACTTTCCGAACAAAGCACCACAGCGACCAGAACCTGAAGCCGTTCTTGAATGCTGCTCAGGACCTAACCTCGAACAGCCAGTTTTGTGTCCGTGATGGCCTGCTATACAACAATGTTTACTCAGACACTGGCCGTCGGTTCCTGCTGGTAGTTCCTAAAAGCGTAAGTCTGTCTGTTTTATGCGCCATGAAAGGCAATCCAGCTTCCGGACACCTGGGATCGGCGAGAACTTTGTACCACACTCAGAAGCGATTCTACTGGCCCCAGATGTGCCACACGATTAACCAGTATGTGGCCAGCAGTCCTCAGTGTCAAAGTCACAAAAGTCCTACTGGTGTACCCCTCGGAATGCTTCACCCTGTAGTGCCGCCCAAGGCTCCTTTTGAGCAAGTCGGAGTTGACCTTTTGGATCCTTTACCGAAGTCGCAAAAAGACAATCGTTGGATTGTTGTATGTGTGGATCATCTTACTCGCTACTGTGAGACGGCCGCTCTTACCGCCGCTACAGCCTACCAAGTATCTCTTTTTGCTGCATTCAGTCATCGTGCGACATGGTCCCCCGAGACTTGTGATGAGCGACAGAGGCCGTCAGTTTACTCCCGATGTGAAAGAAGAACGTCTTCGTTCATGCGCATCTGATTTCAGGCATTCGACCCCTTACCACACACACCCAGACAAAGGGTTTACCAGAACGCACCAATAGAACTCTAACCAATATGCTTGCGATGTACGTCGCTTCGGACCATAAGAACTGGGACGGTGTTCTCCCGTTCATTACATACGCATTCAACACTGACAGGCATGAGACCACAGGATACAGTCCATTCTGTCTCCTTCACGCCCGCTCCCCGACAAACCCTCGATACTAACCTACCGTTTTCCACTGACGACGACCCGTGCTTAGCGGAACCTTTCTGCCTGGCTAAAGAAGCGGGGTGGATAACCCGATTGGGGATTTTGGCGTCACAAGACAAATCAAAAGCTCGCTATGACGACCCCCATCGCCAGATCCCCTATCTCCCTGGTGACCAATCTGGCTTTGGAAACCTATGAGGAAGCGCGGCATGCATCAGAATATGCTGGCCCGCTACACCGGCCTATATGTAATTTTAGAGCGACTGGGCGAACTAAACTACAAGATCGCACGCCTTACGGCCATTGGACGACGTTCGGCGAACACTGAGGTTACGCATGACGCCCGCCTGAAGAAGTGTCATAGTCGTGACAACAGCTGACTCGCCCGGAGGGCTTCGTTTGCGAAAGGGGGGGAGGAGGGGGGCAAATGTTACAGACTGGATGGATGAAGAAGAGGAGTTTACTGTAGGAAGACGAAGAAGTATGTGGGCGTTCAGGGGCCATCTGGCTCGGGTGCACTTGTTTTGTGTGAGTAAGGTTGGTGTAAGTAGAAACATTAATAGCGTTACAATATACGTAAAGCGCCCGTTTGGGGTTCCCCGGTTTTGTGTCGATTTCACACTTGGTAATTGCTTGGTGCGTTGCGCGCCCTCAATAGCGAATAGTATGAGCATGTGATATACCGATACATGTGGCGTGTATGCGACATCTGGTGCCTAGTTATCACTACTTTGTATAGTCATAACTCATCCTGAATCATTGATTTCTGGGGGACTGTTATGTGCACATCTAGGTGAGTGGTGGGCATTCCTCATGCCACTTTTCGTGATTTATAACCTTTTGAGTCATAATAACAAAAATGGTCAAATAAACACGAAATACTGTGAAGAAACAGTAAGGTTCATCGTATATACCGAAAGTAACATCACGAAGGTGCGCACTTAAAATCTAGCTCCTAGTTAAATCACTAACCAATTTTTTTCTGTGTTATAAAAACCTCAGAATATTTTTGCCTCGCCTGTTTCGAAGTGGCGGTTCGTTACGTAAGCATAAAGCGCATAAATAAGAGCTTCCCATTTTAACCACTCTGCGGAACTCGAAGATATAGCTCATGGTTTGAGATTTTTATTATCCGCGGTCGACCTTGTACATACACTGTGGTCGCCTGAGAATACGACAGAACGCAATTATAGATGAAGGTCTCATGATGTATTGATGTGAGCATTGAGCAATAAGCCTCTATAAGAACCCTGAAAATTGCATCGCTAATTCAATAGCTCTTTTTGGAAGCATGCATTAGATCTTCAGAGCAAGGAAAGCTTGATGTGATATATTAGTTTAGCTTCAATTTCCCCCAAAATAGTGAAGACGGGTATAAAGAAACTAGAAGTTCCGTTGCATTCTGTTGAAGATAGAAAAGGAAATATGAGAACACGACCTACGCCATGCATGTTGAGCTATGCCCTACAGAAGCAGTCTTGCCCTCAGCGGCAGCACAGACATCTCTGCGGTCGTTTTTGGCTCGACTGAAGTCAGGACTCAGGCACAAGGACCTCCTGCTTTCAGTCCTTAATGGCAGCGTCTGTCAAATCGCCGAGCCACTTCGTGCTTGTGTGAGGCTGAGCTCGGCGCCTCAAGTCCGACCACCCGTCGTCTTCGTCTTTGCCGATTCTGAAGCTGGAAGCGTTAAGACGTGTCGCCGAGCGAGGCGTAGCCTTTCTGGAAGCCTGCATAATGAGCGTGGTGGGCTGATTGCGCGGCGACGTGGTAACGAGCCACACGATGAGCACTACTGCGACGATGATCACGGAGCCGATCGTCAGTACGGAGCCAATAATAACGCGCCGCTGGTTGCGTGCCTGTCCTCGCTGCATCACGTCTAGATCGAGGCAGAGCGAGGGCGAACGCGGGGTGCGAGCGCCGCTTCCGAGGTGTACCTTAGCCGGCGTGCAGCTGCCGCTGCTGATGAGAGATCTGGGGTTCACGACGACCTTCTCTGGGGTGCGGCTTGGGCTTTTCACCCGCGGCGATCTCGGGGACACTTGCGGCTGGTCATTGGCCATTTCCACTGAATGTGCCTGTCTTGCACTTTTCCGACAGAACGTATTGCGGGTAGGAGATCGACGAGCCCCTTCTTCTTTGTCGATAGCTGGCGCGCGTTCACGAATAGTGCCCGTCGCCGCATGAATGATTTCTTATTTTGTTAACTGGAAGCCTTTATAATGTGATGGAACGAATAAGAATAGAATTATAAGAGCATGATAAGTAAATCAATGTTTTTATTTGAGCGTTCATTTCAGTTTTCATGAAAAAGCGAACTTTTTAGATAAATATTCTTAGTTAAGATCGACGGGGCAGAGGAGGTTCCGAGCGTCCACGAATGAGGATAATATTTAAACATCGTACGCCCTGGTACATTTAGCGCCGGTATTAGTTTTGGAATAGTCTAGTTCTGATGCCAGTTCAGCAATTTATTACCTGCAGATTCATCTGTTGTATTACAAAGCCTAGCGTGTCATGTGCCACATAAATATTATTTATTTTATTCACTGAATATCACCTCCATCATAAAACATGGCATTACACGAGGAGAGGGCTGACGACAGGTGACTATTTCCTTAAGGAATTTAACAGCTTAGAGTGGTAATGAATCTCAGCCTCGGTGAGAAACTGCTTCAGTCCGTTCAAAGAAAGCATTGTGGTACAAGATGGTTGGCTTTCGAAGATTAATATAGACTGGATGACAATACCAATACAAGTGTAAATCGGCTATTACATAGCATTTTGTTGCAAATGCTTTTAAAATGATTGTAAGTTTTTCAGCAGGATTGTGTGATGACAGGTTAGTCCAGTCAAGTATAAAGTGGGATGGATGACCTCGCGTCAAAATATGAGCGGGAAGTAAGACGTTTTACTTTATTTTGAACCCACCGCGGTAGAGGGCAGGGAGCGGCAAAACGAAGTCATCATGTAGGGTGGAATTATGATAGTTTATGAAATAAGGCTATGTGAGCAGAATGACGTCGATATGATAGTGGTTCCAACTCGGCACGCTGTTTATTGCTGTAGCACATGCTGAAGCGTGAGTAATCGGAAAAGGTGAAGCGAACAGCGCTGGTTTGCAGGGAATCAATGTGGCTTATGACGTATATATATGCTTGTTCAGGACCCCATACGGTGTAAGTGTAATCAAGTTTTTGGCGGATAAATGTAAGATAAGCAAATTTCTTGCTTATCTTGTGTGAGAGTACGCGAGGTTACGTTGAAGACCCTTACAAAAATGAGTTTTGAAACTCTATTGTTGGACTATTGACCGCCTTTTGAATTTATTGAATTTCGATAGACATTCAACCCCAGCTGAGTGCAATCTTTACAGGGCCAACAGAATTTTCATTGTGTTCTACCCAATAGACTTTTTGTGCTATTTTTTCTATGTGCTTTTTGTTGTCAGTTTTAAACGTTCACGAACAATTAGCGTGTACTGTTCATGCTGACCCATGTTTTTAAGTAGTTTTAGGCACAAATGATAAGAACATGATGTGACAATTTCGTTATGAATTTTTGGTCTCACTTGTAATCAACTATTGGCCACATTCTGTAAAGGGAAATATAAGAGCAGCATGCAGTTTCGTGCCCGTTCATGTTATATAAAAGTACATATTAACGGTGCACACTTAGCTCAAGCTTCGCAACACAGTGAAAATAGGCCTTAAAAACTTCATGATGGCAAAGCCTCCACTAATAATGCAAATACATCGTTGAATGTCAATCGGAATCCGTAATGAATCAGCTTCTGTATGTCGCAGAAGGTAACTTTAGTGGTAGGACATATTTTATATTTATCATAAAACAAGTTGAGTGAGTCATCATACTAACAAACAGGATCCTAGATTGAACCTATCATGTAGGGCAGGACAGAGCTTTTTTAAACCAGTTGCAAAGTTCACTATATATATATGCTTCATGGTCTGACATTCTGCCCAAGCCTAGCTATTTTTGCTCGTAGCTTTTGCCGCAAAATGAGGTGCAGTCTGTATTGGAATCCTCCACCGCTGTATGTCTTTGGAGAATTTTACTGTTATTTTTTTCTTTTCCTTCCTTTCTTAAAGTGGACACCATGCTAAAATGAAGTCACTTTAAACATTGAGGGGTTCTAATAATGACGGATTGATCCCACGCATACTATAGAGTTAACACGCATAGCAAAAACATTCGCGTATGAAATAAAAAGAAAAAAAAAACAGGATTGCACGCGTCTTCTATCAGCGACTCGTCTTTTCAAAGAAGCATTCGGCCACTGCCTTGCTCCTGTCCACACCCATATTTCCCCCGTGCCTCGAACGGCGCCAGCATGTCCGGAGGGTCGAGTGTTACTTCCTGTCGGCTGGGGGGAAAAAGGGGGGTGGAGGGAGGGGTTGCTCCCTCTGGGTCTCTGCTCTCTGCCTTCTCCGTGGTTTGTCTTCACGGAGATGACCTTGGCTACAGCATAGCTGGAGTCGCGCAACGGGGGCGGCGGCTCCCCCTTTTCACCGAAGCTGTTCTTCTGCGCCCCGTTTTCTTTGCACGCAGACGCGGGTACGCTGAGTGCGGCGATGTGCCAGTTCAGTTGGCGTTTTCCCGCCACCGTGGTCGTATCTTGCACTGTGAGCGAAGCACCGTATGTAGGTTTTTCGCTGGTGATTATCACGAAGATCGTTTTGTTCAAATTGGAGCGCGAACGTACGCATTTAAGTCTACGGAGGAATCCGCTCTTGGGTGGCAGCTTCTGCGCAAGGAGTACGTGTTTAAGAAGTTCAACAGTCGCAGGCGTTTTGGATTCTAGGCGAAAAGCCGGCGCGGGCGGAGGGAGCGTGTGCACTTTGGTGAGTGTTTTACTTTTTCCTATTCGTGTTAGTGCCAGTCTTGTACAGCTACGAGGTGAAGCACGCATGTAAATATTTCTAGCAGGCAAACCAGCCTCATCGGAAAAAAAAAGGAGGGAGAGAGAGAGAGAGAACGAGGCTTGTCTCTACGCGGACGCTGGGGCCGATGGAACGCCAGCTGGAATGGCGACATTTTCTTTCTTTTTTTTTTAACCGGTGACCGTTTTTGACGGATTGTTCGGCACAGTGCTGTACTCTTTCGATACGCTACTCGCGCTGAGACGGACACATTATCGAGATCATAATATGCCTCTGTCACACATTGTGGATTATTGAATCTGTGCAGCTCCACCAGTTTTGCAGTGTTTGTTTTTCTTTCCACTCATTTTAGTGCCTATAGTTGGTAATTTTGCTTCGTTTTCTGGGTAGTAATGCTTGTGACTTGCGCTTTGCTATTTATATTCACAATGGGATCTTTGACGGCAGCATATATTGTTTATCAGGGAGAAATGAACGATGTGGTAGTGCTGCCGAGCTGTGGAGGCAGCGGTCGATGCCGTCTAAGAAGTGAAAGACAGTGACAACTCATTTTACACAAGAAATTTCCTGAGCTATGACGTGGAGCAGCGCACAAATGCCTTTGCTCTATTTTTAGGTTAGTATATACCGGAACCTAATTATGATTTATATTGTTTATTTCAGCATCACATGCGAGGAGTTCCCGGACGTATCAGCGTTTTACGCAAAGAACAGCCTGGCGTCATACCTTGCACATGAATTGAAATAAAGCAAATAAACAACCCAGCTCATGTTATGGGTTCACCAAAGATGCATATTTTTTCTTTCTCATTAACGCGCATTTTTTTATTCTGTGTTCCCTTTCCGCTGCGGATTAACAGAAAATGCTGCGTGATCAACGGTTAGCCAGGAGCAGGCACGAGGTGGTTTACATTAATGCAAAAGTAGCACAGCACATATCCTTGCTGCGGTCAGTCAACACATTCTATGTTCTGCTCGACCAATCAACAATTTAGTCAGTTTAGTGTAGGTTAATGAGTGAGTAAGTATAATGGGGCTTAAAAGATCAAGATCTGTTTTGTTCTTTTATGCCTCACTATGCTTATCATTAACCAGCACTGATCAGACAGGATTGTTGATTGGTCGGGCAGAACATAGAATGTGGTGACTTATCGCAGATAGGAGATGTACTGTACTACTTTTGCATTAATGAAAATCACCCCGTGTCTGCTCCTGGCAAACCGATGGTCGTGTACTATTTTCTGTTGTTCAGGAGTGGAAAGGTAGCAGAAAATCAAAAAGCGTCACTTGCAGAGTTTCTGAAGCATTTTAGCCTGAAATCAACAGAATTTCAGTTGCGCGAATTCCAAAAGCGCTCTTAAGAAACACATGGGCCACTATTTCATAAGCGCTCAACAAGAGGTCAACACTGCATCATCCAAGATGTTGCCGATTATCGACAGACTTTCAACAGCGTGTATTGACACAACGCTTTCGAATTTCTATAGAAACCCTACATGCATTTTTGTAAGGGGAAGACAGAATGCGCGGTTAGCTGATGCTAACATGGTGGTTATATGGTAATGCCATATCATGTCAGATTGAAAAGGAACGTAGAAGTCCAGACATATCGCGCGGCCGGTAAAATATACTAATAATATCAGCAGCGCCGAGCTTACACAAACACATTCAAGAAAAGAAGCGATGGGAACATCATATATTTGATTTTTGTATCAATGAGGACACCACCCCCATTTCTGTTCTTACGGTGACAACAAAGAAGTTAAATTTGCATTCACTGAGAAGCACGTTTTCAACCACGATGAAATGATCGAGCTAAATTGCGTTAGTATCAAAAGTGATGGGCACGTTAATTCCACAAGTGGAGAATGGGCGACAGTTTCGTAGAATGAATGAACGAAAAACTTGATTTAGCGAAAGCGAATTCTCCCGGCGTGGGTGGGACCCTCAGTCCAGGGCCCCAGTGGCCTTTGCCGTCTTGCGCGCTCTGTCGATCAGTTTGAGCTGGTCATCGGGCGCCGAACAGCACAGCGGAGCCTCCCACTGCTCCGGTGTTGGTGTGGTGTTTATTGGCGCTACATGTGTTTTTTTTGACACCCTCACGTAACATGGTAGAGTGTGGGGGGTTCCCCCCATAGTGGGCATTTATTCTCGCATGTTGTGGGATCGATTTTACTGAGTAGACTCAGGTTGGGGTATGTGTTAGTCTGTAGTTTTCTCCAGGCAACCTACTCTCTATTAAGGTCTTCGTTGGGAGGTGGGTAGATCCTCCTTAAGTCTCTTTGATACTCAAGGATGGCTCCATAGCGTCTAGTGACTGGGTTGAGTTCCCAATCGTTGTGCACCTCCCGGTTGGCGTATGCTCGGTCATTGGCGTCAGCACGTTGATTACCTTTGACAGTCTCATGGCCTGGTGTCCACGTTATGAAGCATCTTAAAAAGGTGATTTTTCTTGCCTTGAGTGTGCGGATGGCCACAGTGGATATGCGTCCGCTGCTATACCTTCTGCATGATTCTTACGAGTCCGGAATTATTTGTGTAGTAGCCTTACCACCCTGGTGGGTGATAGCGAGAGCGATTGCCGCTTCCTCAGCCTCGAGAATGTTGTGGCTCTTGATCGAGGTGCAGTTGATTTCCCTAAGCTGGTGATCAACCACGCTGGCTACGGCTCCGTATTGTTCTGTGCATGGTCGCGTCGATGTACAATATGTTTTCTTCCTGCGAAGCTTCCAACACTTTGATCGTTTGTGCAAAGAAAATTGCCTCTTATATCAGAAATACGCCGGCGGCTACGTTTATAGAGAGGCCAAGCAAAGAGGCGCCCGTGTGCTGTGCGATGTCAGTGCACTCGAAAGATCCCATTGTAGTCGAAAATACTCCGCGTCCCTCCATTACCGCTCCTCTTTCCACTTATCCTTCCACCTTCCCCTTCCCTCTAGACTCTACGGTGCGGTTCAGGTGTCCACAGAAGCCCCGCCGGGGTGGCACAGTGGTAAGATGCCCGACTAATGTACCGGAGTACCCGGGTTCTAACCCGACCTCGGCGGCTGCGTTTCGATGGAGGCAAAACGAAGTGGCGTCCGTGTGCTGTGCGATGTCAGCGCACGTTAAAGATCCGCAGGTGGTCGAAATTACTCCGTAGCTCCCCTACGCCTCCTCTTTATCTCTTTCCACTTTCACTACCACCTTCCTCCCTTCCCTTACGGCGCGGTTGCGGTGTCCACAGAAAACATATGACAGTTACCGCACCTTTCCCTTCCTATATAAATAAATAAATCAGTCCACACAAAAAGTGTGAAAAATACTGTGCCTTTCCTTTCCTGTGAAACAATTGTTATTATTATTATTTTTATTATTATTATTATTATTGCTATTATTATTGTATCACGATTAAGCCTTTTATTCTGCGAAAACGATGGCGCAACAGGAGAAGATTAGCTATTGGCGTGCGCCGCTTAGTCAGTAGTGTAGTGAATAACTGGTACAGCACGGCTGGTCCCGATGCCCCACAAGTAAGTACCATTAATGATATCAAGTTTGTCGAATGCCACGCGCACGCGGCCACCTTGTTTCTTAATCGATTTAGCGAACTGAATAAGCAGGCGGCGTTTGTCACAAACAGCTGGAGAATATTCACGTCCGATACGAAAACCTTTCATGCCCCGCCGCAGTGGTGTGACTTCAGCCTACTGTGGCGGAGTACCCAGGTTTGATCCCGACCGCCGGCGGCTGCGTTTCGATGGAGGCTGTCTGTGCGCTGTGCGATGTCAATGCACGTTTATCCCCCGGTGGTCGAAATTACTCCGTAGCCCTCCATTACCGCACTCCATTATTCACTTTCCACCTTCACACCAACCTTCATCCCTTCCCTTACGGCGAGGTTCAGGTGTCCACAGAAACAAGTGTGACATATACTGCGCCTTTTCTTCCTGTGAACAAATTATTATTTATTATCTTGCCGTCTTTGCTTAGGTTTTCGTTGAAGAATGTATGAGCCGCTTTTTTCTCCAGCGGTTGCAAGACGGCTCACGCGATGTCCCGTAGCATTAAAAGGCACAGTGACGCCACAGATGAAATGCGACTCAGAACTTTCCAAATGTTCGGAAAAGTCAGTGTCGGCAATTTCATAAAACAAAATGTTTGACCTTCGCGATCGCTTTTCTAGGTTTACAGTTTTCGCAACAATATTCTCAAAATTCACCTGGGTATCAACAGGGTATGCACAAAACGCAGTCAATTAAGCTTAGAGGTCACTGCAGAAACTGTTTTGGGAGAAAGCGAGAACAATACGTAGGGCGGACATATTTGCAATTGTTTACTTTTTTCCTTTATTGTGTCTATTTTTTACAATTGTGTATATCTTATTTGTTATTCTTTGTTCATTTTTATTTTTTACATCTATAATTATTTATGATCATTATGAAATATTTTTACGTGGCGGCAAACGATGACATCAGGAGAACAGAGGACAGAGAGAAGATGCTCGATGGTCGTGAGATGACGTTTAATGAATCTGTGTGCGGGCCTAGCGCGCACGCTCCTGCCCGCGCCGCTGCCCTCTTCTTCCTCCTTCGTCCGTAACATGACCCGGGGCCACCGAGCGATCGTCCCGATCGTAGACGAGGAAGTTTATCGACGTTGATTCCATGGCATGATGATGGGCGTGCCTGGATGCTTGAAGAAGTGGAAGAAGTAAGAATAGAAAGGCTTGCCGGTACGATGTCTGATGCGTGGGTGATTCGCATCCCTTGGAGCTGTCAACCATCCGTCACCAGAGTCCATGGGACCGATGCCTCGAGGTCACGTCGGGCGGCTTGGACGGGGGTTGCGTGCTCGTGTCCGTCGGTTCCTTCGGGTCATTCGGGTTCTTGGAATCTGTTCTGGTTGGTGTGTCTGTTCTCCTTGTTTTCAAGTCCGGGCTGTGGGCTGGGCGGTGGTAGTTGGTCAGGTCTGGGCTTGAAGGGCTGGGGCGAAGCTGCTCGGCGATGTCCCTGGGCCCTCGGTTGATGGTCCCGGCTTACAGATGGCGTCGATGCTCAAAGGCGAGGATGAGGATGACCACCCCGCACCTCCACGAAATGTTACATGGCGGCAAGCGATGACAACAGGAGAGCAGAGAGAAGATGCTCGATGGTCGTGAGATTACGTTTAATGAATCTGTGAGCGGGCTTAGCGCACGCGCTCCTGCCCACACCACTGCCCTCTTCTTCCTCCTTCGTCCATAACAATATTACTTTACTATTATTATTATCAATTACCGCCATCTCAAATTAGAATTATTTAATTTTACAGCCTATTGTGCCCTCGCATTAAGTAATTCCTTTACTGCAAAGGAAAATCCAAGCATCGCACCTTTCTCTGCAAGCACCGTAAGGGAACGCCATTGCAGGAATGATTGAGCAGAGAACAAGAGTTTTTAGGGGCAGTCTAAGTTCGCAAGCCGAGCCAACGTTTCAGCAAGGAGACTTGTCTTCGTCTGCCCACACGAAGACAAGTCGCCTTATCGAAACGTTGAGTCGACTTGCGCACTGAGGCGCCCCCTCCACCCTTCTTCAGTGCTCTATCATACCGTGTAGCTCTTCTTTCTCTTGTCCTACACCGCACTAAGGTTCACATACACTGTCATGGCTTCTGTTTATGCATATACATATTGCGTCCAGAGTTGGCCTTCACAATGTAGCTCAATAATGGTTTCGCATTAATAAAAACGTTAGAAACCACGCTGGTGAGGAATCCGTAAGACCTGCAGGCGCTACTGCCTTTTACACTTAAAACCAGGGCTTAACAATGTCCCCACAATTGTTTTTTTTTTACCTTTGTGATATGGTGGTATGGTATTGGCTAGTATATTGTTAAGAAGCGTTTGTGTTTGTGATATAGCCTATAATCAGTTGGATGGTTAACTAAGTGAAATAAGAATTTAATAACTTTGTGCTAGGGTGCCATATCTTGGTATTCAAGGATGTTATCATCGAATGCAAGCCCTATTTTTTCGTTTTTTATCGCGAAAGTGGATAGAAAGTTACGAAAATTAAACGTGCGGATTTAGAAATTGATTGGTATCGCTGCCTTTTATGCTCCTGATACACACTCCGTATCTGTCTTTGACGGTGTTAGAGTTTAACTTAGAGTTAAGATTGATTATAGTAACTCTAAAGTAAATGTTAAACAACACCATTTTACAAATATGCAATCGCTTTTCTCGCTTTATAAACGCCTCAGACTGCTTTTACTTTAAGTCGGAGGCAGCCCAGTGAGGTCAAAGATAAGTTATTCGGCGGCAATTCAAGGAAGTAGCTGAAGTTGTGAGATATGTGTATTGTTTCCTATGTTGATGACTCCCGACGGCCCTCTTCCTTAGACGGGTCTTTATTCGAAGCATTTTCTTGAGGTGACTGCGTCGAACTGCTCGTGTGAAGCATGGCGTTTCCTGGGCGCATGAACTTTGCACCTTTCAGTAGACATTTTAAGGCGAAAGCGCTTCTAGGCTCATGGAACGAAATGCCGTGCGCGAGATCTGTCATATTCAACGAGATTAGTTCTTGTCTAGCGTTCTTGCCATCTGCAATGCCACACTTGAACGCGCGCCAAGGAATATTCCACGCGACAGGTGCGATGTACTGTGCAACCTCACACTTGCCCGAGATAGTGTGCGGGGCTTTCCTTTCCTGTAAACCAATTATAATTAAATTGTTGCAGTGTTGATTGCAAGCGTTATAAACGGCAGTATGTTATTAAAGTTGTGGTCTGATGCGATGTACATAGACAGCTTGCTGACGAGTGTGCGGTGCGTGCGTTCCGTCAAGCCTTTGGTTTGGGGGTGATGTGGTGTGGAATGTCAAATATGTGACGCGCATAAACGGAAAAGATCTTCCAAAACATCTGCAATAAACTGGCGACCTCGATCCCTGATTATCACTCGTGGAGGTCCATGGCGGAGGATGGCTGAACGGAGCAAGAACAGGGACACGTGGTGAGCGGTGGCTGAAGAAAGAACAGCCGTTTCGCAGTAGAGGTTGAGATAGTCGGCACAAACTACCATCCAACGATTTCCGTCGGAAGACTTCGGGAGGGGACCCATAAGGTCTATTTCAACTTTCTCAAATGCACCAAGTAGTGGAGTCGCAGGATGCAGCAGGCCCTGTGACGTGGACGAAGTACGTTTGTGTCGTTGGCACTCAGTGCAGCTCACCACATATCGCTCAGTCGTCTGGCGCATCATTGGCCAATAAAACCGATCGCGGGCACGATTGAGCGTTCGTGCAGAGCCCAGGTGACCGGAAGTGGGGTCGTCGTGCATGGCACGTAAGATGCACGAGCGGTAGCTCTCGGGAACCACAAGCAGAAACTTCGTGCCGGTGCTTGAGTAAGCATTTCTGTACAAAAGGCCATCACGGAGACAGAATGGGCTGGTAGCTGTGGAATCCCGCGCCGCCGCAAGCAGTGGCTCGAGGCTTATGTCGGTCTCTTGCGCATTCCGTAGAGCCGAGATGTCGGGAAACTCGGGCACGATGGTGGCGATGTAGTGATCGAAGGCAGCAGAATCACATTCGGTCGTTGGAAGGGGAAGCAGTGAAAGGCAGTCTGCATCAGCGTGTTTGTGGCAACTCTTGTGCGAAACAGTGAAGTCGTACTCCTATAGACGAAGGGCTCAGCGTGCCAAACGGCTAGATGGATCAAGAAGGTTGACCAGCCAACACAGGGCATGATGGTCCTCCACAACCGTGAAATGGCGTCCATATAGGTAGCACCCAAACCGCTGAACAGCGAAAACTGCAGCGAGGCACTCCTGCTCCATAACACTGTAGTTACGCTCGGGGTTGCTGAGGGAATCGCTTGCATATGCAATTACATACTCGCCGGTTGCCGAACGTCGCACAAGCACAGCGTCATTGCCGACCGAAGGTTCTGAGGATTCAATGGATGAAACGCATAGTGCCTCGGAGCCACCGACCGGTACTCTAATTAAATAGCACTGCGCGAGGGGCAGTGGAATGAAGCCCCCGGTATTTACCCTCCTTTCCTTTTTATTCACACATATTCGTAGCGTAATACCTAAAAGCGATGATCATTGTTCTGTTATCGATGCTTGCGATGCTGACATCGTATGCCTGACTGAAACCTGGCTATCAGCAATAGCAGTGAACATCTTACCTGTAAGAAGTGCTACAACATTTATTATCGGTGCGACAGGCAGTCTAGATGAAGGCGGAGGAGTGCTTGTAGCTGTTATGGATACTGTTATGTCTTTTCCGATCCACTTGGTTGAAATTCGCACGTGCTCTAGGAAATTGATATTGGGCGTGTGCTATCGTTCGCCCTCTCCTCCCCCCCCCCCTTTGTTAACAAACTTCATGACGTTATCCATATGATTACAGTCCGTTATCCGAACAGTCCTTTCATATTAATGGGTGATTTTAATTTCCCCAACATGGTGTGTTCTTCTTATTGTGATCCCTTTTCGAGCGAATATAACATATTTCTGAATCTCTGCTGTGATTTCAGCTTGTCCCAGCTTGTAAGCAGGCAACTCGAATTTCGCTTACTACTTCTCATGTCCTCGACTTGGTACTCACCACAACGCCTGATCTTTTCCAGCCCACATCATATTTGCCAGGGTTAAGTGATCACCTACTGCTTTATTTTTCTTTAACTGCACTGTTCCACATCAGCGTAACCACAGGAAGCAAATCCGTAATTACATGAAGGCGGACTTTGATGCCATTAACCGTGAACTCTCTGTTTTATTAGATGGTTAATTACCAAGCTTTCACGATCGCTGGGCGAATACAAACTGGAGCCTGTTTAAAGAAAACGTTGCTGCACTCACTAAAAACTATGTTTCATGCTTAGTTATCACCTCTAATCGACAATCCCCATGGTTCACTCAAAAGATAAAACGCCTTTGCATCAAGAAAAAAAAACGCATTTTCCGCTCTGCAAAACTAACCGGCTCCCAAGAACATTGGGCTGCTTATCAGGCCGCGGTCCTTAAATATTGTTACGGGGATGTACTCCCGCGTTTCCCGGTAACAATATAAAACAGCACTCAAGCACACTAAGCATGTATTTTTCAATGACACATTACCTTCTCTCTTCATAAATAACCCTAGGCAATTTGGAGCTTAGTTAAGAAAAACGATACTTCATCCATAAGCTTTAAAGGCTCTACTGACGAGCTAATCCAACCAAATAAGTGTGCAAATGTCCTTAACAGTGTATTCGTTCCAGCTTTTTCTAAACATTTGTGTTCTTAAACCCCTGCATATATCAGTGCTGACTTTTTACCAATAGATTCTATTGTCTTTGATTCTGCTGGCGTGAAAAAATTAATCGAAAAACAAAACATTTCTTCATCATGTGGTGTTGATAATATTAATTCCAAGTTCTTGATTAAAACCAAAGTGTACAGCGTAATAATACTACGTAACCTATTTCAGCAATCGCTTCAAACAGCCTGCCTACCGGCTGACTGGAAGGTCGGGAAGGTGATTCCGTTGCATAAGTCCGGAGATAAACATTCCCATCATAATTATCCACGAATTTCACTAACAAGCATGCCTAGTAAAATCATGGAGCACGTTATTTACTCTCACCTTGCATCATGCCTTGATTCTAATGCTTTTTTTACTGAGAGTCAACATGGGCTTCGGAAGTTGTTTTCTTGTGAAACGGAACTTCTAACCTTCAGGCATGATCTAAATTCATTCCTTGACAGGCGTTCCGTTGTTGACTGCATATTTCTTGATTTTTTGAAGGCTTTTGACAAGGTCTCTTATCAACTGCTTTCCCGGAAACTAAGTAAACTTAACCTTGACCCTAACGTTATTAGATGGCTGCATTCATTTCTTACAGATCGTTCACAATTTGGTACTGCTAATAACACTTCATCCTTCACTTCTCCAGTTGGATCTGGCGTGCCACAAGGCTCTCTGCTAGGGCCTCTTCTTTTTTATATATATACTTACCTAATAACTTCAGTTCAACAATAAATCTTTTCGCAGATGACTGCGTCATATACCGTGAAATTAACAGTGATTCTGACGTAGCTCTCCTGCAATCCGATATCAATCATGCCCTTGAATGGACTAACAGGTTGAACAGGGAGCTAAACAAATGCAAATATATGCGCGTTTCTCATCGTAAGACTTGAATACCCATATCCCGTCTTAATAATATTAGCCTCGAGTCTGTGCCCTGTTATAAATATTTAGGTGTATTTATTTCCCATAATCTTAATTGGAATGCTCATATATGTCACATAACCAACAACGCTAATCGCATGCTGGGCTACACACGTCGTAACTTGAGTCTCTCCTCCAGCTCCGTAAAACTGCTTCTTTACAAATCGTTGGTTCGTAGTAAACTGGAATATGCTTCATCTATCTGGGACCCCTACCAAGAGACACTAATCTATCAATTCAAATCTATTGATAACCGTGCGGCCCCTTTCATTCTCTCTAACTATCATCGTAATTCTAGCGTCACTGCTATGAAATCAAGCTTATCACTGCCACTGTATACTGTCTCAAGATAGAAATATATTTCGTCTTTGTCTATTTCATAAGATCTACTATGATAACCTTATCATTAAAAGAAAATTCATAACGCCACCTTGCTACATGTCTGCTCGGAACGATCATCGTCATAAAGTTGGTATTCCTTTGTGCTAAACAAATCCCTTCTACAACTCATTCATCCCCAGCACATCGGGACAATGGAATCCCCTTGACGAGGAAGAGGCGATTGCATCCCCTTTCCGAGTCGTGGTCCCGAGAAAGTTGCGGAAACAATTTCTCCGGTACTTTCATGACTCAACGCTGGCAGGCCATGGCAGCGGCAGTAAGACTTATGACAAGTTATGCCGTGTCGCGACCTGGCCGGGTATGAGAAAGGATGTGCTGGGTTAGGCCCGTACATGTCCTGTTTGCCAGGTAGCCAAGCCTCGGGCGGGGAAACCCGCTGGCATGATGAAGCCGGTAGTTAGCAACTATCCGTGGCAAGTGGTCGCGTGCGATATCATGGGACCCCTTCCTCGCTCCGCGCGCGAACACCAATAAATCCTGGTAATAACGCACCACTATTTCAAGTGGGTTGAGGTATTTCCCCTTAGGAAGCTTGTGTCAGAACGGATTCGGGAGAAACTGTTGGAGACATTCACTCGTTTCGGATTCCCTTCCGACCTGATTACAGACAATGCTTTGTATTTCACAAGCAAAGTCTTTGTTGATTCCTGTCGGGCGCTTCAAATCCGCCACAGGAAAACGAGTCCCTACCACGCTCAGAGCAACATAACCGAGAGAGTGAATCGGAATTTTAAGAGTATTCTGGTCGCGAGGATCGAGCAGCACAGAGATTGAGACGCACGGCTGTCCGAACTGGCGTTCGCCACTAGAACAACCGTGAACAGGTCGGTGGGTATGACACCTGCTTACTTGAATTTTGGGAAATAGATCGCTTTTCCACTAGAGAACGCCCTACGTGACGCGGCGGGGCCCGCGCCCCCTCCGCTTACGCAGTACGCGGCAAAGCTCCGCGAGCGCCTTGAGGCAGCGCAGCGCGCGGCTCGTGAAAACCTCGATGCTGCGCGCATGGAGCAAGCGGATCAATAAAACAAAGGTCGTCGTCACGTCGTTTTCAACACGGGCGACTTGGTACTGAGAAGAACGCACCCGCTTAGGAACGCAGCGCGTGGTTTCGCCGCGTCGCTAGCGCACAAATGGGTTGGCCCGTTTGAAGTTACGGCACGGACTACGTCACTCACCTACCAGCTGCGGTTGTTGACGAGCCGTGAAACCGCCGGTGCGGTGCACGTCGCAGACTTGAAAGCTTACCCCCTTCGCAAGGACGATAACTGCGAAGCGGGGGAAGCTCAAGGCGATGCAGCGATCTCCCCCACAGTAAGGCGTACAGGTAGCAACCCGGTTCGCAACCGACGCTATAACCTAAGACCAAGGTAGTGCACTACTTTGTCTAACGTCTTTGCTCTTTCAGAAGGCATTCTGATAAGAATTTGCAGCAGCCAGAGGAACACCGTCGCAGGGCAGGGAACCGCACCCAGCGCATGGTTCAAGGAGGGGCCACTTAAACAGGGGGCACCCCCCAAGTTTGTCGTGGTTTGTGGCCCATCATCGTGATCAGCGCGGCCATGCTGGCCGTCTTCAAAGAAGCTGGCTTTGGAGCCCGCTGTCCAGGCCTGGAGTACGGGCCTCAGGAAGCCAGGTGTACCCGGGGTGGAAACGCCTGCTGCAAAAGGGTCTCGGTGCATCCAGCACGGTGCCACCTGGAAAGGGGTCAGCGATGTAGAGTAGCCGCCCAGGGCCGCTGCCAGGCGTATCCGTGGCCTAGCCCCCAGCTGCGCTGTGACCCCGAGGATGTGGCCACTGCGGAGAGGGACCAGCCGGAACAGTCCCGCCATGCCTGCTGCTTCTCCCGTCACACGGACCAGCTGAGATGGCATCACGCCAGAGCCAGGCGACGCCTCCATATTGCACGCCGACCCGGGCTCAGACATGGACATAACCCGGCTGTTGCTGGACCCCAGGTCGGACGCTGAGGGGGGGAGGGGAGATGTGGGGCCCTGCGCCACATAACATTAGGGCCCGTGGCGCGCCGCGCATTCAAAGGCCGCGCCACTTCCCAATACTCCCTGCGCTCTGCCTGTTTCCCTCTCCCCGCTCGTTCGGGGATAACCGGACCGGCCCGAGGGCGCTATAAAGGAAGGCACGCGCCGCCATCTCGGCCCTCTTCGCTCCTGCTCTTCGCTCCTGGCATTTCGCTACGGAGACTACCCGCGGTTCGCTGCCTGCCCTCCCGGACGACGACTCCGCACCGCCTTGGACCCCCCACCCCTTCTGGAGGTGAAATTAAAGATGTTTGTTACATGGCCCGCTATGTATTTGTCTTGCGCATCCCTCGGGCAGAGGGATTGCCCACAACTGGCGCCCAACGTGGGGCGCCAGTTGTGGGCGATTCCTCTGCCCAAGGGATGCGCTAGACAAATGCACAGCGGGCCATGTAACAAACATCTTTTATCCCACGTCCAGAAGGGGGTGGTCCAAGGCGGTGCGGGGTCGTCGTCCGGGAGGGCAGGCAGGCAGCGAACCGCGGGTCGTCACCGTAGTGAAGAGCCAGGAGCGAAGAGCGAAGAGCAGGAGCGAAGAGGTCCGAGACGGCGGCGCGTGCCTTCCTTTTTAGCCCCCTCGCGCGGGACCGGTTATCCCCGAATGAGCGGGGAGAGGGAAACAGGCAGCGCGCAGGGAGTATTGGGAAGTGGCGCGGCCTTTGAATCCGCGGCGTGCCACGGGCCCTAAAGATATGTGGCGCAGGGCCCCACTACCTACAGAACTTCACACCGATGCCAGTGGTATCGGCCTCGGCGCCGTCCTCGTCCAGCGCAAGCCTAGCTTCTCCGAATACGTTGTCGCCTACGCAAGCCGTGCTCTTACCAAAGCCGAGTCTAACTACTCCGTTACCGAAAAGGAGTGCTTAGCTATAGTGTGGGCTTTAACGATGTTCCACCCTTACTTATATGGCCACTCCTTCGAAGTAGTTACGGATCATCACGCTCTCTGCAGGCTCGCGTCTCAAGGTCCGCCTGACCGTCTCGGGCGCTGGGCTCTCAGACTTCAGGAATACGACATCAATGTAATGTACCATTCTGGCCGAAAGCACTGTGACGCCGATGCTCTTTCTCGGTCACCGGTGCGCTTGCCTGACTCATCGTCGCCTCCTCAAGCATCCTTGAGTGCACTCGGTATTAAGGATATGCTTTTCGAGCAACGACAAGATCCTTGGGTTTCTAACCTGCTAGATATCCTTGGCACTACTTCCGCTGCTACACATCCTCGGGCACTACGCCTATAGACCTCCCATTACGCCATTCGGGACGGCCTCCTCTACTGAAGGAACTACAACCCTGATGGCAGAAAATGGCTTCTTGTCATTCCGCGCCACCTCCGCTCCGATGTTAGTGCCCACAACCATACTGACCCGCAAAGCGCTCATGCCGGCGTCCTGAAAACCTATGATCGAATTCGACAGACGTACTACTGGCGGGGAATGTACAATATCGTACATCGCTACATTCGGTCTTGTTGGGCCTGTCAACAACGGAAGATTTCTCGCCACCCCACTGGCCCTCTCCAGCCTTTACCATGTCCAGCTCACCCGTTTGATCGCTTGGGAATCGACCTTTATGGTCCGCTACCATGCAGTGCCGCTGGTAATCGATGGCAATCGATGGGGCATCGTCGCCGCCGACCACCTGGCCCGTTGCGCGGAGACTGCTGCACTTTCTGCGGCGACATTCCGAGAGGTAGCCCATTTTTTTCTGCATCACTTCTTTCTTCGACACGGCGCCCCTCGCGAGCTACTGATTGATAGAGGTCGTGTATTTCTTTCCGCAGTGGTCCATGAGCTCCTGTCGCCTTGCCAGTCAGTACATCGTGCTACAACCGTTTACCACCCGCAAACAAACGGCCTCACGGAGCGCTTCAACCGCACGCTTGGGGACATGCTCGCAATGTATGTTACATCTGACTCTGGGAGCTCCAACTGGGACCAGGTACTGCCATTAGCAACGTTCGTGTACAACACTGCCACCCAGGCAACAACTGGTTTTTCGCCCTTCTTTCTCTTATACGGCCGTGAACCATATTGTACTATGCACACAATTTTGCCATACCATCCAGATGCCTCCGAGTACAGTGTTTTGTCAGATATTGTGCTGCAGGCCGAGGAATGCCGTCAGCTAGCTCGCACGTTTACCTCTAAGACTCAAGGCTATCGCAAAGATCATCATGATAGCGATACCGCTGCTTCGACGTTCCTGGCTGACAGCTTCGTTTGGCTATGCTATCCTGCCACCAGCAAACTTGAAACCAAATACCACGGACCTTATCGCGTCTTGGAACGCACACCCCCTGTAAACTACGTCATCGAGCCAGTCACCCCTTCTTTCGATCACCGCCGTCGCGGCTGGGAGGTTGTCCATGTTAGCCGCCTCAGGCCGAATTACAACCCTCTGGTCATCTCTTCCCCATGAGTTGCCAGAATGGCGACTTCTCGCGGGAAAGTGTAAGGAAGACGAAGAACAGACAGCGCTGCGGCATCGCCATCACCATCGATTGTCTCCGGCGCTCATCTCTGGCGCTGAAGCTGTGCCCTGCGGCTGGCAATCCGCCTTTTGCGGGAGAATGTGGCGCAATCATGCGGGAGCGAGCGAGAAACACATTGGACGGCAGTGTTACAGACGAGGTGAAAGCGCCCCATACGAAATGGCCTCGCCAACGCAGGTAGAAAGCGAAAGCTCCCCCCTTTTTTGCCCTCGAGGCGAAAAGTAGTGACAGTAATTCCAGTATATCATGTTCACGCAGTATGGGGGGATGTTTCAGCGTTTTCACAATCCTCTCATAATGCACGCATGTACTGTCTTCGTATTGTAAGAGCGTGTAGCGCGGGTCGTGTTCGACGTGACAGAATGAGACGCTCTCAGCGTGCAGGTTCACGACAGGCAGGAGAGCGCGGAGGCAGAGAGAGAGAGGGATCTCAAATGGCAAAGCAGCCAGGGGTTTGTTCATGCTGCAGAATTAGGTGGAATCGTCTCCTGTGATTTACGTGCGGCGCATATGCGTGGAGTGTCTTCAGTAACCGAGCAGAATGCGGTCACCGCGACGCTGGCATGGTGTAATGGGCGTCGCTTCCTCATCGCGTCATCTAAATGTGTGCAGCTATAGGATTTCATCTACGAAGCTTGGCAGAGCGTCACTTATACACACCCCCTGAAAAGGGCATTGTCCCAGCCGGAATGCACACCTGCAGGAAACGCGCGGCATTTTTCTGGCAATGGACGATTCCGCGCTGTAGCCGGTTTCTGCCCTCAGAACGGGTATGGTCGCAGTGGTGAAAATGTTCTCGGTGCACAGAGAATGATCATTCTGTTGTGAAAGGATCCACAACCCTTCTGCCTACGCCGCGATTTCTGCGGAATCAACGACTTGGTGACACATGCGCATTTCCTTATATCGGATGCGCATCTCGGTCAGGAACCAGCGCTGTTCTACGTCCAGAGCGATCCACTCTGCGAGTGAACGAGCATGAACCCTCCAGGAGACTCATTTGTGCCGGGCGGTTTCCTTGTCGTTGCAAACGGTTGGACGAAGACGACGATTTTCAAGCTCCCTAACGAAGGGCATCTGATTGCGTACACCGAAGGACCAAAATTCGAATGCTTTGGCGAGCACGAAGGCGAGCCTGTAAGGTAAAATAAAAGTAATGTGAGTCGTGCAAGAGTGTGAAGTACGTCATATGCTCCGAGCGGCAAAAACACAGATACTATGTGCATGTATGCATCTAAAGGAAATATGCATGATGAAAAGTACCTACTGGAGTTTGCACCCAGCCTGTAACGCATCAGTGATAGCTGCAATGAGGATTGCTTCGGTATGTGTTTGCTTTAGTTGTGCCGGGGCCTGATGGCGATGTACTTTGTCGTTTATTTTCTTTATGTGCGAAAGGGCTAGGCAGCTCAGATATCACAGGCGGCTGTGCGCACTAAGCCATGATATTTAGCATGTTTTATCGTGACTGCCACCTGACTAACAAGAAAACAATGTAGTGTTTGTTGTGATGTACGGCCATTCGCGAGCCTCATGACCAGCTCAACCACTTGGCTCGTGAACGGCGGTGCATCACAACAAACGCCCAATATTGTTTTTCTTTTTAGTCAGGCGGCAGTCGCGATAAAACGTGCTAAATATTACGGTCTAGCGCACACAGCCCCCTGTGATATCTACGCTACCCGGCCCCTTTGCACATAAAGAAAACAAACGACAAAATACATCGCCATTAGGCTCGGTCGCAGACAAAGCAAACACGATGCTCATTGCGGCTATCACTGATGGGTTACAGGCTTGGTGCAAACTCCAGTAGATACTTTTCATCAGATGAAGTTTTGTGATGTTAGGAAGATAGTGAGAGACCGGAAAGCGTGGCGTGACATGGTCCTTAGGGTCACGAAGAGTCGGACACGACTGAACGATTGAACTGAACTGACTTTTCATCATGCACATTTCCTTTAGATGCATACATACCTCTAATGAAGTGTTTTCGCACAGCGAGACACGCAGTCGGTTGCTAAGGTCGGCCATTCACATCTTGACGCTTGGTAGCCCTAGTTCAAGCTTCACGTCGTTGTTGGTCGCTGCGGACACGACTGAACGATTGAACTGAACTGACTTTTCATCATGCACATTTCCTTTAGATGCATACATACCTCTAATGAAGTGTTTTCGCACAGCGAGACACGCAGTCGGTTGCTAAGGTCGGCCATTCACATCTTGACGCTTGGTAGCCCTAGTTCAAGCTTCACGTCGTTGTTGGTCGCTGCTGAAAACCGCGTCTTGCATCCTGGCACGCTTAGAGAGTGGCAACCGGACGCGGCAGATGTGGTTGACGTCCCTTTGCCAAGCATGTGACGGTCACCGTGCCGCTCGGTGCCGCCAGCCCCCGTGCACTGGCGGCGCCGAGAAACGCCATCGACGCCGTCCAATGCGTTTCCATCGGTCGCCACTACGACTTCGCGCATGCGCAGAAAACTCGCGCAAAAGGCGGATTCTATCCTGCTGTGCCCGAACTACTGGCAGCGCTAGGCGTTCGACCAAACTATTATATCCACATTTCAATGTATATATATATATATATATATATATATATATATATATTGGTTATCATTTAAATGAGAAAGAAGATTCAACTGGGAATTCACAAAAGACATTTAAAAGGTAATAAATGTCTTAAATAAACAACGCCGCTATTGCCTGATTTCCTTTGGTAAGACAGTAAAAAACAAAAGTTAAGAAGTACTAGCAGCAACCAAAAATGTCCTGTGCTTTAGCTTCGGGTAAATCTCGTGTGAAGCGATAGCTCCGGCAGAGGCGTGGGGGGCGCCTCTATATATACTGAAGTATTAACTCAGCGATCGTGTCTCTCCAGCAACTGCTCCCGCGCTAATCTATTTCCCAAGTCAGTTGCCCTTTGGCCTGAACCTTGACTTTAACCTTGACCTTTAGTGGGAACATGGCTACCCAAAGTGGTTGTGGCTTAATTTACAACATCGAAGCTGTTTGAAGGTGATCGGAAGCACCAGGTGACCTTGGCTTTGCCTCGTGTAGTGAAGCTTTCGCTCCAAAAACATTTCTTATAATTTTCCATTCCTCGGGAGCAACAGACGTGCCAGCATTATCAGGCAGCGGCTTTTGCTTCCAATTTCCCCAAAAATGGCGGAGTGCTTCGGTGTATACGGAGTAGCAGTCCCGACTTCCTAATCACTGTTGCCGCTGTAAGTCGGAATAAGCAAGGTCGGCACGTTCGCAGAGTGCGGCGAGGTGGTTGCTTTCTGAATTTAGTAACTGGCCATCATTTTCGTGGTGCCTGATTCGCTGATAGTGGTGTTTAGAAAAAGTTTTATTAGACATTGGCAAAAGTGGAGACATATCACCAAAACTAAAAACGCACAAGGTTAATAACAGGAAACAGTGCACGTAATGGACCTCATAATGAGAACATTCATCACAAATAACTATTACATACGGAAAAAAATTGCCTGCTATGATGATGATGATGATATATTCAATTTTGAATGGCAGTGCGCATTAAGGGATGCACAGCAAACCATATTTTTCCAAATAAATACACGTAAACACATATACGCTTACCGCATGCAAATTGTGTTATGCACCTTTGCTTTGGGATGTATACAACTGTGTAATGATATAGATATTTACGAGGTTTAGTTTAGAGGGTTTTGCGGTGACAGCGTTATTAGCGAAATAGTGGGTAGAAAATGCGCATGCGCTGAACGCTAACATGGAAATAGCGCTAGTGCACGAAAGCAATTTTGAGAACTTAGCGTGCATCTTTTGCACATTTAGCGTGAAATCATGGCGGCGTCCTTGGATCGGGCAGCCGTCCACTACAGAGAAAGAGTCGTTGCCGTCCCAGTTGACACTTTTAAGGGCAACTACTGGTACTTTCGTCTTTCGATTTCACTAATTTTGCTTCGAGGACTACGTGCAGTGCAAAAGAAGCTCTGTTGGCGACATCAGGTCTGTAATATAATGCTTCTAGGCCTCATGGGGTCGCCTACGATGATGCAACCGCTCTGAATACAGTGAAATAGTTTCCAGCCTTGTTTCGGCGTTTACGATATTCACTACATGTTTTGGTTACTATTTACTTCTGATTTACGAAAAAGCATTCAGCTGGTTGCGAAATTTTCATTGTATCTTTTACAGGTTCAAAGCATCGCTCCAAAGGGGCATGAAAGCGGTGTCCTTGTAGCATATGCCCATCAATCCTCAGTGCAGAAGAAAGCAAACAAGAAGCACCGTGCTAAAATTGTCCAGGGTCATCGGAGCATGGTGTAACAGACACGTGCATATATGGTTCACTGCTCATGACGACGTCGTATTGCTATGAGAAGGGAGGCTTTCTACTCCTTTAGAGCATCGCAACAGGCGCTGATCCGGTAAAGGTAGTTTCAGACGAAAGAACCGGAGCGCGGGTGGTCCGCGCGCGTCAGCACGGACCTGGTGCCACGTGACCACGCGTCAGCGCGTCCATCCGGCCGTCGAGCATTCATACGAAGCCAGCGGACCATCCGCGTTTACCCTCCTCCACAGCGCACTAGTGCTGTTCGCACGCTGCCAGAAACCTTTCTGTCGAGAGTTTCAACATGGAAGCCGAGCGAAAACGTCGTCTCGCTCCTCTGGCTGTTCTACTTGAAGTGTGCGAGGACGACGAGGAAGCGTCCGCGAATAAGCGTTCATGTTGGACCAATTCCTAGCTGGTGAAAAAGTGTTTGGGTATTCAGAACCTCCTGTACGAGGACCTTCTTGAATTCAACCAATCGGAATACAAGCGCTTGATGCGAGGTAATCCGGAGCAATTTTATAAGATCCTGTCTCAGATACAGCACCGAATTGAGCGGCAGGACACTGTCATGCGTGCATCCATGCCGGCGAAGACGAGACTGCAGGTGACACTTCGTTTTCTAGCGACAGGTAAGTTTGTTGTTTACCTCGGCAAAGAAGCACTTACAGCAGTACCAAGCTTTAGAATGAATTTCCGCCCGCTGTAGTTGTTTTAAACACAGTTTTACGTTTAGAAGAGAGATTTCAACCTGCAGCTCTTAACCACGTTTTCTTATTTTTGTATGCGTGCAGATGAAATGCAGTATTCGCTCAGCCGCCAATTCAGACTTGGCCACTCTACGGTAAACTACGGAGGAGACCTGCGCAGCAATCTGTGCCGAATTGAAAGGAGAAGTTTTGAGGACGCCGAAGAGTGAAGAGGAATGGAAAGCAGTAACGGAAGAATCTCGGCAAAAATGGCAATTGCCAAATTGTATTGGCGCTATTGACGGGAAGCGTACCTGCATTGTCAAGCCAAATAAGTCAGGGTCGTTGTTCTACTATAAAAAAACTTTTAGTATTGTGCTCTTTGCCTTTCTCGATGCCAACTACCGGTTTCATTACACTGGCGTTGTTTCACCGGGCTCTCAATGTGATGCTCGGGTATGGCAGAGCACTCCTCTCCAAAAGGCCATCGATAGCAAAACAGCAAGACTTCCAAAAGTAGTCAAAATTTCTGACCAGCCAAAGCTCAACGTTCCACTAGTCATTGTCGGAGACGATGCTTTTCTCCTGACGGAAAACCTTATGAAGCCGTTCGGAGAGAACTGTTATCACCGGACCAAAGAATAATCAACTACAGGTAATAAATTTCATTTCAAGACGTTCTTGTCGTTAATTTGTCTTCTGGTGAAAAGTTGAGACATTCACCTATTTCTTTGCACTGCTTTCTAGCGACTGTGAAGGTGTAACTGAATGCCCCCTGTGCTAACAGATTATCCAGAGCCCGCCGTGTTGTCAAAAATGCCTTCGGGAGTTTGCCAAACCTCTTCCGGTTTCTACATACCGTACTGCAAGCGGAGCAAGTTGGAGCCGCATGTGTGCTCCACAACTTTGTGGCTGTTGAGCCCGTACAACCAGCCGGAGCAGCTTCCGAGAGTAGAGTGGACACTTTCTTTCCTGCGCCGCCATTACGAGGCCGACTTAGGGCTATGGCATGTTCCGTACGTGATGATCTTTGCAGTGATTTCAGCGGTCAAGGAGCATGCAGTGCCAGGATGACATGGCGTATACTGAATGAGTAGCAGAAGAGACAGCACGGAGATTTTCCGATATGGCGATTGGAGTGACATATCTGCTTAACTTTACACTAACTGGCTATTATTTTCATGTTTTTTGACAATGTGTGTTTTTTACTCTTTTGTTCCCCAAATATGCATTGTTTCATGTAAAGGGTTCTGCTTTCTTAATTTTTTGTTTGATTGATTAATTTTGTCTTAGAGAGACACTGCAGAAATTTAGGTCACCCGGGGTTCTTCAAGTTGCACTGACATTAACCACAAAGAACACAGACTTGTGAGTTTTTCTCATAAAATTTTATCCTAGTAAACTAACTGTCACAGTAAAGCTGATGTTGAAGTAGAAAATATGCGTTTAACGCATGCGCGCTTTCCAATACTTGCCTTTATAGGGTACTACTAGCATTTCATTTCCTTGTACCAAATTATTTTCATTCTCTCAGCCTTGGTTTTAAGACTTCAGTGGCTAAGTTTGCTTAGAACATAGGATAAAGTTCTGTACAGAGAACGTGCCTTCATTCATTTTATTAATATGAGAATGTACATATCCTTGTAATGCGGGTCTTTCTGCGCATGCTTCATGCATATTTCTGCGAAAAACATTAGCGCTCATTCTTGTGTAGCTTTTTTATTTTTCACAAATAAAGCACGACGATAAGCCGAGTAATAATCATAGTACAGTGTACCTGTATTCATCGTCAGGCTCTGCTTGGTCGTTTCTTTCTGCTTCGTAGAAGTACAGCAAAATAGCTTCAATGATGTCTCTCTGACGCTGCAACCTCACCCTGTCATTTAATTTCCGTAAGTAACTTGCAACCCATCTTGCCAAACGACCCGGCAGAATAATCCTTCTCTTCTTTACCCGTTGCGTTAGCCACTTTTTTTATTGCTTCGGTACGCTGAGCCATCAGGTCGCTGCTCCGCTTTTTTTTTATTCATGGAGGGAGAAACTCTGGATAGCCGAGCAGTTTGATGAGCTTGGCAGTGCAGCTGAACAGGTGACGCTCGGCAACTCTCCAAAGAGAGACGACTTCGTCCCCACCGCGAAATTGGAAAAACGCAATGATTGCCAAACTATTGGGTGAAACATCACTAGTTTTAAATATTGGCTGACCGTATAATTTAGATGGTTTAGGAAAGACGGACAGCAGGTAGTCAAATCATCTAACCTGCCATCTCCACCTCTACCCCAGAAACAAAATGCACAAAAGCTCGCGGCTGTCGCATGATTTCTTTAAGAATTACTGATTAAGCTTCAGAATTTGTTCACTAACTTCATGCTTAAAAAACCGGAACAAAATGCTTACGCTTACGTTCCAAGCTCTTCGCTGGTCAATCTTGATTCGTCATTCCTTCCAAGAACGTCAAGCATGAGTAGAAGCGCCATTTCCCAGTGTAAACTTGGTCGGTGCCCTGGCCGCTCCTTGTCGCTCGCAATTTCTTTCGTTCATTTCGAAATGTTCTGCGCTTGTTTGCGAAGAGCGCCTTTACGAATCCTGCGTAGGGAATTAGAACAAAGTTTGTTGCATCACGGGGGCAAGTTCGAAATTCCACTACAGCCAGAACTTTTTGTAGTACGAAAATAAAAAAACAATTTCGTACCAACCGTGTACGTTGCCGACTCGGGATGTCGCATCTCCATTTCCGAGGCAATCTTATGCCACATCCTATTCCGCAGGGGCATGTTGAGATGTTCAGCGTCTTCAATGTTCCGTATAGGTAGGCAGCCCTCTACGAGCGCTAAAAACGTGACTATCGCTTCATCACTGAGCGCGTTTTTCGCTACCTCACCCATATTTAGTACTAGAAACGAAGTAAATCTGCAGCTCTCGCACACCCACAAGCACACAGAAAAAAAAATACGGTGCACTGCAGCGAACGCCAAGAAAACGACGCAGCGCATGCACAAGCGGAGGAAGACAAAAAGCGCGCGAAAAAGAGGCCCGACATGGCTCAACGCCAACTTTACTTCAAATTGCTAGCCAAACAAGTGAACCGACGTGACGAACATAGCAACGCGGACGTAGCTTTAAAGAGCAAAAACAATCTCGGTACGCGCGGACTGAAAAAGGCACTTGGCATATTCAGTCCGCTCCGCGATCCGAGGCCCCGGACGGCCACGCCGCTCTCTCGCCATCGCTCAGAACAGTGACGTCGGCGTCACGTGGGGCGCGGGTAGCGCTGACGCGCGCTACCTCCGGTCCTCCCGTCTGAATCCACCTTAAACGATCTAGGCCCTCGCATAATAAAACAAACAAAACAAAATAAAAACGTTACTGCTCTTTATTCTGAATGGCTGCATTGGAACTGGGGAAATACCTGCCGGACTGAAGATCTCAGTGGTTAGGCCAGTGCCGAAGAAGGGCTCCAGGACGGATAAAAATAATTACAGACCTATAGCTATATTGCCTATTTTAGGCATTGTTTTAAGAAAGATTGTTTATAATAATATGGAAGCATTCTGTACAAAATATGCCGTAATCCATGCTACTCAGTATGGCTTTCAGCGCGGATTAAGGGCTATAGACCTGCTCGAAGACTGTTCGGACCACATAAATGAAACTATAGATCATAATAAAATTTCTGTCGGGCTTTTCTTAGACCTGGCTAAAGCTTCCGATACTGTTGACCGCTCTAATCTGATATATAAGTTAGATAAGGTTGGATTCAGAGGACCATACCAATTTTTCTTTAAGAAGTATTTTTCGAATCGCTTTCAAACCGTCATGGTAAAAAATCAACACAGCGATTTTGTCCAAGTCCAGTTCGGGGTCCCACAGGGATCTATACTTGGCCCTTTAGTTTTTAATATTGATATTGTAATAGGAGTCCTTGAACAGGGCGCAACGCCGTCAACAGTCCATGAAACGTTCTGCGATCAGTCGTTGCACTTCTGTAAGCGCACGCCCAAGCGTCGGAGAGAGAGCTTCGTTGTCGTTTTCTTTCCTGACCGTCACGCGCGTTGAACATGGTTGTCGTTCTCTTCAGAGCATCAGGCGCTGAACATATCAGAGCCGAATACCTGTTTTACAACTTCCCCCGGGCGAAAAGACGCCATGCTGGCGGATTATGGCGATGTGACGATGGCAGGGTCGTAGTAAGGCTTCAGGCGGTTACTGTGTACTATTTCACGATTGCGGCGACGGTGGTCAGTGGATGGCGTAAGGGGTTCGATGAGGTAGTTGACGGGGGATGTTTGCTTGACAATACGGTAGGGGCCCTGATACTTGCTGAAAAGTGGATGAAAGGCCGGGACTGGAGGAAGGCACCCATAGCCAGACCAAAGAATCTGTACGGTAAGTAGGAAGGAGTGCAGTTTGATCTCGTGTGGTTTTCTGCTGTTGCTGGGCGTGAGAAGTGAAGGACCGGGCAAGCTGGCGGCATTCTTCAGCATACGTTGCAGCTTGTGAAACAATCGTGAATTCGGAAGAATCCGGTCGGTAAGGGAGAACGGTGTCCATGCTACAAGAGGGCTCACGACCGTACAGAACGAAGTATGGCGAGAATCCTGTGGTTTCTTGAGTGGCAGAGTTATAAGTGAATGTGACGAATGGAAGAACGCGGTCCCAGTTGGAGTGGTCGGAAGCGACATACATTGCCAGCATGTCGCCTATGGTGCAGTTAAAACACTCAACCATTCCATTTGTTTGCGGATGGTACGCGGAGGTGGCGCATTGAACGATTTTGCAATCTCTAAGAACAGCTTCGACAACTTCAGAAAGCAGCTTCACACAGAAATTCTTTGGGAGCCCCGTGGCGAAGAATGATGTGATGGAGGATGAAGGAGGCAATGTCTTGGGCTGTAGCAGATGGCAAAGACGCCGTTTCGGTGTAGCGTGTGAGATGATCAATTGCAACGATGATCCAGCGATTGTCTGTTGATGTGCTAGGAAGCGGGCCGTACAGGTCGATTCCAACGTGCTCGAAGGGCTGAACTGGGCAGGTCAGCGGCTGCAGAGGAGCGGCAGGCTGGCGAGGTGGGTGTTTTCAGCGCTGGCACTCTTGGCAGGACTGGACGAACCGACGAACATAACGGCACATCCCACGCCAGTAGTACCGCTGTCGCAGGCGAGTGAAGGTTTTTAATAAGCCTGCGTGGGCACACTGGGGATTGTCGTGGTAATGGGAGCAAATCACAGAGCGCAGATGGGTCGGAATTACAAGCAGCCACTTTCTAACATCCGGAAGGTAATTCCTAAGGTAGAGGAGCTCGTCTCTGATTGCGAAATGGTGAGACTGGCGACGGAGAGCGCGGCAAGGAGGTCGTGAAGCGCGGCCAGATAAAAAATCCAGGAGTGAAGCGATTCGTGCGTCTTTGCGTTGCTCGGAAGTCATATCGGTGGGCATGTCGGTGGAATGTAGAACGGATATAGCAGGAGTGGCTTCAGACGGCGATGGAGAACGTGATAGAGCATCAGCATCGACATGTTTACGGCTAGAGCGACAGATGACGTTAACGTCGTATTCTTGGAGCCTCAGAGCCCAACGGGCCAGTCGACCAGAAGGATATTTCAAAGAAGACAGCCAGCAGAGGGAGTGATGATCGGTGACGACATCGAAAGAACGGCCATACAAGTAGGAGCGAAATTTTGCTATTGCCCAGATGATAGCGAGACACTCTTTCTCGGTGACGGAATAGTTTGCTTCAGCTTTTGTTAGGGTCCGACTGGCGTAAGCGACAACGTACTCATCAAAGCCAGACTTCCGCTGAGCAAGTACTGCGCCGAGGCCGACGCAGCTGGCATCAGTGTGGATTTCCGTGGGAGAAGAAGGGTCGAAATGACGCAGGATTGGTGGAGTGTCGCGAAGGCATCATCACAGTGTGGAGACCAGGCTGAAAGATCGTGGCTGGAAAGAAGCTTGGTGAGAGGGTTGATGATTGTGGCGAAATTGCGAACGAAGCGGCGGAAGTATGAGCAGAGGCCGATGAAGCTGCGGAGTTCTTTCACATTAGTTGGCTTGGGAAATTCTGCCACAGCGCGCAGTTTTGCCGGATCAGGAAGATCGTCATCCTTGGAGACGAAATGCCCGAGGATGGTTAGCTGTCGTGCTCCAAAACGGCACCTCTTTAAATTTAATTGGAGGCTAGCGTCGGACAGGCATCGCAGAACTGACTCATGAGGCGCCGAAGGTGAGAAGGAAAATTTGGGGAAAAGATGACAACGTCGTCCAGATAACAAAGGCAAGTGTGCCATTTGAGCCCTCTGAGTAGGTTGTTCATCATGCGTTCGAATGTGGCAGGGGCATTGCATATTCCGAATGGCATGACATTAAACTCATAGAGCCCATAGGGTGTGACGAAAGCGGTTTTTCGGCGATCGGCCTCTGCCATCGGCACCTGCCAATAGCCGGAACGCAGGTCTATTCAGAGAACTCAGCTCCCTGCAGGCAGTCAAGGGCGTCGTCGATACGAGGGAGAGGATAAACGTCCTTACGCGCAATCTTGTTCAGTCGGCGGTAGTCTATAGAGAATCGGATGGAACCGTCTTTTTTCTTGACCAGGACTACCGGAGACGCCCAAGGGCTGTGCGACGGTTGGAGCACGTTGCGCTGGAGCATGTCAGTCACCTGTTCG
This sequence comes from Amblyomma maculatum, assembly GCF_055883805.1. Classification (NCBI taxonomy): domain Eukaryota; kingdom Metazoa; phylum Arthropoda; class Arachnida; order Ixodida; family Ixodidae; genus Amblyomma; species Amblyomma maculatum. The sequence goes on along the minus strand of NC_139352.1, from coordinate 118,265,217 downwards.
TCAATAATGCGGCGCTCGGCGGCTGAAACACGGTACGGACGCTGGCGCAAAGGGGCATGGGTGCCGGTATCAATGCGGTGAGTAACGGCAGTTGTGCGCCCCAACAAAGGTTGCTGGGAGTCGAACGAAGCCGCGAAACGTTATAGGATGGCGACAAGCTGGGCTCGTTGTAAGGGCGTCAGGTGAGCGTCGATGGACCGGTGGAAAACTTCGAGGGAAGATGGAGTGGAGACAGGAAGAGGCGTTATGGCGCTGATGTGAAGGCCGGCAGTGTTATCGACGAAGGGATAGGTGGGAGTGGAATCGAGCAAAGCAACGCTAACCAGTGACTGGCCACGGAGCAAAGTAGTTGGGCAGGGGCGCGGGTTACAAACAAAAATAGCACTTGAGCTGCGAAAAATTGTTAGCACAGCATGGGGCAGCAACACGGATTTTTGGTCAGCGCATCGTAACGAGGGTTTGTAGATAACAGTGGCGTCAGAAAGAGCAGCACAATAAAGAGGCACAAGCACTGAGGAGAAAGGCGGAACGTCGGTGTCCTCTGCGACGTGCACGGTGCGTCGAAAGAAGTTTCACTGAGGGGTGATAACTCAAGTTGAGCACGGGCGCAGTCTATTATGGCGTTATGATTGGAGAGGAAGTCCCAACCAAGGATGACGTCGTGTGATGAGCGGACGGGGACGAGGAATTCTCTTGTGTATTGAAAGTCGTCGATGACAAGGCGGGCGGTGCAGGCGGCTAATGGTCGAATGTCCTGAGCGCTGGCGGTGCGAAGAGAAAAGGCAGGAAGTGGCGTCATTACCTTTTTGAGTTTGCGACAGAGGGTGTAATTAAGAGCTGATACGGCTGCGCCAGTGTCTACAAGTGCTTCGAAAGGAACTCCCTCAATGAATACGGTAATAATGTTGGCTGGTACTGAAACAGGTCTTGTGTTAGTCCCTGATGGCACAGTTATTGCCTCCGGAACTGCGGCCGTTAGGTTTCCGTGTGAACGGCTGATTGGCGGCGTAGCATCGGAGAACAGGAACGACGGTCAGGTGAAGGCGAGCGGTGGGATCGGCGATCATAACTTGAAGAGGAGTGCGGAGGAGGCTCAGGGAACACGGGCGAGGGGGACGGGGTAAATTGTTCATCAGCTCACGTGTATAATCGTAGGGCCGAGGGCCACGATTGCGGCACAAACGAGCCACATGGCCGGCGACTCCACATGCGTAGCAAATGGGTCGGTTGTCTTGTGTGCGTCAGGGGTTGGAAGGCTGTGGCTGTAATCGACGGCGGAGAACCGGACGATACGGGGGGATGGTAGGCTGCTGAGGTTGCTGATGTCCCTGTGGCTCGTATAGGAGGGGAGGCCGGCTGTATACAGGGGCGACAGGGGGCGGTGGCCGCACCAAAACGTCATCGTACGTGAGAGGAGCCGTCACCAGGGGCTGCTGAGGAGGTGAAGGCAGAACCTCAGCGACCTGCTTTTGTATAACACGCTGAAGGGTGGGATTGAGCGGCGGCGCAGGCGCAAGTGCTGGGGGCCGGGTAGACAAAGAAAGCTGGCGTGCGACTTCCTCACGAACAAACTGTTGAATCTGCTGAATGAGCGACTACAGGTCCAGGGCACCGTCCCTGGAGAGAGCCAAGCTGGAAAGGGTGGCCTGCTGAAGGCCAGCACGTCGTGTGGAAAGCCGCCTTTTGCGCAGCTCATCGAAGCTTTGACAGAAGCTGATAACATCGGACACAGTTTGGGGATTTTTGGCGACGAGCATCTGGAAGGCATCACCGTCAATGCCTTGCATAATGTGTCCGATTTTCTCGGCATCGCTCATGGTAGGGTTGATGCGCTTGCAGAGGTCGACGACATCTTCTATGAAACTGGTGAAGTTCTCGCCGGTTTGTTGTGGCCGACTTTGCAAGCATTGCTCGGCGCGAAGCTTACGTATAGCGGGAGGGCCAAAACCTTCGGTCAAGCTGGTCCTGAGAGCCGCCTAGGTAGGGATGTCACTCTCATGGTTGCGAAACTATAGATTGGCCACGTCGCTCAAATAAAAAATGACGTTTGTGAGCTTCACGTTTTCGTCCCACTTGTTGTACGCACTTACGCGTTCATACCACGCCAACCAGTCTTCTACATCCGTGTCATCGGTGCCACTGAAGATGGCTGGGTCGCGCTGACGCGCTGCACCGGGACAGATTACAGGCGATTGGGTTGGTGGTTGGTTGGCGGTCTCAGGCATCGCGGAAGTGGTAGGCAACGCTCGGCTTCGAAGCTCCAGGTTGAGGGGATTGCTGTCACCTCCACCACTTGTAATAGGAGTCCTTGAACAGGGCGCCACGCCGTCAACAGTCAATGGAACGTTCTGCCATCAGTCGCACTTCTGTAAGCGCACGCCCGAGCGTCGGAGAGAGAGCTTCGTTGTCGTTTTCTTTCGTCACGCGCGTTGAACATGGTTGTCGTTTTCTTCAGAGCATCAGGCGCTGAACATATCAGAGCCGAATACCTGTTTAACAATATTAATGACTTCAGCAATCTTGCACTCAATTCCAAACTTTTTCAGTATGCAGACGACGCAGCACTACTATGTCCCATCGATCCTTTGAACAGACCAGAGACTTGATACAAGCAGATGTTTATAGTATAGTGCAGTGGTTTGCTTCGAACCAAATATATTTGAATAAAAGCAAAAGTATCCTGTTGTGGTTTAGAAACCCACACAAGAATGTACCCGTGAGTGAAACGATTGTTCTGCATGATGCTGGGTGTAGTTTATGTCAATGTGAGCCTTTGCCATTCTCATCTACAGTAAAATACCTTGGCCTTTACTTCGATCAACATTTGTCATGGGCTACGCATATCAAGCATGTTGTCAATCGTCTTCGGACTGTTTCAGCCCAACTGTACAAGCTAAGGTTCACATGCCCAATCAGGCACCGTAAAATGGTTTTTAGAGCTTTGGGTGAATCTGTATTACTGTATGGTGTCACTTTTCAGGTGAATAAAGTGCTGTACCGAACTGCAAAGAATATTATGTATGGGACTGCCCCAGAATACTTAGATGAGAATGCTAAACTTATTAATGCAGAAATCTCTCCTCTATCTGATCTTTTTGCGTTAGTACTTATCACAATAATTTTTTTTTTCGAATAAATTCACACTCCCTCAGGATAGACCTAGAGTGTTTCGCAGGAATGAACGCTTTAAACTACCAAGGGTGTATACAAACTACGAAAAAAGGTGTCGTGCCTATTCCGTTCCCTATCACTTTAATAGACTGCCAGATGAAATTGTACAGTTAACGTCTCTTGCTCAAGTTAAGCGAGAAGCACGAAAATGGTTGTTTTGTAATTCTACGCAGCATGCTACGTGAAAGTGCTTTTGACAGGTACTATATTGTATGATGTACCTTTTGTTTATTATTATTTATTTTGGCATGGAGCACGCGCCCGTCGATTGCCGTGGCCCGCCCACAAGCGCTCCTGCGCTTCTGCGGGCACGAGAATGTAATATGTATTGATGAATGGTAATAAAATTATGTATGTATGTATGTATGTATGTATGTATGTATGTATGTATGTATGTATGTATGTATGTATGTATGTATGTATGTATGTATGTATGTATGTATGTATGTATGTATGTATGTATGTATGTATGTATGTATGTATGTATGTATGTATGTATGTATGTATGTATGTATGTATGTATGTATGTATGTATGTATGTATGTATGTATGTATGTATGTATGTATGTATGTATGTATGTATGTATGTATGTATGTATGTAAGCGCTAGTACCCTATCTAGTGAAGCTAGTTTAGCAGTGCTGTTAGAGGAACTAGAGGGTATGAAATGGGATATCATAGGGCTTAGTGAGGTTAGGAGGCCGAATGAGGCATATACTGTACCAAAGGATGGGCATGTGTTATCGAAGTTTACCAGAGAGGCGACAACTAGGAATAGGTTTCCTTGTCAAAAAGTATATAGCGGGTAATATAGATGAATTCTATAGTATAAATGAGAGGGTTGCAGGCATCGTAATTAGGCTTAATAAGCGATATAAACTGAAGGTTGTACAGGCCTATGCACCTGCATGTAGTTATGATGAACAGGCAGTTGAAAGCTTCTACGAAGATGTAGAATCGGCAATGCGAAAAGTAAAGACGCAGTATACTGTACTAATGGGCGACTTCAATGCCAAGGTAGGGAAAAGACAGGCAGGAGACCAGGCAGTAGGTGACTATGGCATTGGTTCTAGGAATAACAGGGGGGAGTTACTAGTTGAGTTTGCAGAGCGCAATAACTTAAGAATCATGAATACCTTCTTCAGCAAACGGAACAACCGGAAATGGACATGGAAAAGTACTAACGGGGATGCTAAAAATGAAATTGACTTCATAATGTGTTCAACCTCCGCCATTATGCAAGATGTAGAGGTAATCGGGAAAGGGCGATGCAGTGACAACAGTATGGTGAGGTCCCGAATTAGCCTAAATGTGAAGAAGGAACGCGAAAGATTAGTAAGAAAGAAACCCATCAACGAATTAGCTGTGAGTGGGAGGGCAGAAGAGTTCAGTATCTCGCTACAGAATAGATATTTAGCTCTAAACGAGGATGGCGACAGTACCCAAGAAGCAATGAACAATAATTTCAGAGATATCATTACTGAATGTGCGGTAGAAGTAGGCGGTAGGATAGTTAGAGAGGATACCGGTAAGCTGTCTAAGGAGACGAATGATTTGATTAAGAAACGCCAGGGTATGAAAGCTTTCAATCCAACAGACCAGATTGAATTGGCCGAGATATCAAAGCTAATCAATAAGCGCAAGGTGGCCGATATAAGGACGTATAACATGGAGAAAATTGGGCATGCTATAAAGAACGGGGGCAGCCTTACAGCGGTAAAGAAGAAATTGGGAATAGGCAAAAACCAGATGTATGCGATAAGGGACAAGGCGGGCAACGTCATCAAGAATATGGAAAAGATAGTCAATGTACCTGAGCCGTTCTATAGAGATCTTTACAGTAGCCAAAGAAGTCAGGACCGTAACGAGATTGGCGGTAGAGAAAAACAGTCAGACGTTCAACCAGTGACGAAGGACGGGGTCAAGAAAGCATTAGAAACTATGAAAAGAGGGAAATCAGCTGGAGAGGATCAGATAAATACAGATTTGCTGAAGGACGGAGGGGATATCATGTTAGAAAAACTGGCCACCCTATATACGCAGTGCCTGGTGTCATCGACGGTACCGGAAGCATGGAAGAATGCAAACATTATCCTCATTCATAAGAAAGGGGACTCTAAGGAACTTAAAATTACAGACCAATCAGCTTACTGTCTGTTACGTATAACGTATTTACTAAGGTAATCGCTAATAGGTTCAGGATAACCTTAGACTGCAATCAAGCAAAGGATCAAGCAGGTTTTCGGAAAGGGTACTCTACTATCGATCATATTCATACCATCAATCAGGTGATAGAAAAATGCTCGGAATATAACGAGCCCTTATACATAGCATTCATTTATTACGAAAAAGCAGTTGACTCAGTTGAAACCTCGGCGGTGATGCAGGCATTGCGAAATCAGGAGGTAGACGAGCCGTACGTGAAAGTGCTGGGATATATATATATATATATATATATATATATATATATATATATATATTGTGGCTGCACAGCAACCATAGTTCTGCATAAAGAAAGTAACAAAATTCCCATAAAGAAAGGTGTTAGGCAAGGAGACACAATCTCCCCAGTACTATTCACAGCTTGCTCAGAGGAAGTATTCAGAGACTTGGAATGGGAGCAGGTAGGGATAAAGGTAGATGCAGAATACCTCAGTAATCTGCGATTTGCTGATGACATTGCCTTGCTAAGCAACTGGGGGATGAACTGCAAATATTGATTGATGACCTAGACAGTAAAAGTAGAAAGGTAGGATTGAAAATCAATATGCAGAAGACTAAGGTAATGTTCAACTGCCTCGGGAAGGAATAGCAGTTTACATTAGGTAGCGAAGTACTGGAAGTAGTAGGCGAATATGTCTACTTAGGACACGTAGTAACCGCAGATGCGGACCATGAAAAGGAAAGAACAAGAAGAATAAGATTGGGATGGAGCGCATTTGACAAGCACTCGCTGATTGTGACAAGCTGCTTACCGGTATCGTTCAAGAAAAAAGTATACAACATTTGCATCTTACCTGTATTCAACTATGGGGCTGAAACGTGGAGGCTAACCAAGAAGGTTCTATTTAAGTTGAGGACAACGCAGAGGGCTATGGAACAAAAAGTGATAGGGGTAACATTAAGAGATAGGAAGCGTGCATAGTGGGTCAGAGAAATAACTCAAGTTGCTGACATTTTAGTGGAAGACAAGACAAAACGGGCATGGGCAGGACATGTAGTGCGAAGAGAGGATAACCGCTGGTCGCTTAGTGTAACAAACTGGATACCAAGGGAAGGAAAGCTAGCAGGGGGCGGCAGAAAATTAGGTGGGCAGATGAGGTTAAGAAGTTCGCAGGGGTCAAGTTGATGCAGCTAGCCCAAAACTGGGTTAATTGGATAAATCGGGAGAGGCCTTCGCCCTGTAGTGGGTATAGTCAAGTTGAGAATGATGATGATGATGATTAGCAAGGGCCGAGCGTGGACCAACCATAGGCTTGCTGCTTGTGGTGTTTAATGCAAGTTATAAATAAACTTGAATCTTTGGATGCATGATCTAAAGAATAACCAAGACTTGCGACCGGTTACTGATTGCCATACGGTAATGGAAGTGTTGACAAGGCTAAGCTTAGCGTGCAAAACATGCCGCCAAACAGTTATCGTTGAGAGAGAGAACGCTCTGTTATTACTGGCTCGAGCCAATGTTATTAATATCAGCCTGCTCTACAGAGACTGCCAGGAGGCACAGTGCAAACTATTTCTCTCTGGATTCGTGATCTTAAGAACCAAGACCTGTCATAGTGTCCTTAATGTCGAAAGGTAATGAAGGTGTCGACAAGGTCAGCCTTGTGTACAAAACTTGCGGCCAGTCAGTGATCGTTTGCGAGACAGTGCTAAAACGTTACTGACGCCAGAAAACATGAGTAACCTCGTCCTACTCAAGAGAGGATAGCAGAGGGAACAGTGCAAAGCGAACCTCTGGATGCAAGATCATAAAGAACCACGATAAAGTCACGCCCGGAATCCCTTAAGCTTTTTCTGCACATGAACGGACTGGTGGCTGTGAAAGCGCTCCTTCGGGGGAATCGCTAGAAAGCGATTTGCCTGTCTGGACAGGTAAAATACTGTTCTTCATCAGTTGCCGGCAATTGTTTCTTATTTTGTGTGGTGGTGGTTGATTACGCTTGTATTTGGTTGATGTGTTTCCTTTTCCTTGTGTATCTCTCCACGTGCTATACCACGTCTGTTGGCAGTAACGCTCATGTATTTGCTAGTTCTGTACGCGACATTCAGTTAGAGGCCGATATGAGTTAGTGGCCTCTGCGCTTATTCGGCCGCAGGAGGTGATCGGCTCGAAACGCAATCCTGGACAATGATAACAGTAACTATCTCACGGCCCACTCGAGAAAGCGTGCTGCACCTATTCGGGAGCGAACAATTGCAGACATCACATCATGCATATATGGTCCAGGCCGTCACGTAGGACAAGCTGTTAGAGAGCTTTCAAAACGACACCATTACTTGATATAAGTGCCGACTTTTGAAAGTCCTGATCTGACCGTCCCCCGCACGTTTTATTCTACATAGGGAAGGAAAATGTACCCAGGTTGAAAGAGGGAAAACATAGCATAGCATGGAAAAACAGTCTTACCCGTCCTAAAAGTCAAAGAATGAGGCTTTCTACATACTTCCTGGTTTTGTATTTACTCGATCTTGCACATTTGCACAAAAACAGAACAGAACTGAGAGACATTCCTTGCTATCACGCCCCGTATGGCGGTGCAGTGGTTAGAGCGCTCGACTACTGTGCCCAAGGATGCAGGTCGAATCCCGGCCGTAGCGGCCTTTTCGATGGAGGCGAAAATCAAGGCGCCCGTGTGCTGTGTCGTGTCAGTGCATGTTAAAGAAACCAAATTTTCGGAGCCCTCCACTACGGCGACACACGCAGCCTGAGTAGCGTGGGAATGTTAAACCACACAAACCAACCAAACCTCACCGTAGCTTAGGCTGCAAAATTCACGATACACTTTTAACTGTGCTCCGAGCTTCTCTTTTTCCTGTTCATGACTGCAAAGTGTGCAGTGGAGATTTCGTAGAGCCATACCGTATGTCACGTGACAAAAACAGACACAGTTGTGCACACCACAAAACGCATGTGTAATCCTTATAAACAGTGAATGCATTAACTAAAAATGTGTACCATGATGTTCTTCCTTTGCCTTGCTGCTGTCGTCACGATTGCTAAGTGATATCATCCAGTTTCGTGGCCTACCCTGGCGTAGGAGGACGTGGTGACCGGCGGCGGCGCTTTGTTGACCACTGCCTCCTCGCGCCAGAGGCGAGCCCACACAATAACGATAATCAGCACGACTCCGGCTAAGACAAAGACAGAGGTGATGATCACGCGGTTCTTGGCGACCATTTGCTTGCGGCGTAGCTCTTCGGCAATCAGTGGTACTCCCGAATGGAAGGCAGGACTCCCCGGCCCCGAACGGGAGAACCTGCGGATTCAGAATGCGAAAGTCATCAGGCGTCGTGTCACAGAACCCTTCGCACTGACATATTTAGGCACTATGCTACAGAACACCATGTCTGCAACGAATCCTTCTTCCGTGGCTATATTTCAATGGAGCTAAAACTACAGAAGCTAATGGGTTTAGTAATACCGCACGAGATTGAAATTGCTTCAGAGACTTGGAGATGAAGCTTTACAATATAGAATAAATAGCAATAAATAACGATATTTCATGACAACACCCGTAAGTGGCAGCACTCAACCCCCAAATTCGGTATGGCGCACGCAGTGCACTTGGAGAGGAAACTACCTTTTCTTGTTTACTTCATGCTTGTCAAACAGTAAATTAATGCAGCACAACTTGCCTAAACAATGCAGTTTCAAAGCTAGTTAGCTGTCATCAAAGAGAGCAACTCAATGTGCCACTGTGGCGAATGGCAGTGTTGCGCATACCGAGGAGACGCGACCGCAGGTGGCGTGTAGACGAGGTGTCCTTCCTTGATGACGGGCGGTGGGCTGGACACGTACGGGAAGCCCGCTTGGGCAGCCCTCGACGCCAGGGAGCTGCCTATGCCATCCACAGCTTGGGGTCCTAGGCCGGTGTCAGAAACACCGACACGCTGCTTAGCTTCCACTTGGGCGTCTCGATGATGCTTCGTGGACTTCGAGGCCATTTTTCCTTCTTTTACCTCCTCTTCATCAACCATGGCCTATTTGCAAAGAATAGCAAGCAGATAAAACGAATTTGCATTGATTTGCGGTGGTAGCAAGGAATTGAATATGGACAAAGGATCAGGGAGAATATCTTGCGCAGCGTTTTAATTAAGAGGCCAACAGTAAAAGCAGTTGTAAACACGAAGATGAGCTTGTGTGCGAGCCGCGTGGTCTTCGCCTGTTAGCGCGCCAGGCTGGCCTTGCTCGTCGGTGACAGCTGCTACGCCTTCTTCACTTCTTCAGTTCAGTTCAGTGCGAGTAAAAATAACCCCCCGCCCTTATATTTCGTAAGGTGCTGGGTAATATCCTCCCTCTCGGCCGGGAACTTCGCAGCCGCACGTTTTCACCTTCTGCGATTCCTGAAAATGCCAACCACCACGCCGAACGTGACTTTCTATAGTATGCCGTATAGCAAGTTAGAGAAGCAAAAAAGTCGTACAAGTTGGCTCAGTCGTCATTTGTCCCGGCTTCCTTCGCCAGCGAGATCCAACCATCCTCAGCGGTATTGACGACCATGTATTGCGCATTGGCTCACATACTATGAACGAGGGAGCGCTTACAACAAATGGGACGCGGAAACCAAGCTAAACAACCCGAGTTTCAATCTCATCGACGTAGCAAATGTATGGTTTCAAATCCATGAAGCTGACAGTCTATTATGGTCCGTGTTCAAAGCCAGATACTCTGAAGTTTTCGACCATCCGGCAACGAGAAAACTGCGCGCTGAACAACGATTGCGAGCGTGGTCTTAGCATGTTGGCGAGAATTTGACCAGTTATATCTAGGGCGTCGTCGACTTCTGCAAGCGCCTAAACGCGCAGATGTTAGAGGCTGACAAGATCAAGCACATTTGCAAGGAATCGAAGAAGACGCCTTTCAGATGCTGCTACCGCGAACTTTTCCTCGCCGCACTGATGCAGTGGTAAGACGCCCGACTACTGTGCCGGAGTTCCCAGGATCGATCCCAACCGCTGGCGGCTGCGAAACGAAGTGACGTCCGTGTGCTGTGCGTTCTCAGTTGCTGTTGTTGTTGTGGTTGTAAAAAGAAAGAAAAGTAAATGCACGGGCCTGCTAGTGGCTCTGTAGCTGAGCCACCTCCGCTGCCTCGTACGGACAGAAGTGAGAAAGTAGCGAAGAAAGTAGAAAGAAAAAGAAAATGGAGAGAAGACACGCGCCCCAACATCGTCGTCCACCATCTAAGTGGTGGCGGGTGCAATGAAGGTCTACAGCATATAAAAACTCCGTGGCTGGCTAGCAGCCCCCGCCACAAGCGGCGTTGACCTGCCGTCCCAGCCCCGCATGGCCAGGAACAGCTACCCTTCACCTCCTCCAACTCGCCCAGTCGTCAGTTGTTGTTGTTGTGGCTGTAAAAAGAAGGAAAAGAAAATGCGCGGGCCTACTACTGGCTCTGTAGCTCAGCCACCTCCGCTGCCTCGTGCAGACAGAAAAGAAAATAGAGAAGAAAGAAAGGGAAGACGGAGACAAAGACGCGCGCCACAACAACAGCTGTCGTCCACCACCGAAGCGGTGGCGGATGCAATGACGGCCTACAACAGATAAAAATTCGGTGGCAGGCTAGCCCCCGCCGCAAACGGCGGTGACCTACCTGTCACAGCCCCATCAGGGGAGACCAGTCGTCCGTGCGTTAATTATAGAGGCTACCGCAAAAAATAGGCCCTAATAAAACAATATATAAACACACAGCTTACACCCTCAGATGTGATTGCGCTCCAAGAGACTGGAACCAAGCCCTCTTTACCGGGGTACGATGTTTACGAGAGCCAAAACGGAGGTAAAGCAGCCGTTCTAGTCATCAAAGCCATCGCCGCAATCAGGCACGATACCATCGCCGACACAGACATCGAGCACGCCCTTGTCGAAATCATTCCGAAAAAGCGAAAGGGAAGAAGCACATTCGTACGGAACGTGTGCAGCCCGCCAAGACAAAGAAAAGCAAAATTCTTCGAACTCTTCCACGGAGCTCACAAGCTGGTCAAAGAAAATACACTCCTTATTGTAGGAGATTTCAACGCCATGGACACGTGTGGTGATACCGGAAACAAGGTATCATTAGCGGAAACATTAGCGGAGGTAGCCGAATATTTTGGCTGTAGTCCAATCACTGATCCCGCGACCCCCACGAGAATCGATAATAGTGTGAGTAGGGACACTTGCCAGGACTTCACGTTCATAAGGAAGAGCAGGGAATCACAGTGGGAAAACATGATGGAAAACCTATAGGCAGCGATCACTTTAACCTGCGGACGCGAATAGCATCGGAAAGGGTAAGACGCCGGATCGGACAAGCAAAACTCACGTACTGGAAAGCATTCCGCGGGGCTTGCAAAAATCTGGAGGCGGCATCCAGTCAGTGGAAGAGTGGAGCGACATGTTGACAGAAACGCGAGACTAATGCACAAAACGTGTAAGGCGAGCAACAACGCCCGAAGTACACGGGCACCTTCTGCTACTATGGGAAGCGAGACGCAGTCTCACCAAAAGATGGCTGAAGTAAAAATACGACAGGAAATCAAAACTAAAGACACAGGAACTTTCGGCAAAAGCTGAAGAATACGCTGCGCAACTCGCGAGGCAAAACGTGGAACAATTCAGCGACTCGCTTAAGGGAACCTTGGGCATGACTAGAACCTGGAATCTCCAAAGAGCACTAATCGATCCGACCAAAATCAAATCAGAAAACAATAAAAGCATCCACCCTCCCGATACCAAGAAACCTATCGCAGAGCCGAAAACGAGACTCGACCACCCAATAACTATGGAAGAAGTTTACGCGGCCATAAGGAATACGACCAGAAACACGGCAGCAGGAACGAACAGAATCGACAACGCCCTGATCCGCACCCAGAGTGACGACCTCATACAAGATCTCGTAAGCTTTCTAATCAAACACTGGAAGTCGGAGATGGTTCCCGAAAACTGGAAGCATGCCGAAGTAATTATGATGCCTAAACCGGGCAAACAGCTCCAAATTGAAAACTCAGGCCCATCTCGCTCACGTCGTGCCTTGGCAAGATTTACGAGACTGCAAAATAACTTGGAAGATAATGACCGTGTACCCCATACCGTGTACGACTTCAGAGCAAAACTGTCAACGCAGGGCGTGCTCCTCCAAATACAAGATGTGCTCCGCAACGTACCCCGACCGGGTGAAAATGTCATAATGGCCCTCGACATCAAGGGAGCATTTGATAACGTCAGTAACGAAGCGATCCTTAGAGGCCTAGACGACCTGGACTGCGGACGCAGAATCCACGGGTACGTCGAAGCCTTCCTGTCAAATAGTTTGCTACCATCGCCATGGGAGACCTACAATCGAACAAAAATTCACGTGCCAAACAAAGGAGCATCCCAAGGGTCCGTCATCTCATCTATCTTCTTCAATATAGCTATGATAGGTCCAGCGCGAAAACTAGAGAAGATCGAAGGCATCAAGCACGCAATGTATGCAGACGACATAACAGTCTGGACGAACACCGCTTTCTGGGGGAGAACGAAGAAAAGCTGCAGGAAGCGGCCTCCTGTGTGCAGAAATATCTCGGAGAAAGAGGAATCGCATGCTCGACCGAGAAATCAGAACGGCTTCGAGTGTGGAAAGGCAAACCAAACCGGACCGTCCCAACCAGTGAGGACCTCAAACTCAAGATGTACAATAAGAATATTGGGTATGTGCGTTCGATCCAACCAACGCAGTAGTCACACTTTTACCATGCTCAAAGCAGCAACGCTGCAAATGATCACCCGCATCACCAACAGGCGGCATGGCATGGGCGAAGAGGACACACTAAAACTAGTTAGAAACCTGGTAGTGAGCCGAAATATGTACAGCCTACCAGTGCCTCAACAAGAGCTAAATAGAACAAGCGTATGCCCTGCTACGCAAAGTGTATAAGACAGCGCCTCGACCACCGCGCAACACGTCGACAGAAAAACTCAGGGCTCTTGAATTGCAAAACACCTTCGAAGTGCTACGTTAGGCGCAGCTTGAGTCGCAAAAATTCAGGCTGCTGCAGACAACGACTGGAAGAGCGCTCTTAGAGAGACTCGGATAGAACGAGCAGATGCGAGAAATAGCGATGACGGAAACGATCCCCGATGAACTTCGCAAGTCCCTGAAGGTAGCTCCAATCCCAAGAAACATGGAACCTAACCTCCACCAAGGTAGAAGAGAAGCGAGGGCTGAATTCATTCAAAAAAATGCGCTCCTCAAGACACGACCGTATATGCCGACGCGTGTATGCAGACAAAATTGCAGTGGCCACGGTGGTCGATTCGTCTCTACGCGAAGTGACCAACGCCTCTATGCGACACTGCACAGCAGCAGAGGACAAGGAAGTAACCGTTGCTGTCTACCGGTGGCGGAAGACTATAGAACCGGGTGGTCGCTAACGACACTCACGGACTCTTAAACAACCTGTGGAAATTAAATGAATGGTAGGATAAGTCGTCACGCGCTCCGTATACTCCACGAAGCGAGCGACAGGATTTAAAACCAGGAAGAAAACAAGACCAGACACAAAATTATGTGGGTACCTGGGCACATGGGGGTGGCAGAGAACCAAGATGCCAACAGGATAGCTCGAGCCTGCACTACTTTCCGAGCATCCGACGAGCCCGCGGAACTTTTGCTAGCACCCAAGGCATACTCGACCATACTAGAAAACTATGGAGACAGAAGAATGCGACTTCCCCCACCCCACACTTCTCTCACAAAGAGGAAGCTCTCATTTGGAGACAATTGGTTTCGTACCCAAACCTACACATGCTAACCAAAATGCACCCTACCATATACGCGGAAAAGATGTCCATGGTGCGATAAAAAACCCACACTATATCACATCTCATGGGCCGGTCAAAACATAGATGTGGTCCCCAAAAATTTAAACCCGAGTGTGGAGCAATGGGAGACTGCTGTCCAGCGACCGCTGCGAAGACAAGCAAGGTCTGGTACAGCGAGCTCAACAGGTGGCAATAGCCAGCGGAGCCCTAGACTGAGGGCAACCGACCACTGTGTAGAAGTGGATGAGGTCGACGGAGAAGACTCTTGTGGATGCAACAAGAAGACATCTCTGAAGACGTCCCAAAAATGGCCAAAATAATATAGGGCTAATAAAGTTTTTCATTCGTAAAGCGATCAAAAAACTAGGTTTACCACTCAATACATCGACAAACAAGATTTTGAGTCTAGGGGTTTCCAATACCCTTGAAGAGCTCATTGAGGCTGCAACCACGTCACAATACCAGAGACTGTTGCGCAGTCGTACTGGTCGAAGCATTTTAGAGAAACTGGGCTATGAGCCACAAGCATGCTCCAGATATACAGACAAGGTTCCTAGACAGGTTAGGGACAAATTAAAAATATCTCCACTCCTCAAAAACACGCACCCCGTCTGTTATGAGAGCCGGAGAAGTGATAGAGCAGCAGCGCTGCAAGGCCGTTTTGAGGGCAGACAGGAAGTCTTATATACAGATGCTGCACAATGTACGGACGGTATGGTACGTGTTTCAGTAGCAACTAGAGAAAACGGGGGCTCGGTAGATTGGAGCAGCATCCGACACTCGACCACAACGGAGGCGGAAGAGGTGGCAATTGCGCTAGCTCTAACCCATTAACAGGTAAAAAATTATAGTTACAGACTCCTAATCAGTGATTAGAAACTTTCACGCGAGCCACATTTTGGCCATAGCAGCAAGAGTGCTGGCCAGTGGTCTACCATTGGCAGAGCAGACGCGCTCATTTGGACACCGGCACACCAGTAGTTTAGGGGGAACGAGAAAGCGCATGTACTGGATTGAGGATTAGCTACATTCCGTACCCTCGTACCCATTGCACGATGTGGAGCCCTTATAGTTCGATGACGACCTTAATAATATCCTAAATCATTAGAAATTATGCAGATGAATATTTCCAAAAGCGTGTAAGCAGCTCACCAAAAGCGCGGAGGTTATGTGGCATAAGCTACAAACTGGAGTATTCCCGAACCCCCAGCTTTACAGCAAGTGGCATTCAGACATTTTTAGCCCCAGGTGCAAACGTTGCGATGTCATAGCGGGTATGATCTACATAATATGAAAGTGTCCTAGATTTGGAGAACCTGACAGAACAGATGAGTCCTGGGAGGCACTACGTCACCAACAGGACGAAAAAGGGCAATGGGAAGTCATCCGTCTCGTCCTGGCCGCCGCTCAGATCCAAGAGATCCAGGTCGACGGCTGATGGGGAGAACAAGGCTAGGACAGAGCTGCTCCTTGGATCCTCGCCAAGCTTTTGATGGCTGCCAATAAATATTATTTCTCTCTCTCTCTCTCCTTCCTTACGTATTTTCGAAAGCTCCGGGGACTCTCCCCGCAAATCTCAACCGGACGTCCTAAGCGGGGTCCCAGTTCACGGAATACGTCTGCGTCTGGCCGAGATCATGCTGCGGCGGCTGTGAAGATCTTCCCTTGAGACCTACGGCACGTACCCGACCCGGGGAGCCCCGCTGGCCCGGCTAAGCCACCCCCCTCCGCCAGCGAGCTCCTATGAAGATGCACGTACAAGTCGAGAGTGAGACCCTCGATAGAGGAGATTTTAACCCGAATGAATGGAAGAACATCATGAGTACTTATGGTCCATCGAACTGAGCACAGCCGCGAAATCATGATTCCACCGACGAGACCGACGGCTCACCGATCGAGGGGAACGCCACATAGCATCTCGCATACCAGCCTAACGGAACGCAGCTGCGAGAAACGCGCGGTGTTCTTTATTGCAATCGGCAGATGGCACAGCTGCCGCGACAGGCGTATTAAGCTGTGTTCAGGTCTCAAGGACGACTCTACCTGCCAGAACTGCAACCACAGGCCCTTATTCGCAGCGTGTGCGCCGCCGCCTACATCCTACCCAACAACCAGCTGCAACTTCGCATCCATACCAGCAACAACACCTGCACGATAGCCACGGAAGACTAAACTAACAATGAAGCTCCTAGAAGTTAAGGCGATCAGTTATGCAAGAAAAGAATACGCCACGGCAACATATTTCACCCTGGGTGCCGAAACCACACGAGGAGTCACTACCAATGCCTTTTGGGATGAAACAGAAGCCGAAATTATGAACGACCTACAACGCCGAACCCTTCCGAGATGATTGTCGCAGTCAGACGCATGGAGCGTTCCGATTCTTAATGATCACCTTCGCCCGGGGACCAGTCCCCAGGGAGATTGTATACTTTGGAGAGGTCCACCTGTGCACCCCATATCGGCCAAAACAAGAAGGATGCACCAACTGTCGAGACCCTGGATACCGATACGAGGTTTGACTAAGCCAAGGTAAACCCGATGTCCAAGATGCGGCGAAAACCATCCGGAGAAGGCGAGAGGCATGTGCACGCCAACATTCATCCTGTGCGGAGGAGCCCACCTCACGGGGCAGGGAAATGCCAGGCAAAGCAACGTCTCAGCAGTACCAAAGCCAAGGACCTGCCAACCGAGAAATCGCGCGGAAAAAGCAGGACAAGAGGGAGAAGCTTTTCACAGAACCGAGCTGCCACGCCACACTGCAGACCAGATGGACTACGAACAGGCCTCTCATGGGCAGACAGGGTCGCCCGGGTATAGCAACCCAAAGAACAGGAGCTGGCTTGCCTGCGGGAGGAGGTAAGACGCCTTCAACATCAGCTTCACAGCCCACCCCACCCTCGCCCATCATATCCCTCCATTCGCCCCCCCCCCCTTAACTGCTTACTCAGATTCCGCCTCAGTAGAACCAGAGAAAAGAAGCGCGTGGAACAGGAACCACCTCTCACCGCACTCGAAACGCTGGAAGCCCGACTAGAAGCAAAACTGCAAGCAAAGTTAAACCAATTTAAACAGCACATGGAGGACCGAATCCAATCATTAGCTCAACAATTAGAAGCAAATATAACTCCGTCTGCGAACAGCTGACTCCAAAGGTTGAAAGCATGATTGAGACCGCAATCGTGCTCATTATGCAAACAGTCGATGCCAGGCTGGCTGCACTCTCACCCCCCAACCTCCACCCCCCATGATTCTTCCACAACCTAGCAACCATACCCCCGCCGATGGCACTAGGTGAGCAGCAGCATGGCAGCTAATTGTTTCTATCCAGTGCCAACCGAAAAGTCGCTATGCATTTGTCACTGGAACTGTCGCAGCCTAAGGCGAAATCGTGATCCCTTCACACAGCTGTTAACAACACACCGATGCCCCCCAGACTTGATCCTCTTGCACGATACACAAGTAGCCCTACACATAACAGGCTATATCGCATGTCACGTCCAAAATAGGTAGAAACCAGCCGTCACCAACTATGTTAAAAGCGCACTACGACACTCTATCCGAGACTACACACACAGCTTACCACAGGTCACCGTCGAAGTCCTCCCAAAGGATATAACTAAGGACTCTCTCTTAGCAACCAACATATATAATCCGCCCAGCAGCCTCGCTACGGTCTGCGCTAGCCTAATACAAATCATCACGCAAGACGCGAAAAATACACCTTTATTGATCGGCGGAGACTTCAATTGCGCCAACAAAGACTGGGGCTACAACCGCACCAATGGTAGAGGACAAGCACTCTACAACCAGATACAGCAGTCACATCTGACTACCTTCAACGATTTCGACCTGCCCACGCGACAGTGCGCGGTTAGCTAAATTTACACCAGTCCAAACATAACGCTAGGGAAACATCTGTGGTACCAGAAAAGGAAACGAACACTAAACACCCTAGGCAGTGATCACTACTTCATAGCGCTCAACATCACAGGACCCAGAGTGGAAGCGTGCCTATAAACATCACTTTACAAACAGATAAATTTACAGAGCACCATCAGCATCAATCCGCAGAGCCTGGGGAAACGCTAGAGGACTGGGTCCAATGCCTCCTCCACGATAAAGACTCCCACACACTCGACACAAAGATGGCTCATTTGATAGAATCCCACATAAGCTTAACCAAATGTCGCACCAGTCAGAAGCACAATGAGAAACTTCAGCGGAAAGTACGAAATCTTACCGCACAGATTGAGGAGCATAGAAACCGGCAAAACTGGACGCAAATATGAGAAGGGTTGCGAGCAAACCTTGCAACCACTCACGCATGAAAACTGGTCAAACACCTTCTAGATCCGCCCAGAAAATCATCAAACGTAACTCTATCACACGCCTAACTCACCAGCACAAAGATGAACCGCAATCACTGTTGGCGCAACTCAAAAATACATGCCGCACCCCAGGGCTTAATTAATGGCTACCACCCTATGCTGGCACAACTAATACTCAGCTAGACGCGAAGATCACGTTCGCCGAAATACAAACAGCTCTCCAGAAACTGAATTACCACACCAGGGGAAGACCGAATTACCAATGCCAAACTCTGCAATCTCGACGACAGATCACGACACTCGCAGACCTATTTAACCATCACTGGGAAGCCGGTATACTCCCAAACGTATGGACGCATGGGATATACCGAAACCGAAGAAGCCACCCAGACATCATTGGCCGACTGCCGATCTATGGCCGATCATCGGCAGCTAGTCGGCAGCCGACCTGCCGGCATTCGATGCTCGGTCGAAGGACGGCCCATGGTTAGCCATGTAACAGGTAGGGCGGAAGTCGGCAATCACCCAAGGCCCAAGCTCTGGCACCAGACTGAACGCCGACCAAGCCGGGCATGGTAGCTCGGTCATTGGGCTACCCATGGTCGGCTATGTACTGGGCTGGGCAGAAGTCGGCCAGCTTTCATGGCCCGAGCTTGTAACCCCGACTGAACCCCAACCTGTTTGACAACGGTTGCTCGGACATTTGGCGGCTCACGGTCGGCCGCGTGCCATGTTGTCCAGGAAGCCGGCTAGCACTCAAATCCCAATATGCCTGTATTGGACGCCGATTATATCCCTGGATCTACTTAACCTCTAGTACAAATCCAGTTGTGAGAGCGCGCATACAAAACGAAACCGTGTGGTCATAGCACGATCATGTGACATTAAATTAGTGATTAGAAGGTAGCTTTTTCATTGCCGAGAAGGAAAACGTTGCCTCAAGTTGATTGCACAAATGACCATTTTTTCAGTGACATTTTTTGTTCTAGTGCTTTTGCACTATCCATGAGGAATTACGCGCAAAATAATCTATTTATCTGGGGAAAGAACCGAATACGATGTGTGTACTTTCTAGACGCAATCACTAGAAAATCAAAAGCCGGAAGACTCTCGAGGTCACCATTTAAGTTTTATCACATGGTGGTAAAAAAAATGGCAGTTTTTAGCGCAGACTGCGAGCATGACAAGCCCCAGTACATTTATATGGCGCACAACATATATATCGGCAATAAACAAGTAATTAGATTGTTCCGCCTATTAATTTAGAGTTCGATCATTCCAACCGCGCTAGGCGGTGGCAAATGAATAAAGAAATAGTAGAATGTTTCCACGTAAGATAAAAAAAGATTGTCGGTCGACCTTATATAATAATTTCAAAACTTTATATAATATTGTCTGATAACTGGAAAGAAGCGATCTGCAATTGGTTTTGCTGGCCAAATATGTTTCCCGCCACACGAAATTAATAATAAAGAGGCGGAGTTTCGCGCTTATCTTCTCTGCTCTTTGGACAACTTTGGTTATGAAATACGCAAATTATGTTGAAGGTAATTGAAAATAACGGACTAAATATATGCATGTTTTTATTTGTATTCAGTTATTTTTCGCTTTCCAGGGTAGTGTAGATGTATTTATAAAATTTCACAAAATCGGCTCAAGAAACGAAATTGTCCTGCTTTACTGCCCTAATTATTTCAAAAAAGGTTAATGGCAGAGCAGCAATAATTCCACACTATGTTCTCAGCATAGCTATAATATAAGCTTTAGCTGTTTAATACATAACGTTTCAATACAGAGGAACCATCGCGCTAATTTAAAGAAAACAGCAAACATTGAAAATTTCTTAGGAAAGTAAAAATAAAGTTTCAACAATGTTTAAACTTTTTCCACGTATTCTTCACTACCACAGCTTTCGAAGTAATTAAAAACACCTTACATAATTTTTGCGCTAGAAATTACGGCCACTTCAATAAGGCCCTGGTGCAAGGCGTAGCGCACCACGCAGATCTGAAGATTCTACGGCATTTGTGAATCGCCCATGATTTTGAAATTGTGGCATATTATTGTAACAGGGAAGTAAAAATCAACGTTCTTCTCGTTCTTCTTTAAATCTTCCGCACCTCTCCAAGGTGCTCCTCGATTCGGTGGCAGACGTGCAGTTCACACGCAAACACACTGAAACGAAGGCCGAAGAACTTGCCGTAACAAAACGAACGTTAACTTTATATAACAAGAACACGAAGCACAAGGTACAGAAAACTTAGTTACACGAGACAGAGAGGCGACACACTTCACAAAAGAGACTGAGCGAATAACTAACGGCAAAACGAGCGCATAGCTCTTTTAACGACTTTTCAGTCGGGGCCTGCTTGCTACGCTGTCTTCGCTGTCTTCTCCGAGCAAAAATTGAATCAGGACCAGAACCGTCGGTGCCTGCGCGGCGCGCTCTTAAATAGTCAGCGCCGAACCTTCTAGATGCGGAGGAGGAACGGAAAACAGCTTAGTGCTGCCAAAGCTAGCCCTCCCCCCCCTGGCCTTCTGGAGAGGCCTCTAACTTTCTCGAACATGGTTAACACGCGCAGCCCTCCCGCGCGAAGCGAGGCAGAGGGCCGGGACCGTGCCGGGGAATGCACGCTTGACTCCGCGCATGGCGACGAGGGCGAGGAGGCGCAGCGCGGTGGCCGAGATAACGTAATCGGTCGCGTCGATTTCTCGTAGCTTGCAGAACTTTCCATCGCTGTTTTCTGCGGCGCGCGCGCCGAAACATTAAAGAAAGGGCCACCGCGGCCTTACAAGGGAGAAACGTATTTACAAAAGAGGATTAAAGATATATACAATGAGAGACAGCCAAGGACCTAGGCAATGAGGGCCGTTCGTTCGACGCACTTCTTTTTCTTAATCTTCCGCAAACGAGCGCGCCACTTCGTCCTGATCATTCTCATCATCATCTAGTCACGTTTTGTCTCGACGTTGCAAACTCGCTGTGACAGACAGAGCAATTAATGTTTCGGAGTCAGGGCAACGGCACAGTTCCGCACAACAGCAGCGGAACCAGCACGCGTGCTAGTCACGGCAGCAGCGTCGCCGTCTTTGTCGAAGCGATCGCGCTTCTTCTTGGGGCGCTAAAATATGCATTTAATTACGTTCAAGAAGAAAAACAACATAAACACACGCTTAACGGAATCCATAAAAGTAACATGACAATAGCTCAAACCCCGAAACGCGAAAAGGAGGAAAAATACAAACTCGACCAATTAAGCGAATAAGCATCACTATCTAAAAAAAAAAAAAGAAAAAAAAACGCACTCGGAGAGTCAACGTAAAGGGACTACGGCGAAAGGTTCGGCGATTGTCGACATCGTGCGAGCTCAAAAGCGGCAGGCCCAGTACTATGAAACGCGCTCCTCGGCGCCTGTAATTTGTCCTCAACGCGCCCGCAGAGTAAACATCCACCTTTCCCACCAACTCTGGTGACGCGTCTCATATGCGCTGTTGGCTTGCGCACGCTCGCAGACTACCGATGAACGGCAGGGAGGCGAGAGAGGCTGATAGAGGCGAGAACCTCCTTCGGTTTCACGTTCCAGCTTTAGTACGCAGCATTGGACCAACACGTACAGCTTCGAGCAAACCGCTACGATTGCTTTTTTTATATACAAACGATGCGCCAGACAAAATTGGTCGGGCAAGATGGCAAGTACATTTAGGAGAGTACCTTAAACAGAAATAACCGCTTCACCGTCAGAACAAGCGGACGTGATGGTCTCTCCACGTTTTCTCGCAGGTGTGCATACCTAGGTAACACACGTCTCAAAAGGAAGGTCGTTGTCGTCGGCCTGTGACCAGAAAAGTCTCGTAAATTGTCTCTGCCCAACTTTTTTTAATGTCTATGCTCAGTTGGCCCGTCGCTAAGGATGAACGGCGAGAAATTCAGCCGATGCATGCGTGCTATCGCTTTCGGGTCCCATCATAAGTAGAGCATTCGCCCACAATCCACAAGGATTTTGCGACATGCCTACAAAATTGATATCCGAATGTGAAGCGTAGAAGGCGTGATGGCTCAGTGGTTACGCTCGAGTTCTGAGGGTACTTGTATTCAGCGAAGGAGCCATGCAATGAGTTCGACGCACTTCTTTTTCTTAATCTTCCACAAAGGAATGCGCCACTTTGTCCTCATCATCCTCTGTCATTTTTGTCTCGTCGTTGCAAACTAGCTGTGACAGACACAGCAATGACTGATTCGGAGTCAGTTTTGTCTGATGCGCTCTGGCATAGGGCAGGCCATGGACGTTTTTCGCCAATCACCTTCACCATTACAAGGAAAATTTCTGAGGACAATAAAATCGCGCACTGGTTGAGCGGTTCATTGTTCCCCCTCGTCTACGCGTCTACGCGCAAGACGAGGGCAAGACGCAAGCATCCTCAGCTGCGCGGCTGTGCGGTCTCCTCCCGGAGCGTTCATTTCAGAGCTTGTTGAAGACGCTACAAGACTTGTGACAGCTTCTCATACCTTTCTTTAATTTCTTCCCTGATTAATTTTCTTTTTCATTTTGCTGTGCATAATTTTTTTTCCGCCTATATATGTTACATGTGCTCCGGTTTGTGCTTGCTACATATTTGTGAATAGCAGAGTTGTGAAATGTCGCCGGAGTACAGATTACAGCAACGGCGGGAAACCATCGGCATCGTCGACTCAGTGAACGCCGTCATCTTAGACCGTGAGTATATAACTTTACAGCATGCTATTGCTTCATAATTTTTTCTATATAATCTCCTACCAGTCCCAAATATTCTCTTTCTGTACTCTCCTCGAAACAACTGCGCGAAGCATGACTTCAAGAACTAAGCGAATTTTCATCCGGGTTACATGCAAGCAAGTGCGTGGACTTATTAGCTGGCTGCGATATGAACAGCGTTTGCGCCGAAAATAGAGAAGCCACGCGTAACATGTGTGTGCCAGGAACGCGCGACAGAAGACTGCAGGCAGCCATTTGAGCAAAGTTTCTTGACTGCGCAGTGCGCCGCAATCAATTAGTAACCAGATACTATGTGCCCGGCTTTTACATATATTTTGGACGGTGTCTCATCTGCGCGCAGGAAGCCATGTTCGCTTAGTTTTTGGATATTGTTAAGAGTTAAGGGCAGTATTTTGTTTTCAGATGTACAGACGATGATTTGAAAACTGTCCGTGCGGTCTGTGCAAGCGAAATTTACAGCGGGGCGGACATTATGTGCGTGATGCCGCTTGATGATTAGGCTACAAATTAGTCATAATGAACCCCCACTTTTATAATGGATAATATCATATTGAGGAATCGAAAGCCGTGAACAGCGCAAGTGAGCCCCTTTTCAAATTTTCTTAATCGACGGTCCCCTTCTGAGCACGCGCCTTCAGGTGAGTGCGTTGTCAGGAAGCGGCGACAATAGGGGACCCAAGCATCGCAGGGTGGCGCTGCGGCCGCTAAAGTCCCTCAATAAACTAAAAGTAGCGCCATCTCCTCTCTCCTCCTCCGGCGGCGCGCGACTAGCGCGTGCTCTCCGGAGCAGGCGCCCTTCACAGCCGTCTCGATCAGCGCCGCGCGCGCGCCGATCGAGGCGGTCGTGCGCCGGGTCTCACCAGAGCCTTGCATTTTGTCGCAATGTGTTCAGGTTAAAATATTACTCGCTGCTGAAACATAATTACCGAATGTTGACAGGGATTTCCTGCCAGAATAGTTTCAGCTGTGAGTGTCATGCACCACATATACGCGATTTCGGCGTTGGTTCAACTCGCCGTCATCTCCGTGTGTCCGTAGTTCGTCACATTTGGCCACTCAGCGGCCTGCTTTATAAAATTTGTAACTAGGCGGCGGACAGGAACAATTTTGGAACAGTCTGTGTATGGTTTCTTCGCAGCGTTCACTGGATTGCGAGCTGCCGGTAAACTTGAGAAGTGTGGCAGCATCTATCTTCCATGTATTTTCAACTTCAGCTGCAGATCAAATTAACTATAGGCGGCGGAAGCTGCAGTCTGTGTGGAGTCTTTGCAGCTTTGATTGACTTGTGAGCTACCAGTAAACTTGGGAAGGGAGGTAGCAGTTATTTTTTTTTATATTTGGCGCTGAGACGGTGCCGTGTTCAGCTGCCATGGTGTGTCACCATACGTACGCGATTTTGGCGTCGATTTAACTCGCCTTCACCTCCTTGAGTCCGTCAGCCGTTGACAAAAGCGCGCAACATGCTTGAAAAAAAAATTAACTAGGCTGCGGAAGCTGCAGTCTGTGTGGTTTCTTTGCAGGTTGGACTGAATTGTAAGCTACCGTGAAACTTGAGAAGCGTGGTAGCATTTTTTTTATATTTTGCGCTGAAACGGTTCCGTTTTCAACTGTCAGTGCGTGACACCATTTGTACGCGATGTCTGCGTTGGTTGAACTCTCCTTCACCACCGTGCTTCTATCAGCCGCCGGCCAAAGAGCGCAACATGCTTGAAAAAAAAAATTAAATAGCCAGCGGGAACGATTTAGTAGCAGTCCGCGTGGCAGCAAAACACACGGCGATATGTGCCGCGCGCGCGCCGCCCGCCCCGCTGGAAAGGAGGAAGCTGCACGCCCAGCAAAAAAAAAAGCGCGCGCGCGCACGTGACGGCTCTCGGCCAATGAGAGGGTCGAACGACGAAGGAGAGCGCAGGAGAGGAGGCGGGCGGCAAACTTCACATGTTGGCGCTACTTTTAGTTTATTGAGGGGTTTTAGCGGCCGCCAGTGAACAGCGCCCTCTCCGGCCAATGCCATGTAATCGGTCGGGCAGAGTGAATAGATCGCCTGTAGACATTCGAGTCTTTGCAGCCTCTGCACGCGGGAGCAACTCGCTTTGCGCGCGCTCGAGTTTTTGAAAGCTGCTTGCGCGCGCGCGCGCCCTGATCGCAGTCTACTCGCTTTGCGCTTGCTTGCATTTCCGTGCTGAAAAAAAGCTGTCTTGCGCGCGCACGCTCCAGCTTCTACTTTTCAAACTCGCGCTTGGACGAAGTGGTGTTTGAAGCGAGTGTGCAGCAATGTACACGCTTCGATGTGGTTTAAGAAAATAGCCGACAGCGGTGGCTATTTTCACAGCACAAATGTCAAAAAGGGAGAGCTGTTAGTCAGCCATGTGCATTCTGTTGAGCAGATTATAGAAGATAAGCTGTTATCGTGAAGGCTAAGTGTGCGTCGTAGGTCAGCGACCACATCGCGCAGGACGTGGGATTTGAGGCAAGTATTTAATTTTTATTATACCCATTTCATTAAGGCCCAGATTTTAAGGCGCATGCAACCATTCCATGCGCTGTTTGCTTTAATTTCTGAGGAGCTTGCAGGTGTAATCTAGTTGGCGCCTATGAACTTAATAAAAGATACGTGGGTTCGTTCGCATCTTAGGCGCGCTTTTCGGTACATGCCGATATGTTAATTTTGATGCCGATTGTGGTGCAATTGCATACTCAGAACATTTTATACGTAGCTTCTACCTAAATAGAATATGCATTCACAAGTATACAAAGAAGCATCAACCCTTCTACTGCAAACGAAAAATTTTCGCGCTTTAATTTTCGTGAATCGCATTCAGCTCCTAATAACTGGTCCCACAATTGATCGAGTAATTTCAATTCCACAGAGTAAATGAGACAGTTCTGGACAATATCTAGAAAAACAAATTTTCGCAGCGTGGGTATTACTTCATTGTTCCTATACATTTTATCATCATCATCATCATCCTCATCAGCCTGATTATACCCACTGCAGGGCCAAGGCCTCTTCCATATTTCTCCACTTAACCCGGTTCTGTGCTAGCTGCATCCACTTGACCCCTGCGAAACTCTCAATCTCATCCGCCCACCTAACTTTCTGCCGCCCCCTGCTACGCTTTCCTTCCCTTGGAATCCAGTTTGTTACCCTCAGCGACCATCGGTTATCCTCTCTTCGCACCACATGTCCGGCCCATCCCTTATAAAAATGGGAACATCCTTTGAGTTCAATGTGAACTCAAAAAAGTCAGAAGGAAGCAACTTCCTCTGAACTGAGAATTGGCTACTGATTTTGAATTCACAGTGAATTAACTTTCTCTGACCATCCTGTGAATTTCCTGTGAATTTCCTTTGAGCTCCCAGGGAACAGACCGTTGTCAGTTTGAGTTGAGTTCACAGGCAGTGGCCAATTATTGGTTCAAAGGAAGTTCGAAGGAATGATGACTACGGGATATTTGGTGGATGTTCGAAGGAAGTAGGTTCAGACTGAAACATTTGTTTGTATGAGCTTATATTTATTTGAATAGATGTACTTCCTCTGTTTAGGCCTTGCAATTAGGCCTGCTTTCGAAGACCCTGCGACAAAAAATTGGATCACTGTCCACAATCCCAGTGCAAACTTGCGCAACTGCCGGTGACCACCTTGGCTAGTACTCCATTGAGCAAGCAGGTGTAGGCTGCAAAAAGAAAAAAAAAAACATTAGAAGCATGACTGCAATGGACAAGCTAGAGTCCATCCAGCCTTCCTTAGCTTTTGTAAATTAAATATACAGAGCACGGACAGTGTGAGCGCCATGCAGGCACCACAGCATTATGCATTAAGGCAAGCATTATGGCCCTGACCATCACTGAAAAGTCAGCTGTTCGGACAATATTTCAGAATGCTCTTGCATCACATGCACAGGCTATGAGCTCGAGGACTTACAGATAACAGCATCCAATTTTGGGCAGCCCAGTGCCTTTTTTGGAGCTTGTTCCTTGCGGGCATTGCAGACACGGCCATAGAGTGAGCTTTCTTCCAGTTCTTCGGGTGAGAACACAACCCGCACCAAGTTACACGCAAACTTTGTTGCTTGATTGCCCGCACCGAGTTTCATGCGGTCAATCAACTGCTGATTTACCATAATATTGCTGCCAATGTGCACCTGCAAGAACAAAAAGCAAATATTAGTACTATGACCAGTATTGTAACATACAACAATATTCCTTGATATGCAATAAGAAAATGAAGGGGCTTTACAAACAACAAAAAACTTAGACCAGCTTAAGAACATTCAAAGAAACCCCAAAATGCATAATTAAGGTCATTTGTTTGCAAGTAAAAATACACATTCAAGAAGCCGTACTTTAACATGTACAACAATGAAGGCATACGAAAACTATCGGATGTTTTTGACACCTTCCCGAGCGGTGTTTTGATCTAATTTTGAATCAGGCCAAACATCTTTTAGCATTTTTATTAGTGTAACCTGACAATTGTGTAATATGTATTTAAAGTAACTAGCCAAAAAGAGGGCACATAATGCCCCGCAAAGGATTGAGCGCTAATAGTGCGTTGCTATAGCAGAAGAAAAAACAAGAAATAAGAGATTTTTTAACGACCTAATTTATGCTTGCATTTCAACAATAAAAAAAAACAGATTTTAAGTCAGAAAATAAATGGATTTACTCATCATTAACATTGCAAAGGCCATTAAAAGCCAGTTTAGACAGAGCACAGTGCCCACATTGTCACCTCCTGTTTAAAAATACTAACATCCTTTTCGTACATCAGAAGCTCAACCAATTAAAAAAACTGCCAATGAAGGTTTAGCAAAAGCATGCACTCCCTGCTCTGTATGTGCTACTTTGAGGCAACATTTAGTTTCCAGCTTGCACAGGTAGCTTTCATAATTTAACCCCTCAAGCGCTTTGGACAAGCAGCTCGTCCTTGCAAAGATGCCCTCAAGCCATTTTGGACGAGTGCTTGTCCTTGCAGGATAGATCGTCACCCTGAGAGTTTTAGGTGAGTACAGCGCTCCTCTGTGGCTTAGGTCATACGCCATTTGACAGATGGCACCACTGACCCGTTAACTGCTTTTTGTTCTACCGCTTGAAAGCCTTTTAAGCAGCCTTAATGAGAAAAATGGTGCCTGGTAGAGGCCACGCATGCACTGTTGGCCCGTCATCGCGGGAAAGAAGCTTTTCTTCGTTGCCATCCTCGCCATCCGAAGATGGCTCAGACACCAATTTTTGCATTGTTATGGGAAGTGAAGACGACAGTGATGACATGAGTAGTTCTTCCGACGAAGATGATGACAACTCAGACGATACTATTGCGAGTTCTGTGTCAGTGGATGAAAATTGACAACATTCCGATGAAACCCCCTGGGCTTCCATTCTTGGTCGTCCCTTGTAAAACATTTCCAGTTACCTCGCTATATGTTACTCGACTAGATTGCTGCTTATTGGCGGGCAGTTGATTTTTCACGTAATGAGCAATAAACTTCACTGCGCTCATTTGACTAAGTTTCTGGTTCAAATATTTTTGTCTCGGATACCTCCTTTTTTATTACACTACCAATAGAAACCAGCAGTAAAAATAAAAACTAAAGGGACACTTAAGCTCCGCCTTTAACGGTATAATGCGACCAGTGTAGGCTACCACCCAACATATAAAGCCCTGCTTTAACCAAGCTGTATCAACATGTCTGCGTAGCCTAGGTGTAGCAAGCCTGACTCAGCATTGAAGAGCACTGGAATGTTGATTCGTATTTCACCTTCCCACCTCAAATGAACGACTGGAGTTAGCAGCTCCTCCTAACTTTTGGATATCATGTGGTCTCGTTAAGCCACACAAATCATCGAAGAATGTGTGTTCGGCCATGCCACTTGCCAGCGCCATGCTCTTGATGTTTCACTCACAACACAGACAACAAATTTTCATGTAATGGGGCCTTTAACGATATCGTAATTTTAAGCAATTTTAGCTAGAAATCTCGAAATAATAGTGCTCAAGGGGTTAAAGTGAAATTGAACTATTGTTGGATCAGCTTAAGAAGCCACAACTCCTTCTCAAAGGAGACCCTCCTGGTGGTTAATTGCCTTTGACTTGCCAGAGTGACATTGCAGGTGGCTGTCAGGTGCAAGTGGATTATATGCACATTAGCTTGAATACCATGATGACTGGCCCAAGTCGCTAAAATGACTGATTAGAGGAGCACCAGCTGCGTCATTCGAGTTCTAGTGCAAAAAGATGGCCTTCCAAGATCGATAACCTAAGAAATTGCTGAATATTAAACAAGCTAATGGAAATCTCTTTTCTGATGAAAAGGGCTTTGCTATAGCCCAAGCGAAGTATGCTCAACAGGAAGCGTAAACAAAAGTAACCTTGCACTTCCGATCACTACAGCTTTCACAAAAACTCTTCCAAATCAATATACACACGAATGAAGTAACAGTCACTAAAATGAAAGGAAGCAGTTGGGATTTTTTTTCATGGTTGTTTTGACGAATTTAAGAAAATAGCACTGTCTGTCTTTTGTCGTTTCTATCAAACTGACATTCATTTAAAAATATCATTATGCTACTAATTATGCAGTCTGTGAGCCCAGCCTCATAATCAGCATCCCAGCCAGGGCAGCCGCTTTTCAGTGGAGCCGAAACGCAAGGTGCCCGTGTGCTCTGTGTTGTCGATGCACGTTAAAGCACCCCAGGTGGTCGAAATTTCCAGAGCCTTGCACTACAGTATCTCTCATAGCCTGAGTCGCTTTGGACATTAAACCCTAAGAGCCAACCAATCATAAATAGCATTGCTTCTTGCCTATCTCTGAATTCAGTGACTGCTGACTTCATTCACATGGATAATGAGCTCCTCGTTTCCCTATCCCTGCACACTTCTCAATCGAAGTGCATGACTTGTGGCAGTGCTATCATAAAGCTAGAACCAAGTTCTTGTGTGACCCTTAAAAAAGTTTCATCGAGAAAGGCAGTAATGAGCACAACCATGCAGACACTAGACTAAAGCAACTAACCTGAGCCTCGGTTGGCAGCACAACTGCTTGTGTTGTACACGCAGCATTATTAACGGATTCCGTCAGCTGATTGACCAGCTCAGCAACATCTGAAAAAAACAAAAAAGGAAAGCTGGAACAAAACATACTATTTCATCACTAGCAGCAGCAGCCCATGTAACATTCACCACAGGAGAAAAGCCTTTTCTTTGCCCTTGACTGCATGACCAACCCTTTTCTGTCACCAAATGCGCCATTCAAAATTTAGCTGCTAGACACTGGCATCACTCACGCACTCAAGGCGCCCTATCAGCGGTACATAATCTAGGGGATGCTGATAGCAATTGATGAAGCCAATGCTGACATCCCACTTCTGATCTCTTTGTTCGCTGTGGAAATGCCTGGATTAAATTAAATGCGGAGGACGTTGTAACTACAGTGCAACTGACGGGTGCTGCTATTGCTTAGAATGAATTCATGGGTGCGAATGATGATGCCGAGATAGCTGTGAGCGCTTTAACAGAAGTTAGTCAGATCACATCCCTGAAACAGTTTGTCGGTAGCAAGGGCCTTGAAGAGGTCAGCATGCAATATACATGTATGGCGGCAGCAATACGCCATACATTTGGACAAAGGCTGACACTCGAGTGTGTAGCTGATACTCGATAGCCCATGCTTCACCTATCTCGTGTCTGTCTTTCGTGTCGACATTTGCTAACATGGTGTAGTGACCGAGTTAAGTTAGGCAGATTTCTGAGCCAGGTGCCGAGCTTGGACAAGCATAAATTTCCTGTTGTGAAAAAAAAAAACACCACCTAAGTGACCAAAATGGCACAGAAAAATGAAGCGCATGCCATAAGGATTCCAAGGTCCAACACAGGACAAGGCCACATATGATAATTTCATACAAATTTAAATTTTTTGCTGTCCCTCCTGCGCTCATTCTAGATGCACCTCATCATTTGCAGGAGACTCTGAGGTTAAAATCTGAGGGAATCAAGGGTTCCATTCAGATACGCCATCCACAGTAATGCAAGAGCACCACAGACCTGCCGCAGCCATCTGGCTACAACTTATACCCCGTGAATGTGTTTGAACCTAATGCAGCTCTCCGGGTTCACTGGAGCGTTGTTGTCACCGACCACTCCAGAACAGAAAGGAACCCAAACCCGCGCCCGTTTTTCGGCCTCGGCTTGAGCAGCACAAATCAGCACAGGTGCTCACCTTGAGTGGCATTTGTTTACCATGCATTTTCATGCAGCTATCACATACGACAACAGGCTCAATCTCAGATGCATGCCGATCCCAAGCAATGACATGTGACACGCAAGTCACTGTAACACAAACAAAGCATGCTTGCAGAGCAGGAGTGGCAGCAGTTCATCTGCTACGTGCACTGCAAGCATGGTGGTTGGTGGCGTCATGCAGCAGCGCCACGGTGTAGCTGAGCACTACTGTACACCACCTATAATGTGTCGCAAAGACAACTACAAGAGGAACACCAATCCTAATCGTCAGTGTAGGGGGAACCTTATTGCAGCAACATAATCTTACTGGTGCTTTTACTAGGACGTGCTACAGACCAAGAGGTCTTGTTCATTTAAGAGTTAGCACTTGAATTTGTTATGCTTTACGTAGCATCTGGTGACACAGCAAATAATTTCAGTCTCATGGCAATGGAGATCAGCATTCCAATGGCTTCAGAAAAAAGCGATCACATACCAAGCATCTGACGTGCTTCATCTCTTGCGGCTTTATATTTCTTCATTCTTTTTTTTTTTTTGCAGACCCCACTTCATCCTCAAGCTCCAGGACTCTCTTTTTTGCATCTGCTGGCTTAGACATTTTGTCACAGCTGCAGCTTTCCTGCAAAACGACATGTGGCAAAGGTCTATTCACTAAATTGTATTTGCACTCAAATGCATCATACAAAAATTATTCAGTATAACGCATCGTGCAGATATCTGGTTCCACACATGAGATTAGCAAAATAGTGACCAAATGAAGACCACTGACAAGAGAAACGTAGCATGGACACTGTTTAGGGTTCAAAGCAACACTTCTTAAGGTGGAACATTAGCCCTTGAGCAAACCTTGGCACATAAAAGGACATGGTAATGTTTAACTGCGAGCTGACACCATCCAGCATCACTACTGCTCAAGTGGGCAGGATGCCCACTTGAGCAGTAGTGGACAAAACAAAGGATGCATTTCCAGAAAAACAGTTTGAGCTCCCACGCATACCGTAAAACATAGCCACTCTGCTTTATGGTAGGTTCATGGTGTTTTATGTCCCAAAGCGACTTAAGCTATAGCGATGAGGGATGCCGTAGTGGTGGGCTCACCTGGGGTTTTTTAATGTGCAAATGACATCATACAGTACACAGTCAACTTGCATTTCACCTCCACTGAAATGCGGCCATGAATGCTGGGATTGTACCCATGTACAGTCGTGAGCTTTATGAAAGGGAGCATGCGATCCCGTGGCAGAAAGCCTCATCCAGAAGTAGTGACAAAGTGCAACGGCAGCATTGAAAATGAAGTGGAGAGAGCGGTGCCCTTCCACCTGTTGGCCGTACCCCATGCACTGGGAGCAACTTTTACATCGGCAGCTAAAAATCATTGCAGCATTATGCTGTTGGTAACTGATATCACTGCTTACTTTGCTATGCTCTGACCTAGCAACCCAGCGTAGGCTGGTAACTCAGGCAAAAGCGGCAGCCCAGGCCACTGGAGTCTTAGAATGGAGACTCCACACACTGCCTCCCCACCACACACACTTTTTTTTTCCCCTTTTTTTAATAAAGTTTTTTCTCTCTGCGCGAAATCTGAGGAATGGCTGGTAGCGAAGAAAGGAAGCATGTTTGACGCTTCAATAAAAAGAAACAAACAAATGAATATGAAAGTAAATGAATGCGACAACACGTTAGGCGCTTTTATCTGCTTAAACTTCAGTCGCCTGCAGCTGTGAAAGCGTCCGTTTCGCTGCTACACTACCAATTGTCTCGGAACGAGCACCCTGGGCATCTTTAAAACTTGTTCTAAATCAGCTTCAATAATCAAGGAGGTGCCATTCTCCATGCCGCACCGTTCCGAGACGACAATGCGGGCAGGTTTTTTTTTTTTTTTTTTTTTTTAGCCCAAATTGGGAAGCCTACT
The DNA here is from genome assembly GCF_055883805.1 of Amblyomma maculatum. Lineage (NCBI taxonomy): Eukaryota > Metazoa > Arthropoda > Arachnida > Ixodida > Ixodidae > Amblyomma > Amblyomma maculatum. The sequence goes on along the minus strand of NC_139352.1, from coordinate 118,231,808 downwards.
CCTGTTATCACGAAACACCGAGAATTGCCATTTGCTGTGTAAACAGGGAGAATCAGGTCCACGTAACGACAGCAGCCGCGTTTATTCTACTTCTTATTTCCGCAAATTCAGTTCATTATGCATTTGTTTTAATTTCACGCAATTCCCGGAATCAACTGTCTACCTCTTTCACCATGCGCACTACTGTCACCTGCCGGTTAACACAATGCGGTCGTAATGCGGGCATGTAAACGACTTCGCGACACGACTCACCGCGAGTAGCAAAGGAAGGTGTTTCACGGGTAAACATTATTAAGACACGAATACGAAAAGAGACAAGAGACGTTTGACTACTTACCCACTCCGAGAATGAACGTAGGAGAGTACGACCCCTCCTTCCACTGGGCATGTAGTACTCCTTGGTTTGGAATAATCTTCCAGTATTTTGGATTACCCATCAGTTTCGCCTGCAGTTCTTTTGATTGTAGGTTTCTTACAGGGTATACGTCCCACTTCTGAGCGGTCACCCATTTAACCAAGACATGATCGGCCATTTGCACTACTCACGCTAAGAAAACACGACGAACACAACGAACGCGAACAATCAACTTCCTACGGTCATGAAACACATAGTGAAGCATGCCGCCGGCTGTTTTCACGAAAACGATAGCGCTAGAGTCTCAAGCGCCATTGCAAACTTTTAAATGCATTTTTGCAAACTTCACAAACTTTCAAAATAAAACTTATAATTTATAAACAACCTTAAACGTTTGTTTTTTTAGTAGTAATATGTGATGCGTAACAAAACACAAAATAATTTAAGCAAATTATTGCCACAAGCAGCTGCAGCGTCCTTTTTTTTTGCTGCGGAATTCTTGTGGTGCATGTCAATCTTCATTGGTTTTACTCGCCGTGAGAACGTTGGTTTTACTGGCAGTATTCGTAACCTCGGCTGCGGGGGCTTCTGTGCGTGGTGGTACCGACGTACCGACGTCGCTGACGTATTAATTGCTGGTCTTTAAACTGTGATAGGAGGTAAACGAGCTAGACTTTCGTGAACAATGTGACATCCGGTACTAGGCACATTGTGAAGTGCATTTAACTGCAGGCTTTTGAAGCCGTTATCGATGGTGCTGCGGTAACCGCCTACCCGTCGAACGCACTGGAAATGCCACCACGGTAAAAGCGTACTTGCGCGACGTCAACGTCGCGCCGTACCGAAGTGCACTAAATCACGACGGAAGCAGGCCGCGCTTGCTAACAGCGTCGCCCTTGGCGTCGCTGCGAGCCAAGAATTGCCAGGCTGCAATGCCGACGCAAATACTGACGAACCCTGCCAGCCCTGCGCCGAGCTTTGTTGCGTACCGTGTCAGAGTGCTGAAGCAGCGGTCACGGATGTATGTACATGCCGTCTCGCGCATGCATCGCCATCGAACCAGCGGGCTGCGAAAGCGATGAATTAGAACCACCTGGCATTCTTATGTATGAAAATTCTTGAATGTATTATATTTTATCTTAAAAAATTCAGAGGGGCAAGAAATAGACCAAGTAATGCCACACACACAAAAATAAGCACAAGAAATGAATGAAAAGAAAGTTATCTTTACACTTAAGGACAAAGGAAGGAAGGTGGTGAATATTATTGGTCCTTGTGTGGTGACTAAGAAGAAACTTGCGCTAAAAATAAGATCTAGCGCGTGAAAAAAAAAAAAAAAAGCATGGATTTAATATAAAATGAAAAAATAAAATAAAATGATGTTTACTTGCACAACAAAGAAACGAATGCGATTTTGTATATTTTGATAAATGTATAATTGGTTTATTCAAAAGTTCAGAAGTTAAAAAAGTGCAAGGGATACTAATGAAAGAAAAAAAATGAGAAGTATAGCTGAAAAGAAAAATGAGCTTCGTATGTTTTCGCTTAAGAACAAAAAAAAAGAAGGTATGATGAATAAAGAGTAAAGAGAACTTTCTCTTTACTTGAGGAAAAACAAAGGAAGGTCATTATTGATATTGCCAAAGAGAGCCAGTTTAAAAATGAGCTTCCTTCTGTCAAAAGAAAGGAAAGTCTCAACAAGGTGAGCTCAAAGGAAATTTCCTTTAGTCAAAAGAAAGGAAAAGTCTATAGGAAGGCTGTTCAGGAAGCAAAAAGGAAAAACAAAGGAAGTAAAAAGGAAAATTCGATTTTCATAAGGGATGTTCATTTCTTCTTCTTAATTTCCACTAGAATGTCGGTAACTTCAGTTATTTCTCTGACCCACTCTGCACGCTTTCTATCTCTTAATGCTACCCCTACCATTTTTCGTTCCATAGCCCTCTGGGTTGTCCTCAACTTAAGTAGAACTCTCTTGGTTAGCCTCCACGTTTCAGCCCCATAGGTGAGTACAGGCAAGATGCAACTGTTGTATACTTTCCTCTTGAGCGATACCGGTAAGCTGCTACTCATAATCTGCGAGTGCTTGCCAAATGCGCTCCATCCCAATCTTATTCTTCTTGTTATTTCCTTTTCATGGTCCGGATCTGCGGTTACTACCTGTCCTAAGTAGAAATATTCGCCTACTACTTCCAGTATTTCGCTACCTAATGTAAACTGCTGTTCCTTCCCTAGGCTGTTGAACATTACCTTAGTCTTCTGCATATTGATTTTCAAGCCTACCTTTCTACTTTTCCTGTCTAGGTCATCAATCATTATTTGCAGTTCATCCCCCGAGTTGCTTAGCAAGGCAATATCATCAGCAAATCGCAGATTACTGAGGTATTCTCCATCTACCCTTATCCCTAACTGCTCCCATTCCAAGTCTCTGAATACTTCCTCTAAACAAGCTGTGAATAGTACTGGAGAGATTGTGTCTCCTTGCCTAACACCTTTCTTTATGGGAATTTTGTTACTTTCTTTATGCAGAACTATGGTTGCTGTGCAGCCACTATATATATCTTCCACCACTTTCACGTACGGCTCGTCTACCCCCTGATTTCGCAATGCCTGCATCACCACCGAGGTTTCAACTGAGTCAAATGCTTTTTCGTAATCAATGAATACCATGTATAAGGGCTGGGTATATTCCGAGAATTTATCTATCACCTGATTGATGGTATGGATATGATCGATAGTAGAGTACCGTTTCCGAAACCCTGCTTGATCCTTTGCTTAGTCTAAGGTTGTCCTGATTCTATTAGCGCTTACCTTAGTAAATACCTTATACGTAACAGACAGTAAGCTGATTGGCCTGTAATTTTTAAGGCCCTTAGAGTCCCCTTTCTTGTGAATGAGGATAATGTATGCATTCTTCCATGGTTCCGGTACCATCGATGACCCCAGGCACTGCGTATACAGGGTGGCCAGTTTTTCTAGCACGATATCACCCCCGTCCTTCAGCAAATCTGTAGTTATCTGATCCTCTCCAGCTGATTTCGCCCTTTTCATAGTTTCTAGTGCTTTCTTGACCTCGTCCTTCGGCACTGGTGGAAAGTCTGACTGTTTTTCCCTACCGCCAATCTCATTACGGTCCTGACTACTTTGGCCACTGTAGAGATCTGTACAGAACTCCTCGGCTACTTTGACTATCTTTTCCATATTAGTGATGACGTTGCCCGCCTTGTCCCTTATTGCATACATCTGGTTTTTGTCTATGCCCAATTTCTTCTTTACCGCTTTAAGCCTTCCCCCGTTCTTTACAACATGCTCAATTTTCTCCATGTTATACTTCCTGATATCGGCCAGCTTCCGCTTATTGATTAGATTTGATATCTCGGCCAATTCGATTTGGTCTGTTGGATTGGAAGCTTTCATACTCTGGCGTTTCTTAATCAAATCTTTCGTCTCCTTAGACAGCTTACCGGTGTCCTCTGTAACTATCCTACCGCCTACTTCTACCGCACACTTAGTAATGATATCTCTGAAATTATTGTTCCTTGCCTCTAGGGTAATGTCGCCATCCTCAGTTAGAGCTGAAAACCTATCCTGTTGCGAGATCCTGAACTCTTCTGCCCTCCTCCTCACCGCTAATTCGTTGATGGGTTTCTTTCTTACTAATCTGTTGCGTTCCTTCTTCAGATTTAGGCTAATTCGGGACCTCACCATCCTGTGGTCACTGCATCGCACTTTACCGATTACCTCTACATCTTCCATAATGGCGGGGCTTGAACACATTATGAAGTCGTTTTCGTTTTTAGTCTCTCCGCTAGGACTTTTCCATGTCCATTTCCGGTTCTTCCGTTTGCTGAAGAAGGTATTCATGATTCTTAATTTATTGCGCTCTGCAAACTCAACTAGTAACTCCGCCCGCTATTCCTAGAACCTGTGGTTTCTACGTGGGCATAGGCCACCAACCAGCGCGGGTTCAAGCGTCACGTGAGCCGAAGCCCCGATCAGCCTTCACCACGCGCACACTGAAACACCGCAGCGCGCTCTCAACTTCCACCGGGAGGAGAGCACTGCGCTGCAAGGACACAAACCTCCAAGTTCACAAAGGAGACGTTTATTGAAACGCCATCCTCCAGCGGCACACACGCACACACGCACACGTGCACACGAATACACATAATACAAGCGCACATATACACACACATACTCAGTCAGCGTGTTCCGGGAGCGCGCGAGGAGTAAGGCTCCCCTGCGCGCACGAAGTGACACGGAGTGCGCGCCGCAAGCACGCAAGGGCGTGCTGTGATCTCTCTCTCTCTCGCAGTGACCAGAGGGTTCCTTTGAGAGAGAGTGGGCAACCACCTCAAGGTACGCCTGTCGCGGATCATTGGATCACGATCGACAGGCTCGAGCTGCGCTCTCAGGTACGATCCGGAGCAGACGAACTCGAGTACACACTGGTCTGCTCGGACAAAGGCCGGCAGACAAGAACAGTAGCGTACGCACCTTGCGATGTCTCGGAGGGGTCTCTCCTTGGGCCCCGCTCGGAGGGTCGCGCGAGCGTGGCCGTCGAAGCGGTGCCACGTTCCCGCCAAAAGGCGCCAATGGGAACAGCCACTGGGATGCCAGGGTGGAGCTGTGACCCGAACGACAGTGACAAGTCGTCCGAGCCTCTCTCCGCCGCCTCAGGCGGGAGAAAGGGAACGAGGAGAACAACTGGGAAGCGGGCGGCGGCCGCGCAAAGGGCAGCCGCAGCAAGCCCGAATCCCGCAAACCAATGCCGTAGTCACCTACTGCCTTGTCTGCTGCCTGCTTTTTCCCTACCTTGGCATTGAAGTCGCCCATTAGTATAGTATACTGCGTCTTTACTTTTCGCATTGCCGATTCTACATCTTCATAGAAGCTTTCAACTGCCTGGTCAACATAACTACATGTAGGTGCACAGGCCTGTACAACCTTCAGTTTATACCGCTTATTAAGCCTAATTACGATGCCTTGAACCCTCTCATTATTACTATAGAGTTCATCTATATTACCCGTTATATACTTATTGACAAGGAAACCTACTCCTAGTTGTTGCCTCTCTGGTAAACCTCGATAGCACAGTACATGCCCATCCTTCGATCAGTACAGTATATGCCTCATTCGGCCTCCTAACCTCACTAAGCTCTATGACATCCCATTTCATGATCTCTAGTTCCTCTAACAGCACTGCTAAACTAGCTTCACTAGCTAAGGTTCTAGCATTAAACGTTGCCAGGGTCAGTTTCCAAGGGCGGCCTGTCCAGCGGAGCCAGGCATTCTTAGCACCCCCTGCTGCGTCACAGGTCTGACCGCCGCCGTGGTCAGTTGTTCCGCAGCCGCTGGTGACTGAGGGCCGGGGTTTTTTGGAGCTTATCATAGGAGGTGGCGGCCAATTACTGCACCAGGGTGGCCACCTCCTGTTCTGGTGAGGGAGTGCGTTGCCGGAGATGTTCACCGACATCAGGTCGCACCCCAAACCTGTTTATGCAATTCCATCGACACGCGGATTTTTTTTTTTTTTCATCCGGTGGAGAATTTCGCGGCACCGGGATTTGTAGCCCGATCCTCTTGCATGCGAGGCAGATGTTCTACCGCTACGCCACCGCAACCAACATATATTTTATATTATTATATAACTGTTTTATTCAATCACTCGCCCCGCCGCGGTGGCTCACGCGTGAGGGACTGTTGGTCATGGCGACGCGGGTTTGATCCCGGCCGTCGCTAGCTGGAGGCGAACTGCAAGGAGGTATTTAGAAATATACGTTCCCGTTAAATAACCATGGAAGGGAGGGGGGGGGGGTGAAATTTTTACAGGTCTCCAATACAGCACCCCTCGTAGCTTTGTCGCGCTGAGGTGTACGTTAAACACTACAGACTAAACAAACATGTTCACTGAATTGTATCCTTGCTTACAGGTCATTTTATATATCCTGCCTTGGAGCTTCAGTGTCTGCTTTCTAAAGAAGAAACAATTTGCGTCTGAGCACGAGTTGCGAGGCAGCATATCCTTGTTCTCTTTTGTTAGTTTTGCTCCTTATGTCGTGGGTTCGAAATGAACCAAACGGCCCGTCTCTGTTATGTGACACGTTTCTTTGCAGCTAGCATGGACATGCCCTGAAACGCGCCAGCTTGCGATTTCCCGTGCTAAGTGTACCTGCAAGGCAGGAATTCAGGGGCGCTGCAAGCATGTTGCTGCTGTGTGCTGTTTCATAAACTCCCACGAAGATGAGTCCTGCACAAGCCAGGCGCAACAATGGGGCAAACCCAGCGGCAAAAATCCGAAGCCCTCTTTATAGCGCATCTGGGCCTTAATGAAATGGGTATAATAAAAATGAAATACTTGCCTCAAACCCCACGTTGTACACGATGTGGTCGCTGACCTGCGACACACACTTAGCCGTCACGATAACAGCGTTGTTTCTTACAATCTACTCAACAGCTATCCCTTAACAGCTAACAGCTCTCCCTTTTTGACGTTTGCTCTGCGAAAATAGCCACCGCTGTCGGCTATTTTCTGAAAACCCTATCTAAGCGTACATTGCTGCACACTCGCTTCAAACCACTTCGTCCAAGCGCGCGAGTTTAAAAAATAGAAGCAGGAGCGCGCGCGCGCGCGCAAGACAGTTTTCTTTCAGCCCGGAAATGCAAGCGCGCGCAAAGCGAGTAGACTGCGGTCAGGGCGCGCGCGCGCGCAAGCAGCTTTCAACAACGCGAGCGACAAAGAACGCGAGCTGCTTCCGCGTGCAGAAGCCGCTAAGATTTTTTGGCGAGCTGTTGCGACAGCCCGCAACACAACAATACATTTCCCCACATTTCGAGCGTCGCGGAACCACTCCAGCTCAGCTGTGGCACCTGTTTGCATGCCTGCGAAGCCACGGCGGCGGGCCGGCTCGAGCAGAGGTAACGCGAGCAGAGCACGAAGCCGCCAGAACACGTTCGGTCAAGCGCCGCATCAGCGCCGCGCCCAACCAATGTTTCAGAATTTTGCCGCTTGCGGAGGAGCGCGCGCTGCAGTCGCGCAGCCATACTTGAGGTTGAGTTCCCTATAGGAGAGCGGTTTCGCAGACGCGCTTCGAAGGCGGAGGAAAATAACATAACCAAAAAAGGCACATAAGCCGTGTGTGCACTGCGCCCCTCTCACTGCAAAGTAAACAACGTCCACGCGGGACTCATCGTAGAAAAATTGACGGCCGGTATGAGGCGACCATATCATCCGAGATATATCGCTGGCGAAGCGCTCGATCACAGCGCGCACTTTCTGGCGAAATGGGACAGGACGTCAGGTCCGCCTGTTCGGCAATTATAAATCTGAGTTGTTCGTTTATAACCCGAAGTACCTCCGCTGCAAGAATAGCGGGAAGTTTAATATTCAGGTGGAGGGCAAACCGGTGGCAAAAGTAGATCAGATCAGGATTTTGGGGATGGTCATTCAATCCCACGGTCACAACGGAGAGGTCCTGAAAAAATTAGAAAGTTACGCGATGCAAACCCTCGGGCTCTTGAGGAGGGTCGCCACTAAAGGAAGAGGCCTCAAGGAGAGAAATTTACTAAAACTAATCCAGGCATACGTAATAAGCAGAATCAGTTACGCCACGCCCTACCTGGACATCAAGGCCGGCGAAAAAGAGAAGTTAGACTGCCTGATTCGAAGATGCGTTAAGAAGGCGCTAGGACTGCCCATGGGTACCTCGAGCGAACGACTGCTCGAACTCGGGGTGCATAACACGTGGGCAGAATTGGCGGAGGCAGTGCGAGTCTCCCAATTAGAGAGACTAAGCACGACCGAGACGGGCAGGGTAATCCTTGCAAAAGTAGGCCTCAACCCAGACAGGGGAGTTAAAAAAAAAGTCACAATTAATAGTGAAATCAGGGATGCCTTGGTAGTCCCCCCTTCCCTAGGAATATGCATCCAGAATTTAATGTCGAAAGAAGGGCCAAACGAGCTGAAGCCCTAGAGCGACAGTTCAAGAACATGGGAGCAAAGGAAGTAGTCTATGTTGATGCGGCAAGTGGCAGAACAGGTGCGGCGGTAGCTTCGGTAGTCGATGGCCGAGAGGCAACGGTATCCGCGGCAGCCATCAGAGGCCGCAACATAGAGACTGCGGAGGAAGTTGCGATGGCGCTAGCTTGCGTAGGAACAGAAGCCAAGTTCATAATTAGCGACAGCAAAACTGCCATTCAAAATTTTGGGAAGGGGAGGATGTCGCCGGAGGCGGCCAAAATCCTCACCGAAAGAACAATAAATAGGAAAATTCAGTTGATTTGGACACCCGCTCACGCTGCCGTCCCTGGTAACGAGGCGGCTCACGAGCTAGCCCGAGCTCTCTACTTCCGGGTAGCCGTCGAGCCCCCTGAACACTGGGCATACGACGAGCGTCTGCAAAATTACGGGGAAATCATCGATCATTATAAATTGGGAAGTAGACTGGTACCCCCGCCAGATGTTAGACTTAATAATAGAGAAGCTGTCGCGTGGAGGCGGCTACAAACTAATACGTTCATGAACCCGGTCTGGGCGTTTCACGCGCTACCAGACTTTAGGGACAATGATCTCTGCAAACACTGTGGGGCGAGAGGGACCCTCGACCACATAATTTGGGAGTGCCCACAATCTCCAGGGATAGGGCAAAATATTACAAGTAGAGAAGCCTGGGATACCCTGCTGCGAAGCGCGGACCCTGCGATCCAGCACCGCACCGTCCATCTGACGGAAGAGGCCGCAAGAAGACAAGGGCTACCTGCCAGCCTCTAATCCGCGGGCGCACGACTCCCCGTTTCCGATGGAATTAAAAGTTGTACAACCAACCAATCAGCAATTATTGCTCTTTGTGCCTCACGTACTGTATGCATGAAGTGCAAGTCATAGCCATCGTACAAAAATTCTGAAACCGAAGCAGCGATCCACGTATTCTAATTCTATAAGAAATCATTATGGAGTAGAAAAGAGCAACTTAAAGGTCCACGGAAACGGCCCCCAAGAAACCACTGATAAACGTGTTCAGTGTGTAGAACACATCCTTTTGAGCATTAACGCAAAGTATAACTCCTTGAACAAAGCCAGCGATTTATTATTAATTTTTAAAAACAGCGTTTTTTGAAATTCGCGGGCAGAGGAATTGTCGCTTGGCGGTGTCGCATGAAACTATTTCCTAATCCCGTGACGTCACGGGTCGGTTGACTGACAAGGCTTGCTAGAAGCTGCCATTCGCTGCGGTCACTGCAACCATGACGTCACGAACACACTTCCGGTAGCTGCGAAAGTCGTCTGCTCGTGCGCTGCTCGAACTCTGTGCGGGCTGTTACAGCTCGCCGCCCTTATCGGTTAGGTGGCCATTGCCCATTAAGTGCAACAACCGAAGCGACGCAGGGATCGGCAGAACGAAGCTGCATTTACAAATATCTTATTTATATAACGTGGTTTCAGGAGTACCGGAGTGTCGTCCGACGAGGCGTCAACAGCACGGTCAAGCACCGCACGATGGCAGCACCTCCTTGACCGCCGTAAATATCTCCGCTGTGGCCCCTCCTCCCGCATACCGTTCGCGAACCACACGATCGTTAGCACCGATGTCCGAAATAAAGCGTGCTAAAATTTGTTGGCGTCTGGAATACTGAGCCGAATATCAAGTATGAAGCCCTCGTGAGGATCGCTGACCAGCAGCAAATTGCTGGTAAGAGCGATAGCCGTGATACGAGGTAGTTTCTGCTCAAGCCAGCTGCCGCTGGTGCATTTCGGCTGATCCGATCTGCTCGTACTAGCTCTGCGATTAGTGCGTCGGCAGAGTTAATCCTATAATTATTTTACTATGGCAGGATAGGAATCACTATAAGGCAGTTTCATAAGTAGACGATTTACGACAGCGTTAATCATGTTCCAAAGCGTCGACCGCCTCGGCTTCGAAGCGAAACAATAGGCCTAGCAACGACTAGGGACGGTCACGCACGGCGCCGGCGTTCGCCGCGCTCGCACGTTCCACCCCCGCGGTAATTGTGTAACGTACCTCAGCCTGCTCGCGGCATCCCGTGCTGCAAGCGTTGCAAACTCGTGTACTTTCATAGCTAAGGCCGCGTATTTTTTGGCGTTCTGCTCAGCAACAAGCCGTTCAAACGATACTGTAGGCACGACAAGGCTTCAGTACGCAGTCGCTGCGCTGTCGGCCGTAATCGAAGACGTCGGGCGGCACCATAATCTATACATCGATCTTTAAACGTGATACAGTGGGCAAGTGAATAACTTTGTGAAGCAGACCCGCTCGTACGTTTCGCGCACTCGGGCGCCAACGAGTAGCTTCCGTCAACAGACGCCGTCATAACCTCGGTTAACGACGCAAACCGAGGTCGTCAAGCTCGGTTTGCGGTAACCGCGGTTAGTGGTGCAACCATGGTTTGGTCCGCCGTGTAACATAGGATAACCACGGGTTCGCGGTTACACTAACCGTTGCTGCGCGAACTGGCGAACTCCTCAGGCGTGTGCGAGAGAGGACGGGTTGGCGCGAGTACGCCAGCGAGCGAGCGCTCGGCAACCGGAAGTTCGTCGAAGTGACGTATGTCTGGGCGGAGCTTTGAACTTGCTTGTATTCTTTGTTTTTTTATGGCTCCCTTCGGCGTACGAGTTGAGGGGGAAAATTGGAAGGGTCATTTTTAATCGCCGATATCTCTGGTGTTGCAGAAGCTAGATCGAAAATTTTTGCGAGAGAATGATGGGTGGTTCAATAACTATCAGTGTTATGGCGTTGTTTACCCTTCTTGGTGAACCCTTTCTGGGGACCTTTATTAATATGTGCATGGTTCTTAAATGTCTAAATGAACGGTTGAATGTTTACAGTAATTGAGTGTCGTGCTAGAATTTTTTACGGCCGTGACTGCAATAATTATTACTCACATTGCTCTTAGCTTTAAGCTCTGGCATTGACAACCCTATCCAAAGAACCGACTGGCAGTGACAAGTTGTTTACAGCTGTTAATGAAAAGGTAGGCCATCATGCTATTATTGCAGGCCTATTTGCTCCTTTTTGTACCTCTGTTTATTACAAGCAAAGCTTAATTTTGTTCCCTATTTCTAGGGACGCTTTAACTGCTGCATGCACCTTGAAATGTGCCTTAATTTTTGCCTATCTTGGGGCATATGATATTGGTTTGCGTTACACCATGCCCAATGGTCGATAGTTTGAAGGGAAAAGAGGAAGGCTCGCCTGTAACGTCTATCACGAAGCCTGTCAGACCAATTTTATAAAAACGAATAAATAGCGTCTCTGTCCCATGAAACTATACGTTACAAATCACTGCATTAAAATGAGTACACTAGAGGCTTCTCGTCAGTTGCAATGCACCGTCTGAAGTAAACGCTCCCAGCAAAGCGCTCGCTGAATGGGAGTAAGCTCTCGCGACGAACTCTTTCTTCATGGAAAGAACAACTTAAGGTTACGTCCTTGATATTGTTATGGAAGTAATGAGAACGTTTACTGTTCTTATTTAGATTACAATGTCGTCGGTGACCAATAATACGCACTCACACGGGATTCATAAAGTGTCTGAGAACTCGATTAATTCTGACGTGCAAAACATTCCTCATTAAAACGCAAAGCAAAGGCGAAACAAAACTTCGAGACGAGTCATTCGACGCCGCGCATCTCGAGTACATCACCTGCTCTCACGTTACACCACCTGAAAGGAGGTGGTCTTTATCCGCTAAAGCATGATCGAGAAATGAATGAGCGGCACTGGCCGCCACGCCCTATTGGCCCGCCCACCTTTTCCTCTCGGGGACCTTTGACACGTGGGCGTCTGTTTTAACTCACCCGTTATACGAAGGCCACACCTGTAAGCGTAGACCATGATAGAGCGATGAGAGACAAAGAAAAAAGTGAGATGGAAAAGTGACGGCCGTTAAAGACAATGAGAGCAGGTGCGTGCTGCTTATAAATGTCCATCATTATGTTTGAACAAAGACCCCGCGTTGACACCGGCTGTTTTCCGCTTCCGTCGCCGTGTACTTGTAACCCTTCAGGGCCAATTCTACAACCCCTCCAATTTGCATTTATGCGTCACGATGATTACAGAACCTGTCGGAGTCGTCGTTCATATTTAAATGACTGTTCTTAATGGGCGGACACAAGCAACCTCTGCACTGCCCCACTTGACAGCTATTTGAATATTACACGCCTTGTGCGTCTGACCAGCTTCCTTGAAACCAGGTGCGTTGCAGAGCTTTTTTTTTTCTGCCGTCTTTACGCTACTTTGTATACAAAAAAGCCAACCCTCGAAAACGGCACAGAGCATTTATTAACGCGGCTGCGTTAAAGACACCAGTCTATGGAAAATCCGTCATCGGTGTTGTGAGCAGAAAATGATGAGCATGCATCTGACACGATGTTAGCTCATTCATTTTCTTTAATTTTTAATTATATATGCAACAATTACGCCTAAAATGTTTTACTAATGCACTTCTTCAGCTGATTTTACTTGTCAGGTAGTTGTGCGTTTATCAAAAATTAGAAAGCCCCAACAGTTTCCATTAATGGCCGCGGGCCCCGCCTCTATTTGCACACAACTGAACTTTTGAGCAATCAGTACCTCCGGTTTTCATACATGGACCCTACGGGAAATTTTGCAACTGTTAATATAATATTATCTGCGTTACATAGCTTAGTAACTTAGAACTGTGTGCTAATGAATCAGTGTCAGAAAGCAGAGGCACTAAAAAGGAAAATGAGCAATTGAGCTTATAGCAAAATGCACTTATGTGCAGACGGATCTGCGAAAGCAGGTGCAGAAGGGAGCTGTTAACGATATCGCCTTATACCATTAAATGCAGTGCTTAAAATCCCGCCGATTAGTTTTTCTTGCGCTACCAAAAAAAAAAAAAAAAAAATACGTTGAGCCTTTAGTACTTAACTAGGAACTCGTCAGCCCTCTAGGGCCCTCATTCTATTATTCACCCCCAGATTCATCACAGCAACTAATCAAGTCCGCAGACACAATATTTTGGAGGACAGTTCAATTTTGTTCTCTTTTCTTGTTGGTTGTTTGTCATTGTATAACGATAATGATTTGAAAATAATGATGTTAAAATAACCATCTTCTACATGCTCCTGTTTCGCACCCCTGTTATGCTTCCCCCCTCACATAATACTCCAGTCGGAGCCCGTGATGTATTTGGATAAATAAATAAATAGACTGATTTATTCCAAGGCTTCAAGGTTTCCTGCTGATGATACGAATCAAATAATACATACTGACTTTTGTTTTGAAATCGAGTTCTCTTTGCTCTGTTTTGTTATTGGTTTCGGCCTTTTCCCCTAACGACATTACCATATCCCAGCGTAAACAGATATTCAGCTTACAAAATGTATTTGGTGACATGATACTGAAGGGCTACTTACTGTACTGGATAAAATTACTGGTTAATACCCTTGAGGGCATATCCTCAAGGGTATTGCGGATGATGAGTTCAAGCTGGAAATAAACTTTCATCTTATGGAATTCGTGAAACAGCTTTGGCTCTACTGCAATCTTACCTGGAAAATAGGCACCAGTTCGTATGCATCAATAACGAAAGGTCATCTCTCTTACCAATAGTATATGGCGTACCACAAGGAAGTGTTTTGGGCCCGCTTTTATTTAACACTTATATAAATGATATTGTCAACATTGACACCTCAGTTCGATTTGTGATCTATGCTGATGATAGTACCCTACTTATTTCTGCGACTAATATCAGCCAACTAGTGCTAAAATCTAATGATGTCCTTAGAAAACTCTCAGCCTGGACCAAAGCAAATAAAATAAAGGTAAACCCACTTAAATCCAAAGCCATTATATTTCGAGCTAATAATAAAGTAGTTCCTCCCCTAGATCCATTCATTTTTCAAGACGAGCACATAGAGATAGTTCACGAGCATAAGGTTCTAGGTGTATACTTTTCTTCGCATCTTAGATGGGACGCTCATATAAACCATGTTTCTAGAAATCTCTCGACTGTTACTGGTGTAATTTCACGTTGTCGCGCATTGCTCCTCATAAGTGCTAAACTACAAATTTACTATGCTCTGTTCCTTTCTCATGTTAACTACTCTACTCTAGTATGGGCAACAACAACTAAAACAAATATGAACAAGCTTCTTGTGTTGCAAAGAAAAATTATTCGTTTCATCGTAAACTTAGAACCAACATCAAATGTTCAACCCTTAACAACATCACTTAATATGATCCGTGTGGACAATATTTATGAATATCGTTTGTTACAATTAACATATTTCGGTTCGACAGGTATGGGCAATTTCTTGGTAAAACTTGCATCTCTTGAACACCGCACTGCAATAGTAAACACTAGATGCACTGACACGTGGTCTCTACCACATTTTAGAACAAACTACAAAGTACAATCCTGGCTCATAATCTTCCCGTTTTTCTCAACAAACATAAAAACACAGTTGGTTTTAGTCCTCAGCAGTTAAGAACCTACTTCGTGCATATATAATCTATTCATGCATGGGTTCTTTAAATATCATACTGACCTTTACGAACTTTCTTCATTGAGCTTGTTCCATTGTTTTCATCATTGATCAACTTTTTTGTTTTGTTTTCATATCGTGCTGCAGAGATATACATTGTATAATACTTTTGATGTCATGGTCATATTGGTAACGAACTTTTGGAATCTGCTGTTTGCTCCTGCTCTGTTGTGTACCGGTTTCCTGGGCCTCTGTCAAGCTGTTTGTACAGCTTTTAGCCCAGGCGACCATCCACTTGTTGGAAAATAAATCTGATTTGATTTGATTTGAGTTCAACATCCTATTCTGCACGAATTGCTCTACTGTCGACTCGGCGCTTCAAGTCTGCCGAAAATTTGAGCAGGTAAAACAAAGACGTCTCGTACATTGCTTCGTGCGTCTTCCAAACAAGCAGGCTACCTCATCCTGCGATGACTTGCCCCTTTGCACCAGCCCCCCCATCCCACGACAGTGACTCGGATCGTTCGGAGAGACCTCGAGGCCCTAACTCGTGTCTCACTCCCGTCTCCGCTGCCCGACACCATGCAGATGATACAGGCCGTTGTCCGCCAGGAACTTGCAAACGTCGGCCCCTCCTCCAGCCTCGTGCCCCCCCCCCCCCCCCCTTTGCGCCCTGTTTCTTTAGTGGCTGCAGCAACCACCAGCCCAGCCTCCACACGTTGCCACCTTGGTCACAATCCTTCAGAGTGGCGCACCTCAGATGACAGGCCAATCTGTTTCATTTGCTGTCAAGTTGGCCACACTTCGCTTTATTGCCGAAGCCGTAGCTTCCCCACCCCTCGCTATTACCACGCTGACCATCAGCACTACTATGGACCTCGACGCTTTGCTGCACAACCAGAGGAGCTCCGCCCCGCCTATGATGGAGCTGGACACTTTCCTCCTCCCTCAGATGAGCCTCGCACCGAAACCGTCCCAAGTGCTCTTCGCTCCAGCCGATCTTCATTTCCCCGGCCTCTTCGACCCGTTCACCGGTACCTCCTCGAAGCTTCACTCCATCATACACCGGCACCTATTCGAGAAACTAGTGAATGCAGCGCCCGCTAGTGACGCTGCATTATCGACCCAGTCCGCCAACTCGGTACTGACCCCCGCGCCTAGACGTAACCTCATTTATATACTTGTGGATGGAGTTCCAATTTCTGCACTTATTGACACTGGTGCCCACATTCCTGTCCTCAGTTCCTCGCTTCACCGACGTCTAAAGAAAGTCCTCACACCCGCCACCTCATCTACTGTTCGTGTTGAGGACGGCAACACAGCTACTTTGATTGCTTTGTGTACTGCACGAATTACCATTGCCGGCCGCCACATCCCTGTGTTACAGTCCTCAGCAGTTGCCCTCAAAACTTTATATTAGACCTCGACGTTTTAACTGCACACTCCGCTCTCATTGACTGTTCTTCTGGACTGCTTCATCTAGACCTGCCGCTCTGTCCTGACGAGCAAGCTCCTGACGAGCAGCTCCGCTGCATTTACTCGCCTGCCACCTGAAGCCGCTGTGTATGTGCTCATGTCGTCTTTCCCCCCCATTCCTGATGGCGACTAAGTTGTTTCCCCCTTAACCGACCTGACTCCGTAGCGTAGCATAGCTCTCCCTCACAATATCGGGCACGTCGCGAATAACCACAGTTATATTCCAGTCATAAAATACAGCTTTTTGTACAAGTTATTCTTGAGAGCATTTCTCTCCCCGAACTGACCCCACTGTCTAACGTTATAGTGTCTGCACTTTTACCTGATCCTACTGCTTGAGTACCGACAAGATCTGCCCCATCCCCGCCTACAGAGACCCGCATATCAGGAATGGTTGCTCCTGACCTGTGTCCTGATCATGCTCAAGCACTTACGAGCCTTCTGACTTCGTACAGTGACGTTTTAGATTTTGGTAACCGAGCCTTGGGACAAACGTCCCTCGTTACTCATCGCCATCGATACCGGAGACGCCAGCCCAATTCACAGAAGACCTTACCGAGTCGCCATTTCTGAACGTCATGTCATACAAGATGAAGTCGACAAGATGTTGGCAACAAACATTGTAGAGCCTTCCAGCAGCCCCTGGGCCTCACCTGTCGTGCTTGTTAAAAAGAAGGACAATACTTGGAGAATCTGCGTTGATTACCTACACCTCAACAAAGATACAAAGAAGGACGTTTACCCACTCCCCAGGATAGATGATGCCCTCGACGGCTTGCACGGTGCCAGTTATTTCTCTTCTATTGATCTTCGTCCCGGTTATTGGCAGCTCGCCGTCGACGAACGGGACCGAGAAAAGACCGTCTTCGTCACTCCTGGTGGCCTGTGCCAATTCAAGATGATGCCTTTTGGCCTGTGTAATGCGCCCGCTACATTCGAGCTTATGATGAGCCCTCTTCTATGCGGTTTCGAATGAACAACGTGCGTATGTTATCTCGATGACATCATTGCCTTTTCTTCGACCTTCGAGTGCCATCTTCACCGCCTTGATGCCATTAGAGAGTTTTAGCTTACCGTGATCCGCGATCCGCTACTGGGATCCGCCAACGCGCGTTCCACTGCGCATGCCCAGACCAATCTTGACGCCGACAGATGGCGCCACATACTGGATGTTGGCACACAGACTTGCCGCGTCGGGACCAATCAGCGTGACCGCCCTGCCTACGCGTGGTAGAGAGCCACGGTGGCGGATCGCGGGTCACGGTAAGCTAAATCTCTCTATTCTTAGGGTCTTCCGAAGAGCCGGCCTTCAGCTGAATTGAAAGAACTGTAGCTTCATCCGACTTGACCTGAAGGTACTTGGACACTTGGTCGACGCCCACGGCGTTCAACCCGATCCCGACGAAATTCGTTCTGTAAGTGCATTTCCTATACACCGCGGTACCAGTGACGTTCGTAATTTTGTTGGTCTCTATTTTCGGCAGTTTGTCGATAACATTGCGGAGAGGGCCCGTCCACTCACCCTTCTTCTAAAGAACGACGTTCCATATTGCTGGGGTCAAAAACAATATCAAGCCTTTTCCGCGCTCATCGCAGCCCTCACCAGCCCGCCCGTCCTAATACACTTGAACCCCTCAGCACCGACGCCAGTGGTCATGGTATTGGTGCCATTCTCACCCAACAACAGACGGGCCGCACTCGCGTCATTGCTTATGTCAGTCGCCTCCTTTCAGCGGTTGAGCTGAATTATTCGGTCACAGAACGTTAGTGTTTAGCCCTCGTCTGGGCCATTACAAAGTTTCACCCTTACTTGTTTGACCGCCCTCTCCGTCATCACCGACCACCACGCCTTATGTTGGCTTTCTACGCTGAAGAACCCTACTGGTTGTCTCGGGCGTTGGGCGCTGCGTCTTCAGGAATACAATTTTTCTGTTATCTACAAGTCCGGTAGGCTACACACTGATGCTAATTGCCTGTCCCGCAACCCGGTAGATCCACCGCCTGAAATCGAGTGTGACGATGACACCTGTATGTTGTCTATCTCTGACCTTTCTAACATTCGTCAGGAGCAGCGCTTAGATCCCAAGCTTTGTGGCATTATCAACCGCCTCAGCACTAATCACACTGACGCTACCCTTGCTTTGTTTGTGCTCCACAACGGCATTTTATATAAGCGGAATATGCAACCAGAAGGCGCTGAGCTTCTACTCGTAGTAGAGTCAGTGAAAAAAATTCAGGGTACCGCATTCGTTTTCCCCGCGCCGCCGGCTGGCCTACTGGCTGATGCGCGTCACGTGACTTCGAGCCGCATTCGTTTTCCCCGCGCCGCCGGCTGGCCTACTGGCTGATGCGCGTCACGTGACTTCGAGCCGCTATAGCCCTTCCAAGCGCGTGCGCGGATTTCGTGTCTTGCGCTAGAACAAGGAGTGAGGAGTATACGCGATAGCCTCATTAGGATAGCACGAATCGTTTCAAATGTTTCTTCTTTAAATCACTACAGTTATGCAATTGTTGTTGCTGTAACGTAGGCACACATCCTAAACACACGTTAATAGGTCGTACGCACTACAGCGTGCTCACTGGGTACCATATTACACGTGTCGTACTAAGGAGCCTACTTAAAAACAGTGATCAATTTGAAGTTTTTCTAATTAAATGTATTTTATGTAGATCTGCTCAATTGTGAAAAATCGGCCATGCTATACGTTTTTGTCAAACAAAAGCAATAAAGGCAAATAAAAACACTTTCGTGGCCAATGCGTTGCGTGCTCGTCTGGCATGCCTGCACCTGTGTTCTAACCTTAATGATGGCATATTTATTTCATCTAGGTACTTCTAATTTCTTAAATATATTAATTGCAGGAACCTCCTGACCAATTTCGGTTGAACGCTTCCGCAATTTATGATATAGGTATACTTTGAGTGTGGGGTTTTTGAAGTTCCCACACGAGGTCATGTGTTGTGACTTCATAACATTGTCAACCAAGCAAGATTTTTCCGCGAGAATATTTCCATCACACGGTGCAGACTACTACTATCATGCCGACGGTTTTCGACCGAATCCTTCTCGCAAAAGAGGCGATAGGAGAACGCGCTAGTACATAAAGAGGAAGTATAAATTTAGGCTCTCTCTTGAAAAGGTTGAAAATTGGGAAAACAAAAAAAAAACACTCGTCTTGAGTGAAAAACATGACTTCTGGAGATGCTGCACGACCAAAAAAAAAAGGATAAAAGGAAGTTATGCGCATGCCTCAGCACTTCTTGTAATTGATTCACGCAACACTTCGTGTTGCGTAAGGGGCGCTGCCTTCAGAATTGGTTTCTCCAAAAACGTTAATTTCAAAGACCGGCTGCGTGTCGATGGAAGTGTGCGCAACCGCATTTTTTCATAACAATCAGGGACCGACAGAAAGGCGCAACACACCAATGAGGTTTAGGGAGAAAGTAGCTCGTTGATTGTTAGGTAAGTAGATGTATGTTGTTAGCCTGGCCCTGATTTAATGACTATTTGCAAACAACGGGTACATCATGCATAATGCAGGATTGTGGGAGGAAGATAATTAGTATAAGCACGATTATGTCGGCACGTTTATTCCACATTGATGTCGCACATAGCTTGAGAATGATTTTTTCCACGGACCGTTTCTTTAAAGCGCAACTCCGTACTAGTGTCACAATGCAAGCTGCCACCTCCACCGTCCAGAAAGTTCGCTCATCAAATCAATGCAATAATTTACAACTTTTCAGGCGTGTATAGATGTGGAGGACTTTCTATGTATCCCTCTAAGTAGGTTCACTTGGCTGGTTACGAAAGTCGCGATTTCTTTTCGCAAAAATGAAATCAATAAGCTTATTTAATATTCTTAACTGTACCAGTCAGCTCGCTCAGCAATATTTTATTTTAATGAATTGATCCGCAAGAGCAGTCAGCACGAGAAACTTTCCTGAGGTTGTCGACTCAGTCATTTATATATATTGAAACCCCCGGGTCGGTTTGGACAGCAATTGTACTTCGGGTTCTGGTTAACTGCTCTTTTTTATTGCCCTTTCTACTCTCGACAATAGCAGGATGTCACTGAGAGCATATTAAACTATTAAATTAAATACGTACAGCTCTCGTAAAAGTCAGCGGCATAACTTTTCGATAATTTTGCGCTATTAAAGTATTCTAATCTCTATAGACTGCAGGTAATGCATGCAAAGTGTTTTGTGCTAGTATTCAAACTGATAACGTAACCGACTATTAAAACTCTAGCTTCTCCTCACAGCACTGAAGGTCTGCAGAGAAGCTCAGTAATGACGTCACGGACGGTAATTCTTTTTTTCCATGCCTTCGCCCACTCCTTGCGATGAAACTTCTGATGCCGCGAAACAATGTTTCTAGGACTTTGCTTTCGTTAGCGTTGTTTTTTACTGCTTCAAACCTAGCGTTTTCATGCCGGAAATGCACTGGTACCGTCAATGACATCATCATGCACCCCCAACCCGTCGCTGTGTGTTGCAGAGAAGCCTGATAACAGTCGGGTTCTTAATCGCTAATTGCACCATTGATTCGAATGCAATCACCAAGATATTTGGCATGCTTAAACTGCCAGCTATAATCATCCTCGAAACTCATCGAAATCTAAAACAGGCGCAGTTTCCCTTTAAATTGACAGTTTTGAAAGCACAAGCGCGTGGACACTGTCTAGTATAACAAGTGAACAAATGCACGCATTCCTCAAGTCAGAATTTTCTTTTGTCCTTGTTGCTAGACTAAATAAAGCGATTCCACTTTACAACAAACTAGCAACAATAAAGAAATAAATGCGAACGTAGCTAATTATTACACCCGTCGTTAAATAAAGACAACAGTTAGCATCGCAGTGCTGGAAGAAATAAACGAATTTGGGAAAATATTTAATCGCGTTATCTCCACAACAGCTACCCCAACAAGAGCGGGACAAAGCGTCAGCTGCTGCCCTTCACGCTGCTGTCTCCTTTTGCTGATTTGCAATCTTCTGCAGTCCCCTTGTCCTTTCTTCCTATCGCTCCCCTCTCTACTTCCCCTCGGTATCCTCTTCCTATCCCCTTTTCCTTCCCGCCGGCCGCAGCTCAAGTGCTTCAGTTTTTTAGATAGCAGTTGCCGCGGCCGGCAATACTGTTTTCCTTCTTTTTGATTATTATAAAAAAAATAAATCAACAACTACCACCACCACCATCTTCTGCAGTCGCGAGGAAGGGTGCTTGAAAGCCCGCGAGTTTCAAAAACCCATTTTCTTATTATCTCGTAGCTGAAAGCTGACAAAGTTTCTGAGTTAAAAAGCATGCGAAGGTAAGCGGTGTCCTGTTCTCTCCTGCCGGGAAAAAGCGAAGGATTAAATTAGAAGCCGTCAGTGCGTAAATGAGTTCCCTAGGCCCCTCAGCCGGCCTCCCTTTATATTGGGTTGCCTCCAGCGCACAGCCTAGCAGAGTAGAATTCGTGCTCCTTCTAGCGTGGGGCGACCGGGAAAATCTGCGGAAAAACAGCAAAACCCACTAGGCGTGAAGAACGGTGCTTTCAGAAGTGCTTTCTCCGAAAACGTTTAGAGATGGACTCTGCATTGAACCACGCATAAAAGCTTTGCAGGGAGCAAATGATACTAGGCTAGAGTAATCCAATAACAGAAGCACTGTTTTTAAAGCCGGTCGGCATAAAATATTAAGGAGCAGTGCATTACTGCTGAACCGGTGCTAAAATTAGACAAGACGGGCTCCATATCAAACTTCGTGTATAAATATGAGCAACTGATGATGCCACGAAAACTAGTAATACGCAAGAACACTGTTGCTATTAAGTATTGCGAATGTTGAATTTGGACCACTGTTAATTTATTAAACTCATAAAATTATTCAACCGCTATGGTTTTTTTCTATTCACTATTTTAGTACCACCAAATGCAAGAAAACAGCAGAAAAATTGAAAATGTTTTTTCTAAACCGATTAGAGCTTTACACCATATGTAATTATTATGTGTCAAATGTGAAAGGTCACAAAAATCTGCTAATCAAGGCGGCAGATTTTTCACAGCTTTGCAAGATGGATGTTTCAGCGACTGCTTCATGGTTTCACTACATTTTCTCGAATCTCGGAGTAATTAATTGCTGGGGCTGTGGGGATAGTATCAGTCAGATTAACCTTCACCTTCGCATATCACTGCCCAATAAGGATGTCGCCCCTATACCTCTGTTTGGAAAGGTGCATAATGTTCACAAAGACATTCTTTTCAAGCGTACACCGATATGACCATGGGTGCTCGACGCAGCTCCTGCTCACCTTTTCATGCAGAGCAAGGTCTTTTTTTTTTCATCTTGATGGAATTCGTTTGCTAATTAACTGGGTTACCATAACGTCTGCAGTTGTGTACATAGGAATAAAGGCTCTGAAGTAACCTATTGCAATAGTCTACAAATGCAAGCCACTGGAGACGGCCACTGTAATTCATGTAATGTAATTACAGTAATGTACTGTAATTACTGTAATGTAATTCACCGTAAGTCAAAGGAATAATTTAGAACTTCTTGCTGGGCGAGTTGGTGCATGGCTACTCAAAAGAAGGAGAAAAACAATAAAAAGGATTGAAACTGCCGCACCCTTCGCGTCTCTATGACTTTCCTGATTTTCTCACCATTAAACACTGCCTTATTTAGCGTAGTATTCCTCAGCAGTAGAATACTAGAGCAAGCAATTGGAGCAGTTAATATCAATAGACTACTGAGTTAAGGACGTTAAGAAGGCTGCTTTCGTTTTTACAAAAACCACAGGCTACAGAGTAAACCTATAGTCTCCGAAAGCATCACGCGGCCGCGCTGCTACTCTACACGGTGAGCTCCACCCAGGGCAGCAAAATAGAAACTGAAAATACGGGGCATAGCCATGGGACATTCTGGAGTTTTGAAACTCGCGCACAACTTGACTTTCGTCGCCTTTATTGTATGCTTTGTTTGATTTTGTTTGCTTTTGCGGGCGAAGCGTCATTTCTTATGTGTATTGTACTACGGCAAAAAAGAATGTGCTCATTGTGTTTTACTGTTTGTTTTTATTTTAGAAACTCGGGACGGGGTGTCGTAGGAGTAGGTGTTTGCATTTCTGTCTATCTTTATACAAGAACTAGGGATTCATGTGCCTAAAACTGTACTGAGCACAGCCTGAACTATGTTCGCGGGCATGGGAACAGGAGAGGCCATACTCGCTTGGAACGATCGTACGGCCTTATATCTTCATCGCCAGTTTCGCTGCTTTTGTTCATAACCTGGAATCTAGTGAAACGGTGCGTGTGTGAATGAAACACCTCATTTGGATCTGCAGTACTCTGCACGCTCTGAATCGAAAACGACATCGCATGTGATGCGTCGCGCTCATATCGGTAAGCGAAAGCTAGGTAACTCAAATGTTGTCTCGTCCAGGTTGCACGGAAGACGTGTCTATGAAATATTTCAAAACTTTATTTCTGACAGCGCTCACATCAATGGTTCAAACTGTATCACTCTGAGAAAAAGACGTGGGCCAGATGGGTGGTTGCGATTCATTTGTGTCAGCAGCGCGCACAAAATCAGGAAAAAAGAGAGAAGGAGATAAGACAGAGCGCTGTACTATCTCCATCTTTTTCCCTGACTGTGTACGCGCTGCTAAATGATCTCTTAAATGTATTGACACACTTTTCAAGCGGTATGCAAGATACTATGTAAGATCAAACAATGAACGGTTGGTCGACCTTTGAAATGTATTTTAAAACGTTATGTTCCTGATGATTGGAAAGTAGCGATCTGCAAATTGCTGGCAAAATTGTTTCGAGGCGCACAAAATTATTATGGGAAAGCGGTGGAGTTCCACGCTTATCTTCTTTGCTTTTCTGGCCAAATTTGGTTTTTTATTTCTGCAGAGCAAATATAGCATCTGCTGCAGGGGCAGAGGCTAAAGGCTGTGGCACCTAACTAAGGCCTCTGTCCCTCTGCAGTCGACTGCAGTGCAGTCATATTACCGCATAACAGAACGTAATGTACACAAATAAAAAAATGTGCATAAACAAAAATAACAGAATCACATGACATTATACGACACCATAGCAATATTGTTACGACGGGGGTTTGATGTCGGATCGCTGAACAAAAGGTCGAGAGGGCAGGAAGCTCAGCTGATCAACGGCAGCGCGTCCGGCGTGAGAGTCTATTCCAACGTCCTTCTCCACCACTTGCCTGTAAGCTTCATCTTCTTCTAGACTGTTAGATTTTCCCCCTGGGCAGACGAAGCCCCCCCGAGCGAGGTAGTTATTCGTTTCCACGAATGTGACACGGCTGCACCCAGGCAATATGGGCAACTTCGGTTGTGACTGAGCGACGACCACTGACTGTCATACGTGCTATTCGATGGTTCACTTCGCTGACGCGCTCAAGCACAACGTAGGGGCCAGCGTAATGCGCAAACAGTTTCTAGGCTACACCACACTTTCGGAGAGGTCGCCGAAGCCACACTAAATCTCCAGGGGCGTAAGACACATGGTTATGCCGGCTGTCGTACCGAGCCTTTGAACGCTCTTGCGAAGCGAGAATTCGCAAACGGGCGAGACGGCGAGCTTCTTCGGCTCGACAAAAAGTTTCCGCGATGAACGGTTCGTCATGGACGGAGTAAGGAAGAATGGTGTTTCGACAATACCGAGGAGGACGGGCATATAGAAGGAAGAACGGGCTATAGCCGGTCGTCGCATGCGTTGCAGTGTTGAATGCAAACGTTATAAACGGCAGTATAGTATCCCAATTCTTGTGGTAAGATGCAATGTACATAGATACCATGTTTACGAGTGTGCGGTTTGTGTGCTTCGTTAAGCCGTTGGTTTGAGGGTGATATGGTGTGGAATGCCGAACATGCGATGCACACAAACGGAGAAGCTTTTCCACAACATCTGCCATAAACTGGCGACCTCGAACACTAATGATAACTCGCGGAGGTCCATGGCGGAAGATCAAAGAACGGAGCAAGAATAGGAACACGTGTTGAGCGGTGGCTGAAGGAAGAGCTGCCGTTTCTCAGTAGCGGATGAGATAGTCGGCACAAACCACGATCCAACGATTTCCATCGGATGACTTCGGGAAGGGACTTATAGGGTCGATTCCGACTTTCTCAAATGCACCACGTTGTGGAGTCACGGGATGCAGCAGGCCTTGTGGCGTGGACGTCGGACGTTTGTGCCGCTGGCACTCAGTGCTGCTCGGCACATATCGCTCAGTCGTCTGGCGCATCTTTAAAACAGTCGAGTCTTTGCTTATTATGGGAACCTTTTGAAATGCGTAGATCTGGCTTTGTAGTTCAATTCTGAGAGAATTGCCGCTGTCTCTGATTCATTGAAGGCAACCTTCCTCTCTTACTCTATGAAACGCTTCTAGCTCGTCCTCAGCTTGTAAGCTTAAAATAGGGGGAATTATGCTGCAGCCTGCAGCGGTACTTGATCGCCGCTGGCGATCCTACGAAGCTGCTTCCATGTAGTGACCAAATGCCGTTTTGATCGGCACCTTTCCTCGCTTGTCAGAGTAATTTGACACCGAGGGCCTCACGATGGAGTTCACCGATTTCA
Source organism: Amblyomma maculatum (assembly GCF_055883805.1). Lineage (NCBI taxonomy): Eukaryota > Metazoa > Arthropoda > Arachnida > Ixodida > Ixodidae > Amblyomma > Amblyomma maculatum. The sequence continues at coordinate 118,205,922 of NC_139352.1, read as the reverse complement.
CAAATATTGCCTTTGCTTCTATTTTTTTTTTCTTAGTGCCTAGTCTCAGGCTCCTGCTCTGCTTTTTCAAGGTGTCTGTCCCGGCCTCATTCGTCCCCGCACAACCTGTAGACGAGGGTATTAGTTACGTTTTCTCTCAATAGTGAACGTCTAGCTTTCAGAGCAACTTTTATAGACTGCCTTAGGTGTATGCATTAGTGATGGTGGATAAATCTATGAAACGCGGTTTTTTTTGACGCCATAGCTCTCCGGGCCGAAGCGGTAGTACACCAAGCAGAGCCTGTGAATTAATAATGCTACCAGTAATTGCACTTGGTTCCTTAATCCATCCAGTCAATATTCAAATTTCGACATCGATCATCACTCCTGGCATAGTTTCATTTGCCAAGGGAAATAAAACGAGCAGACATTGCTAGGGACGAACGGAAGACTAGACAAAAGGGGAAATAGACTTATGGAATCACACTTGTCCTAAAGTTCAGATACAACTGAAGAGCAGGCAGGTAAATTGCTGCCCAAGGCGGCCTTCCCACCGTCAGCGTCGACTTATCATTCTGAACTCTTCGTCAACCAAATCGCATCTGCTGACGTCGCATCGGATACAACTGCACTGCACGTGATATGTGATTCATTGCGACGTCGTCGAACGATAGGTAAATACAATTATTTGCGCGACATTAACAGATTCATCATATCGTATTTGAGGTAAATGGTTATATGTTTATTTATCTGAATATGTAACTATACTTACGAATTATACGCTATTATTTCACTGCCTAGGAAGCTAGGCTCTCAAATAGAGCAATTTTCTCCATCAGCGGCGGGGATGGGCGTTTCATCCCGATCGGGTGCAGCGGCACCTGATTGGGATGAAGCGATATCCTCGCATCTGAAGTTGGTGATATGCAATTGACAGTATATTTCCCTTTCTTCTTGTCATCATTTTGCAAAGGATGACTTTTCAGTGTGCTTGTCACCATTGCGGTGTGCAGTGGCGTTTTGGAAATAAGCGAGAACAGCGCTTTACAAGCAACGATGAAAGAAAACGTAATGAAGGTACGTTGCCAGCAAAAATGTGTTGGAAATATACCGCGAACCGGTTCAGAACGGTTCCTCCCATTTGTTCCGGTTCGGGTTCAGCTCTAAGATGGCGGAAAAAAAAACGGGTTCGGTTCGGCTCGATTCCGGGCAAAAATTCGGGTTCGGTTCCGGTTCCGGTTCGACACCTTGGTTTTAGGCCTTTTCCGTTAGAACATGCCTACTACATGTTCCGATTTACTTACGACATGGTCAACGTGCCTTGACTATTGCATATTATCTCGAAAAAATATTAGTGTTTTAAAACTATTGTCATTTTTTTACTGCAATAATATTATAATTTATGATTTAACATTATTCAATTCTAAGTAATGAGTAAGGTCTGTTTGCTTCCCTCTCGCTCCAGAAATTAGAGCCTTAGTTTTAATGAAACATGCGGCATTGTGGGGATACATCAGGTATGAGACGCTGAGGGCTATTTGGAAAGGAATTATGGTACCATGGCTTACGTTGAGATTGCTGTTTAGGGCATAAAGACACAGGTGCCGTCGAGATTAGAAATAAAGCATAAAGCTATTGGACGGTCATCACCAAGTGCCCAAGGCAAAACAACAAACGAGATGGTACAGGGCAACGTTCTTAGATCTTTCGAAGCGCGGGCAGTTCAGTGTAAAATATAAACGCCTGATGAAAATGTGCAGCAACATATGGGCAGTTAGAGTATTTCAATATTTTTACCAAACAGGCGTTCACTCAAAATTGAGCCAAATAATTAGGAAACAAGTGTTCATGGTCAGTATCATGAAGGTAAAATTTGGTTAAAGTTTATGAATAAGAAGCAGGGTGTAGGAATATGTCGAAACTGGAAAAGTCAAATCAGGTAGGAATCATGCTCTGATGACACAATAGTAATTGCCCTACTTTTTGGAGCTAGATCTGCGTGCCTTAGAACCCAGAGCTAAAAATGAAATTTAACTAAGAAAAGGACACATGTGCCGTTTGTAGTAAATCCGGAGAAACAGCTCAACATAATATAGTCAAATGCGATGGTATTCATCCGGGTCTCGATGCAGGCGCACTCATGGAAGAGCGCATACGAATTCCATCACAGTGGAGAAGCGCCCTTCACGCGCGCCCTTTTCCCGCGAACAATACTCGAGAGGACCATAATGGCCGGCGTCTGCCGCCGGCGGAAGCCACTATGGATTGAAACCCGGCGTATTCATGGACACCTCCGGCTCCCACCATGAGGGATGGTATACAGCCACAGTCGTCCACCAATCTAAAGCAGTAAACAGGTTTACTTTTCAAGCCCGGGACATAACACACGCTGAAGAGGTCACCATTGCGTTTGCAGTAACTCCATCCCACTTCCAAAACAATAATTTCCGACTCGCGAGGGGCCTGCCAGAACGTCTAGCAAGGCTGGGTACCGTACGTAGCCTACCGCCTTCTACAAAATAGTGTTTATACCGGCGACCCCGCTCGCCGGAGTATTGTTTGGACGCCTGCTCATATGACTATAAGGGAAATGAGGCAGCTGACGCCGCCGCCCGGGTGCTCTCTCGCCAGGTATTACACTCCGACCGCGAATATGAGGAATTAGAATTCACTCCCATCTGCTCGTGTCATGTACTATGTCATGTATTGTAATGTATTATGATCTTTATCCCCGCCCATGTAAAGGTCTCTCAAAGGCGGAGAAGTGGCTTCTGATCCGTCTTTATACTAATACTTTGCTGTGCCCGGCAGCTATCAAACACTTTCACCCCTTTTACTCAAACAGCTGTAGGCACTGTCTTCCAATATCTACCACATGATGTGGGCCTGCCCATCAAACCCTGCTATCTCCTCTAACCCAACCCCACCCAGCAGAACTGGGAGACCCCCTTGCTTGGCTGATCTGTGGCTAAAAACAGCGCTAACCCGAGACGATGCCGAGAGAAGGACACGAAAAGCGAACACACAAAAAAAAAGCAACGTTCTATGATTCCTTGACATGACGCTAACGTTTTTAGACAGTCATGTATGTTGGCGGTACGGACCACGAAGCAAAAAGGGACTGCTCCCATACACCTCCGCGCACTCCAAGATCATGAAGCGGAGAGTAGTGAAAGCAGCAATGAGAGGCGTATTGAAGGTCATGCTAGCATGCTGCACAAGCTAGTTCCAAGAAATGTCGGCTGCAAGCAGCAGGTTACCCGACGCCGCTAGTATTCAGTGTCGCAGATGGACTTCCACAAGAACTTCCAGGCAGAAAACGATCAAGACCATATTAAAAGAAAGGAAGCCGTTTGCCATACGTCATTCCGTACATTCGTGGTTTTTCCCCCAACCTCAATAAGAAAAGCAGAAACTTAGCATAAAAGTGCTGATCTTAGCACCCAACAAGTTAAAGAGCATGTGTACTAATGTCAACAGTGAGCGAACGGCGAAAAAGCAATCCCAAAAGAAGCACACAAGAACATGCACGTGAAATGTACAAAACAATTAGTGTATCAGATACCCTCGTCATGCGGGCGCACCTCCATCGGTCAAACAGCGCCCTTTTTGGATTAACTGCTCCAAAAGCACGAAGAGGAGGCGGAGAAAACATTTATTTACAATGAAATGACTTGAGAAGGGAGGTGCGTATGGTTGTCAAGCTGAGTGGCTGACCCTATTCGGGGACGCCATTGGCCGCCACCGCTGCCCGAGCTTTTTGGACCAGGACAAGCTGGGCCTCCAGGTCCGAGCTGGCTTGTTGGCTGTTTTATAACTTTTATTTTTGCATTTTACTGGCAGGCCGACACCACGTGGTGTAGATCAGCATACTGTCCGCAGACTTTGCTCCTACCCGTGAATTTAGGGTCCACGTGGGATTTAGAAAACACCCGGTTTGGAGCCGTCTAACGTGGCACCCCTCAGATCTGTTGAGACCTTTGGTGAGTCCCGGGAATGCCCTCCTGCACAGGAGTTTGATCCCCAGCTCGGTAACACCCTTATTGTCCTACTTAGACCAACGGACCAGACAAATAAAAGAAGCCATCAACATTCCGCAAAAGAGCGAAGTGTGCGTCAGCATAACTTCTGTAGCACTTCGCGACACAGGAATTGATCATCTGGGCTATAAAGCGTAATCCCCTGCCACATTTTTATCTTGTCGTGCTTTCACGATTTTCTATCGCCCCTTTTTTTATGAACGAAAGGTATACAACTGACGAACGTGTAATAAAAGTCTGGTTGTTAAAAAAACAGCGTCGTGTCCCTTCTCTCTGCTTCGTCTCGTGTTAGCGCTGTTTTTTAGCCCCAGATCATGCACCAACCAGCTCCAATTTCCACCCACCCCGCCGGGTTGCCGCAGTGGTTACGGCGATCGACTACTGTACCCAAGGACGCGGGATCGAATCCCGGCCTCGGCGGCCGCTTTTCGATGGAGGCGAAAAGCAAGGCGCCCGTGTGCTGTGCGATGTCAGTGCATGGTAAAGGACCCCAGGTGGTCGAAATTTCCGGAGTCCTCCACTACGGCGTCTCTCATAGCCTGAGTCGCTTTGGGACGTTAAACCCCCCCAAACCATAATTTCCACCCTGTTAAAGTGCTGCTTTGCTGATTTGACCTACAGACCCATAAGGATTTGGTGGAGCGCTCCAGAGCAGCGTCCGACGTCACTGGGGTCCCGTAGTAGGGACACCACTTAGTGCATGTAAGGGCCAGCCCCCCAAGAGTTGATCCAATCATGCCTGTAAGTATAGATTTATTTCGAGTTATTCAAGGTCTTCACGACCACCCCCTGAGTCCTTACAGTAGTCCTTACAGTTAAGAGACCAGCTGCGCTCACCTGCTCTTCCAGCTTTTCGATAGTTTGTTGCAAAGAATTCGGGCAAGACATATATGTAAACTTACAGAAAACTTTTTATTTTTCACACATATGAAATACCAACTAGTTATCTTCTGCGAGTGATAGATACTGGACGTGTTCTTTCCTGTAAACAACTTAATTACCTTTGAACGGAGTAGAAACCAAGAGGCGTCCGTATGCTGTGCGATTTCAGTGCGCGTTAAAGACCACAAGGTGGTAGAAATTACTACTGAGCCCTCCACTACGGCACCTTAACTTTTTCTGCTTTCCCTCCCATCTTCCTACCTTCCTTTATGGCACGGGTAAGGAGTCCGCAGAACAGGAATGACAGACATAGTGTCTTCCTTTTCTTTTTATTTTTATTGTTACTGGCTTCAATTATTGACATATTTAAACCTCATCCACTATTTCGCCACTTACACACCTTTCCTTGATGCTATATCCTGTGGTACCATTCTTTTTAGATATACTAACTAGCTCCTCTTTAAGAGTGCCGACAATGTCATGCGCATGCGAAACCCACCTCGGCTGCGGACCGGATTACGACGGACAACGGCGTCGGCCGACGAAGTCATGCCCTCGTGAAACTCGCTTTTGTTGCGGACCTGCTAACGAAGGACAACGGCGTCGACCGACAGCCATGCCCTCGCGACATCCGCCTTGGCTCCGGACCTGGTTACGAGGGACAACGGCTTCGGCCGACAAAGTCATACCCATGCGAAACCCGCTTCGGCTGCTGACCTGGTTACGATGCGTCGGCCGACAAAGTCATGCCCTCGCGAACCCCGCCCTGGCTGCGGACCAGGTTACAAGGGACAACGGCGTCGGCCAACAAAGTCATGCCCTCGCGAAACCTGCCTTGGATGCGGACCTGGTTACGAGGGACAACAGCGACGCCGATGACGACGCAGTGAAACGCAGGGACGGGCGCTAAAGAGCTCCGCTCTAAAATTCCGGGAGCACTGTAGAATGTACACTGCAAAAATGTGAAAGCCTAAACGTTGGTGGTGCACATGGCGCAGCACGTTTGCTTTCATTATCATTATGAACTAAATGAACTGTCATTATCATTGATATTGATACGTGGCAAGGTTAGTCCAAGAGACACAAAAGCTGATGACTTGCGTGAATGTACCTGCACCTCTCAGCACCAACCGCAGCTACCCCTTCGTCTTCAATCTCTGTTGTCGATCACCGTCTTTTGCCTTGTGCAATGACTTATATGTAACATTACCCCCGCCATAAAAAGCACAGTCCTGGTGCGTACTATGTCGGCGAACTACAGCTGGAGTAATACGGCTTCATTCGGGCGACATCAACGATATCGGTACGTGGCAAAAGAGACTTTTTGTGGCAGATGCACCGGGATGATCTTATATGTCACGGAAGTGACTGGCCGTAAAACACGGTAGGGGCTTGTGTAGCGCGGCAAGAGCTTCTAATAAAGCGCAATTCGATGACCGGGAGTCCAGAGCAAGACCACAGAGCCCAGATAGTAGTGGACATCTGGATGACGAGAAACGTGGTGGTGTTTTGAGTGCTTTGAGAGGAAGCCAGCCGGTGGCGAGCACTAACACGGGCGGCGTCAGCTCGGGAGATGGCGTCACGAACATAGGAGCTGGCATTAGCGGTGGGAGGCAAGACGCTGTCAAATGGAAGTGAAGGGTCGCGGCCGAATAGAAGATAGAACGGCGAGTAGCCCACAATTGTGTCGTGACGGGACGAATTAGGTGCGAACGTCACAAATGGCAAAGTAATATCCCAATCACGGTGGTCATCCGATACATACATTGACAGCATGTCCGTGAGCGTCCGGTTGAGGCATTCGGTGAGGCCGTTCGTTTGGGGATGGTAAGCAGATTTGAAATAGTGCTTAACTGAGCAGTACCGGAGGATGTCGCCGACTACTCGAGCAAGAAATCAACGGCCGTGGTCAGTGAGCAACTGGCAGGGAGCACCATGGAGCAGGATGACATCATAGAGACGCAACGCAGCACGTAAGTTGCACAGCCGGTTGGTATTGTTCGTGTGACAGCGCAGCGCGTAGTAAAGTCCGTGGCCACCGCAATCCATCTGTTCCCAGAAGGAGAGACAGGGAAAGGCCCGAGGACATCAAGGCCAGCTCGGGAAAACGGGTCTCTTGGGATGTCGATCGGCTCCAGGGATCCAGCAGGCAGAACCGAGGGCTTTTTACCTAGTTGCCACCGGTCACAAGAAGCCACGTAACGACGAACAGAGCGGTATAGGCCTGGCCATAAACAAATTACCGGCGTACACTGTCGTATGTACGAGATACACCAAGATGGCCCGCAGGGGCCCGTCGTGAAGTTGCAGAAGAACGGTGGCATGCAGGTGTTCGGGGACTACAAGCAGAAGCTCGGCGCCATCTGGCCGCATATTCCACCGATATAATGTGCCGTTGTGGAACGCAAACAAAGCAAGAGTAGCTTCAGGGTGATCAGTACTGAGGCGGTAATTAATGCTGAAAAGCTTCGGATCTAAGCGCTGCTAATGACGAATGTTTAACAGGTCAGAGATGGACAAAACACAGGTGTCATCGTCACACTCGCTTTCAGTTGGTGGATCTGTCCGGTTGCGAGACAGGCAATCGGCATCAGTGTGCAGTCGGCCGGACTTGTGGACGACAGAAAAAGATTTTTCCTGAAGACGCTGGGCCCAACGCCCTAGGTGACCACTAGGGTCCTTAAGCGTAAATAATCAAAACCAAAAACGGGGTGGTCGGTGATGACGGAGAACGGGCGGCCAAACAAGGGCGCAACTTTGTAATGGCCCACACGAGGGCTAACCACTCCAGTTCTGTGATCGAATAATTCCGCTCATCCGTAGAAAGGAGGCGACTGGCATAAGCAATGACGCAAGTGCGACCCACCTGCTGTTGGGCGAGAATAGCACCAATACCGTGACGAATGGCGTCGGTGCGTACCTCCGTTGGTGCTGAGGGGTCGAAGTGCGCTAGGACGGGCGAGTTGGTGAGAGCTGCAGCGAGCGCTGAAAAGGCTTGGGATTGGTCTTGATCCCTAGAAAATGAAACGTCGTTCTTCAGAAGAATAGTGACTGGACGAGCCGTCTCCGCAAAATTTGGGACAAACCGCCGAAAATAGAAACAAAGGCCAGTGAAACTACGCACGTCACTGGTACAGTTTGGTGTGGGAAATGCGCTCACAGCATGAATTTTGTCGGGGTCGGGTTGAACGCCATGGACGTCGACCAAGTGTCCGCAGCCCTTGAGTTCATGTCGGCCGAAGCTACACTTCTTCGACTTAAGCTGAAAGCCAGCTCTTCGGAAAACTCTGTCAATGGCATCAAGGTTATGACGATGGCTCTCGAAAGTCGAAGAAAATGCAATGACATCATAGAGATGACATAAGCATGTCGTCCATTTGACAACACGTAAAAGAGATTCCATCATTCGCTCGAATTTTGCGGGCGCATTACAAAGGCCAAAAGGCATCCCCTTGAATTGGTAAAGGCCATCAGGAGTGACAGAGGCAGTCTTCTCTCGATCCGGTTCGTCAACTGCAATCTGCAAATAACCGGAACGAAGATCAATCGAAGAGAAATAGCTGGCACCATGCGAGCAGTCTAGGGCATTATCTATCCTGGGCAGTGGGTAAACGTCCTTCTTTGTAACCTTATTAACGTGTCGGTAATCAACGCTGAACCTCCAGGTATAGTCTTGCTTTTTAACAAGCAAGAGAGGTGAAGCCCAGAGGCTGCTCGAAGGCTCTATGTCTCTTGCCAACATCCTGTCTACTTCATCTTTAACGACACGACGTTCAGAAATGGCGACTCGGTAAGGCCTTCCGTAAATTGGTCTGGCGTCTCCAGTATCGATGCGATGAGTAACGAGGGACGTTTGTCCCAAGGGTAGGTTACCAAAATAAAAAATGTCACTGTACGAAGTCAGAAGGCGCGAAAGTGCTTGAGAACGATGAGGACACAAGCTACCATTCCTGATATGCGGACCTCCGTAGGCGGGGACTGTACAGGTCGACGTGTCGATACTCCAGCAGTAGTGTCCGGTAAAAGTACAGACACACTACATTTAGACAGGGGGGCCAGTTCGGGGAGAGAAATGCTCTCAAGAATAACTTGTACAATAAGGTCCAGTTCAGGACTGGAGTATAAGTGTGGTTATTCGCTATGTGCACGATATTCTGAGGGAGAGCTATGCTACGCTGCAGCGTCACGTCGGTTAAGGGGCAAACAACGTAGTCGCCATCAGCAACGGAGGCAAAAGGCGACATTAGCTCATACACATCGACTTCTGGCGGCAGGCGAATAAATGTAGCGGAGCGGGGACGGAACGTCGAAGTTGGAGGAGCTTGTTCATCGGGACAAAGCAGCAGGTCTAGATGAAGCAATCCAGAAGAACAGTCAATGAGAGCTGAGTGGGGCATTAAAAAGTCGAGGCCTAATAAACAGCTGTTACAGAGAAGAACTACTGTAGCTGCTGAACGAGGGCACCGAGAGATATGTAGCGTGATGTGCTTCTCTAAGCACGAACGTCAAACTAGACGCACCGCCGCTTAGCAGGCCGAAGACCATCAGGCTTTACTGAATCCAAATATATAGGATGGATGGAATGGATGGAATATAGGAGCGTCCCCTTTGGAACGCGGTGGTAGCAGTAGCTATCATGCTCATGTTTCTCCCTATATCTTAATTATTGTTTTGGTTCAGTATACCATCATTCTATTTATTTAATTTTTGTTTCTACATTGTTGAGAATATGTCCCTTTTTGCTTTTAAGCCACCAATCTTCCAGTCGTTTTTTGCAAGCTTCCACCGCCAGTTTATTTACCCGGCCACTGGTATCTCCAAACGAAAGAGCTTCAGGAAGAGTGACTGCGCCTGCATCGACTTCCGGATGGATGCCATTACATTCGATAGTCAATTGTTTCACTGGAGTTGCCACATACAGCACATGCGTCAGCTTCATTGTTAAATTTCTTTTCGTAGCTGCGTGTTCTAAGGCACCCTGATCTAACTTCAAAAAGTAGGGCACTGCTCTTGAGCTATCAAAGAAAGCTTCCTTCCTGATCAGCCTTTTCCACTTTCAGTATAATTCCCCACTCTCTTTCTCTTCCATCGAATGTATGCAATTTTTACCCTCTGTGTTTCTCACATGTGGCTTAACACTCTTTATTTCTTTGTCCTTGTGACCAGCATACTTACTGGTTAGTTTCCAAGTTCTTTTCCTCAATTGTAAGTCAACGCGGTTTAGGTATAGGTATTTAAATACTTTAGCTGACCATCTGTTACTGTCCAATTTCCTCAGGCGTTCCTTATATAAAATTTTACTCTGAGCTTCCGTACTTCGAAAGATGCCCAGCCCATATCTCCCTGTACCGCCTCATTTGTGGTTTTGCGTTGGGCCCCTAGTACTAATCGCCCAACGGATCTCTGATTTATTTCAATGTCGACTGTACCTCTGATTTTAGGCACAAAACTGCATTTCCGAAAGTAAGCCCAGGCACCATAGTTCCTTTCCAAATACCGCTCAAAACTTCATACCTGTGGTATCCCCACAAGGCCCTATGCTTCATTATCCCGGCATTTCTTTGGCCTTAGGCCTTAAGCGATTGCTTATGCTTACCAATGTATCCCAATATTTTGTTTATCCATACCCCAAGATATTTATATTCTGTTACTCTGGGTATTTCATGGCCTTGTATTTTAAGACCCTGATCAGTTGAGCCGTTGAAAATCATCAGACCCGACTTAACTGCGCTAAAACTGAAGCCTAGAGCGTCCCCTTCGTCTCCGCAATACTTAACTAGAGTTTGCAATTCTTCCAGATTTTCAGCTAGCAGCACAATATCGTCTGCATACATCAAACCGGAGAGGTGGTGCTTCATCGCCTTTCCACCTAATATATATGACAGGTTCAAACCTAGGTTACTGTCTTGTACCCTCCATTCCAGGTTTATCATATAAAGCATGAACAGCAGCGGTGATAGAGGACAGCCTTGTCTTAATCCTGTGCATTCTTCGACATCTTCCGTACTTCTTACCCCTTCCCATGTAATTTCTACTTTGTTATCCAGGTATATTTTCTGTAGGAACTCTATTATCTCATAACCGATACCTTCGTCTTTTAATATGTTCCACAGGAGTTCCCTGTTTACATTGTCGTACGCCCCTTTTATGTCCAGGAAGGCCAAATACAAAGGTCTATTTTCCGCTCTAGATATTTCGATGCATTGGGTAAGCACGAAGAGGCTATCATCTAAGCGCCTACCATTTCTAAAGCCGTTCCGAAGTTCTCCGAGTATCTTGTTACTTTCAACCCATGCTTGCACCTTTAATCTCACCGCCTGCATGGCCAACCAGTACATAACAGACGTTATGGTAATCGGCCTGTAGGATTTTATGTGCATCCTTTCTCCTTTCCCTTTACAAATCAAATTCATTTTACTCTGCCGCCAGCTGTCCGGAATTTGCTTATTCGTTATGACTGTTTCCAAAGCTTTTAACGTTTCCTTACTTCTTGGACGAATTTCATTAATCAACTTGATCGCAATTCTATTTATGCCTGTAGATGTGCTTTTAGAAATATTTTGTTCTGCCTTTTTCCAGTATAGATTGGTGAGTTCTTAGCTGCTTTGTATTGAGCTATCTTGTATTGCTTCCTGATCTGCGGAGATTACCCTATCGTCGCTCTTAAATGACTCGGTTCCCTGGTTATCCTGAATCCGGGCCTTCTTTCTTGCATTCTCTTTACCTAGCCAGCTTATATGGTTCCAGAATTTTCTTGCTCCGTCTCTAGAGGCATCGTGTATGTCAGCCATCCAGCGATCGGTGGACTGCTTTATTTTACTTTGGACGAGGGCCTGTGCCTCAAGTTTCTTTTGTCGATATGATTCTCATTTTTGGTCGATTTCCTCCTGATATACCTTTGCTTTCTTTGCCACTCGGTGTTTCCTTGAAGCAGCCCGTCGTTATTCAATAGCTTCCCTGATTTCCTGAGCTTCCCTGAGAAGAGGTGAAAGCAGCGCCTCCACTCGGTTAAAGCGCGGCTCCAGCTGCAGCGCGCTGTGCCTACCGACCACTCACCACCCTAAGACTCGACTTTATAACCCATCTCTCGCAGCGGGTATGACGTCCCAGTGACGTCCTCATCCGCGGCGCGCCGTGCCTACCAAAGTCCGCCGCCACCCGACGACTCGACTTGGTAGCCCATCTCTCGCAGCTGCTATGACGTCACAGCCATCACGTGACTACGTCGTGGCTACGCGAAGGGCTGAAAATGGGAATAGTGTTGCTTTCGCAATAAAAACGTCGGAGGGCCTTCTTGTCGGTTGGGCGTGGGAAACTAGAGACGGCGGAAGTCTTGTCTCGGTCTGGTGTCCCAAGACAAGGAGCTCCTCGAAGGCGAAATGACATTTCTCTGGCTCTATAGCTAGTTGCGCAGACTGGAGAAGGACAATGCGCAATCGCTGCAAGTGTTGTTCGAAGCTAGACGAAAAGATGACCACGTCGTCCAGGTACACAAGGCACGACTGCCAGCTGTGATCGGCTAAAACCGTGTCCGTCATGCGCTGAAACGTGGCCGGCGCGGAGCAAAGCCCGAACGGGAACACCTTAAATTCGTACAGACCATCGGGTGTCACTAAAGCCGTTTTCTCGCTGCCTCGCTCGTCCACTTCGATCTGCCAATATCCGCTTTTCACATCAAATAAAGAGAAGAATCTGTCATGTCGGAGTCGGTCAAAACCATCATTGATCCCGGGGAGTGGGTATACGTCCATCTAGGTAACGTTATTCAGTTTATTGTAATCAACGCAGAATCGTACCGTGTTGCCTCTCTTTTTCACCGAGTGGGTATACGTCCATCTAGGTAACGTTATTCAGTTTATTGCAATCAACGCAGAATCGTACCGTGTTGTCTCTCTTTTTCACCAGCACCACTGGTGACGCCCACAGACTTGTGGACGGCTGTTGTTGCAAGCATTTCATCGACTTACGCTCTAATAGCCTCCGCTCTTTAGGCAAAACACTGTATGGATGCTGACAAACTGGTGGTGTGGCCGAATCGGTGATAATGCGATGCTTCGCTACCGGCGTACGTCCGACCTTGCAGCTCGTCGCGAAGCAATCTTTAAAATCAAGTAGCAGGGGTGATAGAAACCCCGGGTCAATTTTAGCCTTCTGAATGACGTTAAGTGGTGTAGCATCGTCGCAAAAATTCCTCTCCACGGGACACAGATTTACTAGCCTATCCACGTCGTAGAGGAAGGCAACAGCCCGGCCTTCGGAATCTTCACGCTCCTCGCATTTTCTTGGTTTGGCCGCCCACCCGTACTCAAGTTTTGTCTTTTACCTCTTTCCTATCACATTCAACAGATCCCCCATGGCCGTCTTTCTTCTCCTCCTTTTTTTAGTGGTCCTTCTTTCCTGCGTCTGTACAATTTTCAAACCTTTAAACCTGAAATTCAAGCAATGTAATCACAGTCTTGAGAAAGACCGGACCCCCGTCGAAACGTTGACGAAGCATAAATGAATTGTTAATCATCTTCGCTATATATATATATATATATATATATATATATATATATATATATATATATATATATATATATATATATTGTAGGGGTGTGTTGTATATATCGCAGGGGTGCATAAGAAGGAGGAGCCTTGCCAGTGTCACGACGGTGTTTTTGTTGCCACTGGTTTTCCTTTGTAAGCGAGCGAGCTAGCTGGCGGCATTCTTCTGCGTACTGGGCGGCGTCCGAGAGTGGCGTTGATTCAGAAACATTAGGGCGAGTAGGACAAAAGCGCGTCCATTGTGCAGGTTGGCTCGCGCCCGTAAAGAAGAAAGAAGGGAGAGAATCCAGTGGTGGTCTGTATCGCAGTGTTATACGCGTAGGTTACGAAGGGAAGAACCTGGTCCCAGTTGGAATGAGCGTCGTTAACGTACATGGCCAGCATGTCACTCAGAGTACGGTTGAAACGTTCTGTTAGGCCATTCGTCTGAGGGTGGTAAGAAGTAGAGGTGCGATGAACGATGCGGCATTCTTTCAGTAGGGCCTCAAGAGCGTCGGACAAGAAAACGCGTCCGCGGTCACTGAGCAGCTCCTTTGGAGTTCCGTGGCGAAGAATAAAGTTGTGGAGAAGGAACAAAGCAACGTCTCTTGCTGAGGCAGAGGGTAACGGTGATGTTTCAGTGTAGCGAGTAAGATGGTCTACTGCCACGATAATCCACCGGTTTCCAGCGGCAGTAGTAGAAAGAGGGCCATAGAGATCTATGCCAACGCGGTCAAACGGACGAGCAGTACAGGATAACGGCTGCAACGAAACAGGGGACTTCTGAGGAGTTTTTCGGCGTTGACAAGGTTCGCAAGCGCGCACGAAATGTCATACAAAGCGGTACATTCCACTCCAGTAAAATCGCAGACGTAGGCGCGTGTAGGTTTTCAATACGCCAACGTGAGCACACTGTGGGTCTTCATGGTACGCAGCACAAATTTCGGCGCAGAGATGACGCGGGATGACTAGAAGCCACTTCCGTCCATCAAACAAATAATTGCGGCGATAGAGAAGACCGTCACGAATGGAGAAGTGGTGGGCTTGCCGGACGAGCGCTTTGGATAGTAGGACTTGAGAGAAAATCCAAAAGTGCCCTGATCCAGGGGTCATTCCGCTGTTCGGTAGCCATGTCGATAGTGGCAAGAGTAGACAAATCGTAACACAGACGTGGTCAGACGAGGTATCACTTGGCAATGGCGAGCGGGAAAGAGCATCCGCGTCCGTATGCTTCAGACCTAACCGATAAATGACATGAATGTCATACTCCTGGAGACGGAGAGCCAAGAAAGCAAGGCGACCACATGGGTCTTTCAGAGAGGCGAGCCAGCACCAAGCGTGGTAATCGGTCGGAACATAAATTTCCCGATGGCCGAAATAATGGCCAAACATTCCCTTTCTGTGACTGAATAATTAGACTCTGCTTTCGTCAATGTTCGGCTGGCGTATGCCACAACATACTCGCTGAAACCAGGCTTACGTTGGGTAAGGATGGCACCAAGCCCAATACCACTGGCGTCAGTGTGGATCTCCGTAGGCGCAGTCGTATCAAAGTGGCGTAGAATGGGAGGCGAAACCAAAAGGCGGCGTAAAGTGTTAAAGGCTTTGTCGCAGGCTGGAGTCCAGGAGGAAAGGTCGGAGCTGCCGACAAGGAGCTGGGTCAAAGGAGCGATGATGGAGGCGAAGTTCAAGATGAAGCGTCGAAAGTAGGAGCAGAGGCCGATAAAGCTCCGGAGCGGCTTCAGGGAGGTTGGCTTCGGAACCTCTGCAACTGCGCGAAGTTTGGTGAGATCAGGAAGAATGCCGTCCTTAGAGACTACGTGTCCTAAAATTGTGAGTTTTCGAGCGGAAAGTGGCACGTCTTCAAATTCAACTGAAGCCCAGCGTCAGCGAGACACGCGAGGACATGCTTTAGGCGGAGAAGGTGAGAACAAAAGTCGGTAGAAAAAACTACGATGTCATCCAGATAACAAAGACAAGTCTGCCACTTGAGTCCACGAAGAACAGTGTCCATCAGGCGCTCGAAAGCAGCTGAGGCATTGCAAAGGCCAAAGGGCATAACGTTGAACTCGTATAAGCCGTCCGGTGTTATAAAGGCAGTTTTCGAGCGGTCATTATCAGCCATAGGTACCTGCCGGGAGCCAGAGCGCAAATCCATTGAGGAGAAATACTCGGCTCCCTGTAAACAGTCCAAGGCGTCGTCGATTCGCGGCAGATGATAGACATCTTTGAGCGTGATCTTGTTTAGTCTACGGTAATCGACGCAAAACCGGATTGAACCATCTTTCTTGGTGACCAAAACAACCGGAGAAGCCCATGGACTGTTAGATGGCTGTATGACGCCCCGGCGAAGCATGTCGTCCACGTTGTCAGCAATGACTTGGCGCTCAGAGGCCGACACGCGATAAGGACGCTGTCGTAAAGGTGCGTTTGTACCAGTGTCAATTGTGTGCGTAACGACAGACGTGCGACCCAGAGCAGTGTGAGGAAGGTCGAAGGTAGAAGTGAAGTTCTGTAGAAGAGCAGCGAGCTGATCACGTTGTGCGGGTGGCAGATCTGCGTCAATAGCTTGTTGAAGAACATCGGGTGCTGTCGAAGCGGTCGCTATACCGCAAGAGCTGAAAACATTAACGTCTAATGAAGTAGGCGTGGCAGGAAGAGTATTTACAAGCGCGGGATCAAGTTCTTCAATACGACCGAGACACTCGCCGCGTAGCAGGACGGACGGGCACGAAAATGGATTTGAGACGTACATTGCACTAAGGCCATCTTCGAACGTGAGGACAGCAAATGGAAGCAGGAGGCAGGGATGGCGTGAAGCGCGCGTCGGAAGGTGTGAAGACGACAGTCCAAGTAGTAACGCTTTCACAGGAGAATGGAACGAGGGCAGCAAAAAATGGAGGAATGTCTGTGTCATTAGCGACAAGGAGATTTGCAGACTAGGTAGGGACATCACACAAGACGGTATCACAAAGAGGTAAAAAGGAATTTTCCGCGCGGGCGCAGTCAATAACGGCACGATGAGTGGAAAGGAAATCGTAGCCCAGGATGATGTCGTGTGAGCAGTGAGACAGTGCAATAAACTTGATGGTGTACAAGACGTCTTCGATCAGAACACCGGCCGCGCACGCCGCTGAGGGATGAATGCGCTGTGATGAGGCGGTGCGAAGCGAAAAGTCGGAAAGCGCGGTTGTCATCTTGCGAAGACGACGGCAAATAGCTTCACTGATGACGGATACGGCAGCGCCTGTGTCGACAAGAGCGAGTATTGTGACGCCGTCGACAAACACTCGTATTACGTTAGCGGGAGAACACGGAGGAATTGAAGAGTTCGAACCAAGAGCAGTTCTTGCCCCGGGAACTGCGACTGCTAGTTTCCCTCAACAGTGCCGATAGAACGTCGTAGCGGAGATGGCGAACGGCGACGAGGGGAAGATGATCGGCGAGTGGTATATGTTTGATTGTCGCGAGATACAAAGTCTGAACCGGGCGGAGTTTTCGGCGAGCGCTGGTCGGTATCGTAAGAGTAGTTCCAAAGGTTAGGGCGAGAAAGTGGAAGGCGTTGGCGGCAAAGGCGTGCGACATGACCCGGCAGCCCACAAGAGTAGCAGATTGGCCGGATGTCCGCGGTACGCCAAGGGTTCGTGGGTCGTTGGCGTACCCTTGGAATAGGGACATTGAATGCAGACCCAGCCAAAGGGGAAGGAAGGTTATAAGGAGCGGCCTGGTTGGAAAGAGGTCCTGATGGCATTAGCGGCCTGGCCGCAACTTGGGCGTACGTTAGTGGTGCCGTTACTTGCGCTAGCACGGCGCTGGTGGGCAGTACTGGGCTGGGCGGGAGCACGGAACTGGGTGGAAGGACATCAGCGATGTGGTCTCGCACGGCACACCCTGTGGTTGGGGCCAAAGACGGAGCCATGTCAGGAACAAGGCGGCCAGTATCTTGTAACTGAAAGACCAGCGATAGCTGGCGGGCGACCTCTTCTCGAACGAAGGCTTTGATTTGTTGAATCAAAGGGCTGTCCTCTGACGGAGTAGAACCGCCCACAGCTAGTGCAGAGATGGTGTCGTCTGTAACACCGGACCGCCGGGTAGAAGCGCGCTTCTTACGAAGCACGTCATAGCTCTGGCAAAGTTTGATTACGTCACTGCCCGTGGCAGGATGTTTCGCCCATAACATCTGGCACACGTCGTCAGAGATGCCTTTCATGGTGTTTTCTATCTTATCCGCTTCGGACATTAAAGGGCAACTCCGGGGGTTTTTTGACATTCGAATATTCTAATAAAAATTTTACCGTAGATTCTCCTGTCCGTCCTGACGCATTCTACAAAATTTGAGCGCCGTACGATGATCCGTTCGCGCGCGACACGACTTTAAAATATGCTGTTTTCATAGCTTAAGTTGAGACTATTTCTGCCGGCAACACTGAGTTTCTGACGTCACAAACAGTATACCGGCGTTACTGTCCCCTTCCCGCATGATTATGAAATTGTGAGGCTTATATTGAACTACCTCAGACATTTTATGCAATGCTTCATGATTTCCATACTTTATTTTCACCATCCAACGCACGTACGAGTGTTTCTCTAATACTGAGTGTGACGTCACCATTTCGTCACCTGGGACGTCGTTTCTGGCCGGGAAAGCAGTTTCGGTTTCGATTTGCTGTTTTTTCTTTTTAAAAATACTTCTAATTGGAATTTCGAAAAACGGTTTTTTGTGTTCCAGTCAGGACGTGCCGAGGAATGTAATTCAACCAAAAACACAGAATGATGGAAAAACCACCGGAGTTGACCTTTAAGGGGTCGACACGCTAGCACAGGTCAACGATGTCTTCTATGGAACTGGTGAACGACTCTTCGGCCAGCTGAGTGCGCTCGCGGAAGCGTTGTTCTGCTCGGACCTTGCAAACTGCAGGGCGGCCGATCACTTCCGCAAAATTCTTAAATGCAGACCAAGATGGCAGGTCCGTCTCATGGTTGCGAAGCCAGAGGTTCGCCACGTCAGTCAGGTAAAAGATTACGTTACCTAATTTGGTGGTGTCGTCCCATCGGTTGTAAGTACTGACACGCTCGTACGCCGACAACCAATCGTCGACGTCTTGACCGGCCGTGCCACTGAAGAGGCATGGGTCACGCTGCCGTAGAGCTCCAGAACACAGGACCATGGTTGGGAGGGGCGGCGATGTTGCAGTATCGTCCGGCATGGTGGAAGCAGATGGAAATGTGCGGCTTCTTAGTTCCAGGGTGGACGGGAACGCACCCAGCACCTCCACCAATTGCAGGGGTGTGTTTATTCGGTAAACCCAGATGGATCCAGCCGTACAGGAGGAACTCGCTGCGAAGCGTCAGGCGTGACGAATCAGCAAGCCAGCGACCAACTTCGTCCTCGAGAGCGCCAGCACGTGATGCATGTCAGTGGCAATAACGATGAAGATTACCACACTACAATATATATATATATATATATATATATATATTGTTACGTATTCAGTACGTAAAGGGTGTATTTATTGGTCGTCTAAAGCGCTGCGAGTCCCCCAAGGAACACCAGCACACACCACTGCGGCCTGTGGTTCTTTTCTCCAGACTCTTCTTCCTTTCCTCCTTTCCTGACTCCCCGAAGCACGTGACACTTCCTCCCTCGCAGATGAAGCCCCAGGGCAAGCAGTTTAAGGAAGGTGCCAGTGATGGAACCTTTTTAGCCGACCCACATGCACCACCTGAGTCCGGCGTGAACATCGGCCACTTTCGGTGTGGCGTGAAATTACATAGCTCACGTCGCTCAGGCGCTCCAAAACGACAAAAGGGCCGCTATAGCGAAACAGCAGCTTCTGGGCTAAACCACGCTTGCGCAGCGGCGTCCACAGTAACACTAAATCACCGGGCACATAAGAGACATGTAGGGGTCGGTTGTCATAACGCTCCTTCGAACGTTCCTCTGAGTCCAGGATGCGGAGGCGGGCAACGCGGCGAGCTCCTTCGGCTCGACATAAAGTGGCAGCGATAGAAGGATCGTTGTGGAGGAAGAAAGGAAGGATGGTATCAAAACAGCTGCGGGGAACTCGAGCATGCAGGAGGTAAAACGGACTGTAGCCAGTCGTTTCATGCTGTGCAGTGTTATACGCGTATGTAATGAAAGGGAGGATGTCATCCCAGTTCTTGTGATCAGAGTCCACGTACATCGCCAACATAGTGGCCAGAGTGCAGTTGGCCCGTTCAACAAGTCCATTCGATAGCGGGTGATACGGCGTTGTATGCCGGTAATCGCAGGTGCATAGACGAAGGAGTTCTTCGATAACTTCCGCTGTAAATTGGCGCCCACGGTTACTGATCAGAACTCAAAGATGGCCATGGCACAGGACGAGAAATCGCAGAAGAAATAAGGATACTTCGTAAGCAGCGGATGAAGGTATTGCGGCTGTTTCTGAATATCGAGTGAGATGTTCAACACACTATACACCGGTTACCGTTCGAAGATCGCGGAAAAGGACCCAAGAGGTCGATACTCACCTGCTCAAAGGGCGCAGTCAGAGGCGCAATATGGTGCAGCGATCACGGTGGATGGGAAGTAGGGAGCTTGTACTGCTGGCACTTGACACAACTGGCTACATAGCGCTGAATGGCTTGACGCCCTCTCGGTTAGTGAAAGCGTTCCTGTGTGCGATGAAGGGTCCGGGCGACACCCAAGTGGCCCGACGTCGTATCATCGTGCATCATTTCATGAACAAGAATACGGAGGTTTTCAGGCACAGCGAAAAGAAAGCATGCACCTCCGGGGTAGAAATTCTTCTTGTAAATCAGGGCGGCACGAACGCAGAAACGTGCATCTCTTGAATCATGAGCGGCAAAGAGCGGTGCCAAAGTCTGATCGTTGCGTTGTTCTGTCTGCAACAGTTGAGGGTCAGGAAACGTTGACGAGATAGGCGCCAGGTAGCCATCAAAGTTGTCATCAGCACTACCAGTTGACGAAAGCGGCAAGCGTTACAGACAGTCAGCATCAGCATGTTGACGGCCGCTTTTGTATGCCACAGTGAATTTAAACACTTGCAACCGCAATGCCCACCGAGCTAGCCGGCCGCAAGAGTCGCGAAGATTTACGAGCCAACAGAGCGAATGGTGGTTAGTGACGATGGTAAAAACATTGCCATATAGGTAGGAACGAAATCGTTGCACCGCAAAAACCACTGCGAGGCACTCTTGTTCAGTAACGATGTAGTTACGTTCCGCCTTTCTCAACGAACGACTAGCATAAGCTATCACGTGCTGATCGCTGTCATGACGCTGGATGAGTACAGTGCCAACGCCCACGCCACTAGCGTCGGTGTGAACTTCCATGGGGGCAGAAGCATTGAAGTGACGTAGGATAGGTCCTGATGTCAGAAGGAATTTGAGGTGGCGGAAGGCAGAGTCGCAGTCAGTAGTCCAATTGAACGGTGCATATTTGTACAAAAGACACGTGACCGTGTATGCGATGTCAGCGAACAGTCCTAAAAAGCTCCGAAGCTGTTTCACTGATTTCGGTGCTGTAAAGCTGGTTACAGCCGCGATCTCCTGAGGATCTTGCCGAACACCATCCTTATTGACCAAGTGACCAAGAAAAATTGTTTGGCGTTCGCCAAAGTGGCACTTAGAGTCGAGGACGAGGCCTCCTCTCTCAATGCAATCAAGAACGATGGTGAGGCGGCTATTGTGTTTCTGAAAGGTCTTGCCGAAGATCACAACGTCGTCCAAATAGCACAAACAAATTTTCCACTTCAGTCCACGCAGAATGGTGTTCATGAGCCGTTCGAACGTGGCAGGTGCATTGCACAATGCAAAGGGCATTACGTTGAACTCATAGAGACCATCGGGTGTCAAAAATGCCGTCGTTTCTTTATCGCTTGGGTTCATCGGTATCTGCCAGTACCCCGATCTTAAGTCTACCGAGGAGAAGTATGACGCCGAATGATGACAGTCAATTGCATCGTCAATACGTGGAAGCGGACATACATTTTTTGGTGTTGGCGTTATGGCGACGATAGTCCACACAGAAACGCCATGTATTGTCTTTATTTTTAACGAGAATAACTGCAGCCACTCAAGGACTTTAAGATTCCTGGATAATGCCACGTTGAAGCATGTCATGAACTTGCTCGTCAATAAGCTGACGTTCGGTTGGAGTAACATGATAGGGCTTCTGTCTGATCGGGCGAGAGATTCTAGTATCAATCGAATGATGGATGCGAGAATTCGGAATCAGTGGCTGATGATCTCTGGAGAAGTCGAAAACAGAAACATGCTTGGAAAGCAGGTCAGCCAAAATTCGGCACTCCTGTGCTCCCAAAGATGTGTTTATCATTGCCTGGATTCGAGACTCTGCAAAATGGGATGTTTTCTCTTCAGGAGCATGGTTACTTAGTGCCACCACGTAATTCGACATATCTTCCTCGTAATGAGCGAGCTTCATGCCACAAGGCAACACGGCTGGCTAGTCTGAATAGTTTATAGTCAACAGCAAGGTGTGGACTCTGGTGACTGAAATATGCAACGAGGCACCAAGACACTCTTCTTTGCACAGGTCAGTGTTGTAGGTTCCACTACGGCGTCAAAATCCTAGCACAAATTCGTAGATGAAATAACTTGAATGAATTCTCCGGACATCGCAGGTACAACTGTATCTTCAGACACAGAAAACGCTCCTAAATCGAACGACGAGGCTTCTACAAGAGCCGACATCAACGCAGCATTAAGCGAGATCTCTCCACTACGGTAGTCTAAAGTTGCACCACATTATTGCAAAAAGTCTATACCTAGAATTACTTCATGCGTGGAACGAGGCAACACTGTGAATTCGGTTCGAAACGCTTGGCGACCAATCACAACTTTCGCATAGCACACACCCAAAGGCACCAATGATTCACCGCCAGCACCACGGAATACCACAGCTTGATTCACGCTAAACATCACTTTATGTCCTAATCGATTCTTGAATGCTAAACTCATAACAGAGACTGTTGCTCCAGTATCTATTAGTGCCATGGTGTTGATGCCGTCAATGGATACTTCGAGTTTTTTCTTTAACATAAACACAGCTAGAGGTATCGGGAACGTTGATTTTCCGGCGACTCACCCCCATTGGCCGCTCCTTCTAGCTTCCCGAAGGGGAAAAACGGCGCCGAGGAGACGGTGAACGTCGCTGTCTTTGGGTTGGCGGCGTCAAGCCGCGGTCCGAAGAAGGCGATCGGCTTCGCATCTGTGCCGGGCCGTATGTATCCAGTGTCGGTGTCCGATAAAATTTAGTGTCGAAATGATCAGAAATGTTGGGCAGCGGGCGATGACCTTGTAGCAGGCCCCGCGGACGGCAATACCGGGAGATGTGTCCGGTCATGCCACAGCTATAACACAGAGGTGTCTGGTGCCACCGGTCCGAGTAAATGCGGCCGGAAACTCGTTATATATATATATAGCGGCGGACGTCCCGCGTCCGCCGCTATAAAAAAAAAATACATAAAGTACCATCCCCTACGCTTTCCTTGGCCTCGCAGACTGTTGGCTTCTTTCCTTCATATATATATATATATAGGCAGATAAATTAAGGGGAAATGAGGGTGCTCGTTATAATACATGAAGGAAAGAAGCCAACAGTCGGCGAGGCCAAGGAAAGCGTTGGGGATGGTACTTTGTCTTTTTTTTTTAATGTTTACTTGGATAACCAGAGAAATTAGTAATGTAATCTGTTTAGGGGAAGTTAATTAAACACAAAGTAGAAGAAAAAACAACGTGCCGATGGTGGGAACCGAACCCACGACCTCTGAATATCGCGTCCGGTGCTCTACCAACTGAGCTACATCGGCCGCTGTCCCCACTGCTACTTGCTTGGGTATTTATGTTGTCTGTATACGAACCTTGAGAGTGTTCACCAGCGCCACCCTCAGCCAAAGTGGCGGACGTGGAACGTCCTTTGTTACCGCCAGCGTCACGTAGAACGTGATCAAGAGCGAGGGCGAAAGCTGTGCTAGAACCCTCTTACGCTACCTATGGCTTCAAGACTGCCCGCTTGTAGAAAGAAGAAATTTCCTTGCAGTGCATGGCGTTCAACGAGGGAAACAAATTCTTTTACCACATATTCTTACCCGAAAATGCATATATTTATTCTCTAGTAATCAAGTTTGTGTAACAGTGCCTACGATTCAAGCGTACACCTTAATGAGCCCAAGTATCTGAGATTTGCAGAGCTCCGCATGAAACATCGGCGATGCATGCCTCAGAACATGTCCAACTTTAAGCCCTCAAAATGAGGACCTCGAGATATATTTACAGAACTCTCAGCTATCAGCTGTTATGGGTGCCTCGCCGTTGCGCACTGTAGGTTTTTAAAGAAGTTTCCAATCACGAAATCAAGAACTCTACGCAAAATACTGCTAAATCTGATAAAGTTTTCCGTAAACCTACCCAGATGCAGTTCTGTCAAACGTCAAAACATTGCACAAGATTCGGAGCCAACGTTTCGCCTGCCACTTTGGTGAGGCTTAGCGAGGGTGAAGTCAGATGACCGCCAGGCGGTGACTTAGCGATCGTCATACCTAGCTTTTTTATAAGCATTTTTCATCGTGTGTTAGTAGCATCTGATTTCGCTTGAACGCTGCAATATTAGCAGAAAAATGTCGTGCTTCTAATCAGGGCTGTTAGCTAATACAAAATGATATGCTATCACTACACACGACATCTTCATGTGCGGCTGTGCCCGATCGCTCATGTAATCTCGTAGGAAAATCGAGATAATTAAAATTTCAAAACACCCTTTTTTTCCATTCTTCTTTAAAGGCATTTCAAGCAATCATGCATGTAAAAAAATGCGACAGACGCCTGTTTCAGCTTCACCAGAACGACTAGTTCAAATGCTTTTACAGTGCGTCACGGCGATACAAGCAGGCAGTCGCTAGACATTAAGCCGTATCAGGACTAGTGCAGAAGGGTTCGGTATGACCGAGAGCACGAAAATAGAATATTACGGCTAGTGGCGACAAAGAAAAAAGAGGCAGGGAAGTCAAAAAGAAAGTAAAAAGGACGAGGAACTAGGGAGCATAAGCCCGAATGCGCGGAAAATGGAGCAAGTGTGGCTCGAGGAACAATAAACATCTTGATCCGCCTTTGCCGCATGATAAGAGGAGAATCTCCGAGCGGGAACCATTTTCCCAAGTCTCGCCTACTCTGTACGCTGCACTCGAGGCACCAGCGGTGGGAAAAAAACCTGCTCACTTAGCATCACGTGCCGACAAGCAAAGGACCGAGACTCTGTCCTTTGTCGGATGTGGATCATTGCAGATGAATTGCCCGACCTCGTCAGCGGAGCGTCCTCGATGAAATCAGGCGCAGAATCACAATAGGACCGTTGAAGGCTGCACAATCCTCAAATTTCTTTAGTGAACTAGGGTTAAGGTGCTCCTGAGCCTATTATTCGCTTAGTGTCTATGTACGTTGTGCTGATTTCATATTTTTAAGTTTTGCTCGCCATGAAACTGCTGCAGATGTTGTCGACCTCGTAAGCATGCGTTGCAATTCATATCGGCAAGTAGGAAACATCGAAAGTTGTGCGCCTATCGGTTGTCTGTTCCCTTAAATATTCTAATAAGCTGATAGTATGGAAAATGTCGTGAGGCTTACACTGTATTTAAGTCAACATTCTGATTAAGACGAGCGTCGCTGAGTCTTCGTTGCTGTAGCGACATATTCTTAACATTTAGCTGAAATATAAAAAGTTTTCACATCTGAGGCTCTTGATGTCAGGTCTTTCAATATTTCATGAACGTTTATTTTTATAGGTATGCTCAGTTTCGTCAGGCTTTCAGCGGATGTCCAGGCGTAGATGTTTATGATAAACTTATGACAACTGTCAGCGTTTTTCATTGAAGAAATTTGACAAGTTAGAAGACATTTATAATTACAAGAGTGCCTGTTTTGACTCCTTTGTGTGTTTAACCGTGCTGCTGCAGTCTTGTAAGTTATGTAAGCGTTTGCATTCACGTTTTCTTGGTTTTCAGCAAGACATTTATAGCAATGGGCGTGGCCCAGCGTGCGAGGATATGTGTTCGCAAATAATCCAGATTTAGTTCTAGTGAAAGCTAAGTTCGCGCAAAGGACATTCTGTTCTCAGTTTTTTTTTTAGTTTTTCTCTTTTATCCTTCGTTTATTTCTTCCCAATTGAATTAGACATACTGAGATTGATTTTATTGTTTTTCTATATTGGCACATGATAGCCACACTTACTTAAGCGCCATAAAACCTCATATAACTAACTTACCTTTTTCCCTTTTTTTTTGTGGAACAATTTGCATAAGCATTTCGACATCGACAAGTTACCAGCTTAGGTAACAAGCAAACCCAAGGAACCAAACAAGAACACCGGTTTCAGTGCCGCGATTGGTACCTCATTCGCGGTCGTAATCCTAGGCTTGGCGGCCCTTTTGAGAAGCACCTTCACTTAACGGGTCTTATTTGTTTAATTCAGAGGGATTGCACATCATTTCTCTAGAATTTTACACCTTCCGCCAAGAAGTGGTTGTGCCATGTTTTCACCCAGTAGCGTTCCCGATTATAAAGCGATGGCTTTTGAGCCAAGAAATTGCAGGAGCCAAATCGGTTATTGGCAGTTGTCAAGAGTATTATTTCCCGCTGACAATTTATATATTCCAAATACCCTTCAACATTTCTTGTTTTGTATGGAAACCTACATTACAAGCTTTGGTCAAACTTTACCTAAACACCCTGGTCCAATTTATCAATGTGAACCAGTCTAACCAGCTCATATATTGCGGAAACCCTTTGATTTGGTTCATTTGGACATATCAGTATAAAATTTAGAGCTTTTGAATGAAGCAAATACGATAATATTGAAATTAATGTAATATATTCCTCCTAAGGAAAGGAAATAGCTCATTCATATATACAGTGAAAGTGGTAATTTAGCAACCTTCCACGTGTCATAAGAGCTAGAGATCATACACAAATGGCTAATGAAGAATATGTGACAATAAGTGTTTAGCGTTCGTATTCTATTCCAGGACACGCGATTCCATGAGAGTGTTTATAATTTAACATACGCACAAAACTAAGAGGTGAATAGAATGTGTAGAATTGATGGTCTCCTATATGTTTTGTATTCTAGAGAGAATCGCTAATAGAATCAGGACAACCTTAGACTGCAATCAAGCAAAGGATTAAGCAGGTTTTCGGAAGCGGTACTCTACTATCGATCATATCCATACCATCAATCAGGTGATAGAAAAATGCTCAGAATACAACCAGCCCTTATACATAGCATTCATTGATTACGAAAAAGCATTTGACTCAGTTGAAACCTCGGCGGTGATGCAGGCATTGCGAAATCAGGGGGTAGACGAGCCGTACGTGAAAGTGCTGGAAGATATATATAGTGGCTGCACAGCAACCATAGTTCTACAGAAAGAAAGTAACAAACTCCCATAAAGAAAGGTGTTAGGCAGGGAGACACAATCTCCCCAGTACTATTCACAGCTTGCTTAGAGGAAGTATTCAGAGATTTGGAATGGGAGCAGTTACGGATAAGGGTAGATGGAGAATACCTCAATAATCTGCAATTTGCTGATGACATTGCCTTGCTAAGCAACTCGGGGGATGAATTGCAAATGATTGGTGACCTAGACAGGAAAAGTAGAAAGGTAGGCTTGAAAATCAACATGCAGAAGACTAAGGTAATGTTCAACAGCCTCGGGAAGGAACAGCAGTTTACATTAGGTAGCGAAATACTGGAAGTAGTATGCTAATATGTCTACTTAGGACAGGTAATAACCGCAGATCTGGACCATGAAAAGGAAATAACAAGAAGAATAAGATTGGGATGGAGCGCATTTGGCAAGCACTCACAGATTATGACTAGCAGCTTAGCGGTATCGCTAAAGAGGAAAGTATATAACAGTTGCATCTTACCTGTACTCACCTATGGGGCTGAAACATGGAGGCTAACCAAGAGAGTTCTACTTAAGTTGAGGACAACCCAGAGGGCTATGGAACGAAAAATGGTAGGTTTAACATTAAGATATAGGAAGCGTGCAGAATGGATCAGAGAAATAACTCAGGGTACCGACATTCTAGAGGAAATTAAGAAGCAGAGATGGGCATGGGCGGGACATGTAGTGCGAAGAGAGGATAACCGGTGGTCGCTTAGGGTAACAAACTGGATTCCAAGGGAAGGAAAGCATAGTAGGGGGCGGCAGAAAGTTAGGTGGGCGAATGAGGTTAAGAAGTTCGCAGGGGTCTAGTGGATGCAGCTAGCACAGAACCGGGTTAAGTGGAGAAATATGGGACAGGCCTTCGCCCTGCAGTGGGTATAGTCAGGCTGATGATGATGATGATTATGATTCAAGAGAGAAAGGAAAAAATGTATTTTCATTCTTATTTCACCTTTGTTGCAGTTTTACCTGAGCTATGTTGCACCACGTCCGCAATACACCTTAGTCGATATGCAACAGAGCGGAATGGAATGTATATCTCGTTGCCACATCCCTCGTCAGGCCGAGGCAGCCAGAGCTGTTTTTGTTTTATTGAAAATCTGGCCTTGAACTTTTCCTCGTCAAATGCTACTTTTTTTGCTTAGTTCGCAGTTTTGACCAATATAAACATGATTCATGCAGCATTAGTAATTAGTATACAATTTAAGCTCATAATTTTTCGCGCACCGGCACAAGGGGAAATAACAGGGGAAGGAAGAGCAAATAACAGGCTCTGAGGAAGAAGCGGAAAGCTTTAATGTCTGCATAATTTGAACCCCAATTTCTATGAGATCCTCTGTGTTGATTAGACTGTTTAGACAGCGTCACGGCAGGAGCGCTTGAGCTTGAAAACGGGTTTTCCGTTTTTAAACTAAGCTTCTGGCTGTAATGACTACTTTGATAAAAGTGAGCACGAAAGTTCAAAGAACAAGGTTAAAACATTTGGAGACGCTCAGAAATGCCCACATCTACTAAAGGTTATGGAGAGCCGCGAATGCACATTAAAAAAATACCTTTGACTATACTATCGTGGTTCGTTCTCTACGCTTTATAATGGGGGCAGAACTCAGCTTGCGTTCACTTAATCAGGATCGAATGACCACCGCATCAAAAAAGCTGCAGTCCACGGTACTTGTAGACAATCCTGTACAAGAAATTTGGGCATCCTGAACTGTTGTTTCCTTACCATGCAAACTTGCCGAGGACAGTATATGAGTTAAAGGGGCTCAAAACAGCTATAGCGATACAGTTTCACTATGCCTAGTATGTGAAAGAATGTCGATGTAAGATAACCTTCCCGCAAGAATGTTTTAAATGCGGCATTTGGAAGCAGAGTTATTTGCAATTAAATTTTGAATATCTGCGCCTTCGCGACTCTCCTCCTTCTTTCAACTTTTTAGCGCGTGCAAAGGCTGGCCCTCCTCCATGGCCTCGCCCACTGATACGTCACAACTGACGCATTTGCGCTTTTACTTTTTTTGCTTAGCGCCGCATGCCGCAACTTCCGTTCTTGCGCGCTTGCTTGCCGGCGCGCCACCGGGAGCCTCTGGTCGTCTGCTTCATTGGCATCGCCCTTCGGCACAACTCGGAAGTTTTGTTGCCACGCTATTCATCCCTGGCGTTGGCCTCACCTTCAATTTTGTGTTACGTCTTGTGCGCGACGGGTGCAGGACAGTTCTGGGCTAGACTGGCCACTCTCTTGAGTTCGCGAAGGCAGTTATCGAAGCGCTGAATTGTTGTTTTGACGGGACATGAGCGGGAGGTTGTTACATTGTGCAGTCCATGGCTGCGAGGGTATTGCTATGTGACGGCAGGAAAAACATTCTGCATAAAGTGCCTTAAAACGCCAACCTCCGGAAACAGTGGTAACAGCTCATCGGTTAACCAGCATTGGTGAAGAAAGCGTTTATCTACGTTTGTTTTACTAGGATGTGGTTCGCGATTTGGCGATCCCAACAAGAATGCATCTGCGTGAAGGAGCGGTACCAACACTGTTTCTTCCAACACTGCAGGTAAGTGTAAAATGAATATTTTGCAATAATATTGTTTTTTTTTTTTTAACTCAGGCGATCTTGCTCGGCGTTGTGGCATGCATATAAATTTGTCATGATCACTGTGAATTACGCTGCTCAAAATAAACCAGTGGCAAGCTTACGATGGGATTTTGATATTTTTTACTGCTACGCTAGTCGACCCCACGCACCAATGCACCCATATAAGCCGTATACTATCGTCGTTGGGGTTCAGCAGTGGATTCGATCTTCAACGGTGTGTACTTATGGGGGTCGAGTCCCATCTCGGTACTCCTTCGCCGAAGTCGCTTTTCGAGCTCGGGGTCCATAATATTCGTACCGCAGCAAGGGTATGAGATGTTAGCGAAAGACTAGAAATTCAGAATCGAGATCGCAGAGAGACGTCTTCCGGGAGTTGCAGAGGAAAACTCTCTCGTGCACCTTGCTCGAACCTTGAAACCTTCGTGTTTAGGCTCCTCTTACGTTTGCTTATACGATGCCCCTTCGTGAAAGATAACGATCGATTGAAAAGAAAAAAACGAAGGGGATGAGGAGAAGGGGACTGCGTAGTTGTGCGCTGTGGTGTAGTTTTTCAGCCGCGGTTCGGCATCAGCTGACTGCGGGAAAACGGCGAACGCGCACGCTGACAGGAAGTAAACAAACTCTGTTCGGTGCCTGATTATTATCGCAGCATGACTCCTACCCCGTAGCCTTTTTTTTTTTACGCCGTGTGGTGTTTGTACAGAGCGCTCCCTGAAATGTCGCGCGAATAGAGCCGCGTCCAAGTTCACCCACCGAGGCGGCCAGGAAAGACACATGAAAACCGAGATGGGCGGTTGATAAAAGAACGAAGAAAGAGGAGAAAGAGGGACACTGTTAGGAATGAAGAAATGGAAACAGAAAAAAAAAGTGCCAAAAGGCTTTACCCTTCAGCAGGAGGGGGGGGGGGATGAAACATTATCACTTGCGTGAACTGGCTTAGTCGCTCAAAGTTTTGTCTCTTTATCCCTAAGCGATCAGCTGCCGATCGGAAGTGTAAGTGTTGGTTTTGACAGGAGCATAGACAGGAGTTATACACAACCAGATTTTTCCTTCGAAAAGGGGGGGGGGGGAGATAAACCGCAGCAAGGGAAGAGGACTTCTCCAAATGGCTCACGAACAACAATAAGAGCAAGAGCCTCCTCCGGTTCATAACGGAAAATAATTTGCACGGGTTCTTATAATATACCTTATATGGCAAGCTTGCATAATAATAAAAAAAAACAGCGCGCGCATGCAGTAGTGCAACGATCGAGTGACACAGTTCGGCGCAATGTTACAACTGGCTCACAAATGCACATCTATTTTTGTCCCAGCTTTTCCAGGAACAGCGGGTGCAGATCATCAGCCAGCTGGATTGAATGGAAGTGGACCTCGCAGGAGATGGGCGTTGCGACTCCCCGGGCTACAGCGCCAAGTACTGCACGTACAACGTTGCTATCATTCAGACTGACCATATTCTACAATGGGAACAGGTAAGAATAGAAGAAAATTGGAATAGGAAAATAAGAAAATAGAATAAGAAAATTGGCAAGCTGCAATTCATATTAACCGTGTGAAGTCAGTTGCAGTGCCCAATAGCGCGAGCATGAGGCCTGGCCTCAATTTAACGAGTCTCAGTGCAGTCTTTAACAAAAGGCGACAATTTCTGCATACCATTAGGAGAAATTATTTTCAACCTCACCAAGAGTGCCCTTGGCAAGTGCTGCTTGCATGTCTATACATAAAAAGAATCAGATTAATCATTATATAATACAAGCAATTCAATTACAATATGTTTCATCGTTGCAAACCATTGGGGAAGAGGTAAATTTGCTGACATATATTATTATGCAAGGCATTTTTAATTTCATATACCTACAGACCGCCACCCAGCTATTCGGACATATTGCAAGATCAGCAAATCGCCCATACAGCACTATTTTGATGCCTGGCATATTACTAAATATGCGTGCAGTTGCTTGCTTTAATAATTAGGGCAAACACATGGTAATAACATTATTCTATACTGCATTTAAGAAGTTAAAAGCTGTGAGCAAGTCGAAGGGCTGTGAAGCAACAGAACCTTGGATCCAGACGATCACAAGTCATGTTTACTATGTTGCTGCCCTGGGCCAGGTTGATGGTGACCTGATCATCAGCATGTGGTGCAACCTGTTGAACCACACATGCGATAAGCATGATGGCCATGATAGACCATACAGCAAATGCCTGCATGAGCTGCCTGCAAAGAGGCAATGGATGAGCAGACGTAATCGGTTTTGTACAGGTTTTTTTTTTGTAAAGTTTTTACTTTGATGTTGTTTGGAAGGTGCACGGCTCACATTTGTGGCATTTGTCAACCAATGATAAATTTAAGCGATAAGTAATGCAAATAGAACTTAACGGAAAAAACTTTCTACACATCCGCACATAACAGAAAGTTCACATATGACATAGCCGAGAAAGAAACCCATAATGAAGTGAAGAAACAAAATAATGTAAATGTGAGTGCTGAGACTGCAAGATATTTTGATACTGAGGCAGCTTGATTATACATGCCAGTATGGAACACAAATACAATGGGATTTTCTATACTGTCCTATACTGACAATTTTAAACAAGACAAAGTGCAGCATGTGTGCTCGACAACATCTCTTAGATCTTTTTTCATAGTAATATAGTAGTACATGACCTGGGGTCTTTTTATAAATATGATGCTAAAACTGTTTTCAGCTGCAATGCAGCAGCTGTAAGCAGGTTCAGCATCTACGATTGACTAGAATACACAACAACATTGCAACTCATCGGCCAAATATTTATATATTTTTTATGTATATATTTTTAACGGATTCATGTGCTTTCAAGAAGCTGAACTCCATTCTGAAGAACTCCCGGTTTTTGATTGACACTCGACAACTGTTTCATAACTTTGTCATCTGGTTTGCTCTCAAATCAATTGCATACTCGGATGGTGGGATGCAAGTAAGGTAAGTTGAATGAGAGAAGACTAAGACATTATTTTTCACTCCAGTGTGACTACGTAGTTCAATTTTCCTGCATGGCATATGCAAGCAATAAATCCTTGCACGAAGCATTTAATGTATGTACATATTATTGTCATTATAAAAGGAATAGAGGCCAAAGGAAATAGAACAGTCTGCGAAAAAAAAAAACAGAAGTTCGTTTATGAAAGCTTGTGCTTCATTTGCTCCATTTTCTTTTGCTCCTTTGATTCTTCAACTTCTAAGCAGCCCATTGGAACTTGCAACTAAGCAGATCGCTTTTAGTTCGTGCTATGGAATAGCCCTGGAGGGCTGAAAAAATTGCTTTGGGACCAATTTCAAGCACCTCAAAACAATCTTTCTTCATGGTGTAGTGCAGAGTTTAGAGAAAATGACTTCGTGTTTTTTTTTTGTTTTTGTTTTTTTTAAATGTGAGGAGGGAGAAGCTGCTGGGTTACTGGACGCATTGGCGCCTTTTTATGGAAGTTGGGCTTGACTTCAGTCTTCTTAGTGCAGTGCTTGATCTGGAGCTCTCATGTTATCAGGCCAGGTAAAACGAGACCCGACAATTGCGATTCACAGGAGTCGACCCTGACATCTGCCAAAAAAAAGTGCCTACCATAGAACTCAATCCCAACTTCTGCATAAACTAGGCACCCAATGCATCTTATGAGCCAGCTGCCGCAATCCTGATAGTAATACACTGCTGTAAAATTAGCTGAACTTATCTTGTGTCTTTGTTTTCGAAACTTGGAACACTGCCATGTCAAAGGTAGTTATCATACATTTGGAGGAGACTGCAGTTTACAGTTCCGACATTCAAGGATGCTTCTTATAATATGGTAAAAACATATTTGTAGGATGGTAGCACTAACCATTCTGTAATCCCATTCCATGGAAAAAGTGAGACAGGAGGATATAGATGTACTGCACAAGCCACCCAAGGCTCCTCATTGAAAATCATTGCTGTTATATTAGAATAGGCAGATGGGAATAGATAAAGAACAGTGCACCAGGAATACATACAGACAGAAATGACATAAGCTGAGACACTGCAAGGACACAAAGTTGAGGGCAAGCATGTAGGACTGGCTGGAAAAATACGTCTCTCTTTTGTGCTCCTCATCTTAGTGCAGTCCCAAGACAAAGGTAGTTTTTAAAGAACTGGAAGTTATCAGCGCAAGTTTCCGACCCCTCTAGAACCATCTCGAATGTCCTCAAGCTACTGTATTGAAACTGAAAAAATGCTCAAGGCTCAGTTCATCACTTGGACTAACGATGATCGCTAGAATACAACAGCAGGGAGCCCACGGGTGATCACGATATGATGTTGTATAGCCCATGTCATACGTTCATTTTGCTGCTTGAAGATCATTGCATCACATTCTTAATTTGATATAAAGGCGCTGGATATAGAAGCTAAAACAGAAGCAATCTCTGCTGCAGTGATGTGAATATAATGTATAATAGTTCCTTATAGTAGCCTCTACTTGGCACAATTTGGTAGTAGGCAACAAGAAACATTTTTTTTTTCCAAAGTATGAGAAATTCATTCATATTTACCTTCTTTTAAGGTCCTATCTGGCTGTTATTCCCTTCAATGAATATTCTTCTAAGCTCCAGGCATAGAAAAAAAAAAAGGTTTGGTTTGGTTTAGTTTGGGGGGGTTTAACGTCCCAAAGCGACTCAGGCTATGAGAGACGCCGTAGTGGAGGACTCCGGAAATTTAGACCACCTGGGGTTCTTTAACGTGCACTGACAGAAAAAAAAAGAGAGGACTGCTGTGAAGTGAAAATGACAAAATCAAGAAAAGGACACTTCAGTGCCGCTCCAGTGAAAATGGAGCATACTTTTTGTAAGTTAAAACTTTGTTCTACTTATAATATTACACAAAAACTAAGTGAACTGTTGTTATCACGATGAATATTTCACCGCAGCGTACGTCCAGAGGCTCCTCCAGGATGCGGAGAAACGGTCTCAGAGCTCTTCACACAGAGAGACAGCTGCAAGAATTAAAACCCCTCAATAATTTGAAAGTAGCGACACTCTCCTCCACTCCGGCGTTTTCCTCCTCGAATATCCTCGCCCGCCGGCGGCGCGCGCTGCACACGGCACCCTTTTTTGGGCATCGCTCGCTCGCCGTCCGGGAGGTTGGTTGGCACATGCGCGCGCTCTTACGTTCGCTCTTTTTCCACGCTCTGTTATTGAATGAAAACACGAGTAAGACATGCGACACTCTTGACTACCACGAGCTACATAAATTAGCGTCTCGTACGCGCAATAAAAGTGCCAATTACGAGAGCTTGCGGTACGAACAAAACCACTTGCTGCATTCATCTCACATTCCTTTTGACTTTTCAATACCGTCTGTCTCAACACGGCATAGTATATGAAGGTTAATATTTACAATATATTTCAACATTCCAGAATATTTTCAGCATATCAATGTTTAGTTAAATGTATATTCACCTCAAACTAATTTTGGCGGAAGTGCAGTTTTTGAAGTTGCTCACGAGTGGAGTTTTAGTAGTGGGATGGTTGCTGGGAACAAGCTGGGACATTTGCTTTGATGGCCATCCTAAACTTTTCCATTAACATTCAGTCGGAGTTTGGCACCGCGCAGTGCACATGCAACGGCTTAATCGTTTTTGTAGTTGAGAATTTTCGCGGCGGCTTGAAAACGAGTATGAACTTTTTTCTATTAAGCATGAAACGCCTTTAGCTCCCGCTGTCAGCGACCTTGAGGTGATGTCGAGCCGAAACCGAGAGCCAAAGATCCGCGTGTGTATTAGATTCAAATTCTGCGCCTCGAATTTTAGGGGTAGTCCACCGAAATTTGGACATCAGCGCTGAATTCGCCATACTCAAATTAGGTTGGACACCATTTTTCTCCAGATTCGGACGGGGCAAATTTCGGGGGTACTTGGGGCCAAATTTTGGGGGAGGTGCACCGAAATTTGGATTCAGTTTCACTGAATTTTCCATACTGAAATTAGGTTAGACATCCATTTTGGCCACATTCGAATGAGGTGAAGTTTCAAGTGTCCAGAGAGATAAATTTTGGGAGTGGCCCACCTAGGTTCGGAGGTCATCACTGAATTCACCATACGCAAATTAGGTTGGACACTAATTTGTTCAAATTTGGACGAAGTCAAACTTCGGAGATTCAGGGGGCTAAATTTTGGGAATGGCCCACCTAGGTTTAGAGGTCACCACTAAATTCTACATACGCAAATTAGGTTGCACATCAATTTTGGTCAAATTCGCACGATGTCTAACTTCGAGAGTCTAGAGGGCTAAATTCTGGGGATAGCCCACTAGGTTTGGAGGTCATCAAAGAATTGGTCATACGCAAATTAGGCTAGAAACGAAATTTTGTCACATTCGGACGAGTTCAAATTTCGGGGATCCAGAGGGCCAAATTTTGGGGTAGCCCACCAAAATTTGGACATCACCGCTGAATTCGCCAGACTCAAATTAGGCTTGACCCCGTTTTTCATCAGATTCGGACGCGGCAAATTTCGGGGGTTCATGGGGCCAAATTTCCGGGGAGGTCCACCAAACTTTGGATTCGACTTCACTGAACTCGCCGTACCCAAATTATAGGTTAGACATCGATTTTGACCACATTTGGATGAGGTAAAATTCAGAGGGTTCCTGGGGTTGCATTTGACGGGAGGTCCCGAAATTTGGACGTAACCACTGAATTCGCCATATTCCAGTTAGGTTGGACACCAATTTTCGCCAGATTCGGACGAGGTCAAATTTCAAGGGCTTAAAGGGAAGTTTTTGATGTGCGGATATATAGTTTTGCGGACACGTTCTGTGGAAGAGCTCTCTATACGCTTTCCTGCGCGGCATAAGTCCATTAATACTTAATAATCTCCCTCATTGCACGCGTTATCATTGAAAAGCGAGACATTGGTTCAGAAATTAAAGCAGGTATTGTATGCGAATGTATGCGCATTGTATGCACCAGCCGTCGCTATTATAGCACGTTCAGCGGAACCATGAAGTGAAAACAATAACACGCATAACGATGCAAAATGATCAGTGAATTAAGTGATTAAGAATCGAGTAAAACAGCGCTATGGGAGACGAAACACGTGAACGACAGACACATGCGCTGACTAGCAACCAAATGATTTATTGTTACCTGTGAGGCAGCAATATAAAGGAAAAAATAACAAGAGAGAAACACAAAACAACACAAAAAGGAATGCGCGCAACCACATAACACCATGAAAAAACCCAAGTGACTGATTCAGATAGTCATATTCCTTAGGGTATAACGTTATCGAAGGGCTGCTGATGCAGGTGCCTCCTAACTTTTTTATATTGGAAGCCTCGAAGATAAGCCTGGAGGTTTCATCTTTGTATCTGGCGATGATGGTTGTTTCTTTGAGATGCGCTTCGCAGTCATTACATTCTGTGCAATGGACGGCAAGATGGTTTCTGGGTGACTTGTTCTCTATATCTTTAGCATGTTCTATTAGTCTATCATTGATTGAGCGTTCTGTCTCGCCAATGTAGAAATGGCCACAGAACGTCGGGATCTTGTACACCACACCGACGCAACAGTCAACAAACTTCTTCTTGTGCTTTTTTTACGATGTTGTGGTGTCTGATTCAGACCAGACGCATGACACAGGACCACGCAAGCGCAGTATGCAAAAACCCTCCTTTATTCGTCACAGTGAAGCCACTTATATAGGGAATCATATTGAATGACGATGACGATATGTACACTGAAAGAAACGAAACTGAAACAAGAAATAAGGATACAACATCGCCTCCCGCTTGAAAAATACAACATAGTAATTTGCAACAACCAAAATAACACGAACTAAACACTTATTGTTCAGGGTAAAGAAAACCCAAAAATTTCTACACGTCGGCGTACCCCAGTGCTGCGACGCAAAGGTTGCTCCACCAAATCCTCTAAAGGAGCAATCACTTCTTCATTAACTTCAGCCCTTGTTTCCGGCAATCGCAACAATTCACCCTGTTCAGCGTCTGCGCGGCTTTCAGGCCCAGCGGTACCCGAGCAGTGATGAGGCAATTCCCATGCCCATTGTTCTATTGTCTGCGATTGACATCTACATGACGATGGAAACACGAAGTTTCCATCGTCATTCACTCTTTTGCACAATCCGCTCAATCTGTTCTTGGCCGAAAAAACCAACCTAATACCAACTTTGCTCACAATTTTCTTGACATTGTGCGAAACTTTGTGCACTTACGGGATACACGCCGTTTTCGTCAGACCAGAATCGGTGCGCTCCTTCCTTTTCTGTCTACATTCGGCCAGCAAGGACTCGGTTATACTTGATATAAACTTCTTTGGGTATCCAGCTGCAGAGAGCCTGTTCATCTGAGCGGAGAAACTGATTTTTGTTTGATGCACGCAAGATCTTTGTAGTGCGGCTCTTAGCCATGCCTTTGCAACATTCCGCTTAATAATCTTAGAATGAGCCGACTTGAAAGGAAGAAGGCTCTTCCTGGAAGTGATGAGTACGCCCAACAAACATGGTTGTCAGAAATTATTAGTTCCAAGTCTAAAAACCTGAGCCTATCATATCGTTAGTGGGGAACTCAGTAGTCAATTGCAGTCCTTTAAGTTCTTTACAGAACACATCAAAAATACGAGCAGCGGATTGTTGTGTGTCATTAGTACGATACACAATTAAAAGGTCGTCGACGTATCGCATTACCTTAACAACGGTCGCATCTTCAAGCTTAGTTTGAAGACGCCTGTCATAACAAGCCAGAAGTAGGTCACTTAATGCAGGAGCAATGCTGGATCCAATACAGACTCCTTGTTTTCGTATAAAACCTTTTCTGTCCATAGTAACAAAGGGCGACTCCATATAAAGGTTTAGCCATTCTAAAAATCTACTAGCGTCCATACCACATGCATTTTGGAACTTGGTTATGCCGAAGCGATCAATGCAAAGACCTATTACCGCAGTCACGAAACTCTGAGGCAAGGAATAATGCAAGTCCTACACGTCAACTGAAAAAACGCTTACACTGGGAGGTCGTTCCTTCAGAAAGAAGTCTGGAACAGCCTCTGGCTTCCTGATGAGGAAAGGGTCGTCCAATTCCAGGTGCGAAAGGCATCGCTGCAGGAAGACAGAGACTTCGAGCTGCCACGTACCTCTTTCAGACACAACCGCGCGGAAAGGGCACTAATCTTTGTGGGTCTTGGCACTGAAGGGGACCGACAGGCTTGTTCCTTTTGAAGCTTTCACAGACGATGCTAATCTTGACAGGCCTGCTTGTTCGCAGAGCTGAACCGCTTTATTCTGCAGTTTCGCTGGCTTGAAGACTTTAATTTCTCTGAAGTTAGCACGTATAGCTTCTCGAGCTTTTTCTTCGTACAGGTCATTACGTACGATGACAACCCTCCTTGTCAGACTGGAGCAGCTTGACATTAGCATCCCTGAGGGCCGCGACGGTAGTGGTCTCAAAGAAACAACCATCATCGCCAGATACAAAGATGAAACCTCCAGGCTTATCTTCGAGGCTTCCAATATAGAAAAGTTAGGAGGCACCTGCATCAGCAGCGCGTCGATAACGTTATACCCTAAGGAATATGACTATCTGAATCAGTGACTTGTTTTTTTTTTTCATGGTGTGATTTGGTTGCGCGCATTCCTTTTTGTGTTGTTTTGTGTTTCTCGTTATTTTTTTCCTTTATATTGCTGCCTAACAGGTAACAATAAATCAATTGGTTGCTAGTCAGCGCATGTGTCTGTCGTTCACGTGTTTCGTCTCCCCTAGCGCTGTTTTACTCGATTCTTAAGCATGTACCAACCAGCCCGTATTTTCCCTCTTCTGGAATTTAATTCTTTTACATCGGGTGCTATTCTGTCCTACTCGTGTCTCCGCTCCTCTGTTATATGTATGAACTTTTTGGCTGCAGCCACATGCCGGGCCCTTCTACTCACGTTTTCGATAAAGAACTCCTATCTACCTCAGGATGTCCTCCGCGTATTCGGAGGGCTAGCGCCTTCACATGGTCACGCTAAGAGAGTCTGCTGGATTCTGCGGTCCGAGACCTGGAGGCAAGTCAGGTTCTACACAGAGTGGCTCTACATCACCTGCAGAAGAGACGTACCACCGCAGGTAGGCCCCAAAAGATTTGGACAAGACCTTCATATGGCGTCCTTTACGGCCAATTTCCTCTGGTGTCAGATAGTTCCTTGGCTTCCACGGAAAAGAAGACTTTCATCTGCAGTTCAACAAGATGTGGTAGTGTTGGGCAACGCCAGCGTCCCCACTGAAGTGAACAGTCTGCTTAAGCTTGGACCGAAATTCTGCCAGCATCCGCGTCTTGACGAAACGGAGCTGCTCTCCCTTGTACGCACAGCCGCAAAGAAGGCAACTACGGCTGACGCCAACAGGTGCATCATGGAAGGCGTCGAGTCGCTTCCACGAGACGTCAAGAAGGGAAGCACGAGCCTTGTTATCACTGCCGTCGCGGCCCTCGGGGATGCTAATGTCAAGCTGCTCCAGTTTGACAAGGAGGGTAGTTTTGTCATCGTACCTAATGACCTGTACGAAGAAAAAGCTCGAGAAGCTATACTTGCTAACTTCAGAGAAATTAAAGTCGTCAAGCCAGCGAAACTGCAGAATAAAGCGGTTCGGCTCTGCGAACAAAGAGGCCTGTCAAGATTAGCATCGTCTGTGAAAGTTTCAA
This sequence comes from Amblyomma maculatum, assembly GCF_055883805.1. Taxonomy (NCBI): domain Eukaryota; kingdom Metazoa; phylum Arthropoda; class Arachnida; order Ixodida; family Ixodidae; genus Amblyomma; species Amblyomma maculatum. The sequence goes on along the minus strand of NC_139352.1, from coordinate 118,165,746 downwards.
AAGGAACAAGCCTGTCGGTCCCCTTCAGTGCCAAGACACACAAAGATCAGTGCCCTTTCCGCGCAGTTGTGTCTGAAAGAGGTACGTGGCAGCGCGAAGTCTCTGTCTTCCTGCAGAGATGCCTTTCGCACCTGGAATTGGACAACCCTTTCGTCATCAAGAAGCCAGAGGCTGTTTCAGACTTCTTTCTGAAGGAATGCCCTCCCAATGTAAGCGTTGTTTTAGTTGACGTGAAGGACTTGTATTAGTCCTTGTCTCAGAGTTCCGTGACTGCGGAAATAGGTCTTTGCATTGATCGCTTCGGCATAACCAAGTTCTAAAACGCATGTGGTATGGACGCTAGCAGATTTTTAGAATTGCTAAACCTTTATTTGGAGTCGACCTTTGTTACTATGGATAGAAATGTTTTTATACAAATACAAGGAGTCTGTATTCAATCCAGCATTGCTCCTGCATTAAGTGACCTACTTCTGGCTTGTTATGACAGACGTCTTCACACTAAGCTTGAAGACGCTGCCGTTAAGGTATAATGCGATACGTCGACGACTTTTTAATTGTGTATCGTACTAATGACCCACAGCAATCCGCTGCTCGTATTTTTGACTTGTTCTGTAAAGAACTTAAAGGACTGCAATTGACTACTGAGTTCCCCACTAACAATAGGCTCAGATTTTTAGACTTGGAACTAACATTTTCTGACAACCATGTTTGTTGGGCGTACTCGCCACGGTCCAGGAAGAGCCTTCTTCCTTTCAAGTAGGCTCATTCTAAGATTATTAAGCGGAATGTTGCAAAGCCATGCCTAAGAGCCGCACTACACGCCACCGGGGGCAGTTCAGTTCAGTTCAGTCGTTCAGTCGTGTCCGACTCTTCGTGAACCTATAGACCATGTCACGCCACGCTCTCCGGTCTCTCACTATCTTCCTAACATCACATAACTTCATCTGCAGTGCCTCGAGGATGCCATCTAACCATCGCGTTCGCTGCCTACCCCGTCTCCGGCGGCCCTCAACCTTTCCCAACATCAAATCTTTCTCCAGCGACTCCTCTCTTCTCATCAGATGACCACGCCACCGCAAATCAACCGATCATGCAGACGCCTTTTCTTCTACTGCAGGCTATCTTATCCTGGACGATCCCCATCACACCTTTCAACGTTTTACCGTTCACGCCCCTCGGATGATATCGAACTTTTGCATGACATTCAGTCATTTCACTCCTACCGGCGAGACAGAATAGGTCGTCGGGGAGGTGGCATTTTGTTCTGATGAAAACTAGCCTTTCTTCTACTCGAGTTGATATTAATTACAACAGCGAAATATTGTGTAATAAATTTTGTTTCCCCTCTTGCACCAACTTTCTCATTGCATGCTATCGAGCCCCCGACACGGATGCTTTTTTCTTTAATGACCTTCACTCTGTTCTAGAGGACTTGCAGTCTCGTTTCTCTCATGCCAACTTCGTACTCTGCGGCGACTTCAATTTTTCCGACATTGATTGGAATAACTTGACTGCACCATCTCGTCCATCAAAATACTTCTTAGAACTGGTCCTTAACTTTAACCTTACTCAAACAGTGTGTGGCCCAACTCGAGGCTCAAACATGCTAGACCTCGTCCTTGTATCCAATCCAGAATTAGTCCAATCGCTTTCGTGTACTAGTGTCTAAGTGATCACTGTATCATAACTTTCAACCTGCCAATTGAAATTCCTATACGCCAACCGTCTGTTAAATACATCCGTAATTATTCCAAGACCGATTTCACAAACATTAACTCCCACCTTGAAGAATTTTTTCATAATTTTCGAAATTCTATACATGCCAGATCCGTGAATGATAACTGGCGTCTGTTTAAAGAGACAATTCTATCGCTTATAGAATGTCACGTCCCGCTTATCTGCATTCGAGGGGATGCCAATAAACCTTGGTACTCAAATGCACTGAGGAAGCTGTCGCGAAAGAAAAAACGCCTATTTCGTAATGCCAAGAAGTCAGGATGCGCTGCGAAGTGGGACAAATACATTGCAAGCCTGCACGAATACACGCAGTTATTACGATCTTCAAAACGAAAATTTTACTGTCATGATCTCATAGAGACAATGGGGGTAAACCCTAAGAAATTTTGGAACTTACTCACGCCCAATAAAGACAGTTCGCACAATATTTCCCTGAAAACACAAGACGGTTCCGACGTTCCAATATCCGAGCGCTCCGATGTAATGAACTCACCTCCGTGTTTACCCACGAAGCAACAGTAAGCACTTTTTTCGTGCCAAGTCTAAATTATGCACCTATGCCACCTATCAAAATCTCAACAGAGGGAATTTCAAACCTCATTGACAATCTAAAGACATCCACTTCCCCTGGACCAGACAACATCCCTGCTAAGATTTTCAAAGCCACTAAATATTTCACGAGCCAAATCTTGCAACTCATCTTCACCCAGTCTCCTAATACTAGTCAGATTCCAGACGACTGGAAATTAAGCAAGGTTACACCAGTCTTCAAAGCTGGAGATCGCTCCGACCTCTCAAATTATCGACCAATTTCACTGACCTGTATCTCTTGTAAACTTTTCGAACATATAATATACTCGCATATCGCATCTCACCTTGACTACAATTGTTTTTTCTTTCCCAATCAGCATGGTTTCAGGACAGGTTTTTCTTTCGAAACTCAGCTATTCGAACTCACAACTGATCTTCACTTAAATCTAGACGCTTCTTTCCAAACCGATATCATTTACTTAGACTTCGCCAAGGCATTCGATCGCGTTCCTCACCAGCGTCTCTTTTCCAAACTCCTAGGTCTGTAACCCTCTTGTCTTATCCTGGATTCACTGTTTCTTAACTAATCGTTTGCAATTCACCGTCATCTCCAATCACGCATCCGAAACTACTAGAGTAATCTCCGGGGTCCCTCAAGGATCGGTTCTTGCTCCGTTACTCTTTCTAATTTTCATTAACGATTTGCCATCTGGTATTTTATCATCCGTCCGTCTCTTTGCGGACGACTGCGTCATTTATCGCCGCATCATCAATAGCAGAGATCAGGAAATATTACAGGATGACCTAACCCGAATTCAGAAGTGGTGTTCCGACTGCCTAATGCAGCTCAATGTCTCGAAATGTAAATTCATGCACATTTCACGTAAACGCTCCATTCTTCATTTCTCGTACTACCTGAGCTCCATAGCGCTCTCTCAAACAAATTCATACAGGTACTTCGGCATCGAAATAACAACCAACTTAACTTGGGCTGACCACATCACCAAACTACGTGCTAGTACTTCCAAATCACTCGGATTCATCAGGAGATCACTTTCCATGTCCACCGCAGCCACCAGACAACTAGCATATGAAACGTACATTCGAACTAAACCAGAATACGCCTCAACAATATGGAATCCTCACCAGACCTACTTGATAGATTCACTCGAAGCCATTCAGAATCGGGCAGCACGCTTCATCACCTCAAAGTACAAATCGCAGTTCAGCATCACAGTCTTGAAATCATCTCTCGGTCTCAAATCATTAGCTTTCCGCAGGAAAATTTCTATTCTTTGTCTTTTACACAAACTGTACTTTAACTTTCCAGCACTTTGAGAAAATCCAAATCCAAATCCACTTTATTTCCAACCTACAAGTTGAGGGCCCCCAGGGAAAAAGCTGTCATAGACAGCTTGACTGGGCCCTGAGGGCCTACAGGCAGCATCTCGCAGAGGATTTCACAACACAGTCAAAAAATGGATATGTACATGAGATCAAAATCAAAAGAATTATACTCACATCAGATATCAGAAATGAATATGAACATCGCAGTATTTATTCATTGCCTCATCATGAAATTTGTTAATTCGTGTCTAAATGTGTTAGGCGGGGCAGTAAACTCAATGTGGGCTTTAAGTTTATTATAAAGTGGTGGTATGCGGTAGTCAAGAGTGGCCCGGCCATAATTTGTTCGTGTATGTGGCACTGGCGTTAGTTCCCTGCGTAAGCTGTAAACATGCAAGGGACGGTGCGTATCATTGGGAAGGTTACGTTTATGCATATAGAGAGACAGTTTGTAATCATATAATTTAGTTGCTTTAAGTACTCTATGTTTAGTAAACAAGGGATCAGTAGATAGCTGGCTAGGGTTTCCATAAAAGTTTTCAAGAATTCGTAGCACCTTTTTTTGTAGCCGCTCGAGTTTATTATAATTATGGATGGTTGTAACTCCCCAAACTAAAATGCAATATGAAACACGAGAGTAGAAATTAGCAAAATATATTGCTTTTTTGAGCCTCAGTGGAAGTAATTCTCTCAGCTTATAGAGACAGCCAACTGTTTTGCTTAATTCTATCGCCAGCTTGCTAACATGTGTGTTCCACGACATGGTTTCTTCAAACCAGACGCCTAAAAATTTTTCTGAAGTTGCACGCTGCAACGCTGTACCTTGAAAGTTTAGGACTAGCTCAGTGTCACAGGCTTTGTTAAAAGGCTTGAAAATAATATATTTAGTCTTTTTAACGTTCAAGGTTAATCTGTTTTTATGCAACCACTCTTCAAGTTTGATCAAATAACTATTTATGACAGTGTTCAATTGGGTTACGGTTTGTGCGGAGAAAAAAATATTTGTGTCATCAGCGTACATGACCAGTTTCGGTGAAAGAGGTAAATTGCACATATCATTAATATACAAAATGAACAACAAAGGTCCCAGGATCGATCCCTGAGGTACACCATGTCTTACTGTTCTTATCGAAGAAGTCAGGTCAATAACTTTTACACACTGTTTTCTGTCTGAGAGGTAACTTGTGATAAGATCAAGAGCAACACCACGTATGCCATAATTTTGCAACTTTGAGAGTAATATATTATGGTTTACACAGTCAAATGCTTTTCTGAGGTCAATGAATAAACCTGAAGTGAATTTCTTGCTATCCATATTTTTAAGTATTTCATCTTTGATTTGTAATAAGGCCATTTCAACTGATTTTCCTTTCTGGAAGCCGTACTGCGATTCACTGATAGCATGGTATTTAGTAAGAAAATTTGCAAGTTGAGCATTAATAACATTCTCAAAAACCTTAGAAAATATGGGCAAAACGGATATTGGGCGATAGTTTGGTATATCACTAACACTTCCACCTTTGTGGACCGGGGTTATACGCGCTTGTTTAAGGTCAGAAGGAAATATACCAGTTTCAATCATTTGATTGATTATAAATACGAGTGGTTTGGCTATAATAGGTGCTACATGTTTAATAGGGACACTGCTCAGGCCATCTAGTCCAGCCGCGACATTCTTTCGAATTCTGGCCATGAAGCTGATGACTTCTTGGCAAGTAACTGGGAAGAGCATAACTGAATTCTCAAGCCTTGGGCGAAGTCTCGAAAACGAATTAGTACAGTCTGTTTGGGGAAACGTATTCGCCAACATTAGCAAAAAACTCATTCATTGTGTCCAACGCCTCTATATCAGTCTTCCCATCAGAAAAAGCTGCAATATTAAGAGAACATTTAGCTTTAAGGTTATTGGTCAAATTACTGACTTCCTGCCATAGCTTTCTTGGGTTGTTGTATATCTCAGCAAACAGACACTGATAGTAGTACGTTTTTGCAGTCCTTAAATCAGCATTTAATTTATTACGGAATGTCTTGTATTGTTTTAGTAGGATAGTGTCACGTGATCGGAGGAAAGAATGGTACATTTTGTTTTTTACTTTTATTCTCTTATGCAGGGTGGTCGTAATCCAAGGCTTGCGTATTTTTTTTCTTCGGTTAGACTTGTGCACCAAGGGAAAATGTTTCTCATAGCAGGCCTTGAATATACCCAGGAAAAGACTGTATGCTTGACTAGGATCGCATTTGGCGTAGACTCCTTCCCAGTGAATATTTTCTATTTCAGTGTAAAATTTCTCGAGCGAAGCAGAGCTAATGTCCCGATAAGTAGAGCTAAAAGTGACTTTCTGCTTGACGATCACTGTCGGAAAACATGTAAAAATCGGGACGTGGTCACTGATATCAAGGGAAAGCACACCTGATAAGGACTGGTCACAAGGTACATTGGTGATGCAGATGTCTAGAAGTGTGGCACTGGTATCGGTAACACGGGTAGGCAAAGAAATTATATTTGAACAAGCGAAAGTGCGAAGTGTCGTTTCTAGGCGTTCAGAAGATGAATCTTCGCCAAGCATATTGGTATTCACATCGCCCATAACTAAGAAGGCTCCTTGCATTGAATGGAGGCTTGACAGCAAAGTTTCCATGAATTCAAAAAATTGAGACTTACATTATAATGGTGGCCTATAGACAGCTGCTATAAGAATATTTTTTAACCGTACCACAAAGCACTCAACATTTGGTGTAATACATGTCAATTCGCTGACAACTTCACAGGCAATTGTGGCTTTGATGAACATAGCAACTCCACCACCTCGGTTTGCGGGCCGCACGATGCCGTGATAAATATAACATGGTATTGTCGGTGGACTATCAGTAACAGAAAGCCATGATTCTGTGAATAATATCGCATCAAATTTATCCCGTAGGTCATCAAAGAACATGCGCAGATCGTCCATTTTATTTTTAATGCTTCGAGCATTTAGGTGAAATGCCCTGAAGTAGTGGGATGTTGAAATTGCCAGGTTCATAGTATTTACACTCTGGTGCGGTGGCCATATCGCTGTTTGCGCGAAAGGGAGTTTAAAAAGCATTTTGCTCAAATCTTCCTGGCAGGTGATTCTTACCATATCTGATGAATCTGTCTTCCTTGCGCAAATTTTTCCGCCCTGTGTCCAAACAAATTTCCATCCTGCCTTTCGTTTCTGTGCTACTGCGGCTCCCAAAAGCTGTTTGAGTTGCCTAGTCAGGTGCTCATTGACAAAAACAGAAGCATGTGTTTTGAAACCAATGTCTGTAGTGGAAAAACGTGCCTTCCTGGCTTTAGCGAATACCGAATTTCGCTTGTCACGTCGCACAAAGCGTACAACATTGTTCTTTTCAATAGATTTGTTGGTTGGTACTCTGTGGCAAATGTCAACATCTTCCTGGGTTACCTGCTCCCCTACCTTTTCACAAATCTTCTGCACAATGTCGAAAACATCTCCGCTATCCGGCACACCCTTAATTTGGAGGTTATTGGCCCGTGAGTACTGTTCCAATTCTGTGATTCGCATGTGCAGTTTCCGATTTTCTGCAGCGAGTTCTTGGTTGCAGTTGCGCGTTGCGGCAAGTTCCTCAAGTGGAGCCTTTATTTCTGCGGAGAGTGTGTTGACACTGTCACAAGATTCACTGCAATATTCTACACTCTGTTTGAAGGAACGAAGTTCAGCGCGAATCTCCCGTTTGAAATCATCAAGCGTCTTACTAAGCTCCTTCACGTTTGACATCACAAACAACAAATTGAAAACACTAGGACTGTTCTTTGGCAGCAGTGCGCGCAACAACAGTAAGATAATAAAAAATGAGGAAGAATGGTGCTCACCTGTACGAGAAAGAACTTGGGTTAGCGTTGTGAAACCCGCACGCACTGCTGCCAAACTGAGGAAAGCACGTGAAAGCAGTCCGTATATGTAGCTGCAATCTCTGGTTTGGTAGGACACAGCGCAGGCGCGGCAACGTCGACGTTCACCAGCTAATCCCGGAGGATAACGGTGCAGCGATGCTCGTCGCAATCGACGCTTTTAGCTTGTCAGGCACGTTCTTTTCCAGCGCAGCTTGCACCCATGCAGAAGCCAACGGATCGTGCCGAAGAAAGTATGCGCTCTGCACCTGTACGAGAAAGAACTTGGGTGAGCGTTGTGAAACCCGCACGCACTGCTGCCAAACTCAATCTTCCACGAGCTCCGGTACGATCATCTCGCCGTTTATTTAACTCTTTAAGCTTACAGCGTTTGCACGGCTCCACCAATTCCTTCAATAAATCATTCCTTCCCAGTGCGATAGAAAACTGGAATAACTTCCCCGAATACATTGTCATTGAAGCTAATCCTTCTAGATTCAGACAGCTCCTAATCGACTATCTCAATGAAAAATAATCTTCCTGTACCTTATGTCAGCTACCAAGCCCTGCAAACTGACCAGCCGGTTTTACTTCCATAGCTGTTATTTGAATTTGTTTTATATTTTTGCCACTCTGCCATCACTTATCTGAATTGGTTACTCTTGTCTTTTGTCGCCTTGTTTTACCTGTTGTTTCTATTTTGTGTCTTTATCTTATCTTGTTATTTATATATATATATATATATATATATATATATATATTTCCATACTTCTATATTACTTTTATATTTATGATCATGTATGACTGCTGAACAACCCTGTACCACCCCCCCCCCCCCTTATGTAATGTCCCGAACGGGACCTTTAAGGGATAATAAATGATGATGATGATGAAAGCTCTTGCGTGCATCAAACGGTGGAAACACGAAAAGAGGCTGCCAAAAAAAAGCACAAGAAGTTTGTTGACTGTTGCGTCGGTGTGGTGTCCAATATCCCGACGTCATGTGGCCATTTCTACATTGGCGAGACAGGAGGCTGCATCAATGATAGACTAAGAGAACATGCTAAAGATATAGAGAACAAGTCACCCAGAAACCATCTTGCCGTCCATTGCACAGAATGTAATGACTGCGAAGCGCATCTCAAAGAAACAACCATCATCGCCAGATACAAAGATGAAACCTCCAGGCTTATCTCCGAGGCTTCCAATATAGAAACGTTAGGAGGCACCTGCATCAGCAGCCCGTCGATAACGTTATACCCTAAGGAATATGACTATCTGAATCAGTGACTTGGTTTTTTTTTTTCATGGTGTGATGTGGTTGCGCGCATTCCTTTTTGTGTGGTTTTGTATTTCTCTCTTGTTATTTTTTTTCCTTTCTATTGCTGCTTCACAGGTAACAATAAATAATTTGGTTGCTAGTCAGCGCATGTGTCTGTCGTTCACGTGTTTCGTCTCCCCTAGCGCTGTTTTACTCGATTCTTAAGCATGTACCAACCAGCCCGTATTTGGCCTCTTCTGGAATTTAGTGAGATTGCCAGATTTGTGATGCCCTTGAATGCAGTTTCACTACGCACAATCGCTTGGAAGAAATGCACAGTACCTTGCAGAGACGGGCAGTCTTCGTCGGCGTAAAGCTATGGCGGCCGATGTTGTGCAGCCACTTTTATCTTCTAACGATATCTTTCTTGCCGCTCGGAATCGCGAAAAGAACAAAGCCTTTTTTCACGCCGGCTTGTGCTCTGAAATGCGCAGCAACTGGGCATAGTGCGGCACTAAAGGAGCGCGAATAACATGAAGAGCAAGCGCGCAATGTCAGGGGGCTCGGTCGTAGGAGCGGCGGCTGCCCAAAAAATGGCGCCGACGAAAAATGAAAACACAAAAAGAGCGAACTTTTCGCCATATCTGGGAACACAGCGCGGAACAGGACGCAACACAAGAGAACGAAGGTAGACAGGGCGGAGCGCTGAACTGACTTTTATTTTCAAAAGAAAGAAGGTGACCCGTATTTAAGCGGTGCCTATCAAAACACGTGATCAATGCAGGGAGCAAAACACTGCTAAGAAACCTTTCTTGAAGAAAGAGTTGGCCAAAGACAACAAAAATGTTATGAGGGATAAGCTCTGATAAATAATTTCTGCTGCATGAAAGTTATCTCCAGTGCCGATAACCAGAAAAAAGAGATGAACATTTAAAAGCAAAAAACACAACAATGTTTCTACAAACAAGAATGTGAACATGGCACTAACCGCATTGAAAAGAGGTAAACAGGTTTGAATGCTAGAAATAAAAACATTGACAGGACTGTGAGCATGACGATAACAGGATAAAAGCCCAACAAAAAACACGGCCAAAAATGATCACCAATGACGAACGACTAAAAACACAACCAAAAAGAGGTTAAAGTTTTCGAACTCTGTTAAAATCTATACTATCTTGAGAGAAAAGCTACCTCTTTTTCTGACAGTAGAATTGAAGGCATGCTTACGCACTGATCATTCATCCTTTGAAAGCTGACAGCTTCCATAATCTCACGTGTTAGCTTATCGACATGTCTCCGTATCACTGAGGTTTTTTCAAATTCTGGTAAACATCTTGATTCCGCATGTTCACAGTCCCTACAGTGAATGCCCAGATGGCGCGACTTTTTAATGGTTACACTGTATTTGCGTTCTTTCAATCTCTCGTTTAAGCAACGACCCGTCTGACCAATGTACTTTTTGCCGCAAGACAGAGGAATGGAATAAATAACCGATTTAGAACACTGAACAAAGGGCTGCTGGTGCCGAGTGGGGCAAATGTTCCTTACTTTTTTAGGTTTATTTACATGATTGCAGAGACGTGCTAAACGCTCAGGGGCACTGAAAACTACTTCTACACCAACTTTTTTTCCAATTTTTCTCAGGTTGTGGGAAATTTGGTGCTTGTATGGCAGAACAACCAAATTCTTTCTGCGCATCTGTTGTCTTTCAGCTAAAGGTCTTTTTGACTTATTCAGCATACCTTCAGCAACAGAGGCCAACAGCTTAGGAGGGTAGCCTGCTTGTTCCAATATGGTTGTCTGCCTTAAGAAACCTTTTTCAATGCAGTGAATGCAAGATTTTGTGAGAGCATTTTTGAAAACAGCTTGAACAATATTCCTTTTTACAAGCTTAGAGTGGGCTGAGTTAAACGGAAGCTGGTTTCAAAAATGCTCTCCCAAAATCTTGCATTCACTGCAATGAAAAAGTGAAAAAATACGGGTCACCTTCTTTCTTTGGAAAATAAAAGTTGTCAGTTGAGCGCTCCGTCCTGTCTACCTTCGTTCTCTTGTGTTGCGTCCTGTTCCGCGCTATGCTCCCAAATATGGATTTGAACGAACTAGCCAAACAGCAAGTGGAACTTTTCGCGCACTTTTCCCGGAGACCGCCCGCGGAGCCAATCACCGTCCGATGAGAGAGGTGAAAGAAGAGGATCGGCGAGGATGCGCGGCGCGGCGGCATAGTTTGCAGAAAGTTGCGACTTTCAAATTATCGAGGGACTTTAGCAAGAATAGCTTCAGAGCGCCACCTTATGACTGATGCCTATGAAAGACCGTCAAAAGAAGAACTAATTGCTGCACACATGGCACAGATTTGTGCTTCATCATGACTATTCAGTTGCACAGTACAACTGTCAGTATACTTAACCCAAATGCTAAACAGACTGGCATGAGGGCCGCAAAGCATTGGCCGCTGGAGCCAAAACAATTGTTTCAATATGTTTGCTGCGACTAACAATACAATAGCTGGAGCGCAATTTCATATGACTTTATCTGTCGGAGTGAGTGCCTCTTGTTGTACCCATGTCTCTGTGTTTAGATTCTGGCTGCGTCCGAGCAAACGTGCACACAAAACATGTTGCTGTTTGCTTATCAAGGCAACTCCACATGGTGTGCGACCGCTCGCAGGCCCTTCAAGTATTGCATCAAAGCTGCCACTTGAAACAAAAAGTAGGAAGGACAGAGCAACTGTGGGTTCAGGGTGTGTGTAAAGCTAGATAGCAAATAATTACGCCGATCAGAGTTGCCCAGCTTCATGAGGTCAAGCTGGAAGTAAATGGAAGTAATTAAAGTGAGATGACTTCACAAGTGACCATGTCACATCTCTCTTTTCACAGGCTCGCTATTCCCCATTCGTTAAGGTACACAGTTTACAAGACAACAGTGTAATTGCGCTGATTATTATTTGCGCGAAATAATACTGTGTTCGTATCGGTAAATTATACTGCTGAGCGACTAAGAAAGCACAGCGCTTCGCCGCGGAGAATTTTTAATAACGTCAACTGTTTACTGCCTCAGGACATAATGGAATATGCTCTAGGACTTATCTAGAGAAATGCTGCAGGCCTTCTCTCGAAATAAAGTTGTTTTCTCTATTTCTTCGGTGCCTCCTCATCACTGCACGTCGTGTGCAACCTTGCAAGGGGCAGATACAGCATGCGAATCCTAATACGTGTTTACCGCGGCGTCTTGTATCTCTCCAGCTCAAACGCTCAGTCTTTTGTAGTGAAACTGCACACGGAAATTTGATATTGCGGTAACTTTTATTTGCTCGTAATAAGTTACGTAAGGGTGCTTAATTTGTTGCTGCTGCGTACAATGCGAACCCATATCAGGGGCCGAAAGCTGCCAACGCCGGCACATGATACCACGGGTTCGCGCATCGCGCACGGCCGAGCCAGGTAGGTACAGTTGTCTTAGCTAATTTACTATAAGACAAAAGTTTATACGATACAAACTTACTACGTGACAACACGAGTTTGATGGCATCAAGTCAACAGTTCAGACGGTAGGATTTAAAACGCCGCCTACACAGATACATCACAACAATGACTAACTCATTGCACCTGTGAAACCGTCGTTTATCTGTGCGCTATGTTCAGGCTAGTAAACACATTACTTACCAGCGTATGTTGTCGCCTTGAGTCGATCCGAGGTGCGTATTTTGGTTTGGTGGACACGGGAACGGAGCGGTTGCCTCCGAAAATTTGCTGCACTACGTACGGCGCGGTACAATGGGGCATGGCAATTAAGGCACTGACCCGATTCTGGAGCCCGGTAAGCCGATTTCGAAGTCCATTTCGCATTAAAGAGACAAGAAACGAGAACATACACAGGCTGAAAGCGCCCCGCAGGGAACTGAAACGAGGTCGTTGCGTGCGACCGCGCCGTGGTTACTGCGGTTACTGCGGTGCCCGCGTGATACCGGCAGTGCAAGGGAAAAAGCTTTCGAAAAATGTTTCAGTCTACAAAACCTTCTAATTTTCTTTCCTGATAACTAAAAGGTAAGCGTATTACAATTATTTTGGCATGAGTGGTAGTTTTATGGATGCGTGACGTCGCAAAGAAGCAGACCAATAGTCATTCGAAAACGCATGCACGTAGACGCGTTGCACAGAGGAGAAGGGGGACCGCAAAATTGGAAGGAAAGAGAGCGCCAACTTTCGAATAGGATTGCGGGACCTGTGATGCGCGTAGACGTGTTTTATTACGTTCAGATGTGTATCGCAGCATAACCTTGCGACAGAGATAGTTTGCGAGCAATGCTCGGGAGGTGTTTGTGGGCCCCTTTAAGCCCAGATAGGACAGCATGTAGAGTCCTATCTAAGACTGCGCTTAATACTTCATAATCTTCTTCGAGGACATGTGTGATAACATCAACAAAAAATCAACATGTATCGCTCCAAAAATGAACTCTTTTTAATGTTGCACTGCCTTCCCTTTTCTTACTTCTCATACGAATTTTTAAATTAATTATATCGAAGCTATTTTTGCTGCATATCTGTGGGCTTATGTATATGTTCCTTACCAGCATGTCTGCACAGCCTAGGCAACTTCTGCCTGTGCGTCCTTGCTGTAGACGTGACATGAGCGCTTGGCAATCAAGCATACAGATCTTGCTTTGCCAAGCAGTAATTTCGGCATGAATTATTTCAGAGCAAGTTATCCACAAACGAAGACGGCCTTCCACATAATCCTACAAACAGAAACACGAGTTGGTCCTTAGATCGGCGCAATGCTCGTGCTCGGGTGCCTGGTAAAGTACCATGACCCGTCACCTGCGCAAAAAATATCGAGACTGCGAGAGAGTGCGCTTCAGACGAGTAACTTATGCTGCGGAACCATTAGCTGTTCGTCTGCATTTATCGATTCTGTCTCCTAGTTGTCGTGTTCAAATCCTGCGCACAGGTATGGGTGCAATAGGCACTGAACGCTGTTCAAGTGTGGAGTCTGCTTAGGACGCCTAATTATTTGTGCTAGGAAGGGTATAAATGAGATTGTTTGTCTGGATGCCAGCGGTCAGGGGAAGACCCTGCGGGTGGACTGGTAGAAGCAGTGAAATGGGCAACCGTGGAAATGAGGAAAGCGGCGGAGCGGCCGGCTGGAGCTGTTTTCTAGCACAGTCTCTTCTTTTTCTTTTCACCGATTGCGGATTACTGCGACTGCTGCGAAGCGAACAACTGCCATCGGGTTATTTTCGTTTAGCTGTCTTGTCCGTGCAGAATTAGTCCCTCTCGAGGTTTTCTATACAAGGGAGCTGCGCGCAAACTTTCAGCGAGTTTGTACAGAGCGACCCTCATCTGTCTCGCGCTAAGCCTCCCTGTAGATCACATTAGCGGGGAGCACAAGCAGGGTGCTGTAATTGTTCGTCTCTTTGCAGCGCACCGTTCTACTTGTGTGCGTGGGTAGCATTGCCCACAACACAAGATTTTCTTTTCAATCATCCGTAAATTGCTTCCTACTGAGATGCCATATCTCAGCGCTTACGTTGTTTCGCATGCTTGACCCGTCTTGTGCTCTCCTGACCTCGGCGAACAACCTGCGCATCTGCTCTGCATCGGCGAGCCAGGGGAGCAAAATACCAATAAATGATAAGGAACGGACGTGCTGTGCACTATCCCACCAATGCACGCAGGCAAAAGCCGCACAGGGCGCTCACTAGGGATTGTTTCGATAAAATTTTCTTGCTAAATCCAGGTCTGAGCATTGTAACGAACTGCAGCTCTGTGTCACACAAGGAGGAGACGGTTAATGGAGAGGCATTTACTTAATGAAGGGGGGGCTAAATTATACCCGCCTGAGTGATTACTTCTGATGGATGGGAGGACAAGAGCGCAGTGGACCGACCAGCGCCAGTAGAGTTGGGGACCCGAATCACGCACGCACGCGGCACGTAAAGGAGTCACTTAAAGCTTGTCCTCGTGCATCCGCGGCAGCTTCACGCCCTGGCAGATATTGTGTCAGAGGCCACTGCGTGCCTTAAACTACCCTTTCAATCATTTTCAAGCGATGGGGAGATAATTTGTAAGGTGTTTTCAAGTTCTGCTTTTCGAGCGTGCAGAGAGCATTATGCATTATATCGGCTCCAGTTATTTCGCCGCAGGAAATTAGGGACGCGTCTAACGAAAGCTGGTCCTAAAGGTAAAAAAAAAAAACTAGCTGTGTGTTAGCTTGTGGTTAAACCTGGCGTTACGCAAGAGCTACCTTCATGACTACGGATAGGTACGGCTCGAAAGTAAAGATATCGCTTTTGAGCATAGTAGTTTACTCCATGGTTTCAGCTTAATTTATGCCATATGGGAATCACTTCCCGTATGAGCACCCCTTGCCTTTCGTTATTGATCATTCTTATTCTGGTGTAGACGACTTCTAGGGCTATGACATCGTCTCTGCGTCGAACTCCGGGGCACACCGCCGTCTCAACGTTCGAACGAACCTTCTGTCCTCGCAACTCGCTGTTATCGTTCGCCTCTACCAACTACCGAGTTATCTGTCTTCTTCGTTTTCTTCTTCTTATTTTCAACTCCTTTCTCTTCTTCTTCGGACAGGCACGTGCTCTTCGGACAGGAACGCGAAATGGCGAGACTGGGGCCCTTTTAACGCCTTAAGTGCGATGAGGCGAAAGCCTCTATCACGCGGTGATCCGAAGCCCTCCACTACGGCAACTCTTTCTCTCTGTTTTCACTCCCACCTTCGCGATGACGCGATAGCGTAATATACCAGCCAACCTATAAAGTGACCGATCAGTATGGACGTGCCTGCGTGGCCTAGGGATTACGTGAATGCAAGGGTTTTGACAGGCTGACTGTGGTATCACCCGCCCATATGAAAGGAGAGGCACGAGTTGACAGCTCCAGACAAACGTAATGCCAGGACTCAGGAAGCCCTTCGTCCAGTTGGTGCTCGGCTATGTCAGCTACCAGCTACCGCATCCCACGACTCCTAATTCTTCGATCTTCGGCCAGGCACGGACAGGCATCCACCGGACTGGCACGGCAAAATGGCCACAATGTGGCCAATGTAGCTGTCGCTACAAAAATTAGATGTGGTTTAGCTTGTCGTTAAAATTGAAGTTACGCGAAGACAATCTGCATGGCTACGCTCAGGTTCGGCATCACAGTAACAACATGGCTTTTTCGTATAGTATTTTATGGTTTCATCTTTCTTTATGCCATAGGGGAATCACTTCACGTATGGGCACCCCTTGCTTCTCGTCGTCGGCTATTCTCATTCGGGTGTAGAAGAATTCTAGTAGTATGATATCGCATCCACGTCGAACTCCGGGGCACACCGGCGTCAGAACATTCGAACGAAGCTTCTGTCCTAGCAACTCGCTATCGTCGTTCGCCTCTAACAACTACAGAGTTATCTGTCTTCTTTTTCTTCTCCTTCTTCTCCTTTTCTCTTTTCTCTTCTCCTTTTTTTCTTTTCCATCTTTTTTTCTTCTTTCTCTTCTTCATCTTCTTTTTATTTTCCTTCTCCTTTTCCTTCTTCGACTTCTTCTTTTCCTTCCCCTTTTTTGTCTCCTTTTTCTTTTTCTCATTCCTCTGTTTCTTCTTCTTCCTCTTTTACTTGCTCATCTTTTTTTTTTCTGTTCTTTTCTCTTGATTTTTTTCTTCTATTTCTTTTTCTTTTCTCCTGCTCTTTCTTTTTTTCCTATTCTTTTTTTTTACTTTGTTTCCTTCTTTCTTTCTTCTCCTTTCTCTTCTTTTCCTTTTTTTCTTTCTCTTCTTCCTTTCCTTCTTTTCCTTCTTCTTCGTCTTCCTCGATGCCACGGTAAAACGTTGGCACGGTAACATGGTGGCATGGTAACATGGTGCCACGGTAATATGGTGCCACAGTAACATGGTGCCACGGTAACAGTGCCACGATAACATGGTGCCACGGTAACACAGTGCCACTCCGATGGCTTGAAAACCTAGCGCAGTGCAGCTTTGGCTGCAAAAAGCGAGCGCAGGGACCGCTTTATAGTGGCAGCTCTATCATGAAGGTCTTCTAATATTTAAGGTATCATTCTCATCGTCTTAGGGACAGCAATGAGTAGCAGCAGAGATGGTAGTTGCATTAGTAGTCGTAACAGCATAATCGACAATGATAAACAATTAACTAAGCAGTCATAGCAGTTTAAGTAACAACCGTAATTATAGTGCGAGCAGGTAAGTTCAATGTTATTACTAATATCGTAGTTGCGATAAATAGTATCACAGTAATTCTAGGGTGAAGAGAAGGGACATTTGTTGAAGTCATACCATCTATTATTCTTTATTTTATTTGTATTTATCGGTTGCTCTCAAACCCTATGTGGCGTTACAGAGGGAATGGGCAAGTGGGTTCAGCAATATGTGACGATAGAAATGATATGAATAGCGAAGAACGTGTGCTACGAACAAAAAAAAAGCATCTCTCCTTCAAAATCAGGAATGACTCAAAGTGCAACTTGAAGAGAAATTGCCTGGGCAGTTCAAACAGGTAATTTCTTATCGAGCCTCTGAATGCCGTTGATTCTTTGATGCGGGCAGTGGAAGGAGGCAGGTGATTACATTTCGTTGCAATTCTTGGCAGGTAGCAATCACTGCCTTGTCGTGGCGGAGGGGCTTGCGAAACTCGATGAAGTCGAGCGCTCTGCTGTGTAGGGCCACCCAAGATAGACAGGTCACAGCAAAGAGTTTTGACAAGATGTGATTCACTGGAGAAGGTAATAGCAACCCACTCCAGTATTTCCTGCCAAGAAAGCCCTATGGCCAGTCCCAATAGCATTAATGATTTGGCGCCGGAAGATGAGCCCCCCAGGTTGGAAAGCCTCTCACATGTTACTGGGGATGAACAAAGGGCGATTCCTAGTAGCTCCAGGACGAATGAAGCTGCTGGGCTAAAACCAGTTTTGGATGTGTCGGGAAGCGACCGGAAAGTCCGATGTTGCAAGGAGATATATCACATAGCAACATGGAATGTAAGATCTATGACGAAAGGTAAACTGGATGTCGTCAAGCGAGAAATGGACAGACTGAACATTGATATCTTGGGTATCAGCGAGCTCAAGTGGACCGGAATGGGGGAATTTAATTCCGGCGACCATTATGTCTTTTATTGTGGGCACGAATCCAGGAGAAGGACTGGGGTCGCTCTTATAGTAAACAGAAGAATGGGCAAAGCAGTGCTAGGGTACAACCCCAAAAACGACCGAATGATTTCACTTCGAATCCAAGGTCACCCTTTCAACATAACAGTTATCCAAGTCTAAGCACCAACCACTACTGCTGAAGAAGCTGATGTTGAGAGATTTTATACTCACCTGCAATGCCTTTTAGACCGCACTCCATCATCAGACGTCCTTTTTCTCATAGGAGACTGGAATGCTAAGGTGGGGAGTGAAGAAATATCCGGAATTACAGGCAAGTTCGGTCTTGGGGAGCCAAATGAAGCTGGGAAGAGGCTAGTAGAGTTTTGTCAAGAAAACAATCTGACCATAGCGACTACTCATTTTCAACAGCAGAAGAGGCGCCTGTACACATGGACTTCAGCGGACGGTCTTTACAGGAATCAGATTGATTATATGTTTTGCTTGCAGAGAAAGAGAAGCGCTATACAAGCAGCAAAAACAAGGCCTGGGACCGATTGTGGCACCGATCATCAGCTTCTTGTTGTCAAATTTAAGCTTTGATTGAGGAAAACGCAGAAAACTAGAAGGCCTTCCAGGCATGATCTGGATCAAATTCCATCAGAATATGCTGTGGTAGTGAGGAATCGATTTCAAGAATTAAATCTAGAAGACAGAGAGCCTGAAGAGATGTGGACTGATGTTCGTGATATAATACAAGAAGTTGATACTAAGGTAGTTCCAAAGCAAAAGAAATGCAAGAAAGCAAACTGGTTATCTGAAGAGGCTTTGCAAATAGCTCAGGAAAGTACGGTGGCAAACGTTATGGGGGAAACAGAAAGATACAAGGTTCTCAATGCGTATTTTCAGAAAATAGCAAGAAGAGAAAAGAATGCCTTCCTGAACATACAGTGCCAAGCAGTTGAGGACAACAGACAATTGAGGAACAAAAGAGCTCTGTATAAGACAATCAAAGATATCAAAGGAAGCTTCTATGCTAAGCTGGGCGTAATAGAGGATAAACGAGGCAGAGACCTCACTGCAGCCTCAGAGATAAAGAAGAGGTGGCAGGAATACACAGATGAACTGTACAAAAGGACCCGAATGTGAAAACCCAACATAAGACGGTTGTGATTACTGATTTCGAGCCGGGCATCCTGAAGAGTGAAGTTTAATGGGCCTTAGCCAGCCTTGCTAAGAACAAAGCTAGCCGAAATGATGGCATTCCAGCCGAGTTGCTTCAAAACCTCAACCATGACGACACTGTTATCGTTCTGTATACATTATGTCAGCAAATTTGGAATACCCTGGAGTGGCCACAGTATTAGAAGAGGTCAGTTTACATCCC
The DNA here is from genome assembly GCF_055883805.1 of Amblyomma maculatum. NCBI lineage: Eukaryota > Metazoa > Arthropoda > Arachnida > Ixodida > Ixodidae > Amblyomma > Amblyomma maculatum. Next base: position 118,146,512 of record NC_139352.1, on the reverse strand, counting down.
CATTCCAAAGAAAGACAGTGCCAGAGATCGTTCCAACTACCACACGATCGCGCTTATTTGGCATGCAAGCAAGGTGATGTTGAAAATCCTCCACGGTAGGCTGCAGCAGTATGTGGATCGGGAGCTTCCGGACGTGCAAGCTGGGTTTCGCAAGGGCAGAGGAACTAGGGACTTGATTCCCAACCTTCGCTGGATCATGGAAAAAGCAAGAGTTCCAGAAACCCATCTACTTCTGCTTTATTGATTATGCGAAAGCGTTTGACTGCATAGATCACAGCAGATTGTGGCAAGCTCTCCAAGAGATGGGAGTTCCAATTCACCTCATCTGTCTCCTCAGGAACCTGTATGAAGGGCAAGAGGCCACAGTCAGAACTGAGCGTGGCCTTACTGATTGGTTTCCGATTGAGAAAGGAGTGAGACAAAGCTGCATACTGTCGCCCTGCCTATTTAACCTATATGCAGAGTGCATCATGAGGAAGGCCAGTCTGGACGAGTCTTCAACTGGGGTGAATATTGCTGGGAAACGTATCAACAACCTTAGATATGCGGAAGATACCACTTTAATGGCAGGAAGTAAAGTGGAACTCAAGAGACTTCTGATGCCCGTACAAGAAGAGAGTGAGAAGTTTGGGCTTAAATTGAACATTTAAAAGACAAAGATCATGGCGTCTTGCCCTATCAAGTCCTGGAACATCAAGGGACAAGATGTGAAAGCTGTGACAGATTTTCTGTTCTTGGGCTCCAAGATTACCTCGGAAGGAGACTGCAGCCATGAAATTAGGAGACGCCTGCTTCTGGAAAGGAGATCCATGGTTAGCCTTGACCGCCTAGTAAAGAGCAGATACATTACACTGCCAACCAAGATCTGTATAACTCGTTCTATGGTCTTTCCAGTTGTGATGTATGGATGCGAGAGTTGGACTGCGAAGAATGCTGACCGCCGAAGAATTGACGTGTTTGAAATGTGGTGCTGGCGGAGACTCTTGAGAGTTTCTTGGATGGCCATAAGAACAAATCAGTCGATATTGTCGATCATAAACCCTGACTGCTCATTGGAGGGTCAAATTCTAAAGTTAAAGCTCAGCTACTTTTGTTATTTGATGAGAAGAGAGGAATCGCTGGAGAAAATTTGATGTTGGGAAAGGTTGAGGGTCAACGGAGAAGGGGTAGGCAGCGAACGCGATGGTTAGGTGGCATCCTCGAGGCGCTGCAGATGAAGTTACATGATATTAGGAAGATAGTGAGAGACCGGAAAGCGTGGCGTGATATGGTCCATAGGGTCACGAAGAGTCGGACACGACTGAACGACTGAACTTAACTGAACTGAAGAATAAAAAGAAGATTTGTAAGGCCGAATGAGGCATGACTATTATTTATTTATTGTACCTCTATGACCCCGCATATGGGGCATTACATGAAGGATGTGATTATGTGCGTGCGTGTGTGCGTCTGCGTGTGTGTTATCATGCGTGCTGGCCAATAGATAGGTTCAGAAAGAAGTTTGTTTCTTAGTTATGGGTTAGTGAGATACGTTTCGCGGTATAGGCACAAACGAGAAAGCTTTCTTCGAACGTTTAATATTGCTAGGCGTTAGCGTTACTTCGTTAACGGAACCCTTGCGCTACGGGAATAATTAGAAACAATGAAACGAGGTGATCAATTTCTTACTACTTCGTTATCGTCAATCTGAGTGCAAGAGCTGGATCATATATGGTGGATTCATATCCTAGTTTGGATGGAATTAATATTTGATACAGTGTTAGTTTGAGATTAGAAGAGTAAATAAGGAACTGTAAGAACAACGACAAATCACTGTTTACAGTCTGAATAGTCATGCCCACGGTACCATTAGTGATAGCAGTAGCAACGGCATCAGGATCATATGTGGCCGCATATAGTTACAGCGGTGATAGTAGTGAGTGTCATTATCACCACGTCTTTACTTAAAGCAAATTCGCGATGCAACCATCACTTCTCGTTAATGTGCTAACGCGCTTCTCACTCAGGAATTGCACAGCATGCGCAAATGTGTTGTTTACTCATAGCGCTGGTTGTTTTCCTTCTTCTGCTGCCGCCATAAGTGTAACCAGGAGCGCGGTCTTTCTCAAGCCTACAACTATGTCGGTTTTTTTAATGGCGCTCATCACACCACATTGATTGATTCAAATGAAGTGATTGATTGACTGATTGATTGATTGATCTGTCTGTCAAGCAAACAACTTTGTCGACTTGTAATCGCGTTGCCAGCATCACATTGATGCAAAAAAAAATTGATTGGTTGATTGACTGAAAAGTGTTTAGATTAACTCGGAAAGAGGTCTGCTTCTATGAGGTGGGGTCACTTTATAGCTAAGAAAAACAGAAGTTTAATTCAGATTGTTTTATTCCGACATTTGGTTAGCGAAATTTCTGAGCACATAATACATTCAGCAGGCTACAGATAGCTGGCAGCCCGACATAGACTTGGAGTTTGAGTTCAGACTTCACATGCAGAAGCGCCTTTCACTATTATTTGTACAAAGAAGGGGAAAAAAGACGCTGCAAAGCAAAACATGAAATACGACAAAAGGTAAACACAGTTGGTGAAATGTATAGTCTTGGCGGTAGTTTGTCGGTGCCTTTATAAGTGGGGTCGCAGTTCTAGTAAGACAGGTGTGTTTCGCAGTTCGGTATTGAGTTTTTAAGCATTCTCATAAATGCTCTCCCTTATGGTGAACACATTTGCTGTTGCCTGAAATAGGCGGCGATTCAGACACAGGCATTCGGTCAATACTGCAGGGGTGTCGCCTGAGAAAACGCTCTTTCAAACCATTTTCATTCCAGCGAATACGCCTTTGTATTCGCAGGTATAAAGAAAAGTGCCATATTGTGATGCTTTACAATTTTTCCGCCTCGCCTCACCTATAATTAAATCCGTTCAAATGTAGTGATGATTTTATAACAAATGTTGCGAGATGCCTCGTCTTAAAATCTCTGGCGTACATCTGGAAAGAATATAGAGAAAAAATGCCCGCCGTTCAGGAGTTTCCGGTGATCCCTCAATACGGGCATTGAACATGGGAGAGTGACGTCTCCAGTTTTTCCGGCTGGCCTAGAGATGCAGCCAGGCCGTGAATGTAGATAGCATCGTTTCATTTTATGTGCGTACATGAACGCCTTAGCTACGTAAGTGCTAGTAACGGCATTCAATCACACCTTAAGCTTCAAGAAAACATTAAATCTAAGTCATAGCTGTCTTGCTGAGGCCATAAAATTACCCGCACTACTCTGTCGAAAGCATTCCGGGTACATAACGATTTTCTTTTAATACGGCCTCTGTAACGGTCTCACGTCCTGCAAGTACGATTTATTGATACTGCTGCTTCGTCTTATCTTCCATTACAGCGTAACCCGCTGTCCATTTCCTTCTTTCGAACGAGCAGGGGAAAATAGAGACCACATTTGACAAGCTTAGTGCGAAAGACTGTTTCGGGGGAGACGTAAAGGCGACCTAAATGGCAGTATGAACTTTAAATGAGTGCAGAAAGGAGGAAAGGAGGTTAAACAAAAAGGAGATGAATGGGAGCTGCTGGAGCTGGATGTTTAGGCTTCACCAAGCACCGCGTCCTCCTCAGGGGTTCGAAAACCTGCGCTTTTTCTTCGGTGGCGGTGGCATAGTTCAAAGGGAGGCCATTTAGCAGACCAAGACTGGGCCATCTGGAGTGACGGTCGGCAGATGGCGTCTCCTGTTCCGCCATCCCCCCAGCCAAAGACGCAGAAGTTGCTTCGCAAAGAACGAACGCACTGCAACCAGCGGCACGATTTCACCGAGCCCAACGCTGTAAAGCAGCTTTTGCATTTCGTTTCCACTTACGTTTTGGTCGAACTAGACGCCACCAGCTACTGGGAGATCGGTCGGAAATCGGTGATTGAAACAAACTAAACTAGCTTCGTCTATTGACCCAACATCTTTTGCAATTTATTGAAATAATTGATTGATTGATTGATTGAAACTATACATTAAAGTGAGCTTAACCGAAATATTTATCTGGAAGGTGCACGCGTACTTTGAATGAAACAGGCCTTCTGCCTCCCTTATATAGGGCTTCCTTGTCATGTGGAATTGTACTCAACATAACTTCTTGTGTGTTGCGGAGTGCATCCGAATGGCTTTTTAGTGAAACTGTACAGGTACGAGCCAAGTTTATTCCATTTTATAGTCCGAGCCACCCCTTTTGTGTGAACAATCAAGTCTTTCATCTCAAGTGAACGTACACAGACCTTCTTTCTACAATGTCATCAATAAGGCTAAATATTTCTCTTCATTTCCAGAAAATGGTGTAAAATTGGATCACAGGTGCATTGCCTTATTCTTGGAAGAGTAACCGATGGACCAAGGCGTACACAGGCGTTATCAATGAGTATTGTGATTTAGCTGAATGGAAAATAAATATTTTAATTGACGCATCAAAACAAAAATCAAGAAAGTACACCAAATAGTCGCCATGAATTTGAGAAATTAGGTATTGTAGTCCAGGTATGCCATTGTCTATCCGAAATGTGAATCAATCAATTCCAATGTAAGCTTTTGTTACCTTTTGATTCTGTAGAAGCCTTAGCAAAGCTCACGGCATCATTGCGTTTTCTAAATGTTTATCGCCGGGCTCCCCTCGTTTAGAGCCGCATTTCGGGCAACCAATCGCCAGGTGACCATTGCGCCTTCCTTTAACGGAATACGGGTGCGCGCGCAACCGCTCATTAAGACGTCCGCCAGTTGTAATGGTGCACGACATCCCTGAACTGAACATCAATCGATGAAGCAGCAGTAGTTGTTGGAGTATCGCCACGCCACTGAACCAAAATTTGCTCCCCGCCGTGCGTGCCAGCCAGCTCACAGACACTGTATTTGCTCCCTCCTTGAGAGCGTATAATGGTGTTTCTGTATGGATGGTAGCCCACGTCGTCAAATGAAGCAACCTCCAGGTGAAGCGTCAGGGAAAAAAGCACCGTGACCGGAACAATCGGGAAAAATTAGGCGACCTTCCTCGACGTTCGGAGATCGACCGCTTCGGTCATGCACAGGCAGTCGGCGTCTATGGTTCTCCAATGGCAAAGTTTGTCATGATGATCGCTCTGCCAATGATGATTATCACGAACAGATTTTATTGGTGAAAACTTGAGACGGCAAAGCGTATGGTCAGACACTGTCGAATATATTGCATTGCCCTAGAACCGTGTGGTGCACTGTTTTTGGATTGGATTGGATCGCATTGTGGGGTCTAACGACCCAAAGCAATCAGGCTGTGAGAGACGCCGTTGTGGAGGACTCCGGAAATTTCGACCACCTGGGGTTCTTTAACGTGCACTGACATCGCACAGCACACGGGCGCCTTGCTTTTCGCCTCCGTCGAAAAGCTGCCGCCGAGGCCGGGATTCGATCCCGCGTCCTTGGGAACAGTAGTCGAGCGCCGTAACGTGCACTGCGTCACCCCGGCGAGGCGCACTGTTTTTCCACTGCTGCAGGTTCGGTTGCAGGCGACGTTAATAGCCAATAAAGCAGAAGGTTTGACAACCGTTGGTAACAGCCACATCGACGAGTTAATTTGGAGGCGATAGCTCGCAACAGGGATTCCGACTGACAAGATGTATACCTTTAATGGTCGGCCTTTTTTTTATTCTTATCACAATGTGACGCAGCCGTTCGTCGTACAATTTCTCCCTTCAAATAGCAGACAGCTGATAGTCGATTTGGAAGTTAGACCGCGACGGGGATTCCAAACGACCATATATAAACTCACACTGAGCCATCTATGCCTTCACAATCACAGCTCATAAGCAGGCTTAAGTGCCCTGCGTGTTCTTTTCTCATTGCCGTTAAGAATTAATGCTAGTGACAATTTAACTATTCATGCGAACAAGATAGATAACAATCGGTTCAGACTTAATCACCTGTCGGTTTCATCGCGGGGTTAATCATTGATGATCTGTTTATTTCACATTTAACTGCATTGGGCACGGCGGACCGCGCAAAGACCTGGCTCTGAACATGCCACCTCTCTTGTTTGTACAGGCCCTGTTCTTCGGTTTCGCCGGCATAAACTTCGATGCATGCAGCAGAGAACGAGTGCCGCCGCTATCAACTATCTCCTCCGCCTGTGAACATGACGCACCAAGACTCAGCTATCCCCCTGCCGGCCACGTTGGTTGGGGTGTGACGTCACCATCTGCTGCAACTATAAAAGAAGAGCTTCACCGCTTCGCCTTCACTGAGCACGGCGGACCGCGCAAGGACCTGGCTCTGAACATGCCACCTCTCTTGTTTGTACAGGCCCTGTTCTTCGGTTTCGCCGGCATAAACTTCGATGCATGCAGCAGAGAACCAGTGCCGCCACTATCAACTATCTCCTCCGCCTGTGAACATGACGCACCAAGACTCAGCTATCCCCCTGCCGGCCACGTTGGTTGGGGTGTGACGTCACCATCTGCTACAACTATAAAAGAAGAGCTTCGCCGCTTCGCCTTCACTGCGCACGGCGGACCGCGCAAGGACCTGGCTCTGAACATGCCACCTCTCCTGTTTGTACAGGCCCTGTTCTTCGGTTTCGCGGCATAAACTTCGATTCATGCAGCAGCGAACGAGTGCCGCCGCTATCAACTATCTCCTCCGCCTGTGAACATGACGCACCAAGACTCAGCTATTCCCCTGCCGGCCACGTTGGTTGGGGTGTGACGTCACCATCTGCTACAACTATAAAAGAAGAGCTTCACCGCTTCGCCTTCACTGGGCATGGCGGACCGCGCAAAGACCTGGCTCTGAACATGCCAGCTCTCTTGTTTGTACAGGCCCTGTTCTTCGGTTTCGCGGCATAAACTTCGATGCATGCAGCAGAGAACGAGTGCCGCCGCTATCAACTATCTCCTCCGCCTGTGAACATGACGCACCAAGACTCAGCTATCCCCCTGCCGGCCACGTTGGTTGGGGTGTGACGCCACCATCTGCTACAACTATAAAAGAAGAGCTTCACCGCTTCGCCTTCACTGGGCACGGCGGACCGCGCAAGGACCTGGCTCTGAACATGCCACCTCTCTTGTTTGTACAGGCCCTGTTCTTCGGTTTCGCCGGCATAAACTTCGATGCATGCAGCAGAGAACCAGTGCCGCCGCTATCAACTACCTCCTCCGCCTGTGAACATGACCCACCAAGACTCAGCTATCCCCCTGCCGGCCATGTTGGTTGGGGTGTGACGTCACCATCTGCTGCAACTATAAAGGAAGAGCTTCACCGCTTCGCCTTCACTGGGCACGGCGGACCGCGCAAAGACCTGGCTCTGAACATGTCACCTCTCTTGTTTGTACAGGCCCTGTTCTTCGGTTTCGCCGGCATAAACTTCGATGCATGCAGCAGAGAACCAGTGCCGCCGCTATCAACTATCTCCTCCGCCTGTGAACATGACGCACCAAGACTCAGCTATCCCCTTGCCGGCCACATTGGTTGGGGTGTGACGTCACCATCTGCTACAACTATAAAAGAAGAGCTTCATCGCTTCGCCTTCACTGGGCACGGCGGACCGCGCAAAGACCTGGCTCTGAACATGTCACCTCTCTTGTTTGTACAGGCCCTGTTCTTCGGTTTCGCTGGCATAAACTTTGATGCATGCAGCAGAGAACCAGTGCCGCCGCTATCAACTATCTCCTCCGCCTGTGAACATGACGCACCAAGACTCAGCTATCCCCTTGCCGGCCACGTTGGTTGGGGTGTGGCGTCACCATCTGCTACAACTATAAAAGAAGAGCTTCATCGCTTCACTGGGCACGGCGGACCGCGCAAAGACCTGGCTCTGAACATGCCACCTCTCTTGTTTGTACTGGCCCTGTTCTTCGGTTTCGCCGGCATAAATTTTGATGCATGCAGCAGAGAATCAGTGCCGCCGCTATCAACTATCTCCTCCGCCTGTGAACATGACGCACCAAGACTCAGCTATCCCCCTGCCGGCCACGTTGGTTGGGGTGTGACGTCACCATCTGCTACAACTATAAAAGAAGAGCTTCACCGCTTCGCCTTCACTGGGCACGGCGGACCGCGCAAAGACCTGGCTCTGAACATGCCACCTCTCTTGTTTGTACAGGCCCTGTTCTTCGGTTTCGAGGCATAACCTTCGATGCATGCAGCAGAGAACGAGTGCCGCCGCTATCAACTATCTCCTCCGCCTGTGAACATAACGCACCAAGACTCAGCTATCCCCCTGCCGGCCACGTTGGTTGGGGTGTGACGTCACCATCTGCTGCAACTATAAAAGAAGAGCTTCACCGTTTCGCCTTCACTGGGCACGGTGGACCGCGCAAGAACCTGGCTCTGAACATGCCACCTCTCTTGTTTGTACAGGCCCTGTTCTTCGATTTCGCCGGCATAAACTTCGATGCATGCAGCAGGGAACGAGTGCCGCCGCTATCAACTATCTCCTCCGCCTGTGAACATGACGCACCAAGACTCAGCTATCATCCTGCCGGCCAAGTTGGTTGGGGTGTGACGTCACCATCTGCTGCAACTATAAAAGAAGAGCTTCACCGTTTCGCCTTCACTGGGCACGGTGGACCGTGCAAGAACCTGGCTCTGAACATGCCACCTCTCTTGTTTGTACAGGCCCTGTTCTTCGGTTTCGCCCGCATAAGCTTCGATGCATGCAGCAGAGAACCAGTGCCGCCGGTATCAACTATCTCCTCCGCCTGTGAACATGACACACCAAGACTCAGCTATCCCCCTGCCGGCCATGTTGGTTGGGGTGTGACGTCACCATCTGCTGCAACTATAAAAGAAGAGCTTCACCGCTTCGCCTTCACTGCGCACGGCGGACCGCGCAAGGACCTGGCTCTGAACATGCCATCTCTCTTGTTTGTACAGGTTGGTTGCTATTCTTGCCGTAGTGGCGATCCGATGTTATTGGTCCTACCGTACCCAAAGCGTTGTGTTTCCATGGCGTGTGAGTGCTTTTTTGTATGCAAACTTCTTCTGAGTGGAGACATAGAAACCAATCCGGGTCCCAACGTTCAAGAATGTTCGATAAAATCATAGAAACGCAAAACCAAATCCAAAAGGAACTGTGCGATCTAAAAAATTTCCAAATTAAACTGGACATATCCCTTAACTCTCTGTCTGCCAGACTCGAGCGTGTTGAACAGAGTGTCGCCAATTTCACAATCAGTATAGACCAGATAGCGCCTATCGAACAGCACGTGAAATCCATCCACCAGTCATTTGACATGCAACATGCAACAGAGGAAGGTTACTGATATCGAAGACCGTAGCCGTCGCTCCAATCTGATTGTGCATGGAATTCCTGAAGACAAAAATGAAAATGAAAAAAGCCTCAAAGATAAAGTTTTCATCGATATATTTCAGGAAATGTTGGGTGGTGCAAACATCCTCTGTGGCTCGTATTCACAGGCTTGGAAAAAAGAGCGATAAAGATCGCCCGGTAATTCTTTATTTCCATGACTATGTAGAGAAGCAAAATGTATTTGCAAAAGTGAGCAAATTAAAAGGGTCAACATTTTTCATGACGAATGGCTATTCTAAAGAAACCATAAGAAAGCGTAAGCTACTATGGAAATCTACCAAAACAGAGCGAAAAAAATGGTCGCAGAGTAAAGCTCGTAAATGACAAACTGACAGTTGATAATAAGACTTACATATGGAATGATGCTACAAGCGAACGGATTCAGCTTTATTCACGTCCTCCACCGGGCACTGAGGCCTCAGACTGACGCATTACCTCGGAATGTGACAGTCCTTCTCAGTTCATCATTTTAAATACGAATGCCCAGAGCATAGTTAATAAAAGTGAAGCACTTGAAATAGCTTTACTTACGCACAGTCCGCAAGTAGCCGTCATAACTCAGGCTTGGTTACACCATGATATTTGTGATGGCTGCATCTTTCCTCCTTCATACTCGGTTTTCAGACGTGATCGAGGCTCACGTGGGGGAGGCATCGCAGTACTACTTAAACGGAACATTGTGGCTACACTTCTAGACCAGATTGAAAACCATGAAAGCCTGTTTCTAAAGATAACCTATCATGACCACACTTTTATTCTAGGCGCATTATATAGGCCTCCAAATTCTGATACTGGTTATCTGCGCAAGCTGCACGACCATCTGCATTCGTTTGGAAAGAAAAACATAATCCTTGCAGGTGACTTCAATATCCCTGGCATTGATTGGTGCAATGAAAATTTTGGATCCACACATGACTCGGACGTTCTTTATGATATAATGTTTGCCCATAATCTGAAACAGGTCGTCATGGAACGAACTAGGGTACGCGGGTCTTCCAGCTCTATTCTAGACCTCGTGTTCATAAATAATTCTTTTTCTAATTCCTCCACCACAGTGCACGAAGGAATATCTGACCATAAGATAGTTGTATCTTTCCCTCTGTCGAAAAGTCGTCAAAAGAACGCAATCAAGCACAAAATCATAAAAGACTATTCAAATACAAGGGATGTGTCAACGCTCGATTACTTAGAACTAGCGTTCGAAAAGTTCTTAGCAAAGCATGTTGCAGAATTGTGGGCAAAATTTAAGGAACACTGTCAGCACTGCATTGTCAATTTTATCCCAGACAAAACGATACGCTTGAAGAAGATAAATCCTTGGATCAGCCGACATATTATCCATTTAAAAAAAAATCAAGCGCCTAAAAAGAAATGTCTCCAAAATCTGGTACCTTAAAAACACTGAAGCAAGAATTATCTGCTAGCATGTGGTCTGCCAGGCAGCGTTACTTTACTGAAACCCTCCCACAGTTCATAAAAAAAAAAATCCAAGCAAACTTTGGAACCACATCCGGGATCGCAGGGAGCCTATCCAGCAAATAGTTGTGCATGGCAATGTCATCACATTTCCAAAAGAAATGGCAGCACATTTTAATTCTTATTTCCATTCTGTGTTTTCCACTAACTGTCATGAAAATGTTAATGTGAACAAAATATGCGATTCTTCAAGCGAAAATATTGCGTTGTTCCCTTATGAGGAGGTTGTGGAGATGCTCCTTAGACTCGATCCTAAGAGTTCTTCTGGCCCTGATGATATACCCAATCAATTTTTAAGGCGTTATGCAGAATCTCTAGCTCATTTCCTTGTAAAAATATTTCATGAATCATTGTTGCCTGTTTCATTACCCCCTGACTGGCTCACGGCCAGAGTTGTACCTATTCACAAAAACGAAGACCACTCATTGGTGGAGAACTACCGTCCAATCTCGTTAACTTCCAATTTCTGCAAACTCATTGAGCATGTAATAGCGAATCATATAACAGAGATTCTAAATTCAAATTCAGCTCTTAGTTCATTCCAGCATAGCTTCAGAAAGAAATTTCCAACTGTCACGCAATTAATTACAGCCATTCACACCTTTATTGAAATACTAGATAAATCCGGACAAGTTGAAGTCATATACCTCGATTTCAGCAAGGCTTTTGATAAGGTTCCGCATAATAAACTACTTTTGAAGCTTAATACAATTGGAGTGCCTGCACCTGTCATTAATTGGATTTCTGCTTACTTAAAACATAGAGCACAGTATGTGGAGATTGACGGATTCTGTTCCCCCCCCCCCCCCCCCCCCCATTTGATGTTACCTCCGGTGTTCCGCAAGGGAGTGTGTTGGGTCCTTTATTGTTTTTGATTTATATAAATGATTTGGTCTCTTTTATTGATGAAAATGTTAAAATTGATCTTTTTGCTGATGATTGTATGCTATTTAAAGAAATTAGCTCCGGTTCAGATCAAGCCCTGCTTAATACAGCTTTAAATGATGTTGCGTGTTGGTGTAACCAATGGGAAATGTCACTGAACCTTGAGAAAACCGTATTTATGCGTATTACGAGAAAGAAGATGCCTCTGGACTTTGTCTACACCCTTAAAAATATACATGTGACTGTAGTAAATAAATACAAGTATTTAGGCGTAATAATTAATGACCAGCTAACATGGAGTGATCAAATTTCCCATATAACTTCATCTGCAATGAAAAATCTGGGTTTTTTAAGACACACGTTGAAAGGTGCTCCAAGTAACGTAAAAAAAATTTGCTTATGAATCTATTATTCGGCCAAAACTCGAGTACGCTGCCGTGGTGTGGGACCCTCACACGAAAAAAGACATCGCGCGGGTAGAAAAAGTTCAAAGGCGGGCCGTACGCTTCATCTATAACAAATACCGAAATTCTGATTCTCCATCCTTCCTTGTGGAAACGAACAAAATAAAACAGCTCTGTACCCGACGAAAGTTGGCAAGATTAGAATTTTTACACTCCTTAATTCATGGAAAGCTCGGAATATCGGCAAAACTTTATGTCACACCATCCCTCACTCGAAAAACAAGACACACTCACAATTATAGCTTAACTCCCCATTTCGCCAGAACCAACATTCACAAATTTTTTTTTCCGCGAACAATCGGGGACTGGAATGTACTGCCTGGGGAGGTTTTCACTTGTGAAAAATTCAGGGAAGCTATTGGCAGCGTTTTTGCCACTGAGAGAGTTTTTGTCTGGTTGTTTGCAATGTTTTTGACCTCTGAGAGAGTTATTGTCTGTTTTTTTTTCTTTCTTTCTTTTTTTTTTATGGCGACAAAATCAAAATGGCTAGCTGTACCCATTCATGCTTCCAGGTTATTTGTAGAAGTGTATCTGTACATGACACGCAAAAATTTCTCCTTTTCTTTGTTATTTCTTCTTTACACTGATTTTGCGCATCCTGCTTGGACCAAAGGGGTCTGCAGTATCATGTAAATAAATAAATAAACATGTGACACGGCCATCAAATTTTTGATTAGCAAACTGAGCTTTATGCACGAGAAAAACTCCGAACTTTTGTGAATAAATAGGTCCCTCCAATGCGCTTCGTGCAGTGCAGCTTTCGACAACACTGCCATGATTAACGAAAAATAAACGCCACCGACCAAAAGAAGAAAGATGGAATGACGTTTCTTCTTCTTTTGGTCGGTGTCGTTTATTTTTCGTCATGTCCCATCCCGACCAGACGGGCTTCCGTCAGACTCTTGACTTCAAATGCCATGATTAACGATTGCTCACTTTTCACAAAGCACTGCATTCTTGCACTGCACACAAAGAACGCACCGCATCGGTCTTGTCCCCCATAATGCAACGCCACAACTCCGAGGCTTAAGTGCGTCCACTGGCACACGCAGTTGTGGGACGTTGCCAGGTTCGTCCCGACAATAAATAGCTTCTCTCACGCGGTGCATATGAAGAGAAGAAAGTAGGTTCTTAAAGATGTCGCACCAGACCGCCTGGCGCCGAAAAACGCTTCTTTGATTTCTGATTTCTGACTTTTATTAAAAGAAAGACCACGCGAACAGGTAGTTTGGTAAGAAAAGTAAATGTATGGATGTGAAAGATGGGGCAGAAGCGAAGTCACAAAATGCAACTCCGAAGGGGAATCATGCTGGGGCACAGCTAAGTATGGGCTCACAATTAACGGGAGGAGTGATTAGACAGTGTTTGTAAGGCCAGCCATAGCAGTAAAACGTCTGCACTCAACACGAAATTAAAGACCTGTCAGCGCGAGTCAGCAAAGCTGCGAACTACATTTCCCGCGTTGAGTGAATAAGCCCGTGAGTGCACTGCTGTAGTCTGAAGGAAGGAAATATTTCGCAGATGCAGCGCAGAAAATGTCTGCCTTAAATCCCCAATCATGGCGTTTGTCTGGCATGATTTCAGTCTCCTTAAACATCACATAAAATTATAAGGAAACTGCGGAGTATTGAGATAGTATGATGAATATGTTCATGGCAATATGTTTCTAGAACTAGCTCCAATTCACCCCTGCAAGAGTGACCCAAGCTTGTCGCATTTAGTCCGGAAGCGCGTAGGGGAAAATAAAACAGCAATGTTTCCCTCTATTTCAACTCAACGTTCATTGCATTCTCGAAGTAGGCAAGCGCTGTGTTGTCGTTCCCTCCTGTGTCTGTGTTTTGAAGTGCGCTGTTTTGCTTTCCAAGATGGCTTACCAACTAGCCCGTTCTTCCACCCTTGCGGTTTAGAAGGGCGACGGAACAGAGCGTCTGCCTCACCTGAGCATTATATAGGTTTTGCATGGGCAGCGGACCTCAGGAGATAGTAATATGCATTGCTTTCGGGAACTCTCAGTTTATATTTTTAATTTTTATTTCTTTTAATATTTATAGGACGAATTTTTTTTTGCTAATATTTAGACCATTTTAGCATTGAAGAATTTGTGGCTTTTTTCTGATGCATAAGCAAACCTGCTTCATACTGTAACGTACTCTAATTATTACTGGCTTTTTCTTTAACTTTAATTTATGTACTGTTTATCAACTTGCTAAAGCAACCTTAGAAATACAATTACTAATGCTGTCAGAAATATTTAAGAGCGTGGAAGTTTTGTTACAGGGCCTTAGGAGAAAATCGAAAATGGAACGAGCACGAAAGAAATGTCCAGGCTCGCAATACACATATACAAACTTACCCAGTTGTATAAATTGAACCAAACTTATTTTTTTCGTCCCTTTCGCGGTTCATCTTTTATGTGCGAGGTATAACTAAGTGCAAGTATATTTCATTCTCCTGCAACGCTTTTAACATCTTTCGCAAGCAGAACAAAGTGTGAAATACGCCGCCACTTCACAAAAACAAAACTTCCAGCAAAATACAGGAACAACTGACTACAGAAAGAAAACGAAACGTCGGAGGCCTTTGTTTATTCACTATGTCCAATGTCTTGGTGCTGTTTTGAACATTGTCGGTGGCCTTAAATGAAGTGAGTAATGTGCTTCTGACAAGGAGAGAACATTCTGTGGGCCGACGGCACTTTAGTAAAGATTGAAGCTTGTCGAAATAGCGCAGACTTACAATTTACTCCGCGCATACGCCTAATGCAATTGATTAATGCGTCAAAGCAGTACCTGCACTGCTTGATCAAGCGAAGCCACTGTCTTGTCAAGCTGACGGCTTCTCCACTTCGTTGTTAACTATTTATGACCGATTGCAATTCGCAGTAGACAGCAAGGTACTGTGCACCTGTACAATGGTACCCTCAAAGGTTTTTTTTTAACCTTTGATGGTCATCATCCAATTCCAAGCTATGCGTTCGGACTGTGTCGATTGCTTTTTTTTTCATTCGATTTGTTCAGTTCAGTTCAGTCGTTCAGTTGTGTCCGACTCTTCGTGACCCTATGGACCATGTCACGCCATGCTTTCCGGTCTCCTAACATCACATAACTTCATCTGCAGCGCCTCGAGGATGCCATCTAACCATCGTTCGCTGCCTACCCCTTCTCCGATTCGATTTGTACCGTTAAGTAAAAAAGCTAGACGAAGGTAACGAAAGGAGGCTGAAAAGCAGAGCGACAGCGCTCTTTATCACGTCTAACGAACATGGCGCTCTGAGCTGTTTGGCCATAATCAGGATTTCTGAAACATTTACTTACTCTTATTTCAGAAACTATGAAAGAAACTTTGTCTGGTCTATGCAGGTGAGTTTTAAATAAAGGCGAATATTATGCATGTGTTATGTTTTGGGGGCTAGACGATTATTTAACAGAATTAACTAAATTATTGAATTATTTATTCCAAGTAACAATGATATTGTCACGTGGTGATGACAAGGTCGATGACACAAATGAAGAGACTGTGAGTACACTGAAGACACTCTTTATTGGGCTGGCGTGCGCCCGCAAAAGAACTAAGCGATTCAGCAGTGGCGACACCAACAATCCTGCTCGGCTGTCGTCGAACAAAGCATGCCCGTTGCACCCGTCAACGCTGAATTTAAAGGCTGCGAAGAAACGTCGAGAAAAAGCCGCAAACGATGACTAGCACAACCTGGGACCCTGCAGTAACACACGCAAGTGGTCAGAATCCTCGACACAAATCTCGGCGTATCTTGCGCGACAACAGGCATGAAAACCAACGCACATAATCGACACGCGCGCTAGCTTCACAGTAAGGCCGCGTGCCAGCGGATGTCTAAAAAAAAAAAAAAAACAAAGATTCGAATAATTCGCGGCAATATATTGTGAACTTGAAGGCCGTCAACATTCGATGTGGGATTTTTTTTTTTTTTTTGCGTTTGCTTGTCGGCAGGGTGGTTATAAATATGGAATATAAAAAAATGCGCAATTGAAAGCTCGTTCACCAGGCTTTCTCGCATGTTATAACGTTGTTACGCTCGATGAAGTTTCCAGAACCACTCTAAATTCTCCTACATCATCACCAAGACGGTGTCTGTAGTGGATGCTGAAGCGCTGTGATAAACGCAATTCTTTTATTGTGCAGTGCTCGAAAGCAATGTTAAATAAGGTTTAAAACGCGTATTTCGGAATTTCGACATTTCGAATCCTACTGCCTATTAAGAAAATTTTTAAAGGAGCTCCGATTTGTCGGCCTTAAATTCCGCAAAATTGGAATTCCCATTAAAGTCAGAAGATGAAAAGTTGATTAGGTGTTTTATTTATTAATCATCTAGGTATCAAGCTCTATCTTGTATAGATGTCAGCCATGCTGTAAAACCCAGTTTCACAGAAAGTACAGGCCTATCTATTGTTGTGTTTAAGAACAATTTGATAAATGGTTTATAAGATCGTCCTGTATATGCGAGAACAGGTGAGATGCATTGTAGTGAAGTCTGGCAAGCTGATGCCGGCATTTCAACTAAACAAAAGCGGCCCGACCTCAGGAGAAAATATTCGGCAACTTCGCTCAATCCTTCCATTTTAGGCGAACGTCACCTGAGGCTCCTCAGCCCACTCTTGCAGAGGTCACTGAAGGCTTCATGCGACTTCACATTGTGAGGCCGAGATCGGAGCACTACTTCTGAAAAACAAGAAGCAATGAGTTATTTAAATAAACGGTCATTTAAAAGCCACCTGAAGATAATTATATGAAACAGGCAAGCCACAACGGTGATGGAACCATTGCAATGAGTTATTTCCGCAGTGTTCGTGCAATCAATAAAAGTGATATTAAACATATGAAATCCGACAGCTCGGATAATTTCGCCGTTTGCATTCGTTCGAAGGCTTCTTGCATACTTTAGCTAGTCGTATACTGCTTAATATTATAGCAAGAAACATCAGCTTGGCCAAAAGCATGAAAATTCAGACTCCTCGCCCAAATTTGATTTGAATGGAAAAATATACTCATCCCTATCCGCGATCACTACCATATTTATAAGTACGGCCAAATCTTCTACGCAGTTATCAATTTGGCCGGTTGCCAAATAAACAATTTTCTTTTAGTTAACACAATCCTGCGAATAAACAGAATAATCTAGAAGCAAAACGGAAAAACCTTTTAGCAGGATTTCTCGTCAGCCTTGTTGATCATCGGCTCAAGGAGCCATGTAGAATTCACATAAAACGCGACATAAAAGAATGGCACGTAAACCGTACCAGCAGATCATTCTATAGCAAGGCGGTGGTGATGTCTGGAGAAAATATGAAGTGATGTGAGCTATCTCTCTGATTACCCGGTTCCCGACACCAGATTTGAAGAACGGTGTATTTAGGCCCTCGAGCAATAAGCTGAATGACAGTTGCACAACTCCCATGAACACCGCAGGGAAACGTACTCCTGTCCTCGGCCTGTATGGACACTACGGTGGAGTGCCGAAAACAAAGAGCGAGCGGCAGCATCCGGTCGTCGAAACAGTAGTCACTACGAATCACTGCAAGCATACCAAAGCGCACTCGCACTCGTGTTTGGAAGGTGTAGGTGTACTTTTCAGAGCAGACTGTAAGGCTTAGAATAGTGCTTTGTTAGGCTAGTGGGTGATTCATTGATATGCATTAAGTTGGTGATCCATTGAGAGAGGGAGGAAGACGAGCAGCGCTGTGTTCATCTTCCTCCCTCTGTCTATGTCTGTCTGCGGTACTACTATACGTCTTAACACTGTAAGAAGTTTTGAAAGATCCTAGAGTTTCATCTATCCTTTAACCAAGTCAAGAGCGTTGGGCATCGATCGGCGCCGAGTTACCGCTTCAACCTTGGCTCGATTTGGCGCTGGTAACCTTGGAAAATAGGCCAGTCTGGCTTCTCCTGTCTGTCACGGCTGCGGTCTGTGTCTAGCGAGAACGGCTTCCTCTACGTCATGCAGCCTCTTTTTGATAAGCCACTGATAGATTCGCTTGACACCACGCTGGCAGTCTCAGTCGTATTCGCCAGATAGCATACGTAATTACTTATGTACCTATCGGACGACCATGTGTGTTGGGTGTACTCTGCACGCTCCCGGAAGAGCCTTCTGCCCTTCCAATCGACTCACTCTAAGATTGTTAAGCGCGGGATAGTGAAAACCTGCATGAAAGCAGCCTTGCATAGGTCATGCATACACAAAACGAAGAGCTTTGACGCACAGATCAATAGGCTGACCACTGCAGGCTACCCGACTAAGATCCTTTCAAGCGTAGCAGAGTCAATACTATCAAAAAGCAGGACTCAGAAGGTTTCACGTGATTCAAATAATAAGAACATAGTGCGCATACTGTATGTGCATAAAGGTTCGCACAACCTGAAAACGATTGTCAGCAAAGCAGGCATGAAGCATCTTTTTTCGTCCAGGAATAATTTAGGAGGATCAAGAAATTAGAAAGAAGGCATGTGAAAAGAAACCCCAAAAGAAATTTTTGAACTGTTGTGTTGTTTACAAGATTCCGCTCTCACGCGGCCGATTTTACACCGGGGAAACTGGACGGTGCGTTAATGATAGACTACGCGAACACGCCGAAGCCATAGAAAACCAGTCACGCCGAAATAACACAGCCATCCATTCCACCGATTGCAAGGACGGCGAGGCGTCCCTTTGAGGGTCGAATTGTTTTTGAAAAAAAACTACCTAGATGGTCAAATTACTTTAATGCGGATTTTGAAAGTTCAATATGATTAAATTCAAGGAAAAGTTCTAGAAAAATATTAGGAACCGTATTTTGGAGTAAACTTTGCTCCACACTGCAAACTCGGGAACCCCAGGAAACCACAAGGAGAGCAGGAATACCTGGTGAGCATCGATGATAAACAAACTAACAGCAGTCCCAAAAAAGATGGAAATCGGTTTCTGTAGCTCCTGCATCGGTAGTGGCGATAAAGCTAAAAATAAAGTTTTGCGCGCCTCCATTGCGACCATGGGGGGGTAACCGAAACCATGCAAGGGCCTAGCCGCAGACCGGGCCACTGCTGCAGCTAGGAATCAGTTCCTTTTATCCCCTGCACGGAAGCGCCCATGAAGATAGAAATCAAGTTTCGCGCTTACGTTGCGATTACGTCGCGAAACCGAAACCGCGATAGGGCGGCGAAGTTGCCACAGACCGGGCGACACGCTGCAGCGAAGAAGTCTTCAAACTGTAGCTTTTGATTCCCTTCGATGAGCTTGGCTTCCAGTATGTCCACCGTAGTTTCAAAAGTAAGCTGAAATCGAACAATAATCATAGACAGCAATGTACCAACTTTTGAATCCTTGGTTCTCTACTAGAAATATTTATTCATTACTCTCAGCAGAACATGCACCTCCCTGCTATCACCTATTGGCCATGTTTAGAACAAGTCTCCATTTAGCAAACAAAATTTGATAATTTTGTACCTTTATTTTTTGTACTTCATAAATTTTGTTTCTTGTTATTTGTTATTAAATTTTGTACATGGATACTTAGCACCAGAAATTCCATTAGCTTTCCATTCTGTGCAATTTGACATTATGAGCAATATTTCGAATTTGAATAATTAAATCGGTTATTTCATCGATTACACACTAAATTTTCTTCATTAGCATAATGAAGCATTTTCCTTTCATTGCAAGCATATTCAACAACTTTGATCCCTCTTTTTTAAAGGTTTCATTTCTTCAGCTATAACAAATATTGATCAATTAAACACACTAAATGTTTTCGTTTAGCATCATTAAGTATTGACTTCTCATTATGAACATTTTGACAACTTGACAGCTTTGAATACCTCTTTTTCAATTATTTTATTAATCAATTAGACAGTACAAATATTCATGATTACCATCACCAATCATCGCCTTTTCATTTTGGGAATTTCGACAGAATTGAACAACTCCTTTCAATTTGAGAACTTTTTAATTTCCTTAATTATTCCATTATAATTATTTCATTAAATCGCCATTGCATATCACACAACAATCAATCGTTACTCAATAAAACGATAAATTACTACGATATATCTATTTTTTCAACGCAGCCCCCGGTTATTTCCGACAAGCGTTGCCGACAACTACAACGCCGATGGCGTTTCGGCCGATCAAGTTGATTGAGCTGTCGCTCAAAAATTACCTCGCCTGGTAAAGTTCCATGCGCCGCAGGTTGAGTGTCGTCATAAAATACACCAATCAGAGGGCAATGTTGCATTGGTCCACACTCCACGGTGCGTTTGAAGCCACGTGCATGTGTGTCATTCAGTGCAGTGACCACCTTTGTTGCCCACTTATATCTCCTGCCAAACTTGACCAATACATTCTTTGAAGAATGATGTTAGAATGACAGACTGTCACGAGATATAAAACAGCTGTGAAAATGTACGTAACCACAACCACATGCACGCAAGTAATATCACTTATCGACTAATATCAGGAGTTACCAAGGAATGACGCTTTGTATTTGAGTGGTATATAAATGACCAATTCAAAAATAGACTAAGATCCCAACGGGGTACAATTTTAATCCTAAAGACCCAAAAGTAAATTAATCAGAGTAAAATGAGCCTAACAGCATAGGTAATGTGTCTGCACAATTCGGTGTTCTTTTTATCTTATATGGATAAACACAGCAGCGCGACACAGGCTATGAGGGATGCCTTTGTGGGCATCGCGGTAAATTTGTACCATGAGGTGTTCTTTGACTTTGCGCAGCACATGGGAGACACGATTTTTGCCTCCATCGAAAAGCGGCCGCCGCGACCAGGATAGAAGCTGCGTACTTGCATCCGGCAGCTTTTAGTTCATTGCTTACAGCACAGACTGCGCTTTCTGTAGGCTGCTGCTTTTGCGAAAAGTTTGTAACCATGAGCAAAAATCAAAGACCGACTTGCATCCCACAGCATATCGTAAATGTGTGCGAGAAGTCTTGGTTTGCGCGAGTTAGGGAAACGATACCATCTGTTTGTGACGAGCCATCGCGATTTCAAACAAAGCGCAACGTTTTCAAGCAGTCAGCACTTACCTAGGCACTATAGGCCGGCTGCAGGGTGTCGTGGAGGCACAAACCTTGCTTGTTCTTCATTCGCTTCTGACATCAATTATCCGCTGTCTCCTGGACCATAGGAACTAGGTGTCGAAGTCGCAATAGTCCATTTTAACGGAGCCTCGAAATCGGTGAGCTTTCGTCTGATTTATGTGCTACAAGAAAGGGAGAGCACTGAGGAGCGAAACAAAACGAAGTCGCGTGGTTGATAAGATGCCCTTATTCGTGGCCATGGGGAACGTGCCCATAGCCTATCGTGATGAAGCGCTTCACGCCGCTTTCGTTGTCACGCGCTGGTCGCCCTCCTGCTGATGCGTATACTGCGTGTGAACGGTCGAGTTTCGTTCGCTATCTTGCAATCTTCGCGAAGCTCGGGCTCGGCGTCATGGAACAAAGCGCACGGTCATGTCTACCTGATAGTGGCAGGTATGCTGAATGTTTAGTGTGCTTAGGGAGGTTGAACTTTATGTGGCAAGCGACGTGACGAGCTTTTTCGAAGCGGAGGCTCACTCACGTACGATAGGTAAGGTGACTGGCACGCACGTGCTTGTAGAATGAATCACAGGGTTGCAAAAACTTGTTACCAAGCGTTCGTTCGCGCAGCGTGCTGAGCAGTAACTTGTGGAATAGATAAATTCAATGTTCTCGCCGGTGTTTTGCAGCAAATAATTTTATTTGGTTTTGCTTATCAGTGTTAGCAATAAAGCAACTTGGCCTGTAAAATGGAGGGTTTCATTTCCACCCACGCACGCGGCGGCTTTCTTTAGCCTCCATCGATGTTAAGAAAGATCGCCGCAGCGGCGAATGTGATATTGAGGGCGTCGTACACAACTCTCGGAGGGGCTCAACCAAAGTACGAATTAATGTTCGAACCCAACCGTGCCAGCCGCGTTTGCATATAGAGGCGAAACGTAAAGGGCGCCGGTGGGCTGCGCCGTTGTCTCCGCAATTAGCTCTGGCAGCGGGCTCGCAGCTGACCGCAGATGCCATGGCTCTACAGTGTCTGCGCGCATATTACACCGAACTCAGGCGATGAAATGAGCGGCGCCCATGCAATGCTGCGGCCCTTAATTATTTTATTTCGTTAGTATAACAGACCTTATATCCAGAATCTTTCCGCAGAACGTGTCATCAGAGAGTTTGCCCGAACCCTAAAATTACGGCCGCATGGACACCCAAAATTTGACCCCGTCCGAATTTAACCAAAATAGTGTTCAACCTACACCTAATATTCGACATTCAATGTGACCTTCAAATTTGGGTGGCCGACCGCCAAACACCTTTTCTCTAGTGCATGAAATTATGTGAACGAATATTTTGTCCCTCAATTCTCTTTGGATTATGTATATTTACTTGGTCTTCTTCAACATTGAATCATCACAGCATTGCGGGTCGTCTGGCAGTAATATTGGAAGACGAAAACGTTTTTTTAAATTCAGCACTCGAAGCGGCTTCTCCAAAAGCAGAGTTCCTTTTCCGGTTGTGAAGAGCGGGAAAAAATAAAAAGAAAATTTATGTAATAAACATCTGCAGCCCCAGAATATACGAGACACATACGAAATCAGTGTACAGAATTAAAATTGTTCCAATAATCAAGATAAAAAGAAAGAATCCAAATCAAGCCTAATATTTTCATCTTCTTTGCTATAGCCCTCGTCAGTGCCAAATATTACGCAAATGTCTTTGCTCTAAATTTCAAGCCAAAAATAAAAAATCTCAAACTTGGAATCAAATGTATGCAGTGCGCTGTGTAATGGTAAACCCATTTTGTCCTCTACTGTAGCCACCCAGACAAAAAACATCTGGTTTCAAATGGACAATTCCCAATTGTGTTTGCTCCTTTTGTTGCACCAGTGGACATGATCCATATTCCAAATGGTGCCAACTGCTCTGAGGGAAAAACACAAGTGGAAATTTTCCAGTGGAATGAACTGTTTCTTTTTCGACATTGCCGGGTTTATCTGGAACGCCATAGTGTTTCTTTCGAACACGTTGCAGGTAAGTGCAACATGCTGAAGTTGGAAAAACGACTGTTCCATTTAAATAGAATACGTTCCAGTTAAAATGCGCTCGTTCCAGTTAAAAAGAGGCCCAGAGACGCGACATAAGCGTAGCGTAAAGCAACCTGTAAGCGTCTGGTTCCAGATAAATTATCTGCAAAAAGTGATTTATGTGGAACTTATGTGGAACCGGCGACGTTTATGTGGAACCAAAATTAGGAGTGTACCTATGTAATCCCCCCTCGTCGCACAATACTCCGTCCTTAGAGCCTGTGAGGTGATATGAATAAATAAATAAGGCTTGCGAATTTGCTCTCCGTAATTGCCGAAATCTCAGACCCTAACCCCGCGTACTCGCACTAGGTCTACTCGCCGCGGAACTTGACGTGCCGTTCGGCGCCGACTGACATTTCTGGCCTAGGTAATTGCTGATGAGAAGTGGGGACATATAAAGCGCAGCTGCTTGTTTTCCTTTTTGCAACAAGGTACAGCATGCGCAGGTGTTCAGGCCATTAATTCACCGGGTGTCAAGTTCTCGCTCGGCCTCCGAACCAACCAAAACAGACCGGGCGACCGTCCGCTGATCAGCTCCGTCTGCGTCGCGAGGTCGAAATCTCACACTACGACGATAGGCGACCATTGGTCGGGCTAGCGTTGTCACCGGCCTAATGCGACAGATCAGTGCATCTATAAGCTAAGGAATTAACCACGCAGCCCACCAACTTGACTGTGCTTTAAGCAGAAGGAAATATACTTTACTCTTGATCGTTTTTGTGCAGTATAATGTCCATCAAGCACTTCAATATGGGGACGACCACTACATCAATCGTCCACGAAAGAAAAGCAAACGTGCTGTTTGATATTGCAGCCTTCATTGCAGACGACGTATTGCTGTCTATGCTCTTGTGACGCCACACGCGTATCTCAAAATGGCGGTAGCTCCCGGGGGAAGGAGTTCCCGATTTTGATTAGTATCGCGGTTTAAGTAATATGCGCCACGCGCTATGCACTAAAACTTCGCGAGTAGAATCGGAGTTTTGTATATTATTCGGAGAAGTATAAAACGGCAATACATTGAACGACTCTGTCAACGCCCCTTTAACAGATGAGTGATGTAGCGAATAGCAAAATGCATAGAAAATGCATGTATAGCCTTATTTTACCGACGTGCATTTGTCGCTGTTCCTGTCGCTGCACCTGGCCGTGTCGCTAGATAGCATTTGGATGCAGTTTTCCCCACCTTCGCCATCGGCTGCCTGTTGTATACAACTTTCGGTCACGACTTATATAAACAAGACTGCCCAAGATGACCCGCGGACCAGAGAAATAAACGATATTCCGTCTTACTCTTAAAGAGGACATTAAAGGGCCACTGACCACGGTATGGTAAATGTAACGTTAAGAGATAGGAAGCGGGCAAACTGAAACAGAGAAATAAGTCGAGTTAATGACACTGTAGTGGAAATCAATAAGAAGAGACGGGCATGATTAGGGCATAATTACGGCATGTAGTGCGAAAAGAGGATAACCGATGGTTGCCAAAAGTTACAAATGAGATTTCGAGGGAAGGAAAGCGTAGGAGGGGGCGGCTAACTCATATTGCCGCAGGGACATGGTACTTTTTGTTTTCATTTTTTTAGTAGACAGTTAGAAATGGCGAAGAGAATACTGGGAATGGATGAAGAAATAAATGGAAATAAACGGCACAAACAAAAAAATGTATGGCCGCTTTGGTTTAAGATAAATCGACAAATCAGAGTGTCAGGCGGGGGTGTGAGAGGGAAGAGGGGGCTTTTTGCAATGCATGTAAGCAGAACAAAAGTGATAACAAGTAAACACTTGCTTGCACTGGTATGCACACGCAACGAATCTTTGGACTGTTACACAATGGAAAACTAAACGTCATAAAAGATCGCGAGGATGAAGCAGGTAGACGAGTGCAAAATATAACGCTGTGCACGGAGGATTCGGGGCAACTGGCGCAGTGGAAGAATTCGAGAGACGGATTTGATGCTCTCCACTCTCTTTCAGTAGTACTGTACAGATTCATGAAAGCTGTCTCGCCCAAGCTATCATTTCAGCATTATTCAGCTGTAACTCAATTCTGCAGTAACAGTCACGCAAATTTCCCCAGTTACAGAAAGCAGTTCACTGTTAGGGCTTTTCTGGTTAGCCAAATAGAAAGATAACCACTAAGATCAAATTAAAAGATCCAAAATTTGATGCCTGGTGTAGTATCAAACGCTGATTCCGTTTAGTGTTCAGCGAGTGCAATATTTACGCCACTTATCATTGCTCATAATGAGCATCTGCTGATTCTTAAAGTTGTATTGTACTATAGAGAGTAAAAACAAAGTTCCTGCACTAGTGAACAGTTCGCGAACTACCGTCGACAGCCATACAAAACTGGCAGCATACGGCACCATAGCTGCATGTCATGCGATATATTGAAATGAAGCCTGGAGTCCGCTGGAGGACTGTAGCTCCGTCGCATCGTAGAAGGGGGCCAGCAGGCTTAAGGGGAACCAGTTTTTTCACTTGGTTTATAAAAGATAGCATTGATATATAATTTCAATTAAGGAATAAGTCCAATACAAAATGACAAATGGGTCAGTAGTACAAATGGGCACGTGACATGTTCAGAGCCGAGCTGCCAGAGAGCAACCGAATGGTGGTCATCGCTCTCTCAGGTTCCGAGTTCGAAGCACCGCTTGGCGCCAGAAAATCGTTCTCTTAGACATCTTCTAAGCATTCAGCAGACACTCGCGGAAGCAAGTCAAAAAGGGCAGCAACACGTCAATAGAACACAGAAGAGCACCATTTCCACCAGTTCTCGCAGAGTAAAGAAAGCTCGCTGACCGCCTCCGACAAATATGGCCGTTTCCATGCGTTTCGGCGGAGTAGTATTCATCCAACCATATCCGTGAGCTTCATTTAGTGGCTCATAACGCTTTGCAATGGCTTGCAAGGGACGGGAGATGTGAAGGCTCTCATTGCCGCGCCATCTCCTCCCCCCTGCCTCCCTTTCCCATCCCCTCCCTCACTATTTATCACTTCTCTCCACTTACCCCTCCCCTGCACAGCCCCGTTGCGGTGGTCCCTAGTCTTTACTAGGAGACAGTTATAGGGCTGTGCCCCCCAATTTCTTCACTTTCCTTACCCCCCCCCCTCCCCCCTATTCAAGAACCTCAAGTCTGTTCGGAAATGGGGGCATCCTCAGCACCGTTCGTCACAGCCGGCTTTGCTTATTGCTTCATGGCAGCGGCAGTTTACTAGGTGAGGCGGCCCGAAGAATACCAGCAAGACATTAGTGAAAACCGTCCCAACCTGGAGTGTCATTGTGTAAGCCCTTAAGGTATCATGCAAGATTCCCAGACGGCGCACAAACAACTGTTATGAAGGACAACAAAACGAGCGCGAGACACGACTCCTGTCCGTGCGTGTAGTGCTTGTGAGGAAACTTCGTGCGCGTAAAGTCTGCGACGATGACTGTGAGACAGTACACTGTATATACCATAACATACAATAACAAGAAAACGTAGCATATATTCAGGAAGATAACGTAACGTAGGCGACCACATAGTAGCTTCGTAGAAGTGGACAGTTACGAGAACTCGCTGTCTTTGAGATAAGCTGGCTTCTTTTATTCCTGTACATTTGCTAACACAGCAATTAGCAAATCGTGGAGCATATGCAGGTCAGCTGGCCGCCATAGTGAAGCGGAAAGACAAACACGAAAGCGGCTCCACGGGAGTAGTTACAGATGGTCTCCATAACTGATAAATGAAAGGCAAACTAACGCGGTCTGTCGGCTTTGAAAAAAAAAGTTATAAAGGGGGATGAAGAGACGTGAAGCGCGAAAACATTTTGGCTTAAGTGTCAGGGCTAGACTGACAGAGTTGTCCTGGGGTAAAATAAAACAGCCGCTTCCTTATCTCCCGGTCCCGTGCTCGCCCTCTTACTCGACAGTGTGCGAAGCGCGATGTTCATTGTTGCGGCGCATGTCAACCCTGTCTTCATGGCTCGTTTGTTCTTTCTTTTATTCAGTGTGAAGGTTGCTCGACACCATCGTATTATAGCTATCGTATTGTGTCCCAGGGTAGTTTGCTCAGCCCTACTTTGTCTAATATAACACTCATCGCCCTCCCAGAGAACCCACCTTCCACCATCCAGATATCAATGAACGCCGATGACATCTGCATTTGGGACTCCCCTGTGACGCGTCTTCAGGTGCATGCAAGACTTCAACGGGCAGCAACCTTAACTACGTCCTATCTTCAAAACCAAGTTATAAGCGGTTCATCGGAAAAGTGCGCGCTAGTGGCATTTGTAGGCAAATCTATAAATACATATCTGGTATGCATCGATAGTCATAACATTTCTTACTACAAAACTCATTGTTTTTTAGGGTTCTGATAGACCGCAATCTATTATAAAGTCCACCTCGCACTCTACTGAAAAAAAGCTAACGTCCGTCGCTAACTTACTCCGATTTCTGGGAGGAAATTCATGGGGCTCGTCGGTATACAGTCGATGCTGCAATTGTACAGAGCACTATGTTTAGGATTCCTGCAGAATAGTAGGTCAGTACTTTCAAACACATGCAAGACTAATTTCTGTGTCCTCCAGGCAGTCCAGAGAGGCCTTTCGAACATATGCCGGGGCCTCACTCGGAGCGCATCAACATTTGGAAGTATTTCTCTCGCCAAAGACCACCCACGTTCGACGTATATTGCTCTAGACTCCTTGCGAATCCATTTACGACAGATTTCAAGGGTTCCACAGCATCACCTTGCGCAGATACCTCTGCAGAAACCACCTTCTGCATTTGAAAAGATAAAATCTACATATCAGTCATCCGTCCCAAAACAGTTCACTCAGGCACCACGACCTCGGCCGCCGCTGTGCTGTCTGCAGCTCCCATGTGTGCGCCTTGCTAAGCCGGGGATATCGAAGAAATTGAATTATCAACGCTAGCCTTCTCGCAACTGATAATGGTCATGCTACACAATGACTATTGGGACCGTACTCACGTCTATACGGATGGCTTGGCTACCCCTACTAGTTCCGCATGAGCTGTCGTCGTTCCTGCGAGACAAGCAAATATTTATCATCTAATTTGCATAACACTACCTCCAATAGAGCACAGCTGGCCGCAGTTCGTGCTGCTGTGAAGTATATCGTGAACAAACTCCTCAAAATGGGCTGTGTTCTGTGATGCCAAACCTGTCTTTAATTTCTTCAATCGGTCTTAAGCGGTGGCGACCATGATCAACTTGTAGCGGAGGTTCGACATCTGCACCACGAGTTAAGACATCGGCAAGACATCAAGAGGGTCAAGAGGGATCTGCATCCCAGGCAGTAGTGAAATGTTTGGCAACGACTTTTTTATTTATTTATTTGCTGACTTAGCTGACGATGCCGCTCGATCGGCTCACGACACAACCAACATTGTCGATATACCACTAAAAAGAGCCGATGCAGCAGGCACCTTCGAATGATCGCCCAAAACGTGACTAGACAATCGTGGTCTACGCCTGGAGGCTGGACACCCCGCTAGCACCACTTTGACCAGGTACTTTAACTGCAGATACCATTTCGCCTCCCCCACCACTGTGATGCTACAATGTTGTGTCATCGATGGCTAGACGTGGTGTTTTAGACTCCTATTCCCATCTCATCAGAATGGCAGACTATACAACGTGTGAGTAGTGCGGTTGTGTTGAAACGACTGCGCACATACTTTGTAACTCCTCAATTTGAGCATGAGCGCGCCTTTCTTGCTGCTACACTCCACCGCTTGTACTTTCAGCCTCTTGCACAAGCTAAGATGCTGGGCAGTTGGACGACACCTTCATCAGAAAGGAAAGCAGTGAAAGAGCTCCTTAAGTTTTTTAATGACTCAGGGTTGAGTTCTAGACTTTAGGTGCACACTATCGACCCCTTTTACTATAGATCCCTGGACATGTGACAGACTCCTTTCCTTAACGCTCTTTCCTTTTCCTCCATTTGTTCCCCTCCCACATGTAGGGTAGCCTACTGGGCATCACGTAGTTGACCTCCCTGTGTTTCTATTCTCTTTCTCTCTTAATATTTTTTCATGGCCGAATAGGTTTCGCCAGTTTCAGAATTAAAGAGTATAACAGACCACGAAAGGGGTACCACATGGTATAAAATGGCTGCCGAATGCCAAAAGTTGTAATATAGAGAGAAGATATTTTGTATCATTGCATGGTCAAGGTCACAACCGAAGATGAAAGCCAGCACGCCCGTTGCAGGGAGCCTTCTTGATTTTTGGTTGGTTGTTTACGTCAAGTGCGACCGCGTATGATTCTGCGATGATATATTTCGAGTTAAAAGTTCGCTCACTGCGTTCAAATAATCTCAATATTTAATTCATTGAGATCAGCAGTCGCATTAATCTTCGTCTTCCTGGGGTCAGTTATATACGAAAGGCATTTCCGCCCTCGTGACCTCTTCTGCCTGCTCATCAACGCAGCCAACTTGGATACTTGTGTTTAAAAGGTCAGTAATGTCGTGTGATCACATGATTTATGAGGTGGAGGTGCGAACCGGCAGCTGCACATTCGCGGTGACGTCAGGGCTCATTTATCTCGTGACAGACTGCAGCGCCGAGGATCAGTCCGCTAACAGTTCCTGCTGTAAAACTGAACTTTGTTGTAATACAAGCGGAGCTTTATATTTTGCAGGCTTTCTGCTGCTTCTCCATTGAACAGCTAATACTTGCACAAAAAGACGACAAAATTTCCAATCCACCAGATGAACCAGCGCTGGAATTCTTTTAACGAGAAAATTAGCGTAAAGGGGCTACTAGGCCAGCAGGACGGATTATGTGAAGCCACTGAAACCAAGCCTCTCAAACATACAACATAGGAATTTCAAGTGTGACGATGTCGTCCATCTTTAACTACGTTCACATTTAGCATTTGACAGTTGACCTTCGACCTTGACAACTCCAAGAACGGACTTTAAAACCACATGTCTTTCTTTGCAGAGAAAGCTACACTAGGCTAGCCAGCGGTGCATTTCGGGTAAGCGTTGCTAGCCACTACTGCACATGCGCCGTAACCCTGGCAACTTATTGCTCTGAGCTACAGAAGAAGGAAATAAGGATGACAGAGAGAAAGAGCAATGAAAAGAAGTAGGTCAAATGGAAGAAGAAGATTTGGAAGACGTCAAGAAGACACGCCGAATCGCCGAATCACATCATACGGTTTGCAGCAAGTTCATCGGCGACGAGATTGTTCTAGTCGGATCTTGTGAACAATTTGTTTAGTAACTTTAGCTACCAAACCGAGCGATCCGCCATCAATGTTTCTGTAGGCCTGCTTTCCCTGGACATAAAAGGGGGTAGAAATGCCTTGGAGCGATAATCAAGGCCCCGTTCTCCTCCACAACATTCTGCGTCGGCATTGGGAGCTAAATATCTGGAACATTCCATTTGACGCTGCTAGTTGGCAGATGATATGGCCGTACTCGGACTGGCCTTCGGATTGAGAAATATCAACACATCGCAAAAGCGGTCTATCTGTCAGGCGCTGCCAACTCGGGGTTTGCCTTTAAGACCTCAGGTTGAGATCAGAATGCAGTCTTCCATGTCCCCTGGATGGGCTGTGTGGCTTGGTTAAATATTGACATGGCAGGTGGTATTTCATATACAGTTGAATCCCGCCACAACGAATACCGCCACAACGAAATTTCCGCGACAACGAATAATTTTTTATTCCCCGCGAGTATCCTATAAGAATTAATGGCCTAAATTTCTCTGCACAACGAACCATTTTTGCAGAGCGTTTCCGCTTCAACGAAATTTTCGCGTTCAAAATCGAAACCGAAACTAGTTTTATTGGCGAGAAGTCCAAGTCAAATCCAAAGCCACATTAAGCATGAAATCACGTGATTGCAGTTCCGCCATTTTGGCTTTGTGTCGTGGTCGCGTTGTTCACTCGCTGCCTTTCTCTTCGACAACGACGAGTTTTCATCCGCAGGACACGATGGCAACGCAAGTGAAAAAACGCAAAACTCTTTCCCTTGAGCAAAAAGCTCAAATAATCGCCCAAGCAGAAAGCGGAAGGAAGAAAGCGGCAATTGCTGAAGACTTCGGAATTCCTGCAAGTTCGCTGTCAACGATTCTAGGCAATAAGGACAGCGTGAGAATGGCACTTGCTTCAGGCACATCCTCGAAGCACAAAAAGGTGACGCGGCCCCTCCATGAAGAGTTGGACAAAGCAGTGCATGCGTGGTTTGTGGAAGCACGAGCCAGCAACGTCCCCCTGTCCGGAAGCATCGTCCAGCAGAAAGCCTTGAACTATGCATGCCTACTTGGCATTGATGATTTTAAAGCCAGCATTGGCTGGCTAAACCGTTTCAAGGCCCGCCATAACATCGTTGGAAAAGTGTTGTGCGGCGAGTCAATGTCAGCAGACGTGGACGGAGCAGCTGCTTGGAAGGCGAGTAACATGGCCGGAATTTTAAGCAACTTCGCGCCTGCAGACATTTACAACGCCGACGAGACCGGGCTATTCTACGAGATGTTGCCGGCTAGGACGCTCGACTTCAAGGGGCAGCGCTGTCACGGCGGCAAACACAGCAAAAAACGCATCACAGTGCTGCTTTGCACAAACATGTATGGCTCGGACAAGCGTCCGCCGTTAGTCATAGGCAAAAGTGCCAAGCCGCGCTGTTTTAAGGGAACTCGTAGCCTACCTGTGCAGTACAAGGCGAACAACAAGTCATGGATGACCCGCGCTATTTTCACCGAGTGGATGATGGCATTCGACCGCGACATGAAGCGGCAGGGCCGTAAAGTTTGCTTGCTTTTGGACAATTGTTCAGCGCATCACTCCGACGAAGTCAAGCTCACTAACACGGAGCTGAGGTTTTTCCCTCCCAATTGCACGTCTGTCTTACAGCCTCTCGATCAGGGCGTGATTCTTAGCCTGAAGCGCGCTTACCACGGGAGGTTAATTCAGCGGCTGCTTTTTAACACTGAAACCGGCCGAGACACGAAGGTGGACTTGTACGTGGCACTGCAGATTATGTCTGCTGCCTGGAGCACACTGGGGCGCTCAGTAATTGTGAACTGTTTCAGGCACGCCGGATTTGCCGAAGGTCGACCCGTACACTCTGCTGGCCTAACACCAGGCGTTACAGACGACGACGAAGAGGCGTCACCGGCTCCGAGGATCGCGGCCGCCTGGAAAACGCTGGGAGAAATAGGAACCGTGCCGCCTAATCTCGAGCTCGACGAATACATCGACGCTGACGCTTGTGTTGTTGTTCACGAAGATGTGAGTGATGAGCAGATCATAAAAGCTGCCCGGAATGATAAGGACTCTTCCGATGAAGAAGACGACGACGTACAGGAAGCGCCGGCTGCGGCAACCGCCGTACAGGTGATGGACGCTTTTGATGTCATCAGGAATTTCGTTGGTGTCCGAGACGACGATGTTGCAATGGGTTTGCTGACCGAGTGCGAAAATCGCGTGACGGCGTTGCTCGCCGTGAAGCGTAAGCAAACCAAGCTTACAGATTTTTGGCATTAAACGCCTTTGCTGCTGCTTGGGCAATTCTTTCTGCGTTTCACGTCAAATTTTTGCGATAACGAAGTTCCGCGAGAACGAATTTTTTTTCGTGCACCGTGAATTTCGTTATAGCGGGATTCAACTTACGGCAGTTCACGACTATTCTAACAAAAGCCATTAGTAAAGTGAACGCATGCGAACTATAATGCACAAAGGGACCTGGAAAACTGGTGAGCACTAGAGACGTTTAGTTAAGGTTTATCGCTTAGCGTTACCGTCTACCGCCACCACGCTAGCGTTAGTACGCATGCGGAGATCACCCTGAGGTCGACACGTGGCGCTGCTTTGCCGTTAAATGACGGCGGACTCTGCACGCAAGGGCTAATTCACCGTGTGCACCGCTTACGGTAAACGGTAATAGTATACAATAGCGGTAAGCGCCAGCGCTCAACTAAAATTGTTTAATATGTTAGCGTCGTACTCGTAAGCCGTAGCTGAAGTCTACCCTCAACTTCTTATAATAATGCGGCCTGGAAATTTAAATGTTCTCAGGTTTACAGACCATGAATTTGGACGGATCGAAACTTGAGAGAATAAACTATTCATGCAGGAATGCATTTAAATGCTACATTTTCAGCTCCTGTTATCAGCCACGGTTCCCATGGTACCCATGTACCGCCATGAGTCGCTGCACTGGTTGAAGCTCAGCTCAAGTGCCAAAATGTTAAACTTTTTGCCATTCGGGAAGCTACAGCAGGTCATTTGATCTCCTAGCCTCAAGGCTGCAGATGATGAAGACAAAGCGCGAACACACAAGGACAGAGCAGAGAAGTAGACGAGACGAGCGCTAACTTGCAACAAACGATTTATTGGATGTGCAGGTCCCAGCGGGAGCACAACACATGCGAAACGCTTTATCAGTTTTCACTTTGTTCTTACAACGTCGCTGGAGAGTGGGAGAGGAGGAGGAAACAAGGCGAGGAAACATTTTACGACATCAGGAATTGCTCTTCTTTTTGTGTGAATCTATCTTTTTGTGTCTTGTGCTGTTTTTGTGCAGTTCTTTTTGCGTGTTATTTTTGTGGCTGCAGATATTTATTACAGATTCTCATCTGCCATCTGCCAGGTCATTGCAGCTCTGGTTGAAGCGTGTTTCCGTGAAAATATTTGTCCCGCAACATTGTAAGTTGTAAAGAGGAAAAGCATTCACTTGCAGCGCCTGAGCGAGTATGCGCCATCAATGTTTTATGAGATGCACATCCAGAAAGATTTGTCTAATAATAACTCCTTACGACCTTAAGGCGATCGTCTTACCCGCAGGCCGCGTCTGTGTACGCCACCAGTTGCGGTCGCATGCTTTTGTAGCATCAACCAAAGCCCTCCGCCCTCTTTTCTCTCCTAGTCCCTATGTTCAAGAGGAATGATGATGATGATGACCTCAGACAAAATGGCACATGCCCACGGTGAGGGATAGGCCAGGGTGCACTGTAGGTTGTAAATATATATGATCAAGTACTGGAGTAATCCGATAAATATGGGTGTTTAACTAGAATTAGGAAAAAAATAAAAATAAAAAATAAAGTAATGAAGTCATACCTAGCATATGAATCTGCCTGTTGAAATTACGCAATCATGAATACAATCGCACACTGGTTTTAAGGCATATCCCTTGACACTTGCCCAGAAGGAGAGGAGAACTGGAATGGTTAGTGGAAGGCCTAATCTCGAAAGGGGTGTCGCTAAGTAAATTTTGCGGGAAGATGCGAACCTCCGGCAGAAGAGGAAAAAATGATCTATGGATTCAATTTATTTGCAAGACTCACAGAGGTTAGAAGCGGATAGCCCTGAACGACATAAATACAGATTTATTTCCGGCAATCTGCAGCACAAGACAGTCATAGACACTTCACATAGCCTTGAACTACACATGCGGCCACGCCAAGGTCATCTGAGATTTTGGTATTCTGGTGCGGAAAGGAGAGCCTCGTGACTGAGGTGATGGAGACGTTGGATATTTTGAAATCGAGCTAAAGTTAAGTAGACGGTATTAGATATGCACGGAACAAGAGGTACACCAAGAGCGGGTGTTGCTAAAAAATCTGCCTTTTCATTAGATGTAATATCACAGTGGCCAGGGATCGAATGAAAACGCAAATATGCAATGTGAGGAGGAATTAAAAAATAAAGAGAATGGCAAAGCAGAGTGTCCCTCGAATTTTCGAGCAATGCCAGCACGGATAGGCTGTCAGAAAGAAAAATCACCTTTGAAATATTACAAGGGATCTTTGTCAAGGCCAACTCAATGGCCAGAAACTCAGCAGCAAAAATTGGCGTATAGTCTGGGACCCGAAATGAATAACTCCAGTCAACAGCCTGAGAGTATGTGCCCATAGCTGCTTTTTCATCCTGCTGGGAGGCATCTGTAAAAATGGCAATATGGCTCGGAATACAGTGTAGATAATCCTCTATAAGAGCGCTTAATACATATTGGCAGACAAATGCTTAGCATTCCCTGGGAGATTGTCATCAAGTGAGATTATAATATCAGGCCGCCGATGATTAACTTGTGCTAAAGAGGTTATTAATACGGACAGTTTCGACAGCAGGGAATTAGTAAACACAACATGAGGGAGATTATACCTAGGCCAAATATTTTCAATGAAGTATGATGGGATCGAAGT
Organism: Amblyomma maculatum; assembly: GCF_055883805.1. Lineage (NCBI taxonomy): Eukaryota > Metazoa > Arthropoda > Arachnida > Ixodida > Ixodidae > Amblyomma > Amblyomma maculatum. The sequence continues at coordinate 118,111,070 of NC_139352.1, read as the reverse complement.
AAATATGGGGTTAGCCAATCCAGGGACAGGCTCCAAAGACCTTAAATATGTTCGCACACTGAGAAGTTGAAACCGCGAATTTAGATTAGTTATTCGAGCTTCCAAGTATAGCGAAGCATTTGCCACTGATTTGGGCAAACCTAAGCAAAGGCGCAGAGCACGTCGCTCCAAAGCGAACCGGGGTTCAAGCTTGTACCTTGGGCACCTAGAAAAGAGAATGGACCCGAATTCAAGTAGTGGTCGTACGTAGGTCTTATAAAGGAAGAGCAGAGTAACCCGACGCATACCATACTTCTTGTTGCTGAATTACCTCGCCGGGGTGTTGCAGTGGTTACGGCGCTCGACTACTGTTCCCAAGGACGCGGGATCGAATCCCGGCCTCGGCGGCAGCTTTTCGATGCAGGCGAAAAGCGAGGCGCCCGTGTGCTGTGCGTTGTCAGTGCACGTTAAAGAACCCCAGGTGGTCGAAATTTCCGGAGTCCTCCACTACGGCGTCTCTCATAGCCTGAGTTGCTTTGAGACGTTAAACCCCACAAACCAAACCAAACCATCTTATCAACCGGCCAAGGGCCAGTTCAACTTTAAGCACAAGACTTCTAATTTCGGGCCTCCAGTCTAACTGTGGGTCGTATAATATTGTAACCCGCGCTAACCGTGTCAGTTCTGGAGGGAGAAGAAGACGAAGTTCTGCGGAGTGCGCGTGGTTCTGGGACGCCGCTGCTTTTGCCTGGTGAAGCGCCTGCTCTCTGCCTCCTGTGCCTCAACCCCGTCCTTTGACCCTGTCCTTCTGGACTGCCGTCCGGGTAGTGATAGAACCCGTGACATTCTGGTGGAGACGCGGGGTAAATGCAGCACAGCCCCTCAAAACCCGCTACTCTGAGTTCGCCCCCAAGTCTCAGCCGCCGCCCCTTCGACGAGGAGGCCGAGATACGTGCCAGCCGGCGACTTCAAGGACTTGCTCCTGAATTTGGTCTGTTGCCGAACTCCGGCTCACCACAACTTACAATGGCCCGGAGTACCACGACCCAATGTCAACAGACGGACTCGTTTCTCGCACCGTCCGTGGTGTACCTGCCAATGGCTCCTCGAGCGGCTACCACGTTCCATGGCGATGCCTCCGAAGATGTGGAGGATTGGCTGGAGCAGTACGAACGTGTGGCCCGCCACAATGGCTGGAATGCCGAAAACTGTCTTCAGAATTTGTATTTCTGCCTGGACAGTACGGCTCGGCACTGGTTCGAAAACCACGAGGCCTCCCTTACATCCTGGGACACCTGTAAGGAAGAGCTGCGACGGACGTTCGCCAATCAGTATCGGCGACAGCGAGCAGAAGACCTTCTGCAAACACGAGTACAACGACCCGACGAAACTGTAACGAGTTTTGTTCAAGACGTCCTACGACTTAGCTCCCGTGCCGACCCCCGTGCCACCGAGGAAAAAAAGGTGCGTGCACTCATGCGGGGCGTCAAGAGTGACATTTTCGGCGGGCTTATTCGTGATCCGCCGACTACAGTGGCACAATTTGTAAATGAGGCGACGAACATCGAGCGAGCCTTGGTTACGCGAGCGGACCATTATCGTCGCCTTGCTGGAGGTCCCAGCGTTTCGAACCTTTCAGCTGCTCGTTTCCCTGTTGGTTCCCTCGACACCGCAAGCCTACGCGAGATCATCCGCGAAGTTGTACGCGAGGAAATACGGCAGCTGCTTCCACCTGCTGATGGTACTGCATCCTGCACCCTCACTGATGCTGTCCGCGAAGAAGTACAGCGTGCCCTTTATCCACAGTGCTCCGTTGCTTCTTCACCTACTCAGCCCCCTACTCAGCCCATTGAGACTTACGCGTCCGTTGCTAGTCGCCCGCCGCCGCAGCAGCCACCACCGCCGCCTGCTCGTCGACAGTACTTGCCTGCACAACCCCGTACCCCTGTGTACGATCTTCGTCCGCAGCAGCAATGGATGAGCAAGGCTGACGTGTGGAGGACAACCGACCAACGCCCACTATGCTTCCACTGCGGAGAAGCAGGCCACGTCTACCGTCGCTGCCCTTACCGCGAGCTTGGTCTTCGCGGTTTCCAGCGGAATGCTCCCCGCCCGGAGTTCGGCGAGCAACCCCGCGACATCGCGGATTATCTGCGCCGTTCACCACCACCCGACCGGTCTTCACGTCGCGACCTTCGCTCGACACCGTCCCGCCGATACGATTCTCCCCTTCGCAGCAATCGACGGCAAAGCCTGTCCCCTCATCGGGAAAACTAAGCCCGGCGACGTCTGGAGGTGACGTTGCCGAACCCGTTCCTGTTAAAGAGCCTCCACGTTTTTCGCCCCGCTCCCCCACGCGACCCGACGATCAACCCGACGACCTTCCCGACGAACTTCGCGCCGAACTTCTCGCCGAACTTCCCGCCGAGCTTCCCGCCGAGCTTTCCGACGAGCTTTCTGACGAACTTCACGACGAACTCCCCGACGGAGCTTCCGACGACCGTCGCGCCACAGTGTACAATAACCTCGATGTTGTGATCGACGGATACGACGTGACGGCACTCGTTGACACTGGTGCAGACTATTCTGTTATGAGTGGGGAGCTATGCCGCCGACTTCACAAGGTAACGACGCAGTGGGATGGCCCCGATATCAGAACCGCTGGAGGCCACCTCGTGAGACCAATCGGCAGATGCACTGCTCGTATTGAGATTAACGGTCTCAGGTGCCCGGTTACCTTTGTTGTACTATCGAAATGTTCCAGAGACATTATTCTCGGAATGGATTTTTTGAGTGATTGCAGCGCTGTAATCGACTTTACCGACCACCGCCTCACGCTTCGTCAACCTCGATATACCTCGGCGCAAACAAAGCCCCAAGTTTGCACGGCACGCGTCTTGGCGGAGCACGTAACCGTACCGCCCCAGTCTAGCGTATTTCTCCCTGTCACGTCCAACCACGTTGCTTCTGGCGAAGTTCTGCTGGAAGGAAGTGCTCAGCTGCTTCTTGAACGGGGTCTTGGTGTTGCTCGAGGTATCGCGCAGCTGGATACTGGCTGCGTACACGTCCTAGTCACCAACTTTTGTGGCACCCCACAGCGCCTTACGAAAGGCACGGCTCTCGGTACCATGGAGAGCATTACCGCCCCTATACAAGTTGTTGCCCTGTCCGAAGGTGCTTTCTCCTCCTCTTCGCAGCAGAACGATGCACCTTTGGGTGTAAGCATTGCACCTAATCTCTCTGTGAGCGAGAGGGCCAAATTGATAGCGCTGCTTGCAGAATTCCGAGACTGCTTCTCTACGTCATCCGGAGTTCGCCAGACGACCATTGCCAAACACAGAATAATTACCGATGACGCTGCTCACCCTGTTCGTCAGTCGCCTTACCGAGTTTCTTTCAAAGAACGTGAAGTTATTCAGAACCAAGTGCAAGAAATGCTGGCCGACGATATAATCCAACCCTCGCACAGCCCATGGGCAGCTCCAGTGGTACTAGTAAAGAAAAAGGATGGTACTCTTCGATTCTGTGTTGACTATCGCCGTCTCAACAACGTCACCAAGAAGGATGTTTATCCCCTTCCTCGCATTGATGACGCACTTGATCATCTACGACATGCCTGTTACTTTTCATCCATAGATCTGAAAAGTGGTTACTGGCAAATCGAAGTGGATGAGCGCGACCGAGAGAAGACTGCTTTTATCACCCCGGATGGTCTATATGAGTTTAAAGTGATGCCGTTCGGCCTCTGTACCGCCCCAGCAACCTTTCAGCGCGTTATGGACACCGTCTTGGCCGGACTGAAGTGGCAAACTTGTCTGGTCTACCTTGACGATGTTGTAATCTTCTCAAGCACGTTCCCCGATCATCTTCTTCGCCTGAGAGCAGTACTGCAAGCTATAAGAAGCGCAGGCCTCACTCTGAAGCCAACAAAGTGCAAGTTTGCCTACGATGAATTAAAATTTCTTGGCCACGTCGTCAGTAGCGCGGGTGTTCGTCCAGATCCCGATAAAACAGCCGCCGTCGCCTCCTTTCCTACACCATCAGACAAGAACGCCGTACGGAGGTTTCTGGGCCTCTGTGCTTACTATAGGCGCTTTGTTCCCAATTTTTCTCATGTCGCTGCACCGCTTACTCATCTCACGAAAGAGAACGTCGCCTTCCAGTGGTCGGATGAACAGCAGCGTGCATTCGACCGCCTTAAACAAAGTTTACAGACCTCCCCTGTACTCGGGCATTTTGACCAGGACGCCGAGACTGAAGTTCATACAGACGCCAGCAACAAGGGCCTCGGAGCCGTGCTCATTCAAAAACAGAACGGGACCGAGCGTGTAATCGCTTACGCAAGTCGAACATTATCGAAGGCGGAGACTAACTACTCGACCACTGAAAAAGAATGCCTCGCGGTAGTTTGGGCGATTAATAAGTTCAGACCCTACTTGTACGGACGCCCATTTCAGGTGGTTACCGACCATCACTCTCTGTGTTGGCTCAGCACTCTGAGAGACCCTTCAGGGCGACTTGCAAGGTGGGCACTTCGGTTGCAAGAATTCGATGCTACAATAGTTTATAAGTCCGGTCGCAGGCACACAGATGCTGACTGCCTCTCCAGAGCCCCTATAGAATCAGTATCTGACGGTCAAGACGACGAGTATGAAGATGCTTTTATAGGTACCATAAGCACGGTCGATATGGCAGCGCGGCAGCGACACGACACTGAACTCCGTGAAGTAATCGCCCATCTGGAAGGTCAAGAAGGCACCATTCCACGCGTCTTCTTGCGCGTTCTGCCCGCATTACGTCTTCGCAACAATGTGCTATACAAAAAGAGCTTCGCAGCGAGTGCGAGGTCTTGGCTACTGGTTATTCCGGCTGACCTGCGTAATGAAATTATGGACGCCTGTCATGACGACCCAACTTCCGGGCATTTGGGATACAGCCGAACACTCGCACGAATTCGTTCCAAGTATTACTGGCCTCAACTTGCTAAGACTGTTCGTCACTATACCAGGACCTGCCGCGAATGTCAAAGACGTAAGACTCCGCCCTTACAACCCGCAGGACATCTTCACCCCATTCCGCCGCCTATGACTCCGTTCCAGCAGGTAGGCATGGACCTGCTCGGACCTTTTCCTACGTCCAACTCGGGACACCGCTGGATTGCTGTTGCTACGGATTACCTCACACGGTATGCCGAATCGCGAGCTTTACCTTCTGCAACAGCGGCTGATGTAGCGAAGTTTTTCGTCGAGTCCATCGTCCTCCGTCACGGTGCTCCCGAAGTCTTGATCACAGATCGCGGTGCCGCGTTCGTATCCCAGCTAATGGCAGAGATCTTGCGTTTAAGCAACACGCACCACCGCAAAACTACCGCATATCACCCCCAAACGAATGGGCTCACAGAGCGCCTTAATAAGACTATGGCCGACATGATATCTATGTATGTGGATGTCGAGCACCGTACATGGGACGATATTCTTCCCTACATAACTTTCGCTTATAACACCGCAACTCAGGAAACAACCGGGTTTTCGCCGTTCCGCCTGGTGCATGGCCGAGAGGTGATTACCATGCTTGACGCCATGCTTCCCCACGAGCCGGAGGCCTACTCTTACGACGATGTCCAACTGGTAACCCAGCACGCAGAAGAAGCCAGACAGTTGGCACGACTACGCATCCAAGACCGCCAGCACGTCGATGCACGCAGGTACAACCTCCGGCATCGTGAAGTTAATTTTGCACCTGGTGATAAAGTGTGGGTGTGGACTCCCGTTCGCCGTCGCGGTCTCAGCGAGAAGCTGCTAAAACGTTACTTTGGCCCATACGAGGTCGTTCGCCGTGTAAGCGACGTGAATTACGAGGTGATTCCGATTGTTCCGAGCACATCTCGTCGGCCCCCTCATCCTGAAGTGGTGCATGTGGTTCGCCTCAAAACTTACTGTGAACGCTAGAACCACGTATTCTGACTCTGAGCTCTGCTCGATTTAACGTTTTAGTAACGCTGGAGCGCGCATCGGGACGATGCGCCTTTCAGGGGGAGGAGTAGTGTAACCCGCGCTAACCGTGTCAGTTCTGGAGGGAGAAGAAGACGAAGTTCTGCGGAGTGCGCGTGGTTCTGGGACGCCGCTGCTTTTGCCTGGTGAAGCGCCTGCTCTCTGCCTCCTGTGCCTCAACCCCGTCCTTTGACCCTGTCCTTCTGGACTGCCGTCCGGGTAGTGATAGAACCCGTGACAATATACCCAAATGTTGAATAGAATAAGCCTGCGGGATTAGGACAAAATCACAAGACAAGAAAATATTAACGGGGGTTGTCTGTGAGAATACTAGGACGGCAGATTTGTTGACATTTAAAGTTAGCCTTAGGCTGTCCAGCCAGACTTCCAGTCATTTAGATAAGTTTGCAACAAACGATGCAGGTTGTGAATATTTGTGGCAGGAGCAAAATAAGCAATATCGTCTGCATGCACATAAACTTTGACGGCCGGGTGAACAGGAATGTAACGCGTTAGTATATTGAATAATAACGGCAAGAGGACTGCTCCTTGGGGTACATGTCTTGACTGGGGCTAAGTGTTGGAATTTAATGCACCCATTGTGCAAAAGAATGATCTATCCTTATAAAATTCCCTAATCCACGCAAGGATGTATAACGGAGGATGTAGACCAGCTAGTTTATGAAGCAAAATGCTGTACTCTACGCTGTCGTACGCCTTGGCAATATATAAAGTAACTAGAGCCGAAACCTCTTTTTGCCTCATGGCAACCCTAATACGACTCTGCAAGTCTACGTCCGCGCTCCAAATCGAGCATCCCTGTCGGAATCCAATCTGAGCATCGTTAAAGCCTTGAAAGGATAGAACATGATCCGTGAGACGAGAGGATAGCAATCGCCCGATTATTGTCGAGATCAAAACCTTTCTCCTGGCCTTTCAGTAGTAAAATTATTTTCGATGTTTTCCAATCTTGTGGGATCCAAGCTTTTTCCAAAGACCAATTCACCATCTCCAATAGGTCCGAAGCAAAGTCTTTCAGTGGTATTTTCATCATGGAAACTGATACTCTGTCAACTCCAGAGGCAGCCGATTGCAGGCAATTAACAACAGACATGACATTATTTCAGATTTAGTTACCTCAGTGAAGTTTATACCAAACTGAAATCGGGCTGAAGAAAAGGTAGTGCAAGCTTGAAAGCGCGCCGCAAGTCCTCGGGCGATTGATTCCAATTGGTCTAATTCATCTTTTGTAGACAAAACAGTGGACTGGGTGGTATGAAAGGGGGGCAAAACGTTTTGTACGTTTCATGTATCTATAGAGAGCTTTCTGGTAGACTGGGTTGACTGGGTTAGACAAAAAGGTGTTCAGATTCGCATTATATTCCTCCTTAGCCTTGGACATTGTTCTTTTAAACAAAGCTGCTAAGAATTTGTAATTCAATTGTTTGAGCACAGATTATGGTCTAGGCGCTTCCATGCGACTTTCCTTTGACGATAGGCTTTTTCACATTCTTCATTCCACCAGCTCGAAGGAGTCTTGTTTTTAATTGCAGACTGAACAATAAACTCTGATCGCCGAGTTGCGTCTAACACTGAAGACAATACTTCAGGACCACGATTCGATTTATCAGAAGAAGCAGCCCAGTCGGAAAAAACTACAGAAAATTTTCTGATGTTACGACAGAATTTCTGTGCGGTTTTTGATGGGAAACCTGTTGTGACAACAGAACATTCTGTCGTAACATCAGAAATTTCTGTAGTTACAACAGAAAACTGCTACAGAACTACAGACAACAGAAATATACTACAGAAAAACTACAGAACTACAGAAAATACTACAGAACTACAGAAAAGTCTGATGGTTACGACAGAACTACAGGATATTTTGTCGTATTTTTGACAAAGTTCTGTAGTTTTTTTCGACTGGGAGAGGACCTGAAGGTCTCTCCTAGACACTTCTTCAATAGTGTAATGTTGACAGATTTACATGATGTACCAGTTCACCTAATCGAACTACATGCAATATTGAAAGTGATAGGGTAGTGGTCACATGACGTACCGAAGTCCATTGTAGACCACGATGATACTCCAATGACATTTGTAGGTAATGTTAAATGAATAGCTGAATGAGAGTTTTCTCTCATAAGTATAGGCGCGACTATTATACCATTGACCATCATTATACCATTGACCATAGTCTTGACAACCAAGACTAAAGTAACTGCCCGCTATAGTCTGTTTTTAAACTCCATGTGACATGATGGAAACTGAAGTCCCCAGCCAAAACAACATTTGAATTTATTCTCAGCAAAGCTTCTAAACATTCTGTCCTACGGACGCCAGTGGGAAAGTAGATATTTGCAAATATGGCCGGGACGCACTGCGGGACAATTAACTCAATGGCAAGTATCTCACAATCAGGCCCAATAAATTCATGAGCTACTTTATCGCGATGAACTAAAGTTGTTGAAATCAACGTTAACAAATCTCCGCCCCTGCCGTGTGGGCGATCCGCTCGAAAAACACGGTGTTTTTTAACTGTGAATGGACAATTAGAAGAGAGCTATGTTTCTTGCTGTAAGATAATATCTGGGGTAATTTTAGGAATAAGGTTCTGCAGGTCGTCGAAAGATGATAAGATAGAGCGACAATTCCACTGTAGTACAGAGATACCCGCCATGATTATTGCTTTAAAAAAGAGGCAGCAAGAGCCTCTTTCAACACATCTGTTTTCTTTGTAATTCCTTGAGTACCTTTCTTAGATTTGACATGCAAATGGTCCGATTTACTAGGGGAAGAGGAAGCACGACGCCTCTGAGAAGGGCAAGCCATCTCAACATCTAACTGACATGCGGTAGAAATAGGAAGTGGGTCCGTATCGTTAACATCCACAGGCGTGGAAGCAGAAGAGGAGGTAGTTGAATATTATCTAACATTTTATAGGAATTGGAGCAGGTAGACGTGGTTAGAGTACCATAGACGACGATGCAGCCAGCGCGGAAATTATTTGCTGCAAAGCATCGCTGAATGTATCAATCAAGCGATCAAGTACCCCAGCAACAGCCTTCTCTACTACAGCAACAACCGACTTTGTTAAGCTTCCTTCAACACCGGGAGATGAGGTGCGGACAACATTTGCGCATGCACTCTGTCTTTTTGCTACTAGGGCATGGGCATCTGCGTGCGAGCACCGGTCTCGTTGAATAATGTCTAGGACACTCTGCTCATCGGCCCTCTTTGGACAAGTGGGATCATCAGCTGTGTGACTGCATTGGCAAACGCAGCAGTTAATAGACTCGAAGTGCAGTGATCTGAAGCATGATCACCGCTTCAAACGCGGCAGCGCATTGCCTACTTGCAAGCTTTGCCACTGTGGTCAAAACGTCAGCAAATTTTACATTGTAATGGCCGAGGATGTAAAGGCCAAGGACGGTAAATAATTGACCAAACTTTAATTTCACATGGGCAAGAGGACCCTGCAAATGTGGCAATGACTGCATCCGTTGGTAGTGTTCCGCCTCCGTCGTCGTTGGCTTTGGCTACCATAGTCTACAAGGGAAAAGATTCGAAATCTGCACCAAGCATGCGCCACTACGACGTCACGCTTTTGTTGGTTTATTATTTGCACTGCTGCTTAAAACAGTTCTCAGGGCGTTGTGTGGAGCCACGAAACTCGTGCCTCACTGAGTGGTCACCATGCATGGGGCGCCATACGAGTTTCGCTACCATGGAATCTACCTTGGTTGAAAGTCACAGCGATTTAGCAATAATTTAAAACAGCCGGAAAACTAATAGCAGGCACCGATAAAAACGAAGATAAAGAAATGAATTCAGTCAAACAATCGTGGAAGACCAAAATGGCATTATTGCACCAAAATATACACAGAAATAGCGCAACGGTAGTTTATTTGTAGAATATGTTCTTTTTGTAAGACAATTTTCAGACAGTCGTATTTCTTTTTCACTACTGTACTTTGACTGATCGGTTGCTTCGGAAATGGATGAACTGATCATTGCTGATTACTCGGGTACAAGACCTGGCAGCGTTAAGTCGAATGTAAACGTGCGCACTATTAAAGATAACAAAAGCCCAAAATGTTTAAGGATGTTTCTTCTTTTAGTCCATTTCTCAAAATATTAAAGAGAAACATGAATAGGAAATAGTCCAACGTTGTTCTTTCTGTGCAATAACTGTTATAGCGCGAAATTTTTGGTGCATTTCCCCAACTTAGCCATTTTGAAAGAATTAGAGAGAAGGAGCCTTCCTAGGAGCACAATAAATTCCCAAATAAAAAATCCTCCGTCCTCTCTCACCTGTACGCAAAGCAGATACCCCTCGTGGGGGATTGGCCAGTATTCAGTGCACATATAACATATAAATGTATAATCTGAACTTCGGCTGTATACTAATGAACTTATGAATTAGCAATTATGGTTGGTGAAAAACGTTTCTAAAACGATTCAAGTACAATAGCAATCAAGAAATGAAATGTTAACTTAGAGCAACGTTGTTTTTTTTTTTGAAGTTACGGCAGGTTTTTGTTTATTTGCCGTTAAGTTGCAGAACGCAATTTTTGTTTTATTCAGAAAATAATATTTTTACAGAATCGTTATTTTTTCGACAATTTACTTCTGACATCCTGCACGCAAATGAACGTAAAGTTCATCTTTGTGTTTTAATTAACGTGTAAATGTATTTTATTACAGCTGTGCTTGGAGAAATAGCTGACAGCGCAATCAAAACAGCAACAGAAGCAATTGGAGAAAACTACCAGGTGGAAACACTAATGAAAGCCTGCTTCTCAGAACTATAGGCTCACGCGCTACTATCGGAACCTCACCCAGAGTTATGAGAAAGGGCAGGGAATCACATGGGCTGCGTGTTGATAGCAGAGATGGAACTGCGGCCCCCCGTCGTGTTATCTAGCGTACAGTACGTTTCGTGGCCACCATGCACGTTTGCGTGCCAATAATACCTGCCGATGATGAATCTATTTTTAAAACAACATAAATGCTCAAGCTTTATGCAATAATTAACAATAATTACTTCCAGGCACCGAGGACACCGTGTTTTGCGGTCTGCAGTAAGTCAACGCAGCAATAATTCAAATCAATAACATTGACATCTATAAATGCCAAGCAGAATCACGCCATTGGCAGTTTTTAATTTCAAAGTTTTCCGACTGAAAATTGTGCTCTAGAGTCAGCAATTCGCCGCTAGATTGACCTAGAGGTGGCGCCACCGTCGGTCCGACAGTGGGGATCTGCAGCCGGCGGCACTCGCAGAAACGCACGCGGCGTATGTCTGCTTCCGAGTTTACGGCGGGTTTGTTGGCGATAAAAACGTGTCTTATGCAATGCATTAGCGATTTACTGTTTAGAGTATTCCAATACTGCAGAAAGCACAAAACAATCCGTGGATTTCGCCAATGCAGCAAAAAATGAAAGATGCACAGATTTTAGGAAAACAAGTCACGCAACCATCCGTCTTTTACGTTTACTAGCATCGCTTTGCACGCTTTTTGCATTGTACGGCGCTCACAGGGCTGATAGTTGGACCTGAAAATAACGTATTTTACCGCCTTTTCAACAGCGTGCGCGTGTTTTTACGAATGAGACAGGCAAATTTAGTGTCAAGCCCACGGAGATCAAGATTCGCGCTCTGACCTGCAGTACTTTAGATTGAATCGACGCAGCCTGGTTCATTATATTGTACTTGACTGGAGGATTAAGCAGGTGAAATGCAGCACCGACAGCGTACTGCCTGGCTGGTTGCCGTAGACTGAGTGGGCATAAATATGGCCAGACAACCAGGCCCAAATATTAGCCAAAAATGAGATTACGCCGGCACTGTACAGGAAACGTCGCCGCACAGGAAAGCTCTGCTACGTGTAGAGCGGTGAGTGGACTGAGTTTGCCGAGCTCACAACAAGGCGGATGCTTGTTGCGGCAGATAATCTGGTGTTGCACTGTGAAATGACTCTAAATGATTTCCTGAAACTGAGGGAAGTATAAGAAATTTCTGATGTGGTGTGATGTTTATTAATGGTAAATTAGTAGTGTAAGCAGATTGTGGCAAGCGCTCCAAGAGATGGGAGTTCCAATTCACCTCGTCTGTCTCCTCAGGAACCTGTATGAAGTACAAGAGGCCACAGTCAGAACTGGGCATGGTCTTACTGATTGGTTTCCGATTGAGAAAGGAGTGAGGCAAGGCTGCATACTGTCGCCCTGCCTATTTAACCTATATGCAGAGTGCATCATGAGGAAGGCCGGTCTGGACGAGTCTTCAGCTGGAGTGAAGATTGCTGGAAAACGTATCAACAACCTTAGATATGCGGATGATACCACTTTAATGGCAGAAAGTGAAGTGGAACTCAAGAGACTTCTGATTCGCCTACAAGAAGAGAGTGAGAAGTTTGGGCTCAAACTGAACATTAAAAAGACAAAGATTATTTGCCCTACCAAGTCCTGGAGCATTAATGGACAAGAAGTGGAAGCTGTGACAGATTTTCTCTTCTTGGGCTCCAAGATTACCTCGGAAGGAGACTGCAGCCATGAAATTAGGAGACGCCTGCTTCTGGGAAAGAGAGCAATGGTTAGCCTTGACCGCCTAGTAAAGAGCAGAGACATTAGTCTGCCAACCAAGATCCGTATAACTCGTGCTATGGTCTTTTGCAGTTGTGATGTATGGATGCGAGAGTTGGACTGTGAACAAGGCTGACCGCCGAAGAATTGACATGTTTGAATTGTGGTGCTGGCGAAGACTCTTGAGAGTTGCTTGGACTGCCAGAAGATCAAATCAGTCGATATTGTCGACCATAAACCCTGACTGCTCATTGGAGGGTCAAATTCTAAAGTTAAAGCTCAGCTACTTTGGTCATCTGATGAGAAGAGAGGAGTCGCTGGAGAAAGATTTGATGTTGGGAAAGGTTGAGGGCCGCCGGAGAAGGGGTAGGCAGCGAACGCGATTTTTAGATGGCATCCTCAAGGCACTGCAGATGAAGTTATGTGATGTTAGAAAGATAGTGAGAGACCGGAAAGCGTGGCGTGACATGGTCCATAGGGTCACGAAGAGTCGGACACGACTGAACGACTGAACTGAACTGAGTAGTGTAATTAATTTTTTTTCAATGACAATGAATTTGACCATATGACAGAACTTTTACACACTTGAAAAATTTAGGACTATCAGTGATTAATTTTCGGTAATGTTAAAGTGCAAGCTACGAATCTGTAGCTGCGAAGACATCGTAAAAATGCGCTTGGTCGCTGTCCTGTTCTGGCAATGAATTTTGTAGGCTGAAGATTATCCTGTAAGAAATATGGAGCTCATCTTATGATGTGACTATAAATATGTAGTTATTTTCGAACTAAACACCGATGGTTAAGCCCGTATGAAGCTATTTTACTCCCCTTGTCACAAACAACCAGTTTGCTCGAACGACAGCGCAGACGAAAAGGGGTTTTAATGTTCTATTGGGCTACCAGCGTACATTGATCCGTGTGTATTATAATATTTAGTGTAACAGGTGCTGTGAAGATTTGTTTTTCAAACGTTCGAAAGCGAAATGTGCTCATTACCACGGTTACTGATGCGCAGAATCCTTCAACAGAAAGAAAAAGAAGAAAATAAAGGCATATGTGGGTTTAACGCGCCATGCGACATCGGCTACATGACGGATGATGTAGGGGCGGGTCTCTGTATCGTTGATCACGTGGGATTGTTTAACGCGCAGTCAAATTCCACAGCCGAGGAGCGCCTTTCGAAACTTGCGGGATCGAACCCAGCGTTCTCGAAATCAGCAGTCGAGCACCCTACCACTGAGATACTGCGACAGAAGTTTATCAGAAAAAAAAATAAGTAAATAAATAAATAAAGTACTCAGACAATTCTATCATGGATACCGAAGGCACAGAGTGGGTTGTTCAAGCTGCATTTTGCTATGCAGCAGTCTGTGGTCGCATGTGTCAGCAGTTGCGGTATTCCAAACAAAAACGGTAATATACGATTTTTGAGCGTTTGCATTAAGTTGCATTGACGGCAGCAACCTGTTTTGCTTTGACACGGCGCCTAAAGACTGCAGCGCCCTTTTTAAGACACCGTTTGTCAAAAGATCTCAAGCGCCGAAGACCGTGACTGATGATGTGTTTTTCCAGCGTGACATACTCGATATGGACAAGTATTTTGTTTAACAGAGCGTGGGGTAATAGTTTGTTCATATGCCACTATGAACTGACTATGCCAAAGAAACTGTAGAAGTACGCCGAAAACTATGGAACAGTGCGTCCGCAGACAGGGCTAAGAAGGCAAAGGTCTTCCTTATCCATGATAAACTTCGCGTAAACAACCAAACCTATATCTGGGATCACAGCCGAAACGAACGCTGTCTGCTGTCTACAGACCGCGGAGATAAGGCTGATAATTTCAAACAGCACCAGTCAGATGAGCCAGGCAGCCCAGATAACCTTGATTCCTCAATCAAGAGTGCGACGTCGGACACGTCATCACAGATATAGCTACGCCTTTTAAGTCTGAATGCGCGTAGCATTGTAAATAAGACTACAGAGTTAGAATACTTGCTGCTTTCACAAAGTCCGCATGTTGTAATAATAACAGAAACCTGGTTGAATAACAATATTTCTTCTGACTGCATTGTTCCTCCGGACTATATAATGTTTAGAAAAGACCGGGACGCACGTGGTGGGGGCGTTTGTATCATAGTAAAAAACTCTTTATCTGCAGTAGGGATGGATTGTAATGTTGCTGAAACAGTTTGGTGCAAGATAAAGTTTTACAATGTTGCTTACATTATTGGAGCTGTGTACCGCGCGCCCTCTGCTTCACCCGAGTTCTTTGATGAAGTAAACACTTTTTTATGTGCGAATGTGAAAAAGAACACGAGACTAATAATGACTGGCGATTTTAACCTCCCACACATAAATTGGCAACGCCTATGTTCTGTTGGTCCTGATTCGTCTAACGGAGAGAAACTATTAGAAATTATGTTCGCGTATAACCTAAAACAAATTGTGCATGAGGATACAAGAATAACGCCCGATTCGCAGTCATTGTTGGACTTGGTGTTCCTGTCAAATAATATAAAAGAACACACCGTTAATGTTGAAGATGGTGTCTCTGACCACAAGATGATTATTGTTTCCTTACCGCTTAGAATCAGTGAGTGTTCAAAGTCTTATATCCCTGTGCGCGTTAAGGATTATGAGCGTGCGGACGACACCTCCATTCTTGACTACCTGGAATCTGCCTTTGATGATTTTGAAATTGACTATGGTTCCAAAACAGCAGAAGAGTTGTGGCAGCAATTTAAGAAAATTATACAACACTGCGTTGACAGGTATATCCCAACTCGTGTTAAAAAGACGAAGCTCCGAAGCCCCTGGATCACCAGGGACATAATTCATATGAAACGTAAAATAAAAAGACTACGTAAAAAGAAAAATAAACGTATTCGTGTTTTGCGACTTCGTGCTGAGCTGAAGCAGGCGCTGAAAGAAGCTAAAAAAAAGTTTTTCGATGAAACGCTTAGCCGCTTCCTCAAAACGTCACCGCAAAAGTTCTGGCGATACTTTAGTGATAGGAAGGAGAGAATACAGGAGATTAAACACAAAAATCAGGTACTGATAAAAAAGGAGCATATAGTAGATCAGTTTAATCATTTTTTCCAGTCCGTATTCACCGCAACCAAAGATGACATAGACCTTAGTTCAGAACGCTTGTTGCCTAGCCGAATGAATGACGTCATAATTTCGCAGGAGGGCGTATTTCAGCAGCTCCTCAATTTGGATGTTAAAAAGGCCAATGGACCAGACAACATACCAACCCAGTTTCTCCGAAGATATGCCGAGTGGGCCTCACGATACCTTAAACTTATTTTTCAAAAATCCTTGCACACCCATTGTGTACCACAAGATTGGCGCAATGCACTAGTAATTCCGGTGTTTAAAGGAGGCAACCGAACTCTTGTAAATAACTACCGCCCAATATCTCTTACATCGATTTCTTGTAAACTTATGGAACATATTATAGCGAAGCATATCTTTCATTACCTAGAAACAAGCTGTTTACTTTACCCTCACCAACACGGATTCCGAGCAGGCCTTTCCACCACTACACAACTTGTAGAGACAATTCACGATTTGGCAATGACGATGGATGCGAAGCAGCAAATTGATATAATCGCTGTAGATTTTGCCAAAGCTTTTGATAAGGTGCCACACAATAAATTAGTTTTTAAACTGGAAAGAGTTGGAATTAATATGAATATTGTAAAATGGATTAAAGCGTACTTAGGAAATCGGAACCAGGTGGTCAAAATGGATGGTCATGTGTCCGCCTCACTACCAGTTCTTTCAGGAGTTCCACAGGGCTCTGTTCTGGGACCGTTGTTATTTTTGGTGTATATTAATGATATCTCTGCTGTCATGGAACCGAATGTACGACTGAAGCTATTCGCAGATGACTGTTTAATTTATTCCACAGTTAGAAACACGGAAGACCAGCTTAGAATTAACAACTCTTTACAGGCATTAAGCGAATGGTGCAAAAAATGGAACATGGAAATAAATTATTCCAAATCAACGTACATGCACATTACAACGAAGAAATGTGTTCTTTCGTTCCCATATTTCATTGGTGACAAGTGTTTGGTAAACGTAACTCAGTTTAAGTATCTAGGAATGACAATAACACAAAATTTAAATTGGGGCACACATATAGAAGAGGTGTGCTCTAAAGCACACCAGAGGTTATGTTTTTTGAGAAAAAAATTGGAGAATGCTACACGAGATGTAAGACTAATTGCATATAAAACTTTTGTGAGACCAATCCTTGAGTATGCGTCAGTAGTATGGAGTCCTAAACAGAATTATTTAAAGAAACAATTAGAAAGAGTTCAGAGGTACGCAGTACGCTTTATTTGTTGCCGATATCGAAGGACAGCCTCAGTTACAGATATGCTTTCTTCCTGTAACCTGGATTCATTAGAAATACGTAGAGAAAAAAATCGCCTAAAGCTACTATTCCAGATGCTCCAAGGACAGGTAAACATTCAAAAGGAGACATATATACAAGCGCCAGGCAAACGGAGTTCTAGAACAAATCATAGTCGGATAATTCAGCCGTACTACGCCCATAGTGAAGCTTTCAGAAATTCCTTCTTCCCCCATGTAATTGAAATGTGGAATGACTTGCCAATGA
The DNA here is from genome assembly GCF_055883805.1 of Amblyomma maculatum. NCBI lineage: Eukaryota > Metazoa > Arthropoda > Arachnida > Ixodida > Ixodidae > Amblyomma > Amblyomma maculatum. Next base: position 118,093,883 of record NC_139352.1, on the reverse strand, counting down.
GTGTTGTAGAACAGAATGATCTGCATGAATTTGAGCGATCTCTGGATGACCATCTGCTTGAAAGTGCTATTTGATGCTTGAACGAATGTACTGTCTTCTGCTGATGTATTTAGTGATTGTGAATGATTCTATTTTCTACGAAGTTTTCATACCCTCCCTGTAAGGACCCTCGCTTGAGGGTTAACAGTATTGTTAAATAAATAAATAAATAAATAAATAAATAAATAAATAAATATTTCTTTTGCAAGAGGCAGATAAGTAAGCAAGAATGCACAAGAGCAGCGAAACAAACAAAAAGCACTCTTGTGCACGCAGCACGCGCGCATGGAAATCCCTGCGGGCTGGCAAGCGACGCGAACATGCATCCACACTGGGTAGGGTTTGCCCCTTTGACGCTAGGTGGCGACTATGCTCGATCTCGAGGCCAATACTGTTCTCATACGCCCTTAATACTTACTTTTTTCTCGACTAAAGCCAGATTGTGCAAGCTGAATGAGGGTTTTGTTTTGTTTCCTGTTGTTTTTGCTGCTCTTGAAACCGACCAGCCCATCCCGTAGCCTTACATCATCCAAAGCACTGCACGCAAATCTTGCAAGACAAAATGCACGCGTTTCGAATGCTGTGTCGGGGCACACAGACGCTGCCCGCCCTGCATATTACAGCAACGGAAGTAGAGCAACAAAAGGAAAGCAGCAGCAGCATTCACAAACATGGAGGCTTAGATGGAAGAGGGCGGAGGGGGGGGGGGGGGGGGGAGGAGGCGCTGTTTGAAGGAGCTGTTCGTCAGACGTGCGCCTCGTCCATAAATGTCTCCCAAGCTCCTGTTCTTATTCCACTTCCTAGCTACTAACGCCAGCAGCAGCAAAGGAAACGGAAACGGTTCGCCGGGTACCCCAGAGAATGTTCCCCTCCTTGTTGCCTTCAACACCCCTTCTTTTGATTAAATGCTTCCAGTCGCCTTTGGAACCAACGGTACGTATGCAAATTCAACACTCCGAAGAAAGAGCATCCAAAGAACAGAAATGAAAAATTAGGGTTCTGTAAAAGGGGCGCAGTGAAAAACGTTGGGAGTCTCGGCGGCGGGTGTGTGGAGAGGTGGGTCTACTGAAGCGTGAGCAGTAGGGGAAATTGATGCTCAACGCAAGAACCAAAAGAGTAGCTGTGGCAGCCGTTGCCGCACATTCCTGAGGAGCCGTGGTGCCACACATGTGCTTTCGGAGAGAGGGAGAGCGGCGTCTATCAATGCCCGTTGCGCATTTCTTGTGCGCGCTCAAAGCCGATTTGTAGATGAAGCTCACTTCGTAGCAAGGTGCACAATGTCCCGCAGGACCCCGCCCTGGTGGCCTACTGGTGAGGGCGCTCGACTGCTGAGTAATCAGAGGTATCAGGTAGAACTCAGGCGATATAAAAGGCGCCTGTGAAGTTCGCGATGTGGGCGACCCTAACCCCCTCGTGACTGGAATTACCGCACCACTTCACAACAGCGTGTATCCTAACCGATGTGCTTTATGAAGTTAAGCCTTATGAATATACTCATACACATAAGTACACGTGTCCCGCAGGAAATATAGTGCGTCAAAAAGACTGGGGCTGTTAGTTTGCGGGTGAAAATATTTTTTTTTATTCACTTTTATGAATGCCAAACATTTCCAAAATTCTTCTGGACAAATAGCCGAAGCTAATAGAGTCCCAAAATACATACTATTATTCAAGAAACGGGATATACACAAAGTTTGGTTAATATGATCACCATGAGTGATCAACAAGCAACTGCAAACATAAAATATCACCAAGCGTGCCCCTCTGTCTTCGACAAGTAGAAACGTTCAACAAAGAAGACGAAATTCATAACCATTTTAATTTCGTGTGGTACAGTACTCGATACTTTTGCACCATTATATTCAATTAGCAGCTGTCCGTTGTGCTTTGGGTTAACGGGTAATATAAAATTAATATGGCTTCCATGCCTAGTATTCCTCTTACACAAAACAAATATGTTATTTAAAAGAGGGTAATTATTTCTTACAATGCTATGTACAACAATCGCGATTTGCATTCATTATTTCAAAAGGAACCTGTAAAATCATCAACCTATTGAACAAGGATGCAGTGGGTTGATACCTGTTGCAGTATGGTATTATACGCAGTGCTCGTTTCTGCAAACAAAAATTTGATCAATGTAGGACCTCCACGATTCGAGGCAGTACGTTAAATGGCAATAAAAACGGGAAAAACGAATAATGTTCTGTATAGATACGCCCAGCAATCCCCGTGTTTGAAATAAGATGTAACAAGTTGAAGCAAGCTTAGAAAACAGTGTATTAGTGTGCTTTTGCCACTAAAGGTTCATGTCCAAGGTTACACCGAGATATTTAAAGATTTCAACTTCCTCAATTCCAACGTTATCAATGAAACTATGCACTTCAGTATCTATGAGAAGTTTGTGTCTTCATCTAAACAGCATATACTTTGTTCTCACCGCAGATATATGCCTTTTATTATTTTTAAACTATGCAAAGATATTATATAACTTATTTATCTTCGACTGAATTTCACTTAGAGTGCTGTCTGTAAATACTATTGGAGTATCATCAGCGTACATCACCGCGCTGGAATTAGTCAAACAGAGAGGGAAGTCGTTAACGTAAAACGAAGATAGCACAGGGCCTAAAACTGAACGCTGAGGAACTCCAGAACAAACTTCTGTGAGCTGATTGTAAGTGCTTGAGCTGAATAAATTGTTTTCTGTTGGTGACATAATTTGTACATATATCAAGAGTGAAATTCCTGAAATCATAGTGCTCTAAATTTTCTATTAAGAATGTATGTTGACCGTGCCAAATGCTTTCTTCATTTCAAGGAATAAAACTACAGCCATTTTATTATTATACAAAGATGAAGGCATGTCTTCAGAACACGCTATTACTGCTATGGATGTAGATCTGTTGTTCCCGAAGTCATGATGGGAGGGATCGATATAATTTTTGTTCTATCAAGGTATTCTCTTAGTTGTTTTGCTAGTTTTTCGAACACGGTATTAATGACACCGAGAACCTGGATTGGGCGGTAACTGGCTGGATCCTTATTGTCCCCTTGTTAGTGAACTGGAATAACTCTTAAAATTTTCAATATATCTGAATAAATACCGTCATTACTAGGTTGATTACAAAGTGTCGTGAGTAGTGATGCAAGGTAGCAGATGTTGACTTTCAATGCTTTCACATTTATCCCGTCATGTCCTGTCGCCTTCCTTGTGGCCAGAATATTGACAACTGCTGTAATTTCATCATCGGCATTGGCTTGCAGTAAGAACGTCTCATGAACACGTGGGCCATTTATCGAGCATGACAGATTAAGGATATTGGCCGCAAGCTAAGGGCCAATGCTTGTGAAATAATCATTGCATCTGTCAGCTGTATCGATGTCAGTGAGCGTAGGGACTACATGTTCGTTTTGTTTTTCGATTACGTTATTCCCGACTTGCCTCATTTTGCGGATGTTTCTTTGTACTTTCTGTATCATGAGAGTTGTATTCTTTCTTTCTTTTCCAAAATTATTGCTACCCCGTCGTTTCTGGATGATCTAAGCTGCTTCAGATATTAAGCGTGTTCTTTACGATGTTTCGATTTGTGATAGCAATTACCTTTATCTTTTATACGCTTAGTATTTCCTGGTTTATCCACGGGCACAAAGGTTGTTCGTGACTACGGGAAGTGCCCGATATATATTTTAATATTACAGGCTTAAGAACGTCCAAAAAGTTTTCAAATTCAGTATGGACATTTGTGTGGTATACGTTATTTAGATTTAAATTATATATTTCTACCTTCAAGAGGTAATCATTAATTCTTGGTATATATATTTATACCTTCAAGAGGTAATAAATAATTATTGGTAATTATATATTCTTACAAAGCTCATCCGATCAGAAGTGTTCCTATTCTTGCTCAGCAGGGAGAGAATTGGCGAGTGATCTGCAATAATTGCAACATACACACCTGCTAAGACATTTTTCGTACTATCACATAATAAGTGAATAATTACAGTTTGTGATGTAGCGGCGATTCTTATTTGATCAGAAATGAAGTTTTTAATATAGTGTAATCACTGCTAATGCTTGATGAGACATTTATGTTCAGGTCCCCCGTGATATCTCTTCCATGGCATATAGAAACAGGATGATATTTGCGTTAGGTAGTCTATATATCACAACAACTGACGTCCCACAAGATAACGTGACAAAGAGCGAGTCCTTGGTCCAGAATTCAGGTATATTGTGAAACCGCAAGGTAGATTTAATTAGCAGTCCCACACCACCACGTCGATCGGCTTCTCTAGTGCTTGATACAAAGTTGTATGCAGGAATGGAAATCGTTTCTAAGTCAAGTTTCAGAGAAATATATACCATCGAATATAAACTGATGTTCAGATTCAAATGCTAGCTGCAGTCCGATTTTTTTTTTGTGCACTTTCGATGTTACAATAAAGTAAGGAGAAGGGAGGGTATTTTCTGTATTCGTTGTCCGCTTGTGTAACTGTGAAAACTGCGAATAGTGGGCAATGTTATAAAATGAAATCGCGTTCAAACAGCTACTGCTAGGTCGTCTTCGCAGGCTATGGGAAAGACATGGGAGATTTCACTTTTTCGCATTGCTTTGCGACACCCGGGCGAACTTGCAGCGTATTCCCTTTTTTTTTTTTGCTTTATGCCTTTGTCAAGAAGAATCTTACTCTCAGGACATAAGTGCTCATTCACAAAGATTGGATGTTTCCCATGTATTCCCAGAGATGCTGTGAACAACCTTTGTCTCCTTGCCTTTTGTACCAGCCGCTCACGAACCGCTCCAGAGAAAAGCTTTGGTTTATTTGAGAAAAGTGTGATTAATATTTTATTTCGGTGGGAACGCGATGGATGACATTAACATCTTCAGCTTTACAATGACTGGCTACATTAAGTATCATGTCAGGTAGTGATTATTCAGCGGACTGGGGCAGGCCTTAAATTTCTGCGTTGTTTCGGCGAGAGTATTGTTTGAGCTCAACTACGTCCCTCCGCGTCTCAGTGAGTTCTTTACGAAGTCGCAAGACCTCCTCTCGTTGCTCAGCCTGTTCTTTCTTAACAGCTGTCAAGTCACAATATTCTGTACGTCTAAACGCAATCTTCAAATATCGAGTTCATATGTGCCATGAATCCTTAGCGTCTTGTACTTCACTCAATTATATTTTTTGATCTGCCATGACAGTCCTGATGTCGGCTCTAGTGATGATAGTTATGGACTCAAATTTTAGCACAAGGTGGACTAGTCTTTTCGCAAGCTCGTTTACCGCACCGAGTGGCTTCTCACTCAGCCCCTCACTTAACAATGAGAGGGGGTTCACCTCTTCGTTCATGACTGCACAAAACTGCTCCCTGAGACGTTAGGAAGTTATACTTGATAGTACTTTAGCAGCTTAAGAAAGTTGAATGAAAGTTCAGTAGAGGAGCCTAACAAAAACTGGCAAAACTTTGGAAAGGGTCAATCAGTCTAAGGTTAAAAAAGCTGCGACATTTCGATAGTAATAGCAGGCGCAACACGACGAGTAAAAGAGCAACCGTATGCAAGATAGAAGAATATAATTTTCTGGCAACAGCGGCAATGCAGACTTCTTAGCCCAGACTGGTCAATATTAAAGTAACTGCACCAACCTGTAAGATACAGATCTGATTATTTGGTGTCCGTACTCCATTGCCACTACTGCCAAAACACGCCGCACTTAGTGAATCCCCACAAATGATGCAGTCGATAGATAACCAGTGTTGCACAGCCAGTGTAAACAGATGGCGATTAAGGCGAACAAAATAGGCTGCTGGTCAAGGCGGGAATTTCTGCGTAGTCCAGGAAGCGCGTCCTCACACCAGGCCCGTCCAAGAAGCACCCGATGAAATAAAAGTAATGCCGCTTGAAATCCAGG